>NC_053497.1:101900906-102624656 GCF_905171775.1 Rana temporaria
GTGTATAAATATATATACAACACCTGGGATGCATATATATCCTCTACACACTGTAACTTTAACTGACTAGCCTGCCTGCCTGCTCTATCTACCTACTAAAAATGACACTCTCTCTCTCTCTGTCTTCTCTCTCTTAACCACCTCAACACACTACACAAGGCCGACCTGCAGGCTGCCTTTTATAGTGTGGGGCGTGTACTAAACCCCCCTGAGCCATAATTGGCCAAAGCCACCCTGGCTTTGGCCAATTATGGCTCTCCGTTTTTTGCAAGCTGTGATTGGCCAAGCATGCGGGTCATAGTGCATGCTTGGCCAATCATTAGCCAGCAATGCACTGCGATGCCGCTGTGAATTATGGGCCGTGACACGCCACTCGAATTTGGCGCGAACAGCCCAAAACTTTCGTAATTCGACAAACGATCGAGCATACGATGTTCGAGTCGAACATGAGTTTGACTCGAATACGAAGCTCATTGCTGTATAAAAGTATTGTGACTAACCTTACATACAATAGGGAAAGGACAATATAGTACACTTTCAACGGTTATAACCAAATTTGCAAATGTGAAGCGTCAGTTTATTGTGCAATATGTATGCATATACAGTATCGGACAAAAGTGAGTACACTTCTCACATTTTTGTAAATATTTTGTTATATCTTTTCATGTGACAACACTGAATAAATGACACTTTGCTACAATGTAAAGTAGTGAGTGTACGGCTTGTATAACAGTGTAAATTTGCTGTCTCCTCAAAATAACTCAAAATAACTGAACACACCATTAATGTCTAAGCAATGTCTGGCAACAAAAGTGAGTACACCCTTAAGTGAAAATGTCCAAATTGGGCCGTACACTCACTAGCCATTTTCCCTCCTCGGTGCCATGTGACTCATTAGTGTACAAGGTCTCAGGTGTAAATGAGGAGCAGGTGTGTTAATTTTGGTGGTATTGCTCTCACTCTCCCATACTGGTCATTGGAATTTCAACATGGCATCTCTGAGGATCTGAAAAAAAGAATTGTTGCTTTACATAAAGTTGGCCTAGGCTATAAGAAGATTGCTAGACCCTGATACTGAGCTAAAGCACAGTAGCCAAGACCATACATTGGTTTAACAGGACAGGTTCCACTCAGAACAGGCCTCACCATGGTCGACCAAAGAAGTTAAGTGCATCTGCTCAGCGTCATATACAGAGGTTGTCTTTGGGAAATAGACGTATGAGTGCTGAGAGCATTGCTGCAGAGGTTAAAAGTGTGGGAAGGATAGTCTGTCAGTGCTCAGACCATACGCAGCACACTGCATCAATTTGGTCTGCATGGCTGTCATCCCAGAAGGAAGCCTCTTCTAAAGATGATGCACAAGAAAGACCGCAAATAAAATAACAGTTTGAGTTATTTTGAGGAGACAGCAAATTTACACTGTTATACAAACTGTACACTCACCACTTTACGTTGTAACAAAGTATAATTTCTTCGGTGTTGTCACATGAAAAGATACAATAACATATTTACAAAAATGTGAGGGGTGTGCTATGCTAAATACAGAATATCATACAGTTTAATTTATATTGTTCACTGGTCTTAGTGGTATTATCAGAAATTCAATGCCTGTATACCAACCTAGATAGCGCCACACTTAACATAAGCTGATTTTGCCAAACACACTACAAAGACAATTAGACACATCTGGAGCTGTTTTCCTAAGACAAATCTTACCTTGCTGAGGCTAATCAAACATGTAATATGCCCTGTGGCACTGTAGATTGTTAATGATATTCTGAGCAAATAAGGATTGCTTTAAGATATTTTATTTTAATCTCTGCTGACCAGATAGCTTGAAGCAGATTCACAAATTTTATTTTACACTTTCATCAACTTTAAATAGCTAGTAATGTGCCTCAAAATGCTCTTTACTGCACATTATAATTAGGGATGTCCTGATACCAATACTAGTATCGGTATCGGTACCGATACCAAGCATTTCCCCGGGTACTTGTACTCGGGGAAATGCTCCGATGCTTCACCTGATACCTGGGCAGTCCGGGTGATCGGTGCGGCAGTGGAGTTGCAAGCACTGATCTGCCCCCTTTTCAGCTGCTTTAGTTAAAGTTATACAGCGGTGATTAGTGCTTGTAACTCCCCCCAAAGCCGCACTGATCACCTCTGACTGTCCCTGTATCCTCCTCCATGCTGCTCTCCACCCTCCGTGCTGCTTTCCCCCCTCAATGTCCTCCTCTACCCCCTCGATCTGTCAGGATGGAGAGCAGAGGTAGGAGCTGCTAAATCCGGCTCCTACCTTTTCCGAATGAACAGAGTCAGTGTTCACTGACTCTGTCCATTCACATAACTGAGCATAGTAACCTGTGTTTACGATGCTTCAGTTTATAAATGGAGAGGAGCTTCTCTCCATTAATTTTAGCTGAGACTGCAGAGAAAGGGACTGGAGAAAAGGAAAAAACACACTGACAATCCCCCCCCCCCCCAAAAAAAAAAGAAGAAAGCGCTGTAAAAAAAATTAAAATAATTTTTTTTTAAAACTGCCACTGTCACATGACATTAAAAAAAGTATCAGTAATCGGCGCGTACTTGAAAAAAGGTATCGGTACTTGTACTTGGTCTCAAAAAAGTGGTATTGGGACAACCCTAATTATAATAAATTAAATGATGGGAACACAACATTCCTAACATATATCCTCAGATTCTCCAAAAATTATAGACCAGATAGATATTTACTGTATGAGGTCACTAAAGAAGCAGATATGCAAACAACCAATGTTTATAAAGGGAATGAATGCATTAAAGTTTATGCCGCCTTTAACTTGGGTTAAATCTCAGTCAGCCTGATCTTTTTAAGTTTAGTTATACAGAAATTAGACCAAATCATAAAATAGATACAATCCCAATAGTTAAAGTGGTTTTAAACCCAAATCAAAAGATTTGACCTAGGTACACATATCGGTAATGTTTCTCCAAAACTCTAAGTGCTGTGTCTTTCTGCTGCTCCGTTCCTCTGTTATCAGCGTGATAACTTCTGACAAGTTCTCAGACAAATGAGATAACAGCTAATGAAAATTAGTGTCGGGGAGGGAGTTTAGAGGTAGATAAGCCGAGAGCTTGTTTATTGACAGTACAGCTCTGCATGTTCCTTCCTTCCTCTGCCTATTTGGAGTGGGGGTGTGTACCTTTCCTCCAATCAGCTCTCACACCGTGTAAGCCCAGACTCCTAACAAACTGTTGAATGAGAAAACAAGATTTGTAATGATCTGCACTTTCCAAAGAGTGTAGAAAAGGAAAGACAACAGATATACGTGTAAAACTTATGTAGGGAGATTTGTTTCATCTGAGATCATCTGAGGCTGTTCACTTCACTTTTTATAGAAGGTTTACAACCAATTTAAGCTTTAATCATATACGCTTTAAGATATAACTTAAAGCAGTAGTAAACGCATTATTTTAACGTGTACTTACAGGTGAGCTTATAATAAGGCTTACCTGTAGCTACAGTGAACATCTCTTAAACGTGCGCTGTTTAGGAGATATTCACATCGGTAGGAGCCAAGTACGTTGTTGCACATGCGCAGTGAGCTCTGCATTCAGGGCACAATGAGTTTGCTGTCAATGTAGAGAATGCTGTGGCGCGATGGGAGTGATGGTGTCGCAGCCATTTAAACGACCTTAGAGTGCAAACCCTGAAGTAAGACCGGACAAAGATGGAAGTGTCTGCAGTGATAACAGCGTGCCACTGCAGCGCTCCGTTTGACAAACACATTGTGGCATCAACAGCCTGGGGTCCCGGCTATAGCATTGATAGTAGTTTTTCCACTGCTTTAAAAACTTGTGTCAATCTTTTATCGAATGCAGCTTTTGTTAAGAGAATACCTGGAGCTCCTGCCATAAAGTCCTTGTTGAGGAACTTCCTATTATGGGGTGACAACTGTCTCCCCATTGCACTTCTGCTTTGACCTGCATCCTTAATGGAGACAAATCGTGGCTGTGTCAGCACACATTTCACGACCATAGACCACCATAGTCACTCTCAGATAGTCACCTATGAGCAAAGATGTGCAGCCACCACTGGGGCAAGTGCACATAGATAGTGAAATGTTTGAGAGAGGCGGAAAGAATTAGCAGCAGTATTTTATGAAAAGACATGGCCATAGTTTATTTATGATATAAAGTGTTTTAGAAAACTAAATGTCATTTGATGAGAGTTTACATTTACTTATTTTTATGACCATTTGACATCTCAGTCAAGCATCTAAATTATTCAGAGGACAAATAAACTCACATGCATAAAAGAAATTGCTCAAAGATCAACTGGAGAGAAGCATGAGGCCAGGTACAAAACTTCCTAATTACCGTGAGAATATGTTTAAAATTACTTTTGCTTGCCATGTGTATGGGTCTCACAGGGGCTTTTGCTATATTATGCAAGTATGCACAGTACATTTTCACATTATTGCACACTAACCTTACAAAGTGCACTACTCAAATGTGACAATGTTTGCAATCTCCCTCTTCACTGATGCTTCCATCTTCTCCCTGGGTTTGGGAGTGCTCATCTGTCTCCCCTTCTTCTGGGTTTAGATTTCAGAAGTCTTGATTGGTTGGGCTGATGTAACTTCCACATGTATGCATAGGGGTTCCGTTCATCCCAGCACTTACTCCTAACATTTGTACACTAAGCAATGAATGCGTAGCTGTCAGTGTACCAGTCGTAATTCATAAGATTTTACTAAAGAAAAGACAAAGGGGGTTATTTATGAAAGGCAAATCCACTTTGCAAACTTGGAAGTGCAGTCGCTGTAGATCTGAGGGGAAGATCTGAAATGAGGGGAAGCTCTGCTGATTTTATTATCCAATCATGTGCAAGCAAAAATGCTGTTCTTTATTTTCCTTGCATGTCCCCCTCGGATCTACAGCGACTGCACTTCCAAGTGCACTTTCAGTGCAATTTCAAGTGCACTTTGCACTTGTAGTTTGCACTTGCAGTGCAAAGTGGATTTGCCTTTAGTAAATAACCCCCAAAGTCTCTTCCACCATAAATATTGTTTCTATCTACTAGAGATTTTTACTCTCTAAATTTAGTTTAGCTTTAAAACCTCTTTGACACCTATACCTTACATCAAGAAGAGCAGTTCCCTGGTGGCATCCTACTTTAAGAGCCCCAGCATGGTTACGTTTCATTTACATATAACAGCTATTTTTCAGTGAGTCAAAAACGTGCTTCAGTTAGAAAAGTAAAAATGTTTCACATTTTGTACTTCTATTAGTTAAAGTGAATGTAAACCCGAAATAATTTTTATGTTTTTTTGCTGTCACAATGTATAGTATAAGATTTCCTATCATCTGTGCCCAGTCTTATCACAAAGAGTTAATCCAGCTCTGAGCAATCCTCTTTTATTTTTTCAGTGAAATAAATGAAAAAACAGGAGAAAACTTTTGTCCGTTCCTCCCCCTTGCTGTGAGTGACAGGTTATTTACATATCTCATGCACTAGCCTGGAGACAGGCATTCTTTTTTAATTCCCAACCCCACTCCTTTTCTGAAGTCATGTGATTACTTTTCTTGATTTTGACTGGATGTTACTGATCATAGCAGAATTTAGTGTAATAAATACACAGGACAAAACGCATGTTGACAAGGGGAGTGTAAAGGTGGAGAGTCAACTGACATCACAACTTCACCCACCGAGCTCCAGACAACAGACCCACCCACATAACATGCAGTTGTTCAGTTCTTATAACAGAGGGGAGACATTTGACAGGTAAGGATGCATGCAGGAGGCATGTATATCTTTACAGACAGGGCCGATCCTAGGCAGGGTGCACAGGGTGCTTTGCACCCAGGCGCCTGCAGAGGTGGGGCACCGAAGTGCCAGAGTTATCCCCTCCCTCCTTCCCTCCTTGTTTGTGTCCGTCCAGAACTAGTGTTCTGAGCATAGGTGTGTGTTCACCCAGAACTGATGTGTGATCATAGGGCAGACTGTCCAGCCTGGCAGTGCTCAGGGGAGGGGCCACTCCTCTTCCTGACATGAGGGTTCTAGTTTTCAGTGGCTGCTGAGTGCGGACGTGCAGGAATGAATTCCTCACACTGGGAGTCTTGGATCCCGCACTGTCTCTAGCAACTCCAGTTGTAATGCCTCCCCCTCCCATCTCTATCTTGGGCTGCACAGAGAGAGAACCAAGGTGAGTCACAGTGTTCAGTGTTCTGTGTGCTGGGGGATGGCATCCCCATCATCCCTTTACACGTGCTCTGGGCTGCTCCTGCTCTAGATGTTTTATGGCATGATAGATTGCATAGGATACACATCCCCTGCCCATCTCGTGTACTATGTCTGCAGGCTATGACCATCTCCTGTACTATATATCAGTCTCTGACCATCTCCTGTACCACGTCTGCAGTCTCTGACTGTCTCCTGTACTACGTTTGCAGTCTCTGACCATCTCCTGTACCAAGTCTGTGGTCTCTGACCGTCTCATGTTTAATGTCTGCAGTCTCTGACCATCTCCTGTATCATGTCTGTAATATGTCTGGGGGTCTTTCTAACAGACTCACTAACAAAAACCCTCTCTGTGTCCATCAGAGAGGCCCCCCTCCAGGTCCCAATAAAGTACTCTGCTTCGCTTCCTGTATTTTGTTTATTGTTACGAGATCATGTAAGGATCCCAGGTTAATGAAGATTTTGTGGGGGAGCATATCTGTGGTTGAGTCATTGCCATAGAAACATGTGTAAAGGGGAGGAGTTAGTAAAATGACCAAGCCCATGTGACCCTAGGATCAGACCTGCTTATAGATCAGCACCATGGCAGTAGTTTAGAAAGGATGAGAGTGGGTTTACATCCACTTTAACTAGTTACCGACCGCCCACCGTCGTTATACGTCATCACTTTAAAGATGAATATCTCGGTAACGGCAGCAGCTGCTGCCACAATCGAGATATTCATCTCTTCAGTGGGCGGTCCGGTACACGATAACGGCGGTCTCCGCGGCGGATTCGCCGCGAGATCGCCGTTATCGGTGGCGGGAGAGGGCCCCCCCTCCTGCCGCTCTCCCGCGCCCTCCGCCGCTTACCGTAGCCGTCGGTAGCGGCGGAGGCGATCGGGACCGTTCGGCTGGTGACTGGGGACGAGACTGAAGGAAAAATCTCCTTCACCCGTCCCCATAGCTCTGCTGGGCGGAAGTGACGTCAAAACGTCAGTCCCGCCCAGCGTCTTAAAGCAACATTTTTTTTTTTTTGTCATTTGAAAAAATGACATTTCCAATTTTTTTATTTATTTTTTGCATTTAAGCCTAAATATGAGATCTGAGGTCTTTTTGACCCCAGATCTCATATTTAAGAGGACCTGTCATGCTTTTTTCTATTACAAGGGATGTTTACATTCCCTGTAATAGGAATAAAAGTGATAATTTTTTTTTTTTATTTCAGTGTTAAAAATTGTAAAATAAATAAAAATAAATGCGAAAACCAAAAAAAATGTTTTTTAAAGCGCCCCGTCCCGACGAGCTCGCGCGTAGAAGCGAACGTATACGCGAGTAGCGCCCGCAAATGAAAACGGTGTTCAAACCACACAAGTGAGGTATCGCCGCGATCGTTAGAGCTAGAGCAATAATTTTAGCCTTAGGCCTACTCTGTAACTCAAAAAATGCAACCTGTAGAATTTTTTAAACGTCGCCTATCGAGATTTTTATGGGTAAAAGTTTGACGCCATGCCACGAGCAGGCGCAATTTTTAAGCGTGACATGTGAGTCACCGACCAGCAGGAAGTGGAACAGACCGGGACCGGAGAACGGGACGGCGATATCGGAACAACGGGGGATCGTAGGCAGGTAAGTGAAAGTTTATTTTGTATAGTTTTACAGCCCGGGCACAGCGGGGGTTAAAAGTTTTAGCTTAGAGAACTCCTTTAAGCAAGGAAAACATGGTAACGCAGGATTCACATAATATACTGTAGCTTGTGTTAAAAGGTTTTTGAATGGAGACTTTCACAAAACATATCTTTGAAACTGTGTTTAACCGCTTAATCACCGCCCTATAGCCGAATTACGGCTACAAGGCGGTTCCTTAAAGGAGTTGTAAAAAATGTTTTGCTCAAATGACTGTTTACAGGGTATAGAGCAGGGGTGGGCAATTATTTTTTCGATGGGGCCACATGAGAAACGAAAAATATTTTGGAGGGCCGGGCCAAAAGGCTAAACTCAATACTGCATAAAATCAATTGTATTTCTTTATAAAAAGCAGTAAATACCATTGTTGGACAACTGGTACGAGTACTTGTTATAGACATGGCACAGGAGGGGGACAGAGGCTGGGGACATGGCACAGGAGGGGGACAGAGGCTGGGGACATGGCACAGGAGGGGGACAGAGGCTGGGGACATGGCACAGGAGGGAGACAGAGGCTGGGGACATGGCACAGGAGGGGGACAGAGGCTGGGGACATGGCACAGGCGGGGGACAGACGCTGGGGACATGACACAGGAGGGGGACAGAGGCTGGGGACATGGCACAGAGGCTGCAAATAAATTATCATATCACTTCTTCACATCATCAGTATGCTGTGTCTTCCTCCTGTGCCCCTTTCACCTCTCCACAGATCTGACCTGTGGAGAGGTGAAAGGGGCACAGGAGGAGGACACAGCATACTGATGATGTCTAGGTAGGATAGCACTTCACACTCTGCTGCTGGACTGAGGAGGACTCACCAGACAAGGCCAGGGCAGTCCCCCGTATGGCAGCCATGTCCCCCGTATGGCAGCCATGTCCCCCGTATGGCAGCCATGTCCCCCGTACAGCAGCCATGTCCCCAGTACAGCAGCCATGTCCCCAGTATAGCACCCATGTCCCAAGTATTCTATTTTAGTATCGGGGGTATTAGTGGGAGTACGAGTACTCCCGCTAATACTCGGTATCGGGACAACCCTATTGGCAACACTGCCCGGGGGCCGGATTAAAAGGTCCGCCGGGCCGTATACGGCCCGCGGGCCGTAGTTTGCCCAGGTCTGGTATAGAGACATAATAGTTAACGGATTCCTTTTAAAAACAATTAAAATAGATAAAAAAACAATCATATAATGTACCTTTAGTTTCAGTATCGTTTTTGCATGTTATGCTCCCAGTACTGTGGTCCAAAGGAAACAGACAACCAGGAAGTGTCCAGAACAGAGCAGAATTACAACAACATCAGAGCAAAAACGAACAATGAGGACATGAAACCAGGACTGCAATAAGGTAAAGGAAGCTATTTAGCTAAAAAAAATAATTTCCATAAGTGACCCTTTAACTCTGGGAGGACGTCCATGGATGTCCTCCCAGAATCGCGCCCCCTGGGGTACGCACACGGAAGTGTCCGTGACCGCCGGGTCCTCTCACGGCTCATTGTAAATTGCTGCTGATAGCGGCGGTTTACCACGAGATTGCTCCGTCCAATGACAGAGCGATCAGTTGTAAACAAACCGGTTCCTCCCTCCCCTCTCTGTACCGAACGGTACAGTGTGAGAGGAGAGGGGGGAGAGCGGAGGCAGCAGCAGTGCTGTGGGCTGGATCTGTGACAAATGTAGTCATAGATCCAGCCATCCATCCATCCCTGCTCAGCCATCCCTGCCCAATACCCTGCAATACTCTGCCCCATACTGTGCAATCCCTGCCAATACTCTGCAATACCCCACAATACTCTGCAATACTCCACAATGCTCTGCAATACCCTGCAATACCCCGCAATATTCTGCAATACCCCACAATACTCTGCAATACCCCGCAATACTCTGCACTACCCCGCAATACTTTGCAATACCCCGCAATACTCTGCAATACCCCGCAATACCCCGCAGTACTCTGCAATACTCCGCAATACTCTGCAATACCCCGCAATACTCTGCAATACCCATTTTTATTTATGATATTTTTGCAGAAAAAGTGTCAAACTAAAATAAAGTAAAGTAAAGTGAACAATAAAATATATATATTTTTTAAAGCGCCCCTGTCCCCGTGTGCTCGCATGCAGAAGCAAACGCACACGTAAGTCCCGCCCACATATGAAAACTGTGTTCAAGCCACACATGTGAGGTATCGCTGCAAATGTTAGAGCGAGAGCAATAATTTTGGCCCTAGAGGTACCTCCTCTGTAACTAAAAACATATAACCAGTAAAAAGATTTAAAATGTCGCCTATGGGGATTTTTAAGTAGCGAAGTTTGGCGTCATTCCACGAGCGTGTGCAATTTTGAAGGGTGACATGTTGGGTATCTATTTACTCGGCGTAACTTCATCTTTCACATTATTTCACAAAAGAATGAAGACAAAATACTAATTTGCTAAATTTTATAACAAAAACAAAGAAAAATTCATTTTTTTACAGAATTTTCAGTCTTTTTTCTCTTATAGCGCACAAAATAAAAAACCCAATGGTGATTAAATACCACCAATAGAAAGCTCTATTTGTGTGAAAAAGAGGATGAAAATTTCATTTGGGTACAATGTTGTATGACTGAGTAATTATCATTCAAATTGTGAGAGCACCGAAAGCTGAAAATTGGTCTGGTTATTAAGGGTGTTTAAGTGCCCAGTGGTCAAGTGGTTAAAAATGAAGGCTTGTCAGTGGAAAGATATTTTTTGAGTAAGTTGTGCTGGGGTATTGTGCTTTGCATATTGCTAATTACTCTATTAACCACTTCAGCCACTGAAGAATTTAACCCCTTCCTGACCAGAGCACTTTTTGCGATTCAGCACTGCGTCGCTTTAACTGAAAATTGTGCGGTCGTGCGACATTGCACCCAAACAAAATTGATGTCCTTTTTTTCCAACAAATAGAGCTTTCTTTTGGTGGTATTTGATCACCTCTGCGGTTTTAATTTTTTGCACTATAAACAAAAAAATAGCGACAATTTAAAAAAAAGCTATATTTTTTACTTTTTGCTATAATAAATATCCCCAAAAATTATATATATAAAAAAAATGTTTTCCTCAGTTTAGGCCTATATGTATTCTTCTACATATTTTTGGTAAAAAAAAAGAATTAGGACACTTGTGATGCTATTATGGGACCATTGTCATTTATACAACGATCAGCGCTATAAAAATGCACTGATTACTGTGTAAATGACACTGGCAGGGAAAGGGGTTAAACACTAGGGGGCGATGAAGGGGTTAAGTGTGTCCTAGGGAGTGATTCTAACTGTGTGGGGCTGGGCTACAAGTGACATGACAGAGATCACTGCTCCCGATGACAGGGAGCATCAGATCTCTGTCCTGTCACTAGGCAGAACAGGGAAATGCCTTGTTTACATTGCCTTGTTTTGCCCCATTCTGCCGCTACATGACATGATCGCGGGCACCCAGCGGACATCAAGTCCGCAGGACCCGCGATCACATTTACGGAGCATGCAGTGCGCCCACTATGCTGCGATTTAAAGAGGATGTACAGGTACGTCCCTTGCGCAGCCGTGCTATTGTGTCGACGTAAATAGTCGTGTGGAGGTCGGTAAGCGGTTAAATAAATGTGTTACCATTGATAGGCATAGAAGGTTTTGACCCTAAGGTTAGACTCTTCTGTCATATAGAAGTTACTTCCCCAGGATTCAAAAAATAAACCCCCCCCCCATGCCTATGTGCACCAGTAGATGGCACAAGGTACCACCAATTGACTGGGATGTAGAGCGTGACAGCTGGAGCCAAGGTGTTCCCCCAATAAAACACATATTTAGGCAAACTGAATGCATCTACTTATGTGGAAAGCTGTTGAAAAAATGTACCCTTTTCACGCACTAACATCATGGCCAGCCGAGCTCCTACCAGAGAGTCTGCATAATCTAATAATGAGTAAAATAATCATCAAAACAATAAGTAATAAACTGTTGACTAACTTACTTCACATTGTAGTAAACCGTCTTGAAAAAACTACTCAATGTAAATAAATGAGGTGATGACAATGGAAATTTCATTTAAACCCTTATATTATTGTACTTTAAAGCGGATGTGCCACTAAAAATATATATTAAAAGCCAGCAGCTACAAATACTGCAGCTGCTGACTTTTAATATAAGGACACTTACCTGTCCTGGAGTCCAGCGCCGATCGCAGCAGATGACGAGCCGATCGCTCGTCACCCTGCTGCTCCCCCCTCCATCCACGGTGAGGGAACCAGGAAGTGAAGCGCTCCGGCTTCACTGCCCGGTTCCCTACGGCGCATGCGCGAGTCGCGCTGCGCCCGCCGATTGGCTCCCGCTGTGTGCTGGGAGCCGAGTGTTCCCAGCATACAACGGGGGACGGACGGGAAGCAAGGAAAAAACCCGTCTTTTGCCCGTATCGTAGGGCCGGAAGTGGGTGCAGATACTTGTCTGTAGACAGGTATCTGCACCCCCCTCCCCCTGAAAGGTGTCAAATGTGACACCGGAGGGGGGAGGGTGCCGATCAGCGCGACTTCACTTTAGAGTGGAGATCCGCTTTAACCTCAGTCAAGTTGCTGTGTCTGTAAGCATTTTCTCTATGTTGTTGTAAAACAGTGAAAGTTAAACAAATAAAATGGTAAAAAAAAAATGTATATATAGGTTATAACCTTTAGTACTTTCTGAAATTGAAGTCTGACATTGCTGACTAGTTGTTTTTAACCACTTAAGCCCCGGACCATTTTGCTGGCCAAAGACCAGGCCCCTTTTTGTGATTCGGCACTGCATCGCTTTAACTGACAATTGCGCGGCCGTGCAACGTGGCTCCCAAACAGAATTTACATCCTTTTTTGCGCTATAAACAAAAATAGAGCGACAATTAAAAAAAAAAAACTATATTTTTTACTTTTTGCTATAATAATTATTTTGTAATCATTTTGCACTACACACCACACAACTATTGCAAAGACGTTAATGAACACTAAAGACATAAATGCTAAATTCAGCTATTTCAAATATCATATGCAGTCTACCAATCAAACTATTTCCCAGCCAATACAGCAAAGTGTACCCATAGGAAGCCAGAGGGTTCACCCGATAATAACAAATTATGGAATGTACGGCTTGGCAGAGGGGTTCTGCTCTAGGAAATGCAGTGGAGAGAGTAGGGGAGATACCTTGGCAAACAATGCAAGCACCACATATCTCAGAGGGCATCAATAGAAAACAAGGCAGCTTTTCTATCTTTTCATAAATGTTCCCACAGACAGTGGCCATTGGAGGATCTCTGCAGACATACGCTGATAACCAATCTGTCTAAACATCAGAATCCAGCGACTGCCATCTTATGTCTATGGGATGCCCTTTAGGTAAACAAAAAACACAAAAGTCATTACACGATTGATAATAGAGTTCAGATGATACTGTCAGTCTAGTACTGGGTGCCTGAAATGTCAAATCCCTTTATAAAAATGATGATGCATTTATCTAGATTGTTTGTAAGAAGTAAATAAATTCACTGTATACTTTAGGAGCCTATTTATCTTTAATAGGGAAGCGGTTAAATGTAATCTAGATAAATAACATGTGTTATTTGTGTCAATTTCTAAAGTAATAAACTAAAATGCCAGCAAATATCTTTCATAAAATAATGAACAAAAGGTTCTATTTTTGAAGGTGCTAGTCAATTATATATTAATAATGTCGCTAATAGATTTTCTAGTTATCCCCAAGGTTACAGTGTATACAGCGAGGAAGAGAGTGAAGAAAACAAGTATTATTAGATATGTAACCACGGAGATCATGTAACCCGAGCATCCTTAGTGGCAGATGAAAAAAAAATCTTCATATCAACAATTAGTCTTGCGCAGGAGGTTGAAGAATCTGTTCTCTGCAGATGAACAGAGAATGTTCTAGAATTATTATTGTGTACAAGACTACTAATGGACTCATGAAAGTGAGATCCACATATTGTACTTTGCAGTAAAACATAAGGGTTCACATTATAATAGTTGCTGTGATAACCTATCAAGTTCAGACTTTTAATCCATGTAAACATTTTACCTAAAGTGGTTTACTTATCTCTCTCCAAAGCCCTAAGTCCTGTGTCTTTCTGCTGCTCCGTTCTTCTGTTATCAGCCTGATAACTTCTGACAAGCTCTCTGACACAGGAGATAAAACCAGCTGGGAATGTGTGTTGTGGAGGGAACTTAGAGACAGATAAGCAGAGAGCTTGTCTATTCAGACTGCAGCACTGCATGTTCCTTCGTTCTTCTGCCTAAATGGAGGGGTTGCCTTTCCTTCAATCAGCTCTCACACCGTGTATTTCCAGACTCCACACACACTGCTGAAACAGGAAAAAATATTTGTAACTCAACATGCATTTTCCAAAGAATATAGAAAGGGAATATCAGATATACATGTAAAACTTATATAGGGAAATGTGTTTCATCTCTGTGTATCATCTGAGGCTATTCACTTCACTAGGTATAGGAGAGGGCTTACATCCACTTTAAGTTTTTGTTCACATGTGCATGCTTAAGTGTACATCCGTGTGAAGGGCCGTGTTTGCCTGCACAGGTGTTCCATGCATCTGCATGGGACATTGTTACATGGACACAACCCCTGCTCCCAAACTGACATCCATAGCATGTGGGAGCTCGGGCATACACACCAACATGCACCCGCACTCTGTTCAAATTGGGAGCAGCAGCTGTCCAATAGACATAAATGGGACTGCCTGCTTGCAGATGCACTGAACATCTATGCATCCTATATGGGCAAATACAAGCCTTTGCCATAGCTCCCAACTGTCCCTGAGTTCAAGGGACTGTCCCTGATTTGGAACAAGGTTCCTCTGTCCCTCTTTCCTCCTAATTTGTCCCTCATTTTGGTCTGATCTATATAGTCAGGGCTCAAAATTTCAAGTCCTGAGCTAGTAGCTCGGCCTCAAGGGTTACTCACCACCAGCTGCCCCGCCCAACCCCTACCCTGCCCCTAATAAATTATCTCATGAAATGACATTTAAATGTTTTATGTAGAATTTAGTTTTACAAATAAATAGTAACAACAACTTTATCTGTGCTCAAAAATTCAGCCTGCCCGTGTCCGCCGGTGCAGCCTGTGTCCCCAATGCAGACTGTGTCCGCCAGTGCAGCCTGTGTCCCATATGCAGCCTGTGTCCCATATGCAGCATGCGTCCGCCAGTGCAGCCTGTGTACCCAATGCAGCCTGTGTCCACCAGTAAAGCCTGTGTCCCCAATGAAGCCTGTGTCCCCAATGCAGCTATGGGTCCCCAATGCAGCCTGTGTCCCCAATGCAGCTATGTGTCACTTTAATCCCTTTCTATACACACACGAGCAGAAGGGGAAATCTCACCGCATTTCTGTTCCAAACCGCATATGATTCTTTGTAGTGCGATATGCGCCAATTTTTTTGTAGTGACGTAAATCACACCGCAAAGTATTGGTACTCGTACTCGCCGATAAAAAAAAATGATATCAGTGCAATCCTACTACCAACTAAACAGAATCACACCTATATCAATATAATAGCACACTGTGCTGCACTATTGTTATATTTTACATTTGGAAGTGGTGTGGAAACACTTTTTTGGCATCAGCTCACAACCCATATTAGATTATTTCGGAACTAGGCAGGTTGGTTTCTGCTTGCTTTACTTTATCGATATATATCACAAAGTGGAATTTCATTCAGTTCTATTCACTGCAGTAGGGATGAGTTGTACAATGTCACAACATGTTGCATGAAAAAAAAGTACACCCTTTTTTTTTTTTTTTAGCACATACCACCGCAGTGCAGTGGTGTGAACTGACCTAACTGTAAATAAGGAACATTGCTGCGTCTTTGGGTTGTGACTGCACTGGAAAAAGCTAGTGTGAACGTGCTCTCCAAGAGCAGTATGCTGGGGAAAAGAGTGAAAATAATGCATAAGAGGAATACACTGGGAGAAAAAATAAAACAGACATTGTGGTCATGTATTTATTCAAAACTGTGCCATGGTTGTCAGTACAGTTAATTCAGTGCTGTACATGTATAGATGGGTGGTAAGCATTTTCATGGTACAGGCAGTAGTTTGACAATCGGGAGGATTGTGATGATTGTTAATAAGTCTGAATAGGCGACTAAACCAACTTTACAGTAATTAGGCCAGTAATCCAATTTAAATAAAGAAAAGCTATGTATAGATATTTTCTAATGAGAAATCTTCAAACTTTTATGTCAAGCAATAAAATATATGCCTATAATACACCTATACTACTTTTATAATAAGGACTTTTCTCAATTTGTAAAGTCTATATAGTGCTGCATTGCTTCTCAGCAAATTTATGACTATGCAAAAAAGAGGCATAGTAGCTGGAGACAGCTGTGAAGTCTTATCTGTGATGGAGGACAAATGATTAGGACACAGCCTACCATACTTGATCAATAGGAAATATAAAAACTGCGCTCAGAGACTGCATGTGGCAGCTGACACTTCACTAGACATATAGTGCAAACAATTTACATACAAAAATTAGTGCAGCTCTCAAATAAATATATGTGAAAAGATGAAAAAAAAAGACCTTGGTCCGACAAATATAATGGCCACCCGATGCAGCAAAAGGTCCCAACAGAACGTGTGATGATCAAAATATTGAATGCATGAACCAATGAAATGGTATCATAAACAAAAATAAATACACATAATATATAAAGTGAAAAAAAATTGTGCCTAAAAATGAAATGATGTCACTCAAAATTCATAAATTAATCAACATTCAGTGTATAATAGTCCACTATAGGAAATGAGTCCCATGAGTTAAAGCGGGAGTTCACCCATTTTAAAAAAAAAAAAAAATCTCCCCTTAGCTTCCTGCTCGTTCGGTCTAGGGGAATCGGCTATTTATATTAAAATATGAGCAGTACTTACCCGTTTTCGAGCTGCATCTTCTTCCGTCGCTTCCGGGTATGGGTCTTCGGGAGCGGGCGTTCCTTCTTGATTGACATTCTTCCGAGAGGCTTCCGACGGTCGCATCCATCGCGTCACTCGTAACCGAAAGAAGCCGAACGTCGGTGCGCAGGCGCAGTATAGAGCCGCACCGACGTTCGGCTTCTTTCGGCTACGAGTGACGCGATGGATGCGACCGTCGGAAGCCTCTCGGAAGAATGTCAATCAAGAAGGAACGCCCATTCCCGAAGCCCATACCCGGAAGCGACGGAGAGGATGCGTCTCGTAAACGGGTAAGTACTGCACATATTTTAAAATAAATAGCCGATTCCCCTAGTAATAACGAGCAGGAATCTAAGGGGGAAAAGTGCCCTCTAAGGGTGAACCCCCGCTTTAAGAGAAGGTCACCCGTGAAAGGTCACAAAAACGTATTCCCTCGCTGTGTGGTCCGCCACCATAGAGTAAGATTGGCACACTTACCAGAAGGTGTGGACTCATATACTGGTGTGTATTGAGTCAATCATGCAGTTATGAGGGATCATCTCAAAAATATCCTGCACTGTCACTATGGGAATCACCCGATGCTGCAGTGGCGGTGCGTCCATAGAGGGTGCAGAAGCGCCGCCCTCTCTCTCTTCTGCACTGCCACTGATTAACAATACATAGATTCATGCATTGCATTAATCCATGTATTGTTGCTGCCGCCCACTATTCAGATGGCTGGCCCCCTGGTAAGCGCCGGCCATCTGAATAACGGCAGCTGGTTGGCTTTGGAAGTGCCTATCAGAGCCAGCGGCTCTGATAGGCTTTCCGATTACAGCCTGAGGCCTGTAATCGGCTCTCAAATAGTCAACCAGGGGACGCACGGGGGGTGCATTCCCTGGTTAACACTGACAGGCGTCTCAGCCAATCAGGTTCACCGGTTCTGGTTACCGGTAAACTGATTGGCTGAAGCGTCATTGAGGGCAGGAGAAGACATCGAGGGATGGTGGAAGGAGGATGACTGATCCCAGAAAGGTAAGTGCCGGGCAGCGGGGCAATCTGTCAGCATTTTACAGGGCAAAGTGGCGACAATTGATGTGCACAGTGGTGACAATTGATGGGCACAGTGGTGACAATTGATGGCACAGTGGCGACAATTGATGGCACAGTGGTAACAATTGATGGCACACTGGTAACAATTGATGGCATGGCAATGTGGCTGCGTTTGATGGCACAGTGGCTGCGTTTGGCATGGCACAGTGGCGACAATTGATGGCACAGTGGCGACAATTGATGGCACAGTGGCGATAATTGATGGCACAGTGGCTGCGTTTGATGGCATGGCACAGTGGTGGCAATTAATGGGCACAGTGCCGACAATTGATGGCACAGTGGCTGCGTTTGATGGCATGGCACAGTGGTGACAATTGATGGGCACAGTGGCGATAAATGATGGCACAGTGGCTGCGTTTGATAGTATGGCACAGTGGCTGCATTTGATGGCATGGCACAGTGGCGACAATTGATGGCACAGTGGCGACAATTGATGGCATGGCACAGTGATGACAATTGATGGCACAGTGGCTGCATTTGTTGGCACAGTGACTGCATTTGATGGGCACAGTGGCTGCCTTTGATAGGGCACAGTGGCTGCATTTGATGGGCACAGTGGCTGCATTTGATGGGCACAGTGGCTGCAATTGATGGGCACAGTAGCTGCGTTTGATGAGCACAGTGAGGCTGCATTGTTTTTTTTTTTTTTCGTTTGTTTGCGACCCCCCAAAAAATTTAAACACCAGCCGCCACTGCAAGGCTGGATGGATAGGATCTACTTTCAAAAGGCTCTCAGTATAGAGTAGACCACATCAAAATGGGAAGGCAGGTCATGAACATATGTGTAGGAAACAAACGCCACAGCCACACCACCTAAATGCAAATGCGTGCCTATTCCCGAAGCCACACCCCTTCCCGTTAGCTCTGAACTAAACTAAAAATGGCTAGATTAGGTAACTGGCATCTAAAATGTATGGGATTCATTACTGTACACTGCTTGTTGCTTCTTACTGAACTAGCTAGGCTAATATTATGTCAGTTTTGGCAAAGAAGTAGATTCTCCAAATTTTAACAGCCATATAATCTGCTTTTTATTTATACTGCCATATGGTAAGAATTTTCTTAATGAACAACCATTGCTACTGCTTACAGTTTATTGGTGCCCCAAAACCAGCGTTTTCTTTTAGCCCAGGTTCACACTAGTTTGGGTTTCCTGCATCCAGTTTGCAATAGCAGGAGATTATAGAGAGCTGGTTCACATATCTCCGCTGCGGCCTCAATGTGAATTTGCAACGTGTCCTGTGCCCTTTAGGTCCGAAATCCGCCAAAAATCAGGGCTGAAATCGGACTGGAACGAGCAACAGGAAAGCACTGTACCCCTGCTGTGAGCCGCATGCGGCTTAGATGTGAACCCAGCCATAACCATTTAACAATAAAAGTATAAATACTTTTGGATCTAGCTAAAGCGGCATTCAGGACTTGATACAGCATGGACCTAGCCTAACAACACATTCTGAAGCCTCGTTCACACGTCCGAGGAACTCGACGGGCGAAACACATCGTTTTGCTCGTCAAGTTCCTTGTGAAGCCGCCGAGGATCTCGGCGAGCCAAATTTTCCCATTCCCGTCGAGGAAAAATAAGTCAGGCCTCGTACACACGACCGAGAAACTCGATGGGCGAAACACATCGTTTTGCTCGTCGAGTTCCTTGTAAAAGCCGTCGAGAAACTCGACAAGCCAATTTTCTCCATTCCCCTCAAGGAAATAGAGAACATGCTTTCTTTTTGGCTCGTCGAGTTTCTCGACAGTTTCCTCAACGAAAATGTACACACGACCGGTTTCCTCGGCAAAAAAATATCTCCCAGCAAGTTTCTTGCTGGTTTTTGCCGAGAAACTCGGTCGTGTGTACGAGGCCACATGCTTTCTTTTTGGCCCGACGAGATCCTCGACGGTTTCCTCGTTGAAAAGTGTACACACGACCGGTTTCCTCAGCAAAATAAAAAACCCAGCAAGCTTCTTGCTGGTTTTTGCCGAGAAACTCGGTCGTGTGTACGAGGCCTGAAATGTAGCCAGTTGATTTGATTGGACCCTAGCCCTATATGAGCAATACATCTGTTCATAGACATTACACAGGCATTGGGTGAATATCAAAAAGAGTAGTTATGTTTATCAAACTCATGCCACTCTATGATTTCATTAAGAAATACTTTTTTTTTACATTTTCTTTGGCACTAAATTAATAGTCCACAGACATAGCATCCTTTAAAGGATATGTAATGCCTTTTTTTATATTTATCCTATGGCCCTTGATAAGAGAATTTTTATTCTTGATGGGCACGCGAGTTTGGGATGAACATTGTCCCAAACTGTACGTTTTTGTGTGTCCTTGGAATAGTTCTTTTTCTAAAAGCTAGGCTATTACGTGCAGACAAGCCCCCAGCTCCAGTTTATTTGACAGCTTTGTATTACTTAGGTAGATGAACTTTTTTCTTAGTTGTTGGAGTTCCTCTCCCTCCTTTCCCATAATTTATAAAGTTCTTCATGAGTCCTAACCTGATATGAAGCAGAGGCAACAATATCTTTAGAGTCAGTCATAGCATTGCTTGTCCCAGAAAAAGGTGTTCCTTAATTTAGCCAGTACCGTGTTTCATAATGGGGTAAATTTACAGAAGTATAGGCTGATTTTTACAAGGGAATTTTCCCCTTTGTATTAAAATGTACATGCAATTAGGTAACCCAGTCACTTTAAAATACTGTGAAGATTTGGGGGGAAGTGAAGCAACACCTACAGGTATGGCAATTAAAATAAACTTCTAATTTCTAGGTTGAACAATGTGTTCTTTTTTTAAAATACCAGGACCCCTTGACTTCTCATGAGCAAGCAAAAATCTGCATTTTTTTTTTTTCATTTTTCTTGCACGTGGTTGGGTATTTTCTGTAATGTGAATTTTCACTACATTCACTAAGCTAAGAGCATATTTCCTTGCAAAGTGAACACACATTACTCCTTTCGTAAATCAACCCCAATATCTTTCTGTTGCTTTACTGTGCCGCAAGCAAAGAAGCAGTGGTGCTTTGCAAACAAACTTGCCGATCAAGTAACAGTGATATAATGTATAAAATACTTGTAGATCTGCCACTTGTATTCTACATAGTTTGTAGAGATGTGTTTGCCATACTTTCAAAGGATTCTTTCATCCCAACTGAACATGCAACTAGAACTAAGGATCTTCTGTTCCCACTGTGTAAAGCCCAATTTTGAGGTTAAACCCAGTTTGTGGATTTATATTACTGCGGCGCTCCATCCAAAAGGGGAAGCCCTGCTTGTTCGCATCCTCACCCACCCCACTGCCACATTTGTCACTTTATGGGGGAGATGCAGGAGCAGGTACCTGGTTTTGATAGGTACCCCCTCCCACTTCCAGGTAAAATCACTGCGGCGATCTCCAAGTAATTCCAGACCCTCTTCCTTCCCCCCACTGCCTTCTAGTACACACACAAGTCCCAGAAAACAGCAGGACCATTTAGAAAGTGCAGCATAACTCGCACATGAGCACTACAAACCCTTTAAGGCCTCTTACACACGATAGGTTAACCAGAGGACGTGGGAGTTAGCCAAACCCACCGTTCAATGTGGTTCGACAGCAGGTGAGGCGTGGCTGAGTTTCTGCACCTTTTCTCTGAGAAAAAAAAGCCCTGGATACTTTTATATAGTCCTACAGATACAACCAGGCCCTTGAGGGCAACCATAATGCTGATGCGACCCACAATGAAATTGAGTTTGACAACCCTGGTAGTTGGTCAATAGGGATTTGAATCAAACAATTATTTTAAGGCAACAATTTATTTTGTAAGCCATTGCAATAATACGATTATTTAACTCAAATTGCTAATTTTTCTCCATTATTAACACTCATTTTTTTTTCATTAGTTAAAATATACCTGATGATTAGAAGTTGAAATCTGTTAAAAACCTGTAAAAAAAAGTTTATGACCAGCCTAAGGGTTTAGTATTAGTTACAGGTGAACCTTCATATGTCACCATTTTAAGATGATACTAAAACTAGTTTTAATAAAAAAAGTAATTTTGAAAAATTGCTGTACAGTATTACAATGCTAACAGAACACCTTGAATCAAAGAAGAAGCAAGGTAAAGAATTTAATAACCTTATTCGGCACTGTTGTCGTAGCTGTCGTTATAGAACATTTTGTGTAGCTCCTACTATTATTTTAGGGCTCTGAGACAGAGTCTAATAAATCATTATTGGTTTTGCTGCATGGTCCAACCAAAGAATTATTAGCCATATGGGGCTCTTACAACTGTATGGCCAACTACAGTAATATTATTGCCAACATAACAACAATTCCTGCAGCCACAAATCTATTAACCCCATCTATACTGTTCCAATACAGTATTATACACAGGAAGTGAAAAACAATAAAGATTTGGGGTACTGTTTGAGATAAAAATGCATAAGGTTCACATAGTAAATGATGAAGAAAAACAGGTGCCATGTTTGCCCTATAATACATTTATTAACATTATCTCAGTATAACTTGTTAGAAATTATAATGACTATATTTAACTGTAGCTAAAAAAATATACTTTGAAATAAAGAAATAATTCACCATCAAAACACAACATTAAAATAACATTTAAAAGTAAATAAACAGTCATTTAAAACAAGATGCACAAACGGAATAAATAGTAATATACAGAAAAGTATATTTTTATCTAAAGCATTACCCCCATTCCAAACCTATCATTTATTTAAGAAAATATGCACCAAATTCAATCTACTCATTGTCATATAAACCAAGCTTCCAGTTGCCTAAACTGGAAATCCAGTTACATACTAGTTCCACAGCCATTGCTGAGCACCAAGTGCCATTTCCATCTGCTGCCCCATTTCTCTGCTATCTGCAGTGTCCTTTCTGACAACTTTTCCTGACACCAAAAAAAAAGGTGACGGGGGAGGCATCTCCAGCACACAGCCTGAGCTGTGTGAAGGGGGTTACCCCCTGTTTTCTGACAGCTCAGACACTTTACAAAAAATATGACCACAATAAAGGGATGGTCAAACACGCTGTTAATGTTATCAAAGCCTGGATATCACTGGATCTCCAAAGAAAGCTCCCCTGCACATCTCACTCCAAAGATGTCCACAAAGAATAAAGTTTAGTGGGAAAAACGTTCATAGTGTAGTACATAAAATCCAAACGTGGGAGCAGCACTCCATGTGCTCTCACCTGTAGGCCGAAGGATTTTAGAGAGTTTTTCCTATTTATCTTCATTCTTGTGCAGGGAAGCTTTCTCTGCAGATCCAGTGATATCCTGGCACTGATGACAATAAGAGCATGTTTGACCATTCTTATTGGTGGTCATATTATCTGGTAAGATGGAACTGCACACACCAAGGTGTTTTTGGTGAAGTGTTTCCTGCCTTTTTTGGTTTGTGGAACGACAATCTGGAGGGTTTCATTACTCTCAGCCCGGGAGCAATATTAATATATGCACTTTCTTTGGTGGACTATTCATACACCTTTTTTGGGGACTTTTGTGTTTGATGGAGTTTTTTATTATATTCTTTATATGTCACTATTATATGCATTTTGGGTTTATAGTGGATTAATATAAATATTCCATGTGTTTTTTGATGTTTGCATATATTATTTTATTTTTCCATTTATATTTGGTAATTTATAGCGCTGCATGTTTCTTTACTATTTGTTTTTAGGGTTGGTATCAACTAGCTGCTGTGTTATATTACACTTACACCTAAGCATAGAGTTTGCATTATAAAACATGTTACACTTACCTGCTCTGTGCAATGGTTTTACACAGAGCATTCCTGATCCTCCTCTTCTCAGATCCCCCCCACCGATGCTCCTGGCTATTATTTCTGTGCCTATGAAGAGGGAGAGAACTGAGAAAGATGCTGCTTTTGTACACATCGCTGGATCGAGATCCCGCTCAGGTAAGTATAAAGGGGGGGCTGCACTCTGGAAAATGTTTGTGCCTTAATGAGAGTATGCAATAAATCTAAGTGCCAATAATAAAAAATAAAGAAAATAATTAAAAAAACACACAAATCCCTTACCTCAACATGTTTTTCCTTAAAACAAGGCTTCATCAGGAGTGTACAATGCAAAAAGTGTGTTTAAAAAACACACTTTTTGCACTGTACACCCCTGATGTTTTTTTTAATCCATTTTATTCATAATTCATTATAGGCGCTTTGATTTATTAGGACAATGTGGATTTAGTTGTAGGAGGGAAAGGGAGATTTTTATGAACTGGTGGAGATAGTGGATTGATAGAAGTGTATTATTTTCCCAGGCTGTGAAATATTTTTATGGGCAGCTGAGCCTTTTAGTAACCACAGTTACCCTCAGTATCAATCCATGCCCCTGGGTTGCGGTATGTGGCCATGATACTGACCCTGCCGTATACACATCTCCACTCAGACAAAAAAATTGACCGATGGCAGCTATAGACGTACTTGCTATGACAGTTGTATATATGTTTCACCATTTTGTATTTTTGCACTAAATCCACATTGCCCTATAAGGTCATTTACCATATGAGTTTTAGACAGTTTGAATAAAAGTGAAATTTTAGGTCAAAGTGGGTTTGGTGCGTGGGTATAGCACACACCTGCTGCTGTTTCTCTATTAATATTTCCCACGTAAAGACCAATCTCATATGAGTATACATCAGGTCGTTTTTTTGTGTATTATGGTATAAATATATTTTTCTGTTTTAAAAAAAAACTATAAAAAGATACTTGTGAATTTAACTAACATCATTCTAAACACTATCTAACTCACTTTATATTAACCACTTAAGGACCGCCTAACGCCGATATATGTCGGCAGAATGGCACGGCTGGGCACATAGACGTATATATACGTCCTCTTTAAGAGCCCAGCCGTGGGTCGCGAGCATGCCGCCAGCGGCACGCTCGCGATCCGGTCTGAAGCTCGGTGACCACGCATGTGGGACACGCGGACCCGATCACCGCCGGGGTCCCGCGATCAGGTCACAGGAACTGAAAAACGTGGAGAGGTGAGTGTAAACAAACCTTTCCCGTTCTTCTCTGTGGCAGTGTCACTGATCATCTGTTCCCTGTTATAGGGAACTACGATCAGTGATGTCATACCTACAGCCACGCCCCCCTACAGTAAGAATCACTCCCTTAGGGCACACTTAGCCCCTTAGCGCCCCCTAGTGGTTAACCCATTCACTGCCATTGTCATTTTCATAGTAAGCAGTGCATTTTTATAGCACTTTTCACTGTGAAAATGACAATGGTCCCAAAAATGTGTCCGATGTGTCCGCCATAATGTCGCAGTCACGAAAAAACCGCTGATGGCCGCCATTACTGGTAAAAAAAAATATTAATAAAAATGCCATAAAATTATCCCCTATTTTGTAAACGCTATAAATTTTGCGCAAACCAATCGATAAACGCTTATTGTGATTTTTTTTTTACCAAATATAGGTAGAAGAATATGTATCAGCCTAAACTGAGGAAAAAATTTTTTTTTATATATATCTTTTTTGGGGATATTTACTATAGTAAAAAATATTTTTGTTTATAACGCAAAAAATAAAAACCGCAGAGGTGATCAAATACCACCAAAAGAAAGCTCTATTTGTGGGGAAAAAAGGACGCCAATTTTGTTTGGGAGCCACATCGCACGACCACGCAATTGTCAGTTAAAGCGACGCAGTGCCGAATCGCAAAAAGGGGCAAGGTCCTTAACCTGCATAATGGTCCGGGTCTTAAGTGGTTAAGAAGAGGAAACGACTGAGATAAAGTGTAAGGTGTTATGTGCTCTGTCCTCTTCTTTCCCAGTGTGCTCTTTCACTAGTATGAGCGATGCACAGGTTATTTAGATAAACTAGATTAGTAAATGCTGATTTCTGTCTGGTTGGTCGAGGTAGCAGAGCCTTAGTGCTGGTTCACACTGGAAATCACACAGGAATGCGCTGTGCATTCCTGTGCGATTTACATGCAGTTCTGTGTGATGCAATTTTAGCCCATTAATTTTGAAGGGGCTGAATTCACACTGCACAGCGCCAAAAGCAAACTCACTGCAAGCGTATCGCATGGTACCTCTTCTTCTGCACCATGCCATCCAGTGCGGGCAAATGCACTGTGGAAACCGTGCATAGAACTGGGTTTTTCCACACTGCATTCTGAAGAAACTGGCCCTTATACTTTGAATGGCACTGTGCTGATATACAAAAAAGAGAATGACACACATTCACTGTCTGAACAAAATAGGATGAAGTGTAATACAATGCCAGTAAATATACCCCCACAGCACCTGCCCATCATAAACATGTAAAGTATCTCTGCATAATTAGAAATAATCACATCTATATTACAAAGCAGATGGCCGATGCTTATGTTGTTTATCTTCCACCCTAGTCAATAAGTCAAGCCAAATACACAAGCCTGTAAGGAAATACCAGACAAGAAGATACCTAAGTCTTAAAGGACCAGGCACTGAACCCAAAATCAATACACTGCTTTTCTGGCCTTTTCTCCCCATCCCCCAGCCTATATTCTGCTAAGCTTTTTTACATTTGGAAGAGACAAGATGCTCATAGGCTTATGTATAGAAGGTAAAGGAAAGAAAAATTGCAGTCTGGCTCAACCATATTCAGGCTGCTGCCTAACATGGGCAAATAGTCACCTAATATCTCTGCAAATCGATTTAGTCACATATATTACATATATCTTTCAGCCATTTAAATAAAAAACACTGCTGGTAAATATAGATATCAGATTCTCTATATTTTTATTTATTTTTTACTATTTCTAATGCGGATTTCAGTAGTTAAGGCCAGTTTTATGAATGGTGGAAGGTTTATTGTTGAATAAAACTATTTTGTCAGTGATGGCTAGCTGGTGTCCACGAACCACAGATACAGGTTGGGTTTCATTTCAATGAAGTCAATAATTGTGAACACTTCATTGAACATTATTTTTTCCTTCCAAAAAAAATAACAGCAAAAGTAAAGATTCTATCGCTTTTTTTTATATTAAATACTTTTATTCTTTTTTTCACAAAACAATACAATTAATACAACATAAAATCAGTATACAAACTGACATATATGGTCTCGATATGTACCCCTTTCATTAAAAATAATGAAAAAACAAATACAAAAAGAAAACCGTATCTTCTTCTACCAATACTATATACTACTCCTGGATTCTATCGCTTTTTAAAATAATTACATAAATTTATGTTTTATATCAACACAACACTGTTTTTTTCAGTCTAGGGTAGCTGAACATTTTATTATCCATACAACTAATGCAAGGATAATGGCTTTCTGACAATAATATTTTGATGTGAAGACTTCCGATGGCACAAATCAGGACTGACTTGGCAAAGCTGATCATGCAGCGTTAAGTGATACCTTTCATTGGCTGAGCAGGTAACAACTACAAGCTTTTGAGACGGCTCAGATAATGTATCTTTGTCATGTAGGCGTAGGCATGAATAACAAACAGTTTCGCTTAACAATGCCCTTCTCTTCTACTGATGGTTCACACAGTACATCTCTGCTGCTTTGTCATAATTCAGTTTATTGTAGGTTGAAGTCCAAACCACCATCATCTGTTTATAGAGCGATTCCAACAAGCAAAATCAAACTATCCTCCAAACACTTCAACTGTGCTAAGATAGCAAGTTCACTCACTTTTCTTTAATCTGAGTTCTCAGTATAATATCGCTTACAGACGATCGAACATTCTGACAATAAAACCGTGAATACATTTGAGAGCCCGATTCAGTAGAGCTGGTATCAAGAGGGCAGCTTTCTGAGAGGCAGATTCAGTGGAGCCGGTTTTGAACAGGCATCTTCCTGAGAGCCAGATTTAGTAGAGCCAGTTTTGAGAGGGCACCTTCCTGAGAACCAGATTCCAGTGGGCCAAATACCAGAGAGAACCTTCCAGGATGACAGTTTCTAAAGAGCACCTTATTACTGAGGGTGTATTTCGTAAAGCCTCTCGCTCTGCTTCTTGTATCACTAATCACGACTAGACTTCCAAGACAGGTCTGGATCTGATAAAATGTAATGGCTCAAATATTTTTCACATGAGAGCCCGCAAGAATTCTAATTGGGTGTGCTTGGGATTTCCTCTCCCGCGTCACAAGCAGCAGTTTTTAGATCGCCAAATTACCAGAAACAAGGGAGTGGGTAGGATGAACTGGTACAATACAGCTATACCTGGATGAAGACTGTGCTCACCATATGCATCACATTACAATGAGAAACTTTAGCACATAAACATATTTCAAAATGAGAGATTTGCTCCTTCTAATGGGTTCTTTTCATTTTCCTAATCCAGATACATATAGATAAATAGCAGTCAAAAGGTTCAGTTCTCATAAAAAAATACCTTATCGCTATACATCTCTGGCATTTATTTAAGAAAACCTTGGCCTAATCATACTGAAACTCAATGAACGTAAAGTAGAATTTCCATACATTTTCTACACAATATCACAAGTCAGTAAGAATGTGAATTGTGCCCAAATACTAAGTGCACTGCTCACAAACGCCAGAGGGGAGAATTAACATTATTCCCTATGGTGACTGTTCACACCTGAACGCCTGAACGCCCAAACGCCTGTCGCGCGAAGCTCAAACAAGTCCCGGACCTTTTTTTGTCGCGCGAATCGCGCGACAGCGGCGTTTGAGCGTTTTTTTCCCCCATAGAAAGTAATGGGAAACGCGCGTATTGAGTGTATCGCGCGACAACGGGCGTTTGCTATGGGCGTTTCGTCGCTTTAATCAATAGAACTTGTCGCCCATGCAGAAGATTAAAAAAAATCTACCAACATAGCAACAAGTGATGAAAAGATGATAATTTTTCCTATTGGCTAAAATAAGAAACGCCGAAGTACAAAAACGTCGCACGACGCTGTATGCAAACGCGCAAATAAGCATGAATACGCCTGAAAAAAAACGCCCGAAAAAACGACCAAACGCCCTACGCTCAGGTGTGAATGCAGCCTTAAGCATACATTATTTTACAGCTACTATTCTCAACACAACTATCTACAAAAATTTGCTTGACAAAAATTTGTTCTGCTAGAAATCTTTAAATATGTCCAATGTTAATGAATTCTTTCATTTTTAACAAATTTCAACAATAGAGAATGCAGCTTGATGTATGCCTATTAATCAGCTGCGTACTATACTGAGCTGCCACTTTAACAGCTGTACTTCACATGCTATGAAAATGTTACTACGTTGTCAGTAGAGTCTGCCAGAGTTCTCCATCTGGTGTGCATGTGCATGTTGTTTAATCTCTGTTGTCTTGTGAAGTCCTAAGTAAAGGAGCTATCTTATTATTACCATTTCAGTATCTTTTCTTGTCCTGTCGTACTAGGACAGCCAACATTTAAAATAAGCCTGCATGGCAAAAGCAAAAATTCACTTTAAGAAGCGGTCAAGGATATGTTTTTTGAGTAGCAAAGGGGAATTTATGAATCTAACTGGGATCTTATGTGAAACCTGTCTTCAGATCTGCCTCACTGCTCCTATCTTGCCTTGTGTGAACAAAGTCTCACCTACTACTGCAAACAATGCACATAATGATTATATCGAGTAATAACAGGAGAAGAAGTATATACTGTGCTCTCCATAACTACCAAATTCTGTATAATTAGCTGTAACTTTATTTTCAAATGAAATACTCCTACCTGTTTAGAACTCCCTTCATGTAGTAACACTGCCTCCCAAGCTACAGTCCTTATAAAAGCTAAATTCCTAGCAGTTTAAAAAAAACACCAAATATGTACTCATTAAAAATATTTAATGCATTTTAAAATTGAGCTAGTGTAGGCTGCTAATGCAACTGCACCGCCTGGATCTTTGAAAACATAAATTACAAGAAACAGCAGTGATATACAGTTTCAAACTATAGTATAATCAATCAGTTTTCAGTTGCAGTAAGTACCGGTAGTAAGATGAAAGAGATATTCTATTTTATTACACTATACTACAGTATACTATACCATACCATACTATACTTCATACAGAATACTCAGTTTACCTTGATCTGAGTTATCTGTAATCCACTGCTGCCAGAATTCTGAGAGCGCCTTGTATGTGGTGTGAGTGGGCCTGTTCGCCGAATCTATGATCTGTTATATTTTTTCTCTCTCTCTCTTTGCTTTGTGTATCACCAACCCCACTCAAATGTCCAAGACAGGTTGGTGTATTGTCAAGTGAATATACTAAGTCTAGCACTAAAGCCACTGTCACTGGTATAGAAAGTGAAGGGGAATCCAACATTTGTCATTGGTACAGAAAGAAAGATGAAATCTTTCAATTGAGATACCTGTTCTGGTGACAACTATCTAAAGGCCCGTACACATGATATGAAAATCAGAAGGGAAAATTCATAAGACGAGCCATCTGCAGATTTTCGGATTGTTAGCGTAGTATAGTGCTTTCGACAGCCGATTTCACTTTTTCGTCAGACAAAAGCTGGCTGTACAGGCTATAAAATTTTTGTCTGATGTGAACTCAACAATTTTTGGATGATCAGTACAGAAATCGTCACACAAAATTCGAAAGTACAAACACGCATGTTTGGAATCAAGGACCGAGCGGGAAGAGTTTGTTCTTGTAAACTACTGTTCATAATCGAGAATTAACATTCGTGACACGGCAATTGGTGGAATGTCGAAATGCAGCGCACATTCTTATCTTCTTTAATGGGATGATCATGAAGCTGCTTTGCTGGTGATACTGATATAGTAATGCCAAACATATTTTAAAAGGCATTTGTTTTGTAGTGATATAAATAATATTAATATTATGGTTGTTGTTTGATTTTTTGGGGAAGTTGCCACGACACCATTATCACAGAGTTTTTAACCCCCCTGGCGATATTGCCGAGTCTAGCTCGGAGTGGAATTTCAGCACCAAAAGCGGTAACCCCGAGCCAGACTCGGGATCGCCTCGCAGCAGCCACAGGCATGGTTTACTTACCTTGTCCCTGGATCCTGCGATGCCTCTCCGCTGTGTGATCGAGCGGTGTCTCCTCGCTCGATTCACAGTGTCCCTGTGTGCCGCCGAGCTCCTCTCCCTGCGCCGTTACGACGCACGGGGCGGAGAACGGCGCCAAATTCAAAAAAGTAAATAAACACAATACATACAGTATACTGTAATCTTATAGATTACAGTACTGTATGTAAAAAATACACACCCCCTTTGTCCCTAGTGGTCTGCCCAGTGTCCTGCATGCACTTTTATATAATAAAAACTGTTCTTTCTGCCTGCAAACTGTAGATTGTCCATAGCAACCAAAAAGTGTCCCTTTATGTCAAAAGTGATTTTAGACCAGCTAGAAAACAGCGATAATAAATTATAATCACTTGCAGAATTGAGTGATAGCGATTTGTGGGGAAATTCGTCATAAAAAAATAAAAGTAATGACAGCAACAATTCTGCAACTGAGCAAATTTCAGTGATTTTGAGTTGATTACATTATTGAATACTTTTTATTATAATTATATTATTTGTTATAATTATTTATTATATTATGATTTTGTTTTTCAAACTTTTTCATACCCGAGATGTCTACTAGACTCTTGTTTGGACAGATTTTATTCCTAAGAATTACAGGCCTACAATGTAAAACACCAAATTTCCTTGCAAAATAATGGTACTGCTTTCAGCACCTAAAATCTGAAATATTCATACCGCCAGGGAGGTTAAGATCAAAGATACAATTACGTTGGTGTCCCTTGTTAGTTTTCCATTGTGTTGTTTTTAATGTAACTGCCTACTCCCAAACTGTAATTTGAAGAAAAACACATAGCTAAGTATTATTCTACACAATTTTTTTATTGTGCAGAAAAAACAAACAGAAATTAAAGGGGAGTTCCACCCACAATTTCACTTTTTAAATATAAATACCCCTGTAATACACAAGCTTAATGTAGTCTAGTAAAGTTAGTCTGTAAACTAAGGTCCGTTTTGTTAGGTTGTTAGAGCATTTAGTTAGTTTATAATCTAGAAATAGACCGTGGCCATCTTAAGTGTGGGCAACATGAAGCCATACTGTATCACTTCCTGGATTTCAGCCTTGCAGATCTCGTACATGCTCAGTGCTGCACAAGCGATGTAATAGGTTTCAGTCAGGTTTTCATAGCAACGGGAGTGTCAGAGGAAGTTGCCGCCCCTTCTCTATGCAAATAGGCTATTTGCAAGGACTACTGGGATACATGATGCCTATCCCAGAAACCCTTGCGAATAGCCTTGTGACTTAATAGCCTAGGTTAATAAGGAGGAGGAAGTAATGAAGGACTACAAAATAAAGGTATTTACAAGCAACAAAATAAATAAAAATTGTCCATTCTGAACAATATGAGATTAGGGCATGCAGCACAGACAAACATAAAAAAAATGGGTGGAACTCCACTTTAAATCTGCTATCCAAATAAAAATAACTTGCATATGGTTAGTATGCTAGACAAAATCTTGCACATGTGCTTTTGACAAAAATCAGACGGCAGGTGGTACAACAATCGAACTGTGTGTACAAGGCTTAAGAGGACATATTCACTTTGGACATTTTGGGGGTTATTTACTAATAGCAAACACACTTTGCACTACAAGTGCAAACTACAAGTGCAAAGTGCACTTGAAATTGCACTGAAAGTGCACTTGGAAGTGCAGTCGCTGTAGATCCGAGGGGGACATGCAAGGAGAACAAAAAAAGCATTTTAGCTTGCACATGATTGGATAATAGAATCAGCAGAGCTTCCCCTCATTTCAGATCTACCCCTCAGATTTACAGCGACTGCACTTCCAAGTGCGCTTTTAGTGCAATTTTAAGTGCACTTTGCATTTGTAGTTTGCGCTTGTAGTGCAAAATAGATTTTCTATTCGTAAATAACCCTCATTGCTTCTCACTTCCGGTTGTATCTTTAGGACAGGAAATTACGTGAAAATCTCCCCACTAGGGTAATAAACTGAAAAAAATGTGGTTTAACTCTTCCCTGCTCTATACAAAGCTAAAAAGAAAAACGTTTTAGATCTAGATGCACTTGAAAAGAAATAACTGCATACAAGTGGTAAAGGCAAGATTGTTAAGAATAACAAGACATTGTAATCTTAATTAGTTCAAATTACTGTAAAAATTTAAGTTGTGCCTATCTGATATTAGCAGACACCGGTAATTAAGATAGATCAACTTAAGATAGATAGCTAGATAGATAAATAGATAGATAGATAGATAGATAGATAGATAGATAGATAGATAGATAACACATAGGCCACATAGGTAAGCCAGATTTTTTTTTTTCTCCCTGAGTGTTAATAGAAAAATAATGATGAAACTGTATCTTCAGGGAATAAGTGGAAATAATTAATGCCATCAAACAGACATAATGTAAAGTGGATATTTTTAACTCACCAAGAGTCTTGGCTACTAAAATACCTGAGGGTCTGAAACTTTATTTTCATCATAATTAACACACTAGGCTTTGTCATATGTGTAATTAACAATATGTTATCACAAGCTTTCAAATCTTCAGTAATAAATACATTTTATGGGTCTTTTTTATCAGAGTTTATATAAAAAAATAGTGCAGAAAAAAAACAAAATATATTATTATATAACAATATATTTAAAAGGGGAAAGAGGATGTGTCAGGTAATTATGACCCTAATAGGTACCATCACTTATAGAACAGTAAACAAATGAAGGCAAATTTTAGCGGGACTTTACATGTACCTCGCAGGGTCTAATGAATAGGCATATCAAACAACCTAAAAAATAAACAAATCTTTATTTTCCATCTAACAAATGATTAAATTAAAAAGATTGAAATTGCAATTGGTTAACCACAGTTATTGTTGAAATGTCCAGGAAGTGTTGGTCCTAATTAAAAAATTAGAGAAGATGGCCAATGCATTTTGCAGGAAAATCCCACTTAATCAGGGCCTTAAATTGGAGCACAAATGTATACATGCATTGTAATGATATACAAGCATATTATTGACAGAAAATACATATGAACATTAACAAATAATTTTATTTCCAAAAGGACTAAAAACTTTAAACATACTGAGTCACATTAAATTAGATTTCTTATAATAGTATCTTAAAGGAGCCTGTTAAATGCACTATGGCATACCATAGATGAGAAGGGTAGGCGAGGAGGACAAGTTTACTATACCAAAATATATAAATGTAAATTCTGTTAAAATACCTACATTGAAGGGCATATAGGGGACCATACAGAGAAATCTGCTGAGTAGTTTTGATCAGCCAGTCTGGTGGAGGAAAATGCTGAGGAGCCTGTGGGGATTAACTTAGTATCCTCACAAAGAAAAGATAGATTTCTCTATATAGTGATGGTATACAAATGAACTTCATAATAATTTTGAAAGGTGAATACGAGGGAAAAGGAAAAAGAAGAGGGGCGGGGGGGAGAGGAAAGGAGAAGGGGGAGGGAAAAAAGGAAGGAAGGAAGGAAGGAAAGAAAGGAGAGGGGATGGGAGGGGGATTGAGGAAGGGTATGTAATAGGAAAGGGGAGGTAGAAGTGAGAGTGGAAGAGGGATGGGTGGCTGGGGGGCTGGGAGAGGGGGGGGAAACAGAAGGGGGAGGGAGAAACCAATTGCACTTTCATTTTTTTTTCTTTCTTAATTCAACCATTTGCTAGATGGAAAATAAAGATGTGTTTATTTTTTAAGTGGTTTGGTATTCCTATTCATTAGACCCTGCGAGGTACACGTAAAGTCCTACTAAAATTTGCCTGTATTTGTTTACTATTATAGAACAATGTTTTATGTCCATTTTTGAAACATAGATAAAGTAATGTAAGCACTGCTGCAAGACAACACAGCATTTAGTTTACCACTGAAAATAAGTAAACACAATTACTGTAAAACAGGTTAACTGGAACCGGACTGGTTGCGACTGACAAGTCCTTCTTTTACAAAGTTTCTATTTTTTACATGGTAAACCAAATGTAAATATATATATCATGCAAAAAATAACAATTAAAAGTAAAACAGCCACACCTTTAAATGGAAGGCATTTCAAGATGATGGCAAAGCTTAGACATGCCTATTAATTAATTTGTGGTTGTAAATTAAACACTTTATTGCTCTGCAAGTTTGTTTTTGAAAAGGATGTGATGGGTGTAGTGGGGAGTATATTTAAGTATATATCTAAAAACAAAACTTTTTATTTTCATTTTGGATAGATTAGGGAATGACAAAAACCCTGTCAGGTCTTTTTTTTTGTCATGTGTCCCACAGGGGAGCATTCTCCCCAGCATACTCTAATCTCTGTTCCCTTAGAGCTGTTACTGGAAGAAATGTTTGCATTGATTGTTTTCCCCTCTAGCCTGTCAGTTTTCACTTCTGGACTTTGCAAAGGAGAGTGTGATTGAACTCCAACCCTGTTCTGGCACACAATAGTCAGGAACCAGAGCCATTGAGGAGGCTTGTAAGAAGCGACCTTTCGCGGTTCGTGTTTAGAAAATAAAAACCCGACCGTGGCTCTAACCACTTACACTCTAACCCCCCCCCCCCAAATAAAAATAAATAAAATATGGTTTTGGTTTTAGATATATTTTAAAACTGAACTCCATACATTTACCCCTGCAGGGGGGTTTCCTCCTCCCTTACTGCATGGGGTAAATACTTGGTTTATCTTAGGGGAAAGGAGCAGGTAAAATACTTACTGTATTCCCTGTTGCTCTGGCAGGCAACGCTTTTCTTTGTCCCAGGATCTGGGCAGGCATTCACCTTGCTCGCATACAATGCAGGCCTGTATGCTATTTTACTTAAATATACATTCACTAAATAACTAAGTAATTACATTTGAACCTTTATGTGCCCTTGTATAGGAATAAGGACAAGGTGTAGGCTAGGGTGAGGGGTTTGATACATTTTATGACTTTAGAACTGTCTGGCCCAATATCATGACTTGAGTGTTATTTCTTTAAAATTAATTTCTGTTTCCCGGTTGTGTGGTAGTGGTTCTCCACTCCTGGTTACATAGTCTGTCATTTTTGATTAGCCTCTGCTGGATAATTTATCTTGGACTTCTCTCTGCAGCTGGATCCCAGTCCTGAATCCCGAGATCATGGACTCTGCAATTCTCTGATCCAGCTCTTCTGTCTCACTGCATCTTTGCATCTTTGCATGTGTCCCTGACAACCTTCTGACCCATTTCTGCTTCTTTGTACTAGTGCCTGACAACATTCTGACACAGCTTCACTGTCTGATTGCTTCTGTCTTTGAGCTAATTTCTGTGTTGACGCTGCCTGCTGTCCTGTCTATTTTTTTCTTTTAGTTTTATGTTTGTCATTGAGCTTTGCCTATTGTGCCTATAAGCTTTCTTGATGGCTTTGTTTCATTTTTCCAGTCCCTCGGTCAAGTGTTTGTGTGTTTGCTAAGTTAGCTACCTAGAGTATGTCTGCCCGTTGCTCTGCTTTTACTTTCCAACCCTTCATGTTGTCTGCTTGTGTTTCCTGTGCTAGAGTATGATATTTCACAATTTCCTTCATTTTATTTAGTTACTGGTCATTACTGGAGATTTGGAGAATCTTGTAATTGAAGCAAACCTGGGGGACTACAGTCATAGATTGCCATGCAGCTCACATCCATCCCCACCATTGGGGGCTCTGGTAAAGATCTAAGTCCTTCACTTAAGTGAGACATTTCTAACACTTGCTGATGCAATGCATTTCCTCTGCCTTTATATTTTCCAATACAAAGATTCCAATTGTTCTCATGGTTCTCTGTTCTTGATCTAGACTGGCCAACTCATATTGACCTTAACAACTAATAACTTCTGTCCCTAGTTGCCAACCCTTGGCCCCAACTTCAACTATGTTCTTTGTGCAGTTTGTGCACCACTAAAATTGGAAAATAAAGGATTACCCAAGCCAATACTTCTTTTGTTGGAGTGTTCAGCTAAAACATGTTGCAGTTTTGTACTGCTGGTACATACTGCTATTTTATTGCCTCAATCGGTCTAATGTATAGGGTATGTTTAGCAATGCTTTGATGGTCATTTTGCCTGACATTCCCCTGAAATTCTTGGATGAACAATCACTCTGTGTATAAAACCAAATCAGTGGAAATTCACTAAAAGTATATCTAAATGCAATTTTTTTAAAAGATTTGGATAGAACAATCGGTTGGTTAGAACCCCAGTCAGGATTTTATTGTTGTCTGTGTCTTTTACTCTCCTGATCACCAATGTCACCAGGAATGAAAGTGATGGCAAATCCCCAAAATGTTGAGTTGCCACCATAACAGCAGTAGAGGGGAAATCTTTCAATAGGGACTGTCAGGATTTACCAGTGGCAGCTGAAGTGCTGGACAGCTCCTTGTATGATCTCTTGGTTAAAGTGTCAGTAAACTCTTTTTGTTAACTTGTACCAACAGGTAAACCTATAATAAGGCTTACCAGTAGGTACAGTGAACATCTCCTAAACTTGTACTGTTTAGGAGATATTTACACTGAATGCACTCTGAAGGGACGGTATACCCATGCCGTCCCTTCAGAGCTCCGTGCTGGAATACGTGACTCCCGTGTGAGTGATGTTATCGCATCTCGGCCAATCAGACCACTGAACCACAAGTACCCGGAAGATGGAAGCCCTGTCAGTGGTGACAGTGTGTCGCTGGAGGGATTTATTCCAAGGTAAGAATTTCATAATGTGCTAGCATGCAATACATACTAGCATATTATGGCATTGTCTTGCAGGGTTTAATAAAAAAAAGTGTGGTTTACTACCCCTTTGTCTCTGCACTTTCTGTGTGCCACAATATAGTGCTTTTGCTAGTATCTTGCTCTTTGTTGCTACTGCTATACTGGATCCTTATCAATCACTTCTCGTTTAATGACCCTTGGCAGCAGATTAACGACTACTGTTTTTTTCCCTCCACTTCAAACCTGGTACTTTCAACTACTGGCTTTGACTTGCTCTTTGAATATGTTTCTGCTTGCTCTTACACTGCTATTTGTGTACAGCCCAGCTCGGGAGTGTCCCTACACGAGTGCCTCTATAGCAAGCAGCTTGCTATGGGGGCACTCAGAGAAAAGGAGAAGTGTAGAGTTCTGGCAGGGGACCTCAGAAGAGGAGGTTTGGGGTCACTCTGTGCAAAACCATTGCACAAAGCAAGTAAGTGCAACACCTATTTTATTATAGGGAAAAAAATAAAGTTTACAACCGCTTTAAGCATTCCCAACTCCATCCAAGATGAAAAAAAATGTTGGGCTTTAGATATACTTTATCAGTTATACAATCCTTGACATTCTGCAACATTTGTTTTTCAACAAGAAGAAGAGGTTTTTGCTGCAACATTTACATGTAAAAAGGGTAAATGTCCCCATTCATTCATATGACATTCCCTAAATTGTTACTATTTTTAACTATAATTTCCCTGGTTGAATTTCCCTTTGAGGATTGGGAAAGTTTCAGCATTAAACCACTGATATCAGTTTAATTTTTGGGGGGAAACCACTCTAACAGCACCACCCCACATGCTAATGCTGAGGGCATGCAAGATGGTAGTAGCATAGCTGGAGGCAGGAAGGGAGGAAGAGGTGGGAAAGGGAGGAAGAGGTGGGGGAAGGGAGGGAGAGGGGGGAGAGGAGGGAAGGGGTTCTGGCATGCTGAGCTTGTTAATTCTGGGGAAAGCGAGACCTGCTGTTCTTCATATTTATTTGAAAATTACATTTAGCTCCTGGTGCGAAAAAATGTCAGCACCATGGAGAGCTACTGTGGGCAACTCGTTTATTCATCCTACATCACAAGTGAAATTCAATGGCTGTTCAACAGCTGCTACATTCACCAGGTGCTCATTCTTATTGTACATAGGGTGAATCTGACTAATGGGATCATGGTGTTGAATCTCACTTGGGTGTCAGAATTCTCTGTGCAAATTTCCAGATTCCTTTGTATAGCTAAACTCCAATGAGTATTTCAATAAATACATCAAAGGATAGCAATTTGTATGCCTCTAGAATCACTAGAAACGTCAGAACAAATTATTGTGAAGGAAAGTGTCAAAAAACTGTGGGCAAGGTAAGATAAGATTTTAACCTCTCAGGTTAAGAAAAAAGTACAATGGGGTTAGGGGTGTACCATCATCCTAGTATCGAAGATAAAGTTGACGGGTTCAGGGAATCCCCAGAAACCCTGAAAGCCGACAGACAATGAGTGGGCGGGGAGGACTATACCGGTACGGGGTAAAGTGTTTATACTCAATCAGAGTGATGCAAAAGAATGGTTTAGAAAGATTTATTCACAAAATATACATACATTTTTTTTTTTTTTAAAGAACAGACAATACATTTAAAATACAGTACATATACAGCGATTAGGTCACCAGATGTGCAATCCCTTCAGAAATGAGGAGGGGGTACGGGTGAACCAGAAGCGCCATAAGACAAACAGTCTCGGGTCTCGACTAGTTTCGTGATTTATTAATCGCTTTGTCAGGAGACGATCTATGGGCACAGCGTCCGGGTCTCCCAGCAAAGTCCTAGAGCGACCAACAATTGGGGGTTCACAAAGGGAAAATCCTAGAAAAGACCCGGTTACCCAAAAGGGCGTATCAAAGGTAATAAAGTGGGGGTCCCAGGACTGGTAGTCCCGTAAGATGAGAACGCACAAAGCATTTACTGGTGAATTTGGCATAGTAAACAGCCACGTTAAGCTTAAGTGAAACAAATTTACCGGTTCACTGGTTCAGAGGCAACATGACTACTTGTATGTACATGGTGATGCACATGTCCTGGGACCCTGGCTCAAATGCCTGCGTGTTATACGCAGGGGGCTGTGGAAAGTTTTATTCCTGAAACTTTCCTCTTAAAGTTAGGATGCGTGTTATACGCCTGTGCGTGTTATACGCCGATAAATACGGTAATTCTAATTTTATAAAGCCTTTAAAAGTGTAAATCCAACTATTTTGTTTTGTACTTTGGGATGGAGTGGAGAAGATTAGGACCTCCGCCAGTTGTTGTCTGTGCCTTAACTGGGAAGATTTGCTCCACTGTCTACCCTGGTAACAAATGTCAGAAGGACAGAAAGTGATGAAAAAAGGCTGAAATCTTCCAATGGGGACACCTGTTTTCATTAAAACAAATTCACTTTGGAGGTATTTTCTTTCATGTCATGTTGTGTCTTTACAACAGATAATGGAAAAAGAAAAGCTGATGGGGTCCACCCCCACTATTTCTCATGGTACCTATTGTTACAGGAATAAAAAGTGAAGTAAAATCCAGGGTTATCAGTGGCTCTGTTGGGCAGAGCTTACCTTATTTCTTGTCTCAATGATAAAGTTATCACTGGTCAAAGAAATTACAAGAAATCTCCAATGGCAGAACCAACAGTAAAAAATAGCTAGTGGAAGTTGTATAATTTCTACACTGACTTATGTAAACTATTCTTTTGGTTGTTTAACACCTATGACATATAAAAAAGAAGATGGAGTATTCTTGCGCTGCCCGTATCTACCGGGATAAGGATACAAGTTGCAGCAAACACCAACAACCATAACTAAATAAATGGAATAAAAATCATATGACGTCCGATCAGGATAACTAAACCACTTTGCCAACGTCATTTTGCTACATGTCGGGCGGCAAGTGGTTAAACCCGGGGGTTATGTAAGGGAATCTTCTTTAACGCGTGTGCAGGCAGTGATAATTGCCTGGCAGAGGATCTAATCCTACTCCACTCTACGCAAAACTAGTTTTAATTGTTTTGTTTTAAACAATTATTAACCTCTTTAAAACAATGTACCTTTTGGAAATAGATTATAAGGCTATAAGGGTTATGATCAAATATTTTCGCTGGCACTTTATATGACTGATTCAAAGAAATTTATAATTAGCATATAATTGATGGAGAACAACTCCAGAGGGTCAAAATTCAGTCCTGACTCCACAGACACTCTGAATTATTTCTATTTTGCTTTAAACCTTAGCTTCAGAAAATGAGCCACTATCAGTGTTGATGGGGGGAATTCCTCTCACAGAGCTATTGTGTTCTTGCAGAAGGGGGAGCTGTTCCTGCTGGAAGAACACGGTAATAATGTGCTAGCAGCTCATCCATGCTAAAGATCAAGGGTGGAGAATCTCCCCCACTAGCAATTGTATTCTGAGGCCCCGTACACACGGCCGAGGAACTCGACGTGCCAAACACATCGAGTTCCTCGGCCAGTTCAGCCCTGAAGCCGCCGAGGAGCTCGGCGGGCCGAGTTCTCCCATAGAACAACAAGGAAATAGAGAACATGTTCTCTATTTCCTCGCCGATGTCCTCGTCGGCTTCCTCAGCCGAAAGTGTACACACGGCCGGGTTTCTCTGCAGAATTCAGCCAGAAACTCGGTCGGAAGCTGAATTCTGCCGAGGAAACTGGTCGTGTGTACGGGGCCTCACAGCTGCTGTTCCTGCAGTTGCTGTTTCTGCAGAATACCCAAACAGTGACTGCTTCAGATTAACTGCAGTCACTTTTCGGCTCAATTTTTTTTAACCAGCTTCCCAAATGTTTAAATTTCCGTTTTTTGAGCCACATGTTGTTAACTGGGCCACTCATGTCTCTAATTCTGGCTAATTCAGCAGGAAATATGAGCATTGTATGACCTCCGTATTTCTGATAATATATCGACCTCTTGTTATTTTCCTTGTTTCATCAGTTTGGAACATTACAGAACTTATTGCTGATTAGTTAGTATGGGATTCAGTACTTTGTACATCATTAATAATCCTGTTTAACTTTCAGAGTAAGACAATTCAAGATGAACAATGATATCTTTGCTGTAAATGTACTACAAACTTTTAAAATGTATCTTTATCTAAAGTGTTTTTCTATATATTGCTTGTTTGCATGCTTATTTGATTAAACCGAAAAAAATACTCTGCCGCACTAACATATAATCACATTAGCCAGAACCTTGTTACTAATTACCAATAGTGACTTTGCTGACAAATATAATTAACATTAATTATTACCATATTCTCTGAGGCTCGAAGGGCAATCCATCCTAATCATAATTTTAACAATATATAAGATAATGTGTCTGTTGTTAAAGGGGCAGCTGGGTTGTTTACAGAAGGGTAAATATAAAGTGATTGAGTTGATAGAAAAGAGTGTAATTTATTTAGTGATGTAACTAATTTGGAAAACAAATTTGACAGGCGGTTGAATATTTCAGAATTATTACAAACTCCAATAAATGATTATGCTTAACTACAAAGGGATAACTAAACAACCTCATGGTGATCACAATGTAGTCCCTTCAATCTAGGTCCGTTACTCTTGGAAAAGTCAATGCTCGGTTTGCACTCTGTGACTGGCATGTGACAATGTTACAAGTGTAGAGCTTGACAGCAGTGCAAAGAGGGAAGGGAGACAAAACTGCATAGAAAGTAGTAGGTAATTATTAGTCACACTGACTGATTGTTGGAATAGGAGCATCTGGAGCAGCTGTCATGTTTTCAAGAGCCTGTTTTAAAGCTAGAGATTTTAACTTTCGTATGAGTGATCCCATGTATCTTTATAGCAAAATATGTGCTCAGAAATAGTGACAGAAGACACAATAAACACATTGGATATATGAACTTTATTTTATAGAAGAGAGGTGTATGTGACACCTCAATCTTCTCACATCAATTTTACAGGAGCATCACATCATTGATCTATGTTGCTGGGAGCCATTTTGAATCATTATTAGAAGTATTATGCACATTAAATGCCACCATGCATCCCTTATAAACATTGCCACAGAACAGTGGCTTAATGGTTAATCTCAGCCTTGCAGCACTAGGGTCGCTCATTCAAATACTAACCATAACATCCTTATGCTGCTAGCATCAGTAAATAGATAAGTCTTCAGGAAGGTAGGAGGAGCTTTCTCAGCTAATCACACCTTCCTTCCTGCATAACTGAGCTAAGGGAAGATGGATTTCAGGAAGTAAATGCTACATGAATCATCTGCCCTTACTCAAGATGGAAGCAGTCAGGAATGTTAGGGGGTGTTTTTTGAAGGGATTTCTCAACAAAATAAATTATGGGGACAAGGATAGATGGGTGAGTTTGCTTTGAATATTAAAGGAAAAGTATAGCCAAAGCTTGTTTGGCTGTACTTCTCCTATGGATCAGAGGAGTGCAATTCGTTTTGCACTCCTGTGACCCATTTTCAGCAGAGAGCGAACCACTCTCTGCTGAAAATGGGTCACAGGAATGCAAAACGACATCACCAATGTAATTTCAGGCACCGCATCATCCTGACCACGGAGTCTGGACTGACACCTCGGCTCAGCGAGCCGCTGAGGCCGCGTACACACGGTCGATCCATCCGATGAGAATGGTCCGACGGACAGCTTGTTGCACCTACAGGTAAGCTTTAATCTAGGCATACCTGTAGTTTTAAGTGGTCTGTAAGGGTTTACAACCACATCATGGAGTAACATCGCGTTTCAGGGCCACACAGCACCCCTTTCTCCGTCAGTCGATCAATATGATACACATGGGAAGTGTGCCAATCAATGAAAAGCAATTGATAATTTTCCACTCTGGCCAATCAACTCAGTTTTATTGAATCAGATTGTAAATTGAATAAAATTCAATCACAAGGGATGTTAAGGCTATTCGATTTTTTGGCAGTTTCAACTGTTTTGATCAAATTACTGATCGATTGGATAAAAAAGTGAAGTCTGTATGGCCACCATTGGATTCTCCAATAGTACTTTAACCACTTAAGCCCCGCTGCACGACTATATACGTCCCCTTTTTGAAGAGGGATATCTCGGTAACGGCAGCAGCTGCTGCCACAACTGAGGTATCCATCTCTTCAGGCGGCGGTGCAGTAAACTATACCGGTGGTCTCTGCGGCAGATTCGCTGCGAGATCACCATTATCGGTGGCAGAAGAGGGGGCCCCCTCCCGCCGCTCTCTGCCGCTTACCAGAGCCGACGGAAGCAGCGGAGGAGATTGGGTCCATCTCATGGCTGGGTATGGATACGAGTGAGGGCAAGATTGCCCCCACCCATCACCATACCATAGCAGGGCAGAAGCGACGTCAAAACGTCACTTTCGCCCGTACGTCCTAAGGGGACAGTTTATTTTTGTAATTTTTTCAAACTTTTTGACCCCAGATCTCATATTTAAGAGGACCTGTCATTCTTTTTTCTATTACAAGGGATGTTTACATTCCTTATAATAGGAATAAAAGTGAACAATTTTTTTTTTAAACAATGTAAAAATAAATAAAATGTAGTAAAATAAATAATAATTTTTTTTTTAAAGCACCCCCTCCCGACGAGCTCGCGCACAGAAGCGAACGCATACGTGAGTAGCGCCCGCATATGAAAACAGTGTTCAAACCACACATGTGAGGTATTGCCGTGATCATTAGAGCGAGTGCAAAAATTCTAGCCCTGGACCTCTTCTGTAACTCAAAACATGCAACCTGTACAATTTTTTAAACGTCGCCTATGGAGATTGTTAAGGGTTAAAGTTTGACGCCTTTCCACGAGCGGGCGCAGTTTTGAAGCGTAACATGTTGGGTATCAATTTACTCGGCGTAAAATCATCTTTCACAATATAAAAAAAATTGGGCTAACTATACTGTTGTCTTATTTTTTTTATTCAAAAATTCAAATTTCTTTTAAAAAAAAATGCGCTTGTAAGACAGCTGCACAAATACGGTGTGACAAAAAGTATTGCAATGACCGCCATTTTATTCTCTAGGGTGTTAGAAAAAAATGTATAATGTTTGGGGTTCTAAGTAATTTTCTAGCAAACAAACGTGTTTTCAACGTGTAAACACAGAGTCTGAAAAACAGGCTCGGGGCTTAAGTGGTTAATGGAAAAGGCATTTTACTTTTATATTTACATTTTACTTTACTGGGCAGTAGGAAAGCTATATTGGTAATTGAGGAAACTGGGACCCGTAAGGTTATCTCACTGGTATTACTTAAAGCAGATGTGCGCTGAAAAAAAAAATTAAACGCCAGCAGCTACAAATACTGCAGCTGCTGACTTTTAATATTAGGACACTTACCTGTCCTGGAGTCCAGCGCCGTCCGCACCAGAACACAACGGGTGGGGGGGGGGGGAACAGGAGGTGATGTCATGCCCAAGACTGTGTGGCCGGAAGTGGGTGCAAATAAATGTCTTTAGACAGGTATCTGCACCCCCCTCCCCCCTGAAAGGTGTCAAATGTGACACCGGAGGGTTCCGATCAGCGGGAGTTCCACTTTAGGGTGGAACTCCGCTTTAAGGTATTGATTTTGATGTAAATAATCCAGTTCCCATGCAGAGATAGAAAAAGAAGCAGTACCTACTAAGTGTAGCATGGAAAAACTTTTACTGGAAATCAACAGATTGGCAACTTACAGGACAAATGTCAAAGGAACGCTCACTAGTTTGTAGCAAATCCCCACTGCTCTTCCTGGAGTATGGAGCCATGTAAATCCTAGCCGAGTAGACCTCAGCAACACCAAGGGTTTATTCGGGTCAATACTCCAGGGAGAGCATGCTCTGACCAGCCAGCTGCAGTAGTGGTTTGCTACACTGATGAGTGTTCCTTTTTTTTTTTTTTTTCACGTTTTTTTTTTTTTTTTTCTTTAACATTTCTCCTGTAAGTTGCCAATCTGTTGATTTCCATTAAAAGTGCTTACATACTACACTTAGTAGGCGCTGCTTCTTTTTCTATTCTTGCCATTGCAGAGTTCCTTCCTGCTCTTTTATGGCAGCAGCCACCAAGTTGTTTTTGACATTTCTGGACTTTTAATCAGTTCATGGTTTCATCTTCCTGTAAGAAGTTTTAGTGCACCAGACCATCCCCCTTTTTCCCAGGCAGGCAGCTTTTACACCTCAAGCCCTGTACACACACTCGGTTTTCCCGGCGGTAAAAAGTCCACCGGGAAAACCGAGGGCAAAGCCAAGAACCCGGCAGGAAAACTGCCATGAGAGCTATGACCGGGAATCCCGGCCGTGTGTATGCTCCATCGACACTGCCTCGCAGTGTTTCCCATAGGAAAGTATTAGTAGATCTGGCGAAAAAAAAAAAAACTTCGGAATCCCCACAGGAAAATAGAGAGCAGGTTCTCTATTTTCCCACAAGGATTCCCGGCTGTTTTCCTGTCGGGAAAACTGCGAGAAAGCATACACACGTCCGGTTTTACCGGCCAAAAGCTCTCTTGGCAGTTTTCCTGACAGGAAAACCGATCGCGTGTATGGCCTCGTACACACAACCGAGGAACTCGACGGGTGAAACACATTGTTTTCCTCGTCGAGTTCCTTGTTAGGCTGTCGAGGAACTCGACAAGGCAAGTTTCTCCATTCCCGTCGAGGAAAAAGAAGACATGCTCTCTTGTTAGCTCGACGGGATCCTCGACAGTTTCCTCATCGAAAAATGTACACACGACCGGTTTCCTCGGTAAAAAAAAAAATCCCAGCAAGTTTCTTGCTGTTTTTTCCCCGAGAAACTCTGTCGTGTGTACGAGGCCTATGGGGCTTTATAGGATCTCCATGATCTCTTTGGTTTTTAGTTAGGTTTGTCCCGATACCACTTTATTAAGGCCAAGTATAAGTACCAATACTTTTTTTCAAGTACTCGCCGATACCGATTACCGATACTTTATTTTAATATCATGTGACAGTGGCACTAATATGCAGCACTGATGAGACGTGGACTGTGTCATTAGTTTTTTTTTTTTACAATTTTATTTTTTACATTTTTTTTGGGGGGGGGGGTGGACAGTCAGTGTCAGGAATGATCAGTGTGGCAGCGGGTGAAGTTATAATCACTGATCTCCCTGTGTGGCTTTCAATAAAGCAGCTGAAAGCCATGGAGGGGGGGGGGGGAGCTGGGAAAGGGCAGATGCATCACTTGTCTCTCTGTGAGAGAGAGTGAGGACTAAGAAAAGGGTTAGAGTGGGAAGATTTAGTGAGGGAGTTTATGGGAGGGTCCAGAGCGAATATGTATGTATTTTTTTTGTCAAGAGGATTGTATTCATGTTTGTTTTTGGCAGTGTATTTGCCCAGTGCCTTTCCATATGCTGTTTTATGTAAAGAAAAGAAAAAAACAAATAAACATATAAAGTACAAAAAAAGAAAGCCATGGAGGGGAGAGGAGGAGAAGTGGCTGTCAGCTGCTTTGAGTGTCCGCGTATCGGACTAGGCATCGGTAAATTGGGGGGTCCAGGAGCGGAGAGGATTGTATTCATGTTTGTTTTTGGCAGTGTATTTGCCCAGTGCCTTTCCATATGCTGTTTTATGTAAAGAAAAGAAAAAAACAAATAAACATATAAAGTACAAAAAAAGAAAGCCATGGAGGGGAGAGGAGGAGAAGTGGCTGTCAGCTGCTTTGAGTGTCCGCGTATCGGACTAGGCATCGGTAAATTGGGGGGTCCAGGAGCGGTAGGAGAAGTCATACTTTATATGTAGTTTCAGCTGTCTTTAGATCTGCTGATCATTTTAACATGCAGTTTTGTAATAAATGTAACCTTTGAGTATACTGTACACTCAACATGCATTGTTCAGATTCATGACAAGTCTAATTTAAGTAATATAATAAATATATTGTTTATGGCAATATCTAAGATAAAGAACGACATATTCATTTGTGAAATAAACAAGTCCAAAGAAGATCAGAAGGTCACTGGAATTTGAGGTGTGAAGAACATTTCTGCTGTTTCCATGGCATGAAAAATTCTCAAACTGTTTAGAAATTCAAAAAGCCAATAACAACATAATCACTTAAATAAAAATAAAAATGTTTGCCTGTTTCTTACAGATTTGTATAATGAGTTAGTGATGAAATGATCGCCATTAGCACTGCACCAAATCTATCCAAAGGCAGAGTCCATTTTCCTCTGAAACCTGCAATGCTGCTTTGAACAACATACTGCAGTGAGTGAGCAGATGAGACACACATTACAAACACAAAAAAAAGAAATGGCACATAACAGATGTGTCCTCTCTTCTACCATCTCCCCAATGTTATTTAAAATAGATTACAACTGCAAACACCTCATTCTACTGTTCATCTCAATTTACAGCTATAAGGTTCAATTATCCATGAATGTTACCATGTACACATGGAGCACAAAGCACAATAAAATTTAGCAGATGCATAAAAGCATTAACCCCTTCGGCAGCTTTTTATTGAGAATGCCGCATGCGGATTTTATGTAAGCCCTGTATCATTATAGCAGATATAAGAGAAGCTTAATCACATGTAAAATGTATATCACAGCAGAACGAATCATCCCTATTCTTCATAAATGTAGATTTCTACTTACTGACTACCTTTTACAGGCTCACTCCACCCACAGTTTCACGTCTACTCCATGGAACATGTTACAGTGCTTTACAATGTAACAGTATTTAAAGGGCACTACCTAATCATCTTACTATTATTGTTCTGTTTCACTGACTGTTTATGTGTATTTTCAGACTGACACATGGGGCAGATCATTTTCTACATTAAATGACGAAGCAAGTTGTATCCTTTAAAGCTAGAATGATTTATTGAAAGAACTGTTTTTAAAGATCCTTTTAAAACACCAGCCTAATACTGGAAGGTATACTGAATAGCATAGCAGATGGACCATATGCTTGCAGTAGTCTTACTGCTTAAAATGTTACTGCATGCTTGTTATACTCACTGTGGAACCTAAGAGGTTAATCCTCTGAATTGTGTAAAAGGGCTGTTTTATCCTGTCTCCTCTGATCCTCCCCTTCTTCCATGTACCCAATGCATCTCCTGATAGTACAGAGCTAGGGGACAAGCTGCACATGCTCAGTTTGATGTGTATTGCTAGAGAGGTTTTTTTTGCATGTGATCAGCACAGGGCCAATCAGAACTGTTCAGGTAGAGGGTCATGGGTACTATAGGACAATCAGGGCAGAATGAAAACTCCTCCTACAATCATTAGCCAGTTACTGATAGAAGTCACAATACTGCTATATACTGATGAGAAAAGGTATTTAGCAGCTTATATTTACTAAAAAATTGCATTCCCATGTTCTGTGTACTGTGGGAGAACAGATATAGTTAATGCGGGGTCCTGGGTTTAGTAATACTTTATTTAAAAATAAAAAAGGAAAGTAGGTCTGCCGTATATATTATAAGTTGTGTTCTGTTCACAAATAGTTTTTCTTAAAAGGTTCTCTTACTTTTGGGAGTAGATTTGTGCGGTTATCAAAGATTTTCAGTGGGCACCTCTGGATACAACATTCAGCAGATGGTGATGACCCTGGAGAATTAGTGGTGCACTGAAATGGAAATTCAAGATTCACTTGGCCGAAAACCGAAATGGACAGATTTTTTTAAATATACACAGTATATATTTTAAATATAATTGTATTACATTCAACTTTTTAATTAATTTCATTTCATTAAATTCATTTAACCACTTGTCCACCGGCCTATTCTGGCACTTCTCTCCTTTGTGTAAAAATAAAAACATTTTTGCTAGAAAATTAAACGCCTTTTTTGGGGGAAAAAATGGTTTCATGAATTAAAAAATAACAAAACAGTAAAGTTAGCCCAATTTTTCTGTATAATGTGAAAGATGATGTTACGCCAAGTAAATAGATACCTAACATGTCACACTTTAAAATTGCGCACACTCATGGAATGGCGCCAAACTTCAGTACTTTAAAATCTCCATAGGCAACTCTTTCAGTTTTTTACAGGTTACTATTTTTAAATTACAGAGGAGGTCTAGTGCTAGAATTGTTGCACACGCTCTAACGCACGCGGCGATACCTCACATGTGGGGTTTGAACGGCGTTTACATATGTGGGCGGAACTTATATGCATGTTCACTTCTGAGCGCGAGATACCGAGGACAGGAGCGTTTAACCGCTTGAGGCCCGCGCTATAGCCGAATGACGGCTTCAGCGCGGACCTGAAAATCCAGGAGGGCATCATTTGACGTCCGCCCCTTTGCTCGTTCCCCGCGTGCGCTCCCGAGCGCGCAGTGGGGAAATTCTGTGCTGGCCGTGTCCCTTGGACACAGCCAATCACAGATCGCAGTGAACGGCCAATCAGAGTGGCCGTTTGCTATGCGATCTGTGCAGCCAATGAGAGATGATCTCAAATGTAAACATATGAGATCATCTCTCATTGCCGCCTCTCCCTCCTCACACAGAGACAGCGCGTGAGGAGGGAGAAGATCTGTGAGAGGATCTTTGAGTGTTACAGACCGTGTTACAGTGATACACAAGACTACAGTGCCCATACAGTGCCATCTCAGTGCCCATAGTGCTAATCTGCGCAGTGCCCACCTGTGCCACCTCATCATTGCCCACCTGTGCCGTCAATCAGTGCCCATCTGTGCTGCCAATTAGTGCCCACCTGTGCCGCCAATCAGTGCCTACCAATCAGTGCCCACCTGTGCCGCCAATCAGTGCCCACCCAGTGCCATCCCAGTGCCCATAGGGATCTGTTTCCACCTGTGCTAATCAGCGTAGTGCCCACCTGTGCCACCTCATCAGTGCCCACCTGTGCCGCCAATCAGTGCCCACCTGTGCCAATCAGTGCCCATCTGTGCCGCCAATCAGAGCCCACCTGTGCCTCCAATCAGTGCCTGCTTGTGCCGCCAATCAGTGCCCACCCAGTGCCATCCCAGTGCCCATCGGGATCTGTGTCCACCTGTGCTAATCTGCGCAGTGCCCACCTGTGCCACCTCATCAGTGCCCACCTGTGCCAATCAGTGCCCACCTGTGCCGCCAATCAGTGCCCATCTGTGCCGCCTCATCTGTGCCGCCTCATCAGTGCCACCTCAGTGCCTACCTGTGCCAATCAGTGCCCATCTGTGCCGCCTCATCAGTGCACAGGTGTGCAATTAGTTAGATGTGCAATTTATGCTCCTAAAACCCCTGATGGCGCTCCCTGCATGTTGGGCCTCTGTATGTGGCCAGGCAGTGAAAAAGTCTCACACATGGGGTATCGTTCTACTCAGGAGAAGTGGCAGAATGTATTTTGGGGTGTCATTTGTGGTATGCACATGCCATGTGAGAGAAATAAGCTATTACAATGACAATTTTGAGAACATTTTTAAATAAAAAATAAAAATCTTAATTTTGCAAAGTATTGTGGGAAAAAATTACAACTTCTAATAACTCACCATGCCTCTTAATAAATACCTTGGAATGTCTACTTTCCAAAAATCGGTTATTCGGGGGGGCATTTGTACTTCCCTGGCTTGTTAGGGTCTCAAGAAATGAGACAGGCCTTCAGTACATCAGGTGTGATCAGATGTGATATTTTTTTTTGATTTGCACTATAGCTCGTAGACTCTAAAACTTTCACACAGACCAAATAATTTCCCAAAAATTGGGGTTATTTTTATCAAAGACATGTAGCAGTATAAATTGTGGCCAAAATTTATGAAGAAAAATTAATAATTTGCAAAATTTTATCACAGAAACTAAGAAAAAAACGTTTTTTTCCCAAATTTTCGGTCTTTTTTCATTAATAGCACAAAACATAAAAAAAACAAAAGGTGATCAAAAACCCCCAAAAGAAAGCTCTATTTGTATGAAAAAAATGAAAAAAAAAACATTTGGGTACAGTGCTGCATGAGAAATTGTCATTCAAAGTGTGAGAGCGCTTTTTTTTTTTTTAATTATCACTTTTATTCCTATTACAAGGAATGTAAACATCTCTTCTAATAGGAATAACTGCGGCTTCCGATAGAGATGACTAATGACCATCTGGTCACCAGTCATCTCTATCGTCATGAGTCGGCGCCAGCAGATTCGTTCTCTGGGCCCCCGATGGCACATGAGAGCCCGGAGAAGCACCGGATGGCAGCGGGGGGGGGAGACGTCCCTTCCCGCTGCCTATAAGAACGATCAAGCGGAAGAATTGCCGCTATGATCATTCTTATCGTGCACAGAATCGCCAGCAGAAGGCGGTGATATCTGAATGATGCCTGTAGCTGCAGGCATCATTCAGATATCACTGCACAAAGTCGAGGACGTCATATGACGTCCTTGGGGGACAAGTAGTTAAATATATCAATGCATCCCTATGGAGACTAATAGGGGCCCTGACTTTAAGACAAAGTAACAGGTTTGTTAAATGGTAGGCATCTTCCTGTGCTTGTGCTTTCTATCCATACACTTCCTCATCACCCTACTCACCTGCTACCAGGGTTGCCAACTTTCAGTAAATTTACAGTTTGTAAAATCCATAATTGTTGCATATGTCTATGAATGTCAGTTATGGACATGCAGCCTACATCTCCGTAATGGACATTCACGGACGGGTGCAACAATTTGCAAACTGTTCATAAATGTACTGAAAGTTCGGAACCCTGCCTGCTACAGTCCCTCCAAAATTACTCTGTAAGTTCCAGGTTAGGTCTTAGTTTATACAAACTCTTCATCCTTCCTCATGTGACAGTGCTCTGGCACAGCAATTTGTTAATTATTGCTGCTGTGTTGATGAATCATTTTGTACCTCCCAGAGCTGGAACCCCCACATGGTTTGCTATGGCTTTAGGTACGCTGGTGCACATAAGCTGCTATGGCTTTAGGTAGGCTTTTGCACATAAGCTCCTCTGGCCAATGCTAAAGCTGCTTGGATGAAAGTCCAAGCCAGAAATTAAGATTTAAAGGGAATTTGTAGAAAGAAAGAGAGTCTAGTTAAGTAAACTAAGTGAATCCGGAAATGGCAATGTAAAAGAATTTAAAGTTAGGCTAAAATAATGCAGGAGCTGTGTGTCAAATTTATGTACTTAATGGAATTGAGAAAAAAAAACTGTTTAGAAACACTAACTGTGAAATAAAAGGAAAATGTGCCCATTCCCATTATACACATACACCAAACTGTCAGCATTTTCTGAGGTAAAATTGTAGCTGTAAATCTGAACTGAAAACATGTTTTATAGCCTAGAATACAGATAAATTGCAGAAAAATCCGGCATGGTTTTTACCCTATTGATCTCCTAATTTTTCACCAGTTTATATCAGGTGAACAGAGAGACACTCCGGCGGCTCCAGTGAAAAATGACAGAAATAGGAAGCTGGCCATTCATCTGATTTGTGTTTGTTTTTGCTGGAGTTATAAATGTAACGCTAGCATCCCAGCTGGGATAGATACATTGCTACTGGCAAAGCAAAAGCTTTATTATCTGACTACTAACGACAGCTAAAAGCACCAAGTGAAAAAAAAAACTAGTCCTGATTTTATGGCGAAGTATCACTTTCTGATATGAGAAATCTCACGTTATTGTACCGATCTAAGAAGGGTATTTAGATTCCCAAACCTATTCTGAGTTTATAATTCAACCCTGGGGAATAATAAAGCAATAGAAAGAAAACAAACTGGGTGTAGCCTACAGACACCTATATGACTGTATTCCCATATTACAAAGGGATTGCAGGAATAAATAAAAAATAATAAAAAATAAGCAAAATGATATTAAAAGGAAAAATTTAGTCTTTTCAACATTTAGATATACATAAAAAAGAGGTCAACTATATAATTACACTGGTACAGTTATATGTATTCATTGCATAGTAAGAGCTGGTACACACAGGCCGAATATCAGCCGGTATCGGCAGGTACCTGAAACCGGCTGACATTCGGCCCGCGTGTACAGCAGCCTGTCCGACAGTAGAGGGTCTAACGGCCGGCCTTTATCGAAGGAGCATGCTGTAAATTCAATCAGCACTGGCAACCAATGGCTGTAATAGCACAACGGGGGAGATCGTCATACTAACATCGCTTAGATAGGCGGCGATCTTTTCGATTTTTTTGGTTCAGCACGCTGGATTGAACAAAAAAAATTCCCTGTGCATACCTGGGATGCGGCCCTTCTTCCTGCTCTGCAGTGCTACACAATGGCTGTACTTTACTGCTTCTTCTCACAATATACTGTATGTATACCGCTTTCATATACAAAAAGAGTTTAAGTGTACCTGTATGTTCACCTTTTCACAAAAAATGAAAATGTGAACTAACACTCTACAACACTGTAATACAATACTATAAAGTATGTAAAACACGTGAGCAATATTAAAATGAGCTATACTTTTCTTTAAGACCCCTCAGCAGTTGGATCAAGCCATTTGGGAGTGAAGAGCGCACCCAGTGAATGAAGTCATATTTTGTGGGTTTCCACTTTACAACTTGAGTCACACTGTTGTGAAATGGTCCCTCCATAAGGCAAGGTAAGCATCTTACCTAATGCCGCGTACACACGATCAGTCCATCCGATGAGAACGGACCGATGGACCGTTTTCATCGGTTAACCGATGAAGCTGACTGATGGTCCATCGCGCCTACACACCATTGGTTAAAAAAAACGATCATGTCAGAACGCGGTGACGTAAAACACAATGACGTGCTGAAAAAAACAAAGTTCAATGCTTCCAAGCATGCGTCGACTTGATTCTGAGCATGCATGGATTTTTAACCGATGGTTGTGCCTACTAACGATCGTTTTTTTCCCATCGGTTAGGAATCCATCAGTTAAATTTAAAGCAAGTTGGCTTTTTTTTAACCGATTGTTAAATAACCTATGGGGCTCACACACGATTGGTTTTGACTGATGAAAACAGTCCATCAGACCGTTGTCCTCTGTTTAACCTATCGTGTGTACGAGGCCTTACTGTACACCTTGAATGTGCATTAGGACCAATCACTGAATGGTAGTGGGGGTCAACTTTCTTGACATAGGAGGCTTCAAGTGCAGCCCTTTGTATCACCAAAGGGCCACACATAATGTACAGTAAATGCAATAGTACATGAAACTGTTAGAGCTTGACTGCAGATAGGAACGGGATATGACTAAAAGACTGCAGACATAGTATAAGCGATAGAGACTAACAAAGTATGAGAGCTGTTTTAGAATATCGACATGCTTCAGGAGACAGTTATAGACTGAAGACATGTTACACAAGACTGTGAAGGTAGATTCACACCAGATGCGGTAGGACTGGGTTTGGTGGCTATTCCAGCAGCACAGTCCCACTGCATCAACAAGGCAAAATGCCCAAAATGTGCCCAGTTTACACCACTGCATTGCGGTGGTATACAGTCACAGTGCACTGAAAAAAGTACTGCATACAGTACTTTTCTCTGAGCTGTGTGGTGAGAGGCAATCCACTGCCTCGCACTGTACAGTCGCTAATTGAACTTTATGAGATGTCTGTATGCCATTTTAATAAAATTCATGTAAAGAAAAAAAACAGGAAAGCATCATCGCTGAGCTGATCTCAGTTAGATCCCACTGCACACCAGCCGCTGTGCTAAAATGCAGTGGTTGGTGTGAACTATCCTTTAGAGATTACTGTTATTACAGCCCCTTTACCAATCAATTCTTTGACATTTGTGCTCAATACAGTGAACCAAAAAATTACTTGTGCCAGAGCAAGAACCATTAAAAAAGATCAGAAATTAAAAAAAGAGAAAGGGAAGCACATAAATAGGTGAAATATGCCAAAAAATTAAAATAAACTAAGCCATTTAACTAAAAAAAATTTCCCTTAACTGAGCCGAGTAAGCATCTAGGCATGGAAACACAAATACTCTCTGCAGGGGCCCCCCACAGGTTGGGAACCAGGGCTGTAGTAGGTAATGGCGGCTGGTGTTCCATTTTTTGTAGAGGGGGCAGCAAACAATCCACACCCCCGTTCGTTCGGTCGATCGGTCAAACCCCCCTGTCTTGCTCATCCACTCTCCAGCCAAGCACTTAACCCATCTAGGTTGCGGGTAGCTTCGGCTCCTTCCTGTGTCTCCTCCTCGGCAGCTTCAACCTGCATCTCTGCCTCCTCAGTGGCTTCCTCCTCTGTGGCTAATACGATTGTTTCCCCTCTCGGGCAATCGGGTCTTAAGACCTGCTTCCTGATTGGCCGGGAGGACAAACAGGAAGACAATAGCGAATATTATTTGCTATTGTCACACAACTTGGGGGGCTCAGGGTGTAGTGCTCTGGGCCTCGAGCCCACCCTTTCTTTTAAGCCAAGTAGAGCCTCAGGCTCTTAACATCTGCTTCAAAAAAACATTGAAATCCATGCGTCCAAATCCCTGCATGTAGATTAGGGGCCGGGTGCAAGGATTAGGGGTTTGGCCCCTGCGCCCCCTATGGACGAGCTTCCACTGGTAGTAGGGCCAAAGCATATCTAAACTCAAAAGCAAGAATGTAATATATTGAAACTTATTTTTGTTCCCTTTATTTTCACCTGGTAATCCTGCAAATAACAAACGTTCTGTCACAGAGTGGCTATGTTCACTCCTTCACTGTATCTATGGGAGGGGGGGGGGGACCATAGTTTGACATGTTTTCCTTTGTTTTTCTCCATTAACTTTGGGTTGATGGGATTACAAGTTTGCAGTTTACAGAAGTTGTTTTGTGCTTTCTCTTAAAGTGATTTTAAAGTCTCATTGTTTTTTTTGTTAAAAGTAAAAAAAAAATATTATATTTACCTGCTCCGTGCAGTGGATTTGCACAGAGCAGCCCAGATTCTCCTCTTCTCGGGTCCCTCTTCAGTGCTCCTGGCCCCTCTCTCCTGTTGAGTGCCCCCACAGTAAGCAGCTTCCTATGGGGGCACTCAAGCCTAGCCACAGCTACCTGTGTCCATTCAGACACAGAACCGCGGCCCGGCCCCAGTCCCTTTCTCTCCTCATTGATTGACTGACTTTAATTGACAGCAGCAGGTGTCAATGACACCACGGGCAGTAGAGACAATCCTACAACATCGCCACTGGATGTAGATGGGGCTCTGGTAAGTATTAGGGGGCTGTGGGGTGCTGCTGTACTCAGAAGGCTTTTTAGCTTAATGCATAGAACTTCTGCTTGGATTGCCACAGCATTCCAACTGAAAGGAGTGGGTACCTGTCCAAACTAGGTACCCACCCCCAAAAGAATGAAGTGACACAGGGCAGGAGGCAGACAAGCAACACTTCCCCTTTTGTTTGAAGTTCCACTTTACTGTATAGAACACATTAAGGTAAAAAAAAAAAAAACTTTAGCCTTTACAACCACCTTAAAGACTGGTAATCTGCAAAATATTACAATTTTGGTATTGGGTTTTCTTGTCCTTAAAGAAATAAAAAATAGAACATCTATTTACTCCATGATTACCTCTCTGTCGCTACATTTCTAAATTGCTATTTTAAGTGTATTAGCTAATCTGTACATTTGATGCCAAACCAAACCAAGTCATCTTTGCTATGCGGAATTATAATACAAATCCCATAAAAAATAACTAAAATTATTTTTTGCTATTCCAGATATACATGTAAATGTAAAAAGTGCATACCATTTCCTCAGCCATTTTCTGAATCTGCAGTTAGGCTGCACTCAAGAATACTTAGGAATACTAAATTACAGAGAATTATAATAATACTGCACTGCACCAAATAAAACATTGCATTGATAAACCTGTGAGCATTGTATCCATGCACAGGCTCTGATTAATATCCCCTGATGTGTCCTTGTGAGCGTTAGCCCCGGGGTTCACAAAGAGAGAGGGCAATCGAATTAGAACAGGGTGAGTAGAAGGACAATTCTACTTCAGGAATACAGAAGACGGGCAGGCCAAGAAAAGCTTTTTTCATGTGGCACTTCTGCTCATGTACTGTATGTACAGGTATGTATGTAATGTATGTACAGGTTCACAGAGCTTGTGTGTATGTATGTGTTCACAGAGCATATACAGATGTGTTCGCAGTGCCTATGTGTATTGTTACACGCTCACAGAATGTGTGTGTGAATGTGTACTGTTCTAGGTCTCTTATCATTTTCCATCCACAGCACTCAGTATACAAATGTGACAATGACTAAGCAGGCCTTCAATATTAATTATCACAGTGCTCAGAACGTCTTTAGCATCAGTTCACAGTTTATCTGAGGTGATTGCATAAGTAACACTAAATAGAGGCCTCCTGTAATAAACACATTTACAGTATATGAAGAAGAGAGGAACTTTGTGCAATTCTGTTAATTTATATCACAGCAAGTGTGAGTGTAGGTGACAAGTGGAAGAAATCACCCCTAGTCTGCACCAAGTTGGATAGCAATCCTCATTATAAAACCTGGGCCTTGCGGGGAGGCGGGAAAGAAGTGTATTTTGGAAAACATGATGCAGTCAGGGTAGGGTTTGAATAGATGAAAGGTGGGGCTTAAATTGTACCACGTTTTAAATTTTAATATATTAGAAGGTATAAAACACATGTACTAGAATCAACTACCAACAAATAATATGAATGTAAAAATTGGGCGGCACACCTTTTGCCTTCTAGTTTTTAGAATATTTTCAGTAATACTGCAAACAGTCAATCCACCTAATGTAGATCATCAATGAAAATGTATTAAATGTTTGGATAGAGTTTGGAGAGGTTAGAGTGCCTCTTAGTTTTTTATTGCTGTTTGTGTTGGTATTCAGATGATCCATCCTCACCTACTATTCAAAAGATTATTGTCATTGAGCAAGAAGGGAAAAATCCAAAATGTGGCAGATGTCACCAGAACATGAAAAGGTATCTTCTAATGGATATTTAAGTTTTTGGTGACATTTACTCCACTCACTTTCTGCCATGACATCAGAAGTGAAAAAAATCTCTCCAGGAGGTGACACATACATAAAGAAAAAAAATAAACAAAAGATAATATAAATTATACATATAACCAAAGCTTTAAAAACATTTTGCCAAAGGTGATCTACATTAGGTGTTATTTACGAAAAAGCAAATCTACTTTGCACTACAAGTGCAAACTACAAGTGCAAAGTGCACCTGAAATTGCACTGAAAGTGCACTTGGAAGTGCAGTCACTGTAAATCTGAGGGGTAGACCTGATATGATATGCTGATTTTATCATCCAATCATGTGCAAGCTAAAATGCTTTTTTTTTTTTTTCCTTGCATGTCCCCCTCGGATCTTCAGTGACTGCACTTCCAAGTGCACTTGTAGTGCAAAGTGGATTTGCCTTTAGTAAATAACCCCCATTGTGTACCTCTTGCAATATAGTCATTGCAAGACTATGGGGGTTATTTACTAAAGGCAAATCCACTTTGCACTACAAGTGCACTTGGAAGTGCAATCGCTGTAGATCTGAGGGGAACATGCAAGGAAAAAAAATGGCATGCACATGATTGGGTGATAAAATCAGCAGAGCTTCCCCTCATTTCAGCGCTTCCCCTCAGATCTACAGCGACTGAACTTACAAGTGCACTTGTAGTGCAGAGTAGATTTGCCTTTAGTAAATAACCTCCAGTATCTCACAAAAGTGAGTACACCCCTCACACTTTTGTAAATATTTTATTATATCTTTTCATGTGACAACACTGAAGAAATTACACTTTGCTACAATGTAAAGTAGTGAGTGTACAGCTTGTATCACAGTGTAAATTTGCTGTCCCCTCAAAATAACTCAACACACAGTCATTAATGTCTAAACCGCTGGCAACAAAAGTGACTACACCTCTAGGTGAAAATTTCCAAATTGGGCCCAATTAGCCATTTTCCCTCCCTCGTGTCATGTGACTCATTAGTGTTACAAGGTCTCAGGTGTGAATGGTGAGCATGTGTGTTAAATTTGGTATTATCGCTCTCACTCTCTCATACTGATCACTGGAAGTTTAAGATGGCACCTCATGGCAAAGAACTCTCTGAGGATCTGAAAAAATTAGTTGTTGCTCTACATAAAGATGGCATACGCTATAAGAAGATTGCCAAGACCCTAAAACTGAGCTGCAGTGTGATGGCCAAGACCATACAGCGGTTTAACAGGACAGGCCTTGCCATGGTCGACCTAAGAAGTTGAGTGCACATGCTCAGCGTCATATACAGAGGTTGTCTTTGGGAAATAGATGAATGAGTGCTGCCAGCATTGCACCAGAAGGGGTGGGGGGTCAGCCTGTCAGTGCTCAGACCATGCGCCGCACGCTGCATCAAATTGGTCTGCATGACTGTCGTCCCAGAAGGAAGCCTCTTCTAAAGATGATGCACAAGAAAGCCTGCAAACAGATTGCTGAAGACAAGCAGACTAAGGACATGGATTACTGGAACCATGTCCTGTGGAACCATGTCCAACATGATAACGACCCTAAACACATCTCCAAGGCGACCACTGCCTTGTTGAAGAAGCTGAGGGTAAATATGATGGACTGGCCAAGCATGTCTCCAGACCTAAACCCTATTGAGAATCTGTGGGGCATCCTCAAACAGAAGGTGGAGGAGCGTAAGGTCTCTAAAACATTCACCAGCTCCGTGATGTCATCATGGAGGAGTGGAAAAGGACACCAGTGGCAAACTGTAAAGCTATGGTTAACTCCATGCCCCAGAGGGTTAAGGAAGTGCTGGAAAATAATGGTGGCCACACAAAATATTGACACTTTGGGCCCAATTTGGACATTTTCACTTAGGGGTGTACTCACTTTTGTTGCCAGCGCTTTAGACATTAATCGCTGTGTGTTGAGGTATCTTGAGGGGACAGCACATTTACACTGTTGTGCAAGTTGTACACTCACTACTTTAAATTCTAGCAAAGTGTAATTTCTTCAGTGTTGTCACTTGAAAAGATATAATAAAATATTCACAAAAATGCGAGGGGGTACTCACTTTTGTGAGATACTGTATATAGACTATCTAAGGCCCCGTACACACGAGAGGATCTATCCGCTGGAATTTATCCGCGGACCGGTTTCAGCGGATAGATCCCCTGGTGTGTACGATCCAGCGGATATTTTTCCGCGGATATTTTTCCCGGCGATGGATTTCCAGCGGATCAAAATTTCTTAACATGCTAAGAAATCGATCCGCTGGAATCCAGTCCAGCGGATTGATCCGATGGTCTGTACAGACTCACCGGATCAATCCGTCCGAATCCATCCCTCGCATGCGTCGTAATGATTCGACGCATGCGTGGAAGTCCTTATATTACAGCGTCGCGCACGTTACCGTGTCATCACCGCGGCGACGGCGTGACACGTCACCACGGAGGGAATTCCGCAGGGATTTTGATCTCATAGTTAGTACAACCATGAGATCAAAATCCGCCAGAGGATTTATCCGGACCGTTTCCGCGGATCGATCCTCTCGTGTGTACTAGGCATCAGAGTATTAAAAATTCCACACAAATTTTCTGATAACATATTTGGCGACATCTAAGTATGCATTATAGTTAACATTTACTCATTTTACCACTGTGACAATTAATGATAATATTTTTTTTTTTTAGATAATAACATCAATAGCATCAAACCCATCACTGTCATTTTTAAATTACAAATATGTTGCTTCTTCCTCTCCTAGCTACCAGAATGTCAGACAGTGCAAGCAGCATCTTTACTACTAAACAGCTACTGCAAAATATAAGCTTGCTACAAAAGTTACATGATTAACCGCTTGCCGTTCGCCGCACGACTAGTGCAGTCCCGCGATTGCGGTCGACAAGGGCAGAACAGAGGAATGCCTTTGTAAACAAGGCATTCCCCTATTCTGCCTAGTGACACTGTCACTGATGACTGTTCCCTGTGATTGGGAACGGTCATCAGTGACGTGTCACGTGTAGCCACGCCACCTAACAGTAAGAATCGCTTCCTAGGGAACACTTAACCCCTGCAGCGCCACCTAGTGGTTAACCCCATTCACTGTCAGTGTAATTTTTACAGCAAGCAGTGCATTTTTATAGCACTGATTGCTGTAAAAATGGCAATGGTCCCAAAAGTGTCCGATGTGTCCGCCATAATGTCGCAGTCCCGATAAAAATCGCTGATTGCCGCCAAAACTAGTAAAAAAAAATATTAATAAAAATGCCATAAAACAGTCCCCTATTTTGTAGACGCTATAACCTTTGTGCAAACCAATCAATAAACGCTTATTGTGATTTTTTTTACCAATAATATGTAGAAGAATACGTATTGGCCTAAACTAAGGAAATTTCTTTTTATATATTTTTGGGGGATATTTATTATAGCAAAAAGTAAAAAATATTGAATTTTTTTCAAAATTGTCGCTCGTTCTTTGTTTATAGCGCAAAAAATAAAAATCGCAGAGGTGATGAAATATCATCAAAAGAAAGCTCTATTTGTGGGGAAAAAAGGACATCAATTTTGTTTGGGAGCCACGTTGCACGACCGCGCAATTGTCAGTTAAAACAATGCAGTGCCGAATCGCAAAAAGTGGCCTGGTCTTTGACCACCAAAATGGTCCGGGGCTGAAGCGGTTAAAGGGAAAGTCTGTTGACACATCTCTTTCCACTTACTGTACATTTAGATAAGAGCGACAATAACAGAAAATTTGCTGAACTGGTGAGCAAAAGGCATCACAAGTACACGTAATAAGTAAATACGATCATCATCTGTACCTAAATAATTCTAAACTATAATCAAAACCAGAATGTATCGTAAAAAGATTATTTGCTATAAGCTGAAACTATTTATATATCAATACCTAACAAAAAAACGTTATAAAATTATTTTCCAATTAAATTCTCTAATGAAAGCATTCTCCATTTTGTTTTATTTGTACTACTAAATCTGTGTGGATAAATCCCAAACTGGAAAAGTAAAATCATTTTTAGTTTCAAGCTAAGCAATAACCAAGTTTCAATAAACAAGAGTATTTCCAGAAAAATACATCTAATTAATTTTATGCAACATAAGATAAAAAGCTCACACTAAAATACCCAACAGTTTTTAAAATGGACAAAAAAACAGCCCAAAAAAATGAATTTCAGCATGCGGTATCTTCGCAACCGCACAAGCAATCAGTACAAAACCTGGCACGTTGTGAGACGAGAAGACTCTCACTGTGAAAACCAAACTTATACAAATGAGAGGAAAAACTTGTTGATGTTTATAAAAAGCTAAAAAACTATTTATGGCTAGGAAGGCTAGAATACATAGTGGATGAAGCTTTATGAATGCATTTTGAAAACTGTAGTTAAATACTAAAAAGTATATGTGCGAGGTCTCACACACTGAACAAAGGGGTGTTTCTGCTTTGAATAAGATTATTGTCACACTTTGTGAAATAGCAGAAAATCCAAGCTTCTCATAGAGGTGCTAAGTGGAGGCTGGAGCTTCTCCAGCACACATAGCATATACAATGCAGGAGATAGCAGGTATGGGTATAAATTCATTGTCCCTTCTGCTGCATTCCATACTATTCAGCTACAGCCAGGTAGAACCTTCACCTTCAGTTGTCTGCCAGAAATTCACAAGAACCAGCTCCAACTGTGCAATCACATTAACACTTCAGAGTTCATTTAATAACAATACAAAGAGCAGTGATGTGAAGTACGCTATAACAAGCAAGCAGAAATCAGATATCATTGCTAAATATCTCTGGGACTCAGAAAATGGCCACCACCACTCACTGGGATTATAAATAAAGCTTTGAGTAAAGAGTCGGACACAAAACAAATAAATATTATTATTATTATACAAGATTTATATAGCGCCAACAGTTTGCACGGCACTTTAAAACATGAGGGCAGACAGTACATTTACAAAAAAAATCTACATAGGAGGAATCAGGTGTCCCTGCTCATTAGAGATTACAATCTAAGAGGGAGAGTCAAGTAATACAAAAAATAATAACTATGGGGGATGAGCTAATGGAGTAAAACTAAATACAGTTGTTAGGGCTTCTCTAAAGTAGGAGTAGTAGATAATCAGACAGATTGGGGTACAGAGTTCCATAGGATGGGAGAGGTTTAGAAGAAGTCCTGAGCCCTGGTTCACACTGGGCTGCGGGAGTGAAGCCGTGCGAGTTCAGCTGAACTCGCACGATTTCACTCCCGCCGGCAGTCCCGATTTCGGCCGCGATTTAAGAGACATCTGTGCAGGTTTCTGCACAGATGTCTATGTAAATCGCGGCCCGAAATCGCAAAAAGTAGTACAAGAACTACTTTTTGAAATCGGTGCAGCGCCGCAGATGCGGCGTCGCACCGATTAGGACGGCGCCATTGCCGACAATTGGCGGCATTTGAGATGCGATTTCACATGTGAAATCGCATCTCAAATCGAATGAAATCGCACCCAGTGTGAACCTGGGCTCAAGGTGAGAAAGGGAAGGGGGGAACTAGAGAGCATAAGGCCTTGAGAGGCACCAAGAGAATGATTTGGTTGGTATCAGCCTCTTGCAGCTAGTGTGAGAGGAAGAAACAGGATGAGTAGCCAATCGGTTCATGTGCTGACAAGGAGCATGCTGATAGGAGGAGAAGCAGAGTAAAGGAGAGATAGGCTCATCACTTTGCTGCTTCTCCATTCACTGTCCATTTACAGGCTGAGGCGGATCCAGGACAACCTGGGCTCAGAGGAAGGTGAATGATGCCGGCCATCAGGCTGAAGACATCAAGCAGTGGAAAAAAATACTGCAGGGGAAATCTCTGCATTGAAGGTGCATGTTGCGACAAAAGTCAATCTTGTTATCTTATTTTTTATTGGCTTATTTTTTATTTTATATGTACTAATTGGCTAAAAAATTTGTAACATTTTAAAACAGTGGTTCTCAACTCCTCTCCTCAGGACCCACTAACAGGCTAGATTTTAAGTATTACCTTGGGATATGCAGACTAGAATACTGCAATCACTACAGTTCTACATTAAACACATACGTATAGAGCTTGTTTATACTTGTGTCTCTCGGTGAAGAGCAGTCCAAATTTTACAGAGTGTTGCAGGTGTGACTGAATGGTATTTAGGAGGCAATACTGCTACTGAAACTGTCAGTCAGCGCCTCTCAGCTCTGCCCCTCCCAAACTCACTGAAGCGCTGGGCTGTGCAGAGGGGTGAGAGCTGCTGGCTCAGGCTCACAGTGGAAAGCTGAGATGCTGAGCCAGCTGCCAGTTCATATATCTGTTGGGATCGATGCCAACCGACAGTGGACTTTAGTCCGCTATTGGCTGAACGGGTCACAGGAGTGTAGAACGAAGAAATAGGGTCAAAATAGCTTTGGCCATAATTTTCTTTTAAAGTTATGTTTCTCAGTAAACATTTTAACAATGAAAAAGCAGCAAAAGGTGTTCCCATTAAATAATTAGGTGATAATTATCACTGCCTGCTGTTCCCTAGACATTATCTGGAAAACATGGAAAAGTCTGGACTGTTACTGCAGGAAATCTGTATTGAATGTAAACCACATCAGGCCTTACAATGCACAGCCTTCCTTTGAACCAGGAGGCAACATTTTCACTATACATTCCTCATGCAGAGTCTATTCACTTGCAGAAGAATGGTTTACACTTGGTCTTAATGAAATCAACTGACCACAATCCACAACAAATCAGATGCAGAACACTTGAGGTCAGCACAGCGGATAGTCTGTATCAATCTCTGCAAGAGAGGTCATGCAATATTAAAAGGCATTTCCAGCCACCTACATTTTTGCCATCCTTCTTCCAAGGGGACAGATAATCCTTAAAAACGTCTGCAAGTAATTATTCTCCCAACTACGCCTGATGTTTGGTTTGCAGGCAGGTGATGATAATGTGTTATCCAACAGGACAGACATAAGGATGATAGCTGTACTGGCAAACAGAAGTGAATGTACTCAACGGCTCTGAACATACCATTTTATTAGAAAATGATTGTGAAAACCAGTATTGTGATTCCAGATGATTATTGCTGAAATATCCTTTTATATATGCAAAATAGACCAGAAACAAGTGATGTTAGGATTTCTATATAAGTGGAGAAAAAGAAAATATGAAATGTCCTTGGTATCCAATGCAATTGCTTCTTCAATTTTTAACTATGTACCCCTTTCAAAGGGTTAGTTCACCTTTACCAAAAAACAGCTTTTGTAGATAAAAACAAACTGTGCAGCTCTGATTAAAGTTGTATAATAATACCCTTGCTATAGGTGTAGGCCATTTACATATCTCCTGAAGCCTGACTGGAATGCTCCCAGGATATAGTTGGGATGTTGCTATGAGATGTCTAATCATTACTGCTCACCTCCACCATCACAAGAGTGAGCTCTAAAATGAGATACTGCATCAGAGGAGAGAGAGCATGTGAGAGCGTAAATAAGAAAAATGGCTCACTCCTGTGGCTCACCGTCATCCAGGCGGCCGTAAGATTGGCTGTAACAGAGGATAGGGAAACATTAGGATTCCAATAGACCCCTGATGGCTCCATAAAGAGAACCTGTCACTTGTCAATGCTAACATTAAAGTAAAAAAAAAACTGCCTATGCAAACAACGTATTTTTGTAGATAAAAACAAACTGTGCACCTCAGACTGAAGTTGAAAAATAACCTTGCCATAGGTGTAGGCCATTTACAAACCTCATGAAGCCTAATGGCCCTTTCACACGGATGAGTCCGTGTACGGGTGTAGGGCTCTGCTTTGCTCAGTGGGGATCGCTCGGTCGATCCCTGCTGAGAAGGCCGATGACAGGTCTGTATTTGTACACTGTGCAGGAACCGACCTGTAGGGGCGCCGCTCTCCCCTATAGGGGAGAGGATGAAGATGGACCGCAGAGTCCGTTTTCATCGGATCCGCCAGATGGATGGAAAATAGGGTTTCCATCCGCCACACTTTAGCGGATCGGAGTGTATGCCGGATGTCAGCAGGCATGTCACCGCTGACATCCGTGGCTCCATAGACCTGCACGGAACGTCCATTCAGGTCCGCCAAAAAAACTGACAGGCGGACCTGAATGGTCCGCCCATGTAAAAGGGGCCCAACTGAAATACTACCAGACCATTGCTAGGAGTTTGCTAAGTGAGGTCTAGTCACTACTGCTCACATCTACAATCACAGGTGTGACCTTTTTCTCTGATTCAAAACCCCTCGCATGCGCTTTCTCTCCCTGATGTAGGAGCTCTAAACTCAACGTTTGAGAGCTCCCTCGTGTGATGGACAGCAGTAATGACTAAGCTTTACTTAGCAACATCCTAGCAACGCCCAGGGAGCATTCCAGTCAGGCTTCATGAGGTACATAAATGGCCTACATCATCATTCAACTTTAGTCAGAGATGCACAGTTTGTTCTTTAATCTATAGACACCTCTTATCTGCATATCCAGTTTTTTGGTAAAGGGGTGCAAACCCTGTAAATAAAATAAATTGTTTATAGAAAATGTATATTATAATAAAATAAATAACAATAACTACAAAAAAAGCAACCCTGTCACCTTTCACACATTGCTTGTATGCAAATAGCAACTGTGCAACACATATTAGGCACTGCTGCAAATGTCATAGTGAAAGCAATAATTATAGGGCCATCATTTGCTGTCATTTCTAAACCAAAGACATGTAAAGGCCTTAAAGTGTTGCTTATGGATGATTTAGGGTACAGTAGTTTCTCAAAAGCATATGAAACAAAGAAAGAAAAAGTTTTGACTATAGATACATTGGAGAGGAGATGTTGCTGGATCTGGCAGCAGAGGAGTTTTTTTCCCTTTTTTTTCATTGGGTAAATACCATCCCACAATATTGGATGTTTATTTGTCTCTACCCCGGAAATCTATCTTTGGAATACATCCGGTTCACCCAGCTGGTAACTGCTGCAGTGGCAATTGTGAACGGTCGTTTCTGGAGGGTTTCCACAAGGTGCTATGGAGGACCATCTGCATTTCTGCTGAGCCTGTTCTGACCCCCCTGAGAAGGGCAGTCACATGCTAGTGGGTAAGCCTCAGTTTCTTCTATTGGTGGTGGGCTTCTTCACGGATTGGATTTCACCCACTTATTAACACTGAAGAATCACAAGAATATATCCCGTTTTTCTTCATGGGTTCCTTCATTCATGAACTTCTAGTGTTTTATTGCACACTTATTAGTTTTTATCATTTCTGTTTATCTTTTCAGCTCTACACTTAACTCTATCTACATTGTATCTATAAACTGACATTTTTTCTTGAGGGTAGATTGACTGGAATGTGAAAAGGAGACAGTTGGGATAGATCTCACATGAGAGATAGATGTTTTTCTGCATCTAAAACCCTTTTAAATTTTATTAAAGAGAACTGTACTTGGTGGGAATCACACACTTGCTTCTTATATTTCTCAGGGACACAGGATGATATTTTTGCCTCTGATGCATTGGTTACAGAAGCAAAGGAACAAAGGTCCAGCAACGACAATGGAATCTCCTGCAATGTCCACAGCCTGTGAAATAGAAGCTCAAGAAGGCTTGAAAAAAAAGAAGCTTGCATTCGCAAAAAAATCTGAAAAATGTAATTTGGCTGAACTTACCCTTTGACCCAAAGATGAAAACTTTTAACTCTTCTAAGATGGAAAATGCAAGGCTAAGCAAATGTCGCTCTTCCAATCGCTAAGAAAACATACATTGAGCATTCTTTAAGTGCTTTAATTTTTTCATCAAAAATCATATAAAGGGTTTTCGAATATGTTATTTAAACTTGTCATCGTTATACTATAGGTAAATATGCGAATATAGGGTGCCGCAGTAAAACAAGCATAAATACCTTTTTCACCTATATTCAGAGTTTTAACATACAAGCAAGTGCTCTTGTGCTGTCAACAAAAATAACATCTGCCAGACATTGTATATTTAAAAAAACGCCATCTAAGGCTAGGAGGTGTCTGCTATTACCTTTTTTTAACTAGAAATTCTCTTCTGTGTTTTCACTTGACTTTGGTTTGACTAAGCCTGATCTAAACCACTTTGAAGCTAAAGCTAGCCATGCACATTTAAATTTCTGTCGTTCAGCCCGTTTGAAAATCAATGGATTTCTTAATCCACACTAAATAGCATGGATGGAGGAATCTGAATTGCCAGCTATTGTATTACCCGAACAATTATCACATACAGTATGATGAGCTGAAATTCCAATCCAGCCATGTCCTAAATCCTGCAGCCAAACCACTACCTCCTTTCCCTTATCTGACAGGTACACCTTTGTAGATGGTAAGTACACTTTTACTAAAAATACATTTATATTGGTGTTTAGGGAGAGAATGCACCTTGTGCCCCCGATCCACCTCTTTTCTGGTTCCCCATAGGTGCCTCTGGCTCTTCCTCTTCTCGGTGTGACACCATAGGAAGCCACTTTCTATGGTGATTCACCTGCATGCTCAATCCCGAGCCGCTCTGCCTGTGTCTACAGACACAGACAGCATGGCTCTGCCATGCCCCCCTAGCTCCCTCGTCACAGGATTTGACTGACAGCAAACCCTCTGACAGCAGGGAGAGCCACTACAGACAGGCACAAGGCTAGACCGAGTGAGGGCTCATGTACCGCAATACAGCCAACACGTCTGTACCAAGCCCACAGCTTGGTTCAGACGCCCCATCAGATCAAAAGGGGGATGGCTGTACTACCTTGTGACTCTTGTGGATCCCCCTGCAGCGCTGGCGACTTTCTCCCTCCGGCTCAGGGGGATCAGTTCTACAAACTTGTAAACTGTCCTGATTTTGCAGCAGGGTCCCCCATCAGCAGTATTATCTCTTGCCAGGATAAAAGATCAAGGATTGAAGAAGTTCTCTGCCTGCTCTGTTCCCTCCACACTGTGCTTTGTGTACTGTAAACTCCAGTGCTGACTGCAGGGCTTGAATGCAATAATGCCTTTTTTTTGAGTGGGGGGGGGGTGATGCTGCAGAAATTTCAGGATTTAGGGAGGGGGTGCTGCCACTGCAGTGCTGGAGTGAGGGGCAAATGAATACACCAATACCTCCAGCTGACGGACATCTCTGCCAACCATTTCTATATACCACCCCTAAGGCCCCATTTACACTTCAGGTAGCGGGAATGTAAATTCCTGCTTGCAATTTTTTTTTTTTTTTATTGTTTCTCACACATAAGGCAGGCCATTAACTTGGAAACTTTAATAGACTCGTATACGTGCGGAAAATGCACCATAGAAGCTCTAGAACACTTTCAGGTGTGCACCTTTGCAAGTTTGCTACACAACAAAATGCAGGTCTGCTCACTGCATTTGGGGTGCCGTTAACAATTAATGGCACCACAAGCATTATGCATGTTTGCAATGCATTTCTGAAATGCACTGCACAATGTGCATTTCCTATGCACTTTGTCACACATTCAGGAAACAACAAACTAAGGGCTCTTTCACAAAAGTGGCTGAGCCGAATCCTAACAATACAGTTAGGTAGGGCTGTATACATGCCCTGGCTGTGATGCTTTAGTTCACAGCTGCACCATGGCTGCAGAGTTTGACAGGCAGCACCACCAATCAAACTCCCCATTCAGTTCAATGGGGCCGCTTGGCAACTACAAGCCAAATACTTGGCTCACAGTTGCAGCCCAGTCTCGTATTATAAGCAAAAAAGTAAAAAAATAAATAAACAAGTGTCAGGAGGCAGCGGTAATGAGGGCATCATTTCTGCCATAGCTGCAAAGCGTAGCATCGTGACCATGGCATTTTAGCAAAAATATCATTTGATATTTTCAGGGGGGTCTGTCAGGTAGGCTGTATGGGGCTCTATGATTTCTAACAGAAGCCCTGCATACACATCTTACTAATAAGAGCACACACAGTAGCGGTGTATCGCAGCTCACTCTGCATGCCTTTACTATTGTTCCAAGGACACTCACTACAGTTAACTAAAACACGACTTTGGGGAATACTTAGCTGCCAGACTCCATTAACAATGTCAAACTGTGCTTTGGAGGCTGTCATGCCTTCTATAATGGTCCTAAACAAAAGTAAAGCAAAATCTGCTTCAAAATCATTTAACGTTAGGATGTTGTTGACCAAAACATTCAAGGTCCAAACAACAGACACTGAAAAGGTTACCACCATGATATTTTTCTTTATATACACCCAATGAGCTAATGTGCCTATAGATATCAGACAGTGGTAATTGTTTGGAAAATAATACAGTTTCGGAAACAGCCTTCTACTCTTTTATATAGAACAAGTATTATTGTGAACATCGGCCTGCTAGGGTACTAAAGCAAGTTTCAGACAGACAGCTAAACACACAGTTAAAACACTAATACTGTATGTAAATTGTCTGTTCTCCCCCAAGATTCATAATTCTGTTCACTCAGTCCTATGATCCAGACACCTCAATAACTTTGATGTTCACTGCATTGACTCCTGCCACCAGACTTCCATTGTTTGACTGAAAGCACTATCCAGGGTAATATGGTCTGGCGCAATCAAGGTGGCACCCTGTCCTTTCCCACTTGTGTTGTGCAGAGGATTTTATATTTGCCTAGATTTCAACTTTACATAATCTAAAAATGCACAGAAAGGTTACAACCTGACTTGACAATTTCCTTTAGCTTTACCAAAACAGCCCAGTGCAACAGCATACTTAAACAATATGTTTAGCTTAGATGAGCCTTTTCAATCTTTTTACCATGTAGGAACCCTTGAAATAGTTTTCAGGTCTCTGGAAACCTCTGTTAATAATGGTTATATCTACAGCTCTCAGTACAATAGCCACACCATATTGATGGTCCATAATAATCATGTCATGGTTCACTGGTGATCAGTGTGGTTCCCCCATACTTTGTAGGTCAGTGAGAAGAATACTCCTTTGATTGGTGGTTAATAGGCTAAGTGTCCCCCTTACACACTGTTAACATGATCACTGGTGCCAGTGGCTACCTGAGTGAGAAACAAGAAGAGAAGTTCTACTTGTCCCATGTCAGTGGCTCAGCAGAGTATTATCAGGCAGCACATCAATCTACCACTGCTTACTACTCAAGAAAGTCCAAGAGGATCTTGGTGCATAGACAGCTCAGGGTGCATTCTCAGTAAGGTGCAGCAGATCCAGCATTGTCCTGCTGAGATCCTCTTCTCTCCTGCCCCCTCTCGGGTACCCCGCCGCCATCTTCTTGCGTGATGTCATCAGGAGGCTACGGCTCTTCCCTCGTTCAGCGGGTAGCTCTCCTGATAATAAGCCACTAGGCCCACTCCCCTCCTCCTTTCTCAATGAAGGACTTACTTCCTGGAATATGTGACATACTTATCCCAGGAGGCACAGCAGGCAAAGTGCATGCCATTCACATAGACAAGTGACATGCATGAGGGGTGGGCCAGAGCTTGTTTATTTAAACAAAAAAGGTGAATTAAAAAAAAAAGCGCTATTTGCACAGCGGAGGGGAGGAAGGGTGGAGAGGAGGCAACATAAAATTGAGGGGGTAGATCGGCTTGAGGTTAGCCATAGACGATTCATGTTTTCCTTAACCTCCCTGGCGGTATGATTCCTTTTGGTTTTAGGTGCTAAAAGCAGTACAATTATTTTGCATGGAAATTTGGCGTTTTATATTGTAGGCCTGCAATTCTTAGGAATAAATCACTTCAATCTGTCCAAACAAGAGTCTAGTAGACATCCCGGGTATGATAAAGTTTGAAACACAAAATCATAAATTATAATAAATTAATAAATAACTATAAATGATTATAACAAATAATAATGTAATTATAATAAAAATGATTTAATAATGTAATCAAATCAAAAACACTGAAATTTGCTCAGTTGCAGAATTGTCGCTGTCATTATTTTTATTGTTTGATGACGAATTTCCCCACAAGTCGCTGTCGCTCAATTCTGCAAGTGATTCCAATTTATTATCGCTGTTTTCTAGCTGGTCTAAAAGCACTTTTGACATAAGGGGACACTTTTTGGTTGCTATGGACAATCTCAAGTTTCCAGGCAGAAAGAACAGTTTTTATAATATAAAAGTGCATACAGGACACTGGACAGACCACTAGGGACAAAGGGGATGTGTAATTATTTTATACAGTACTGTAATCTGTAAGATTACAGTATACTGTATGTGTATTGTGTTTCACTTTTTGAATTTGGCGCCGAACTCCGTCCCTGTTCGTCGTAACGTCGCAGGGAACGGAGCTTGGCACTCAGCACTGTGAATCGAGCAAGAAGACACAGCGGAGGAACCCGCACACACAGCGGGGACACATCGCAGGATCCAGGGACAAGGTAAGTAACTCTCCCTGTATCCTGCAATGCGATCCTGAGTCTGGCTCGGGGATACCGCTTTTGGTATGAAAAAATTCACCCCGAGCCAGGCTCTGGAATACCCCTTTCAGACTGGGGCGGGAGCCGCGGTGGCGGTATAACGCCGCTAAAAATAGCGGCGCTATACCGCCGGGATTGCCGCAGGAATCAGCCGCTAGTCGTGCGGTATTAACCCCCGCTAGCGGCCGATAAAGGGTTAATACCGCCCGCAATGCGCCAGAGGCGCATTGCGGGCGGTATTGCCGCGGTTTCCCATTGTTTTCAATGGGAAGGAGCGGTATACATTCCGCTCCTCTCACCGCTCCAAAGATGCTGCTAACAGAAGATATTTTTTGTCTCCCGCCAGCGCGGGCTTTCACATTGAGTCTGCAGTGAAGGAGTTTTTCAGGCGGGATAGCAGTGCTATTTTTAGCGCCGTACCGCCTTAAAAACTCCTCAATGTGAAAGGGGTCCAAGGAGGTTAAAGAAAAAATAATAAATAGGTTCCTCCATCCACACACGCAAGGTGGATGGAGGTATCCCACCTGCCAGGAGATTGTATGCTGACTGTGGAACTCTCCTCTGTCAGAACACACTGATCAGCAGCTGCAGCCACTGATCAACAAAAGTTTTCCAACACTCCCATTTGACAGAAGCCAATCTAATGATGGACTTCTGATGAATAGGTACAGCTGCATAAAGATCAAAATTCAGCTGCTGAACCAGCTGAATTTCAATCCATCTATGGCCACCACTCCAGTGGTGTGATGTCTGAGAGCTCCCTCGCTGGCACCGACATCTTCTCTCCAACCTTTTCAGGTCCAGGGTTTTCATTCGTCTTGATTGGCCAGCGAAGAATGACATAACACATAGGAGTTCAGCTATTCCAGTAACAAGGCATGATGAGAAAAGTACTTTGTGCATGGGCAGCTCAGTGTAATTCTATAGAAGATTTAGAACAAGCAGGTAAGTTTGTTTTACTGGAGAAGAGCTGTAATATGTCTCTTCTACAAAAAAAAGCGGGCCTGCTCACAATTTGTATTGTTTAACTTTAGTTCCACGTAAAGCTTTGTGAAATGAGACTATAGTGTTTTCGTTGTGTACTAAGTTTCACTTGTTTTTCTAGCATAGAAAATATTACCTTTGGCTCTCTCTCTGTCTGCCTATCCGCAATACTTGTCTAAGGTTTTCTCCAGGTGGAACACCAATCAACTCTGCCTCCAAACCAAATGGCAACACACGTTTGCTGGTGTGGCAAATCTCTGACACCTCACTATGTCTGCAAACATTGTGTAAGGTGAGAGTAACCTATAAATAAAGCATAGTGTTACTTATGGGTTGGCATCTATAGTTAACACAGAATTCTTGTTGCCTATAACATACTAAAAAACATGCATACAATATGTATGGCATACACAAGTATACAGGCAATCAAATAAATAGATAAATCATACTGGCTTCTGTTAGTACAGTTGAAGTGTCGGTTTCAGTATCAACAGCAGCCACCTAGATTCTAATTGTGCAATGAAGATGGTGTGAAATGGTGGTCATTATCACACTCACATGAAATGATTTCTTTGCAGTTTTGACAAAATCAACCTTTTGAAGAGCAAGGGCCACTGAAGTGATTTGGCAACCTGTCGCAGGCCACATGGAATTATGGGTATTTACCAACCCAGCAAATGTAAAAAAGCTCTTAGGCCTCGTACACACGATAGGTTAACCAGAGGACAATGGTCTGATGGACCGTTTTCATCGGTCAAAACCGATCGTGTGTAGGCCCCATAGGTTATTTAACCTTCGGTTAAAAAAAAGCCAACTTGCTTTAAAATTTAACCGATGGATTGGTAACTGATAGGTCAAAACAGATCGTTAGTACGCACAACCATCGATTAAAAATCCATGCATGCTCAGAATCAAGTCGACGCATGCTTGGAAGCATTGAACTTCGTTTTTTTCAGCACGTCGTTGTGTTTTACGTCACCGCGTTCTAACACAAAAGTTTTTTTAACTGGTGGTGTGTAGGCACGACGGACCATCAGTCAGCTTCATAGGTTAACCTATGACAACGGTCCTTCAGACCGTTGTCCTCTGGTTAACCTATTGTGTGTACGAGGCTTTACTGTCCTGATACCCCTACAAGGCTGCTTTCACACTGATGCACTAACAGCTTAACAGTTTAACATCATTGCAGGTGCAGTGCAGTGATCCTGCGGGTTAGCTGCACTTTGCTATAGGCATCTATTACATCTTGCGAGTGTGGTGCACTTTATAAAAGCACAGCAAACCCTCAGGCTATAATAGAAGACTAGGGCTCAGTGCAGCTAACCTGCAGGTGCACTGCACTACACCTATGTATCAGTGTGAAAGCAGCCTAATATGTGCTAATATGTCCATTGCAAAAGTGGTATATGAGATGTTTAATACACTGACCTCTTCCTCCTCCAGCTACTGTTGGCATCGCTCTCCAGGCTACTAGAAGGGTCCCAGGTGAAGTGCATTTGGTATCACTCCGCCTGGGACAAGAGCTGAAGCTACAGAGGCAGTATAAGCTTATGCGGCTTCTGCTCCCTCCACGGTCACCTGATCTCTCTGCTGCCAGTACCAGCTCCATGTACTCTGATGCTCTGGGTTGGGCAGACTGCTGATCATGATCTGGGCCACCATCCCAGAGCATGGGCATGCACTTCCCTGTAAACAATACAAAAAACAAGGCGCACTGAACAATTCCCAAGTGAAAGGAGTAGGACCACATTGGAAGTTGCTCCATAATACTCATTTGATCTAGTCCATCTGCCTGTGAACCTTGTTGACCTGGAACACTTGGTTTTCATGTGAGCTGCTTTTATTTATTGCTTAAAATAAACTGACTCCTTACTTTTTGTTGACAATTTGGGCTTATGGTTTTATTTATCATTCATTTTGGTTAAGAGCTTCTAATCTGGAGACTTTTATGTGCTTCTCTGGTTTGTGGTCATGACAAAAAGATCCTACATTAAAATGTTTCATAAAGACCTTGTGTAAGAGAGCATAAAGGTGCGTAAGCGTACATAAGTGAAAAATTCTCCTTCACTGCCAGTATTGCAATATATAAACACTCGCATAGGCGCATAAACACGCGTATGCGCGTACATTTTTGCACTCCAGCGTCAAATTTTCTATTTTTATTTCATGCCTCTATACTCTGTGTGTATGGTTCCAAAACTACAATGCATCAGTAAAAAACATTATGTTTTTTACTTATGTGTGCAAGAGGCCTTAAGATGACAATGTTATTTTTTACAGCTTTGTGTACCCCGGATATACTTCTTTTAATGGCACATTAAAAAGGACATTGCAACATTGTTCAATGGATTGAATAGTAAAGAGTAAGAGTAAATAGTAAGGCCCCGTACACACGGTCGAGGAACTCGACGTGCCAAACACATCGAGTTCCTCGGCCAGTTCAGCCCTGAAGCCGCCGAGGAGCTCGGCGGGCCGAGAGCTCCCATAGAACAACGAGGAAATAGAGAACATGTTCTCTATTTCCTCGTCGAGCTCCTCGTCGGCTTCCTCGGCCGAAAGTGTACACACGGCCGGGTTTCTCGGCAGAATTCAGCCAGAAACTCGGTCGGAAGCTAAATTCTGCCGAGGAAACTGGTCGTGTGTACGGGGCCTGAGAGTATTTTACATGCAATGTACATGCAATGTACATAAGTAGATGCATTCCATGGTCAATAAATATATACTGTATAAATGTGATTGATCATTTAACAATAACACAGCTCAGCTAAAAACTACGCCCTTAGGGCTCTTTCACACGGACGGACCGCATGTCCGCTTTTTCATCCAACTGTGTACGGATGAAAAGGGGACATACATTGGTCCCTATGAGATTGCGGAACCAGGTGAGATCGGGTGTCAGCGGATGTTCATCCGCTGACACCCGATCTCACCCGGTTCCGCAATCCTCCAATTCTGCAGACGGAGGAAATGAACACGGACAGACGGTCCGTCTTCATCCGATCCCCCCCATAGAGGAGAGCGGAGAAAAGACAGGGCGGTCCCTGCACAGTGTGCAGGGACCGCCTTGTCATTCGTCTGCTCAGCGGAGCGTTCCCCGCTGAGCAAGCAGAGGTTCACAGGGGCGGATCATCACTGATCCGCCCCGTGTGAAAGAGCCCTTAGAAATTCAGTCTCACATGCATGTGTGTGTTTTTTATTTTTTATGGTCTACTTCAATCAAGAGCTCCTAACAAAGCAGATACTTCTGTAATTTCAGTTTTAGGTAGATGTTGCAAAGTTAAAAGTAAACAAACAAACAAAAGAATAATTGAGTTTTTATATCACTCTAGGACTCATGCACACTGGACTTTTGTAAACTCTCCTTGCAAGCCTTTCCTTTTGGCAGCAGCGTTTTGGTGGAAAAAAACATCTGACGCTTGTAAAAGTGTGTAGTGTTAAGAAGTGTTTACAGCCGTCAAGCGCTTGGGCATTATTTAATTTCATTGGCCAAAATAGTAAGCCAATGAAAAGAATTAAATGTATGCTAGGCTAAGGCTCTGTTCACATACTGTATATGAGGAACTGCTTTCTCTGCAGAGTCCAGTGCGGTTTCCATTCACTGGTTCAGGTACGATTTTCACACTGAAATTGCACCTGAACCGGAATGAAAAATGCACAGGGCCCTTTTAAAATTCACACCGCAACCAGCCGGCACATACACTATATTACCAAGAGTATTGGGACACCTGCCTTAACACGCACATGAACTTTAATAGCATCCTAAACTTAGTCTGTAGGGTTAAATATTGAGTTGGCCCACCCTTTGCAGCTATAACAGCTTCAACTTTTCTGGGAAGGCTGTCCACAAGGTTTAGGAGTGTCTATGGGAATGTTTGACCATTCTTCCAGAAGCATATTTATGAGGTCAGGCACTGATGTGGACGAGAAGGCCTGGCTCGCAGTCTCTGCTCCAATTTATCCCAAAGGTGTTCTAAAGGGTTGAGGTCAGGACTCTGTGCAGGTCAGTCAAGGTCCTCCCCCCCAAACCTCCCTCATCCATGTCTTTATGAACCTTGCTTTGTGGACTGGTCCAAATCATTTGGTGTAGGGGGGGATTATGGTGTGGGGTTGTTTTTCAGGGTTTGGGCTTGACCCCTTAGTTCCAGTGAAGGTAACTCTTAAGGCATCAGCATACCAAGACATTTTGCACAAATTAATGCTCCTAACTTTGTGGGAACAGTTTGGGGATGCCCCCTTCCTGCTCCAGTGCACAAAGCAAGGTCCATAAAGACATGGATGAGCGTGTTTGGGGTGGAGGAGCTTGACTGGCCTGCACAAAGTCCTGTCCTCAACCCAATAGAACACCTTTGAGATGAATTAGAGTGGAGACTGCAAGCCAGGCCTTTTCGTCCACATCAGTGCCTGACCTCACAAATGTGCTCCGGGAAGAATGGTTAAACATTCCCATAGACACACTCCTAAATCTTATGGACAGCCTTCCCAGAAGAGTTGAAGCTGTTATAGATGCAAAGGGTGGGCCAACTCAATATTGAACCCTATGGACTAAGACTGGTATGCCATTAAAATTCATGTGCGTGTAAAGCTAGGTGTCCCAATACTTTTGGTAATATAGGGCCAAATCCACAAAAGGGATACGACGGCGTAACTGCTGTTACTCCGTCGTATCCCTGGTCCTAACTATGGAACTGATCCACAGAATCAGTTTTCCATAGTTAGGGAGAAGATCCGGCATGTGTAATTGAATTACACTGTCGGATCTTAAGGATGCAATTCTAGGCCGGCCGCGAATATGCAAATGAACACTTACGGCGATCGACGAACGTTCCGACGGGCCCGTCGCGCTAATTCTACGTCGTTTACGTCGAGTTCCGCCGCGTAAAACTAGGGCTCAGCCCTAGCTCTCTTAAGCCATGTTAAGTATGGCCGTCGTTCCCGCGTCGAATTTGAAATTCTTCGTCGTTTGCGTAAGACGTTCGTGAATGGCGCTGGACGCCATTTACGTTAACGTCTAAGCAAATGACGTCGGAGCGACGTCAGTTAGCGCAATGCACGTCGGGTAAGTTACGGGGAATCGCCCATTTGTATTAGGAACGCCTTGCGCCGGACGGAGTTAAGTTACAGCGCCGCAAATTTCCAGGTAAGTGCTTTGTGGATCGGCACCTAACTTGGGAGATTTGCGGCAGTGTAACTTAACTCTGAAAAGTTACGTTGCGCGGCGTCTTTGAGGATTTGGCCCATAGTGTATGTGAACTGGCTCTATTGAATGCCGGTCTGGTGCACATGTTATGGGAATCGGATGTGACTCAAAATGCATGTGATGTGTTACCATGAGTTTAGACACGTTAAAACGCGTTTACAAGCACCAAACATTTTTTATGGCAAAATGTTGCCACTTCTGGATGCACTGTGTTTTTTTTTTGTTTTTTTTATCTGCCTCTAAAAGCCCCTGCCACTAAACGCTGCTAAAGGTCTATGTGTGCAAGGATACATAGACTAACATGCAGGGGAGTTTAGAGGCAGGACAAAAAAATGCCAAACTCCCCTAGGAGCAGCTACTAAAATTTCCAGTGTGCATGAGGCCTTAGGATCCTGACACTGAGATGCCACATCCGAACACCTGCTATGGCAATGACAAGGTGTTCCCCTCCCCCATTTTCCTATTGAATTTTATATAATGAAAACAAAGGGAAGAGTGGAAAGACCATTGCATCAAGAGTAATACTCCAAAATGGGCAAGAATTGTGGTAGGCAGATGTCACCACTGGAGGACCCAAGAGATTTAGGAAGCCAGACAAGGTGGCCAATACCACCTCTGCGTTTGGGCAGAATGACCCTTTACGTCTTGGCTCTAGTTTTCATCACACTAAGGTGACTGATGTAATTTCTATGTCATGGTGATCTTTCATGATGGACAATACAACTTTCCAAGCCTAAATTATACAGCAATAAGGGGTTCAACCTATTTACGTATAGACATTAGGAATCCGAGCTTGCAACTGAATGTTCCCACTGGAGATTTCCGTTACTCCCGACACAGATGGTTAATTGTATTAGCAACCAAATTTCCTCTCCGGTATCCATTCCAAAAGTCATTCACACAGCGGACTATTTGCCAGCAACCTTGTTAATATGTAAATGATAGCTAGCCGTGTTTCTAGGTTGGCATTATATGTGTGCACGGTAAATCACTGCATGGTTGTGCCAAGTCCATAGAAACGATTTCCTACAAACTGTACGCAGAGTGTACAAGGGGATACATTGCAAGGCAGAACGTGGAAGGAAGTCGAGGGAACAGTAATGGCCTGTGGCAAAGACAAAATCCACTTGTATACCACACATTACTGCTAAGATGTCACAAGCGCTAACAGCATCATACTATGCACACAACGGCAATCGGAGGATCTCACACTACTCCATCACAAAGCATTTCATGTGCACACAAGGCCTCTACTATGTACCTTCCTACAATAAATACACAATTATTTCATACACACATTTACAGCCATTGTAATGTAGAGTCTCATGGGCCAGCTGTGGACCTTACGGGCATTTCTGCTGCCCTCTGACCTCCCAATGGGCCCTCAAACCAAGCATTACCAGATTTTATCACTTCCCACTAAATATATTGTTCATTTATCATTATATAATCTTTCCAATAACCATAGCAGCACTGCAAATGTCTGCCTCTTTATACATAAATGATAAAATCGCTTAATATTACATTAGTAAGAATAATTTAATAGACGCTGACATAATTAGCGACATTATGGAGAATTTATTCCCAAGCCTCCAGGAATCCACATACTCCAAAGTATTTCAGACACAACAGTAATTAGACAAAATAGTAATTATGTCAGAAAACTGACTTTTAAATAAAGATAATTTCTATGTCATCGTTATATATATACGCCGGGTTCATTTGCTCATTAAAATGGCATTTGCTTTGCGCACTCATTGGGGGGTGAAAGGGAAATGTTAGATAATTACATAATTGTTTATTTCTGACCCATGTAGATGCAAACCTTTCATTTACACATAGATGATGACGGACAGTTAGGAGTTTGTGCTGTGGACCATCGGAGGTAAATGATACACAACTAAACTCTTCATCCCCATCCTAAGAGGACCCTGGATGAGAGAGATGACAGCCCCGGCCGGTACCCAGGCACAGCTACATGGAGCTTCTCTTATTAGAAATCTACTCCATAGAAGAGACCGCTGTTTGAGACATTGGGTGCGAAGAGCCGTGTCCACCTCCTAGGAAAGTGGAAGGGGAATGTCATGTGGATGAAGTGAATGTCAAGCTGGAGCATATGTTAACACCTCGGCGTAGATGATACACGGTTGGCGGTGGCGGCGGCGGAGGCTTTTTGGGAAATAGGTGGCCCTGGTGATTGGTTCTCAGGATAGGAGGTGCATGGTGCCTGATACATTGACATCTTACTATGCCCTGATTCTACAAACGCCAAACAAGTGCAACCCATTGACATGTACAATGTATTCACCCATGGAAGCCTCCCAAAGCCACACATCTCATCTATAAATGATCGGAGGAAGCCAACGTGGGCCTGGCCATGTTCCCCATGCCTGGAGCTGGGGGGGGGGGGGCATGGAGGAGGAGAGGCCTGGGCAGGCTTGGATGGTAGATAGCTCTCACCCCACACACCCTAAAATGGTATCCAAAGCAGGCACTTACCTAGAAGGCAATGTGACATGGCTGGGGTGCAGGGTGTCCCCCTCTTTGCTCTCATGTATGGTGGATGGATGTCCTGTGCTGCTGCTGCTGCTGCTGCTGGAGCCCTTAGTGTCCTCCTTCCCTCGCTGGGGGCCCCTGCTGGCTGAGTGACTGTCCCCCCCACCCCTCTGCAGCACTTAGTGAGGAGCAGAGCGCTGGCTCGGGAGCCCCGGTTGCAGCAGGTGGATGCTCCTCCCTGTCTCTGCTCCTCCTGCAGGATGCTGCATCCTCCCCAGCGCGCACAGCCCTTTGTGCATCACCCTGCTCTCTGCATCTCCCTCAAGGAGGAGGAGGGGGACCGGGCCGACCGGGAGCGCTCCGCTATTCCTGCACTAGACGTGTCCTCCGCTTTCCATCCTCACACAGCGCCCGCCGCTGCTGCCATTGTTCCCTTTCCTTCTGTTCTCTACTATAAGGGCTCCGGGAAGGAAGCGGGACCGCGCGGCGACCTGTCATAAAGGGCGCGCACCCGGGGAGCGGGGAGCGCGCCGAGTAGAAGGGGCTGCAGCAGGTGCACGAGCAGAAAGGACCATAATGAGGGAGCGGAGGAGAGGGGGCGGGGCCGGGAGATGGGGATGGATGGAGGAATAAAGCAGCACATGGTTAACCCTTGTACTGGCTGAGGCGAGCTCCACACTCCATGATAAGCCCAGCATTGGCATTTATATGTACAAACATCACCTCACACTCTGTTCTGTGCTAATACAATGTTTCCGGGACACCTTACCATATCATCTCCAGCACTTACCTCAGGCAATTCACTGCAGGTGTATCCTCCCCAGGGTTGCCAACCTCCCACAGAATTTTTTACTGACAAAACATGAACAATTTACTGGCGAAATGACTGAACTCCTATTGAAAACGAACACAGTGAATATTTGAACAGTATAAAGATATGGAAACACTGACAATATCTAAAACAAAGAAATTTACTTGATTTACACTTAAAAAGTGAACACAGCATGAAATTATCAGCCCCTGTATTTACTGTCAGTTGTAAAAAAAAATCACAGATTTTTACAAACTGTCAGTAAATTTACTGGCGGTTGGCAACCCTGATCCTCCCGGTGACTGATTCACAGGGAACTTTGCTCCGCATCACACCTTAAGCATCATACCGCTGAGGGGGATGTTATTTATTGTGTGATTGGAACTGTATTGGTATGTGGTGGATTTATGTGCTGAGTCGCAGTACAGGGGAGAATGTATCCCCATACATTTTTAATTTTTTTTTTGTTTCAATTCCTTCGATATTTTCTGCATACATCAGAAAAGAAAAGATCACATGCGCCTTAAGCTGGATACACACTACAACATTTTCTGTACATTTTTTCCTTTAGATTTACCAAAACCATATAATACGAGGTCAAACCTAAACACTTAGGGCCAGATTCTCGTAGATCAGAGTATCTACGAGCGGGGCGTAGCGTATGCCATTAACACTACGCCGCCGCAACTTACTGGAGCAAGTGCCGTATTCTCCAAGCACTTGCTCCGTAATTTGCGGTGGCGTAGTCTAAATGGCCCGGCGTATCCCCGCAGGTTACCTCTCATATAGCAGGGGTAACCTTACGCTTACGGAAACTACGTAAACTGCGGCGAAGCGGCGCAAAAACATTCGGGAAATTCAGCGTATTCGGCTCATTTGCATATGCAACGCTGAAATCGACGTAAAAGCCACCTAGCAGCCAGCGTAGTATTGCATTTAGGATCCGACGGTGTAATTGACTTACACCAGTCGGATCCTAGCCTAATTCTGGCGTATCTTGTTTTGAGAATACAAAACAATGATACGCCGGCGGGATTTTCGAATTACGCTGGTGTATCTGTAGATACACCGGCGTAATTCTTTTGAGAATCTGGCCCTTACAGTTTGTATGCAATCAGGCAGGCCCTTGCACTACATAGTTGAAGGTAAATCTAAAGGAAATCTAACAACAAAAGTTGTATAGTGTGTATCCAGCTTCAGCATATGGCGCAAAAGCCTAGAGGGTAAGCATATTTTTCAAAGCCCAACATAGGAACCCCTGTCTGCCATTCTTCAGGACAAGCTTCCCTGATTTGAAAAAAACCTGGGACTCCTGGATACCTGATGGGCTCAGCCTCGTCAGATTTGAGGTTGACCTCTTAGTGCCTCAGGAGAGGCTCGCTGTATTTTTCCCCCTTCTTATTTATTTCTCCATTCTCTTTCCTTTTCTCCCCCTTCTCCTCTTTTTTATTACTTATTAAACCCTTTGGAAGTTTGAGGAGTGATGTAGTACCACTAGTCGACCACCAATGGTCCCACGCCCTGTTTGTATTCAAACATAATGACCAGCTACCGTGATCAATTCATGGCTGAGTTGACCCCTCATCTTAGACGAGAGTGCACCAGATCATGCAGTCCCTCTTCGGAGGATGTATCTTCTGTTCCTCAGAATTATAATCATAGCCTAAAATAGGGTTATACCAGTCCCTTAACAACCAGTGCTGTATGTCAATAATCTTGACATGTACTGGTACTTTTCTATACTGCATTGTATGGTTTTATACATAGGTGTGCGCAGCCTATTGCATTAGGGTGTTCACCCCAAAGCTCCAACACATATGCATTTGACATATTTACTGGGCTCTTCCCCCCTGTCCATCCTGAAACAATGGGAGGAAGGGAAAGCAAGGGAGCACATGGGGTACCCAGGCAACCAAAGGAAGAGGAACAGGGAAAAGAAGGGTGGCATGTATTAGTACCGTCCCCCTATATTTTCCTCCTGTGGCAGCTGAATGTTGACAAAAGGGAGAGGAGGAGAAGCCTACTTTCACTTGCTGCAGGAGGAAAATACAGATTGGTTCCCCTAAATTCCACCCCGCCACCTCTCCTGTCCAAGTTCTGAAGGAAGTATTGCAGTTTTCCTGTCACCTGCCCACCATTGACAGGTTGCCAAATTCAGGATTAGGGTGTGCTCTGGCACACCCCTTCCGCACGCCTATGGTTTTATATTTGAATGGTTTATAACCTTAAGACTCCTTTCACACTGCAGCGCCCGGCCATTAGTGCTAAAGCATCACTCATTTTTGCGGCGCTTTAGCACATTTTTTTGGCCGCTAGTGGGGCAGTTTTTACCTTAGAAATAAGGTAAAAAGTCCAGTTTTGTGGCACTTTCAAATCGCTTTTAAGTGCTCCCAACCTGCCCCAAAGTTGCTGCTTGCAGAACTTTTCGTAACATCCCACAAGCGCGAAAGTGTGAAAAGACACGCTGCAATGAATGGGAGGTGCTTTTTCAGGTGTTTTTAAGAGGCTATTTCTAGCGCTAAAGCAACTGAAAACCGTCTCAGTGTGAAAGGGGCCTATAGAGGAGTTCCAGCCTGTATTCAGGGATGTGGTGCTATATTTAAGTTGGGGTATCCATGACCTAAAAACGTTTCCAGCTAATCACAATGTAAACAGGATTTACCGGTTATCGGCATCCCTTTCGTCGCGCTGACAGCACATGAGGAGAAGAGAGCCGATATATGGCAAATCCACACAGGGAACATCTACAATGATAATTATTGTCCTGATGATCAGTGCAGCCCCAACAATGTCCACCAGTGCTGCCAATCAGTGCCCATCAGTGCCTATCAGTGCTGCCTGTCAGTGCCCATCAGTGATGCCTGTCAGTGCCCATCAGTGATGCCTATCAGTGCCACCTATTAGTGCCCATCAAGCCACCTCATCAGTGCAGCCTATCAGTACCCATTAGTGCAGTCCATCAGTGCAAATCAGTGAAGGAGAAAAATACTTATTTAGGAAATTTTATAACAGAAACTAAAAAATTATTTCAGGTCCAGGTTGTCCCCTACTCCAGGCCAGGGCACAGCTGTCAAAACAGTAACTATTTACGCCTTCACAGTATTATTCTTCATTATGGTTGGAAGACGCCAGTAGTTCTTTCATAAAGTATTTGTTTTTTGTTTATTTTTTCAGCAAAAAGAATGTCACATACACTGCTTCAGAAATAGTCCCCTCTAAGGCCGCGTACACACGGTCGTTCCAAACTGATGAGAATGGACTGAGGTTCAATTTCATCGGTCCAAACCGACAGTGTTTATAGCCCATCGGTCTGTTGTCCTTCGGTCCAAAATTTTAAAACATGCTTCAAAATCGAACCCATGGACCGCTGACCGATCGGTCCAAACCGATGGTTAGTACAGAAAGCATTGGTTCAAAACCCGCGCATGCTCAGAATCAAGTCGACGCATGCTTGGAAGCATTGAACTTAGTTTTATTCAGCACGTCGTGTGTTTGACATCACCGCGTTCTGACCCGATCGGTTTTTGGAACGATGGTGTGTACACACATCAGACCATCAGGCCACTTCAGCGGTGAACCGATGGAAATGGCCCGTCGGACCATTTTCATCGGTTTGGAACGACCGCGTGTACGCGGCCTGAAGCTTAGTTCCGATATCTGCTACCTAGGATTGTGTCTGTGTTCCGGCATTGTGCAAAATCATGTGTTAAGCCTCATACACATGATCAGATTTCCATCCGTGGAATTTTGTGTGAAGGGAGTTGGCCGTGAACTTGTTCTGCATACAGACGGCAAACTTTTGTCAGCCAACAAATACAAAACAACATGGTTTTTCAGCTCTTAAGTGCCACCCTTTGGGCAACTTCTGCTAATGTTGTATTATGGTTAGCATTGGATTGGAGCATGCGTGTTTGTACTTTGTTTGTTTTTTCCCCGACGGACTTCTGTACACACGATGGGATAATCCAAGACACATTTGTTGTTGGAAAATTTAAAAGCATGCTATAAAACATTTGTTGTCGGAAATTCCGACAACAATGTTCCGATGGAGCGTACAAGCGGTTGGATTATCCTACAAAATCCTGCCATCACACATTTGTTGTCTGTAAATCTGATCATGTGTACGAGGCTTTACACTGTATTGTGCACAGCAATTATTTTTTAATGACACCTCACCACACCAAGCTATCACACATGCTTTGCATCTCACCGCAACTCATGGTTATTACTGTTAACTTATTACCAAGCATTGTAGTGAGATGCAATTTAAAGAAAATGGTTGTGAGCTTCTTTGATGCGATTTAGATGTAATAGGCAGCCTATTCAAGTGAATGGGATGGCCTATAGCAGGGGTCTTTAAACTATGGCCCTCCAGTTGTTTTTTCAGGAACTACATTTCCCCTTCATGCCTAGTCATCATGGGCGTCCGCAGGTAGGGGCAAGGGGGGGCCAGTGCCTCCCTCCCTGCAATCAGAGATCGGATCAGGGGTTCCACACTCAGTCCTTATCCTAGCTCCTAGCGCCCTTTTAGCAGGGCTGGTGACAGCTAGTGCGAGGAGCGGGACAGCGAAGGGGGTGGGCAGGATGACATCATCCGGTCTACATTCTGGAGGACAGACTGACCGGGGGTTCAGAGAACAAGGACTGCCAGGAAATGCAAGCAACTATGTCACATCATAAATATGGTGGAAAGAACAGAGCACCTCCTGTCCTCATCCAGAATGAAAACGGGTCATCATGGACTTCCTCCTGGCATGCAAGGTACCGTACTGAGCATTATACACACCACTGGGACATAGGGGCACTAGAGGAACTGCAGACAGGCTAGGGGTCCCTCTCTCTCACCCTCCATCACCCCTCTCTCTGTCACCCCCCTCTGTCTCTCTCTGTTACCCCCTCTGTCTCTCTCCCTGTCACCCCCTCTGTCTCTCTCTGTCACCCCCTCTTTCTCTCTCTGTATGCAGTCTCTTACAGTCTCTTAAGCCATGTATCCAGTTTCTCACAGTCTATTGGGCCATTTATGCAGTCTCTGATCATCTCTTGTACCATGTCCACAGTCTCTGACCGTCTCCTCAGGGCTGTCTTAATAGCATAATGGGCCCCAGGGCAAAGTAATGCTCTGGGGTCCCTACAATGAAGGCAACGCAGGTAAACAGACATCAAATAGGTAGGAGGCAGACAAGTGAGTGCCTTCCACCTTTTGGGTGGTGCTCCGCATTAACTACATAAACAATCATTCTGTACAGAAAAGAAACATTGGGGAAAATGCTACATACTGACAAAGCTGTCCTGTGCATATAATATATCTGCTAGATTGATGCCTCCTCAGCACTCTGACCCCTCTACACCCCAGATATCCACAGCCCTGCGTCTCCTGTACTATGTCCGCGGTCTCTGAACATCTCCTGTACCATGTCTGCAGTCTCTGACCATCTCCTGTAGTATGTCCGCAGTCTCTAACCATCTCCTGTAGTATGTCTGCAGTCTCTGACCATCTCCTGTACTATGTCTGCAGTCTCTGAGCGTGATAATGTGATAATGACATTGTTGAAAAGGGTTAGAGCATGGGTGACTTTAAAATGATGCCCCCCTCCAAAAAAAGTTCTGCGGATGCCCATGCTTGTCATGTCTGTTAATGACAATTTTCAATGCCTCATGGGAAGTGTAGTTCTGCAACAGCTGGGGGGCATAGTTTGAAGATCCCTGGCTTATAGCAACAAGCATGCACTGGTGCATCAAAAAGATGTGAACTCAGCCTTAGTGTCTTTTATCAATGAAATACCCATCTATTGTGAAATATAACCTTCCTACACCTATGACATTTTTATATTTGTAAACAGAACATTTCTGTACGGAAATCGGGCAGTACAGTGGCTCAGTGGTTAGTACTTCTGCCTTGCAGCATTAGTGTCTTTTATTCAAATCCCAGCCAGGAATTAGTGCAGAGACACATTGGTTGCCTTTAGGGCTCATGCACACTGCAACTTGTAAACTGCGTTTTTTCAGGCCTATGTTATCCTATGTGTCCATGTACACATTGGGGTTGATTTACTAAAACTGAAGAGGTCAATCAATTAGGAACACCCAGTCCCGCAGATTATACCCGGAAGCAGCGGTGAACATATATCTATAAAACGGTATGTACGGCAACGATTTAAAAAAAAACACCCGATTGTGATTCCAACAACTCGCCTAAATCTAATGTTAAATTTTTTTTGGGGGTGAACCCCCGCTTTAACAGGTGTAGACAGTATAGTATAAGAAAGAATGACCGAAGTATGACCTCATACTTGCACAGTGTCAACCATTATACAATTAAGAGGTGAGAGAGAAAAAGATGCGACTTGAAAGAGAAAAAAAAGGGGGGATGAGGGGGGTCAAGGGGGGAGGAGCATCAAATAAGGCTTAATGGTATCTCTCCAACTCTGGTTAAGTAGAATGACTGTTTACAGGTCTGGAAGGTGGGAATCAAAGTCTTCAGGCGTAAATTTCAAGATCCATGGATCCCAGGTTTAATGAAAGGTACACATGATGTGGGTACGTTTAGTAGTCAATTTATTGTTCATGAGCCTCCAATGCATCTTAGATCTGACCACTTCCAGAAAGAGAGTGTTTGTCAGCCACAATCTGGCTATAATTTGTTTGGCTGCTGTGAGTATATCAAATTTGAAAATTGTCCCATAGAATTTAATACGGTTCGCATGTTCGCTCGAACATTTTGCCTGTTCGCATGTTCTGGTGGGGTGTTCGGGTCATTCCTACTTTTCCACAACAATAGCAACAAATATGGAAACCACCATATTTTGCTTACACTCGTACTTGGAACGTCCGGTGCCTTGCAGGTAGATCAGGGGGTGTGGCACCCTGTGCCCCATATGGACAGGCTGCCACTGATAGAAAGTATATATGCATTTGTGTTTGCCTCCAGGGCAACACAAAGGAGTGGTCTACCACCATCGCTCTTTCCATCTGCTTCTGGTAGAAGCTTTGCAGGCACTGTTGCCCCCGATCTCCACATCCACCATTTTGCAACAGGCCCTGCTCCTTTCTATGCACATTTGTCCCAATTTGCAGCTGTGGCATGTCCACCTTCATCCTTCCACCAAACCAATTTGTATTATTTTCATCTGGTGATCCAGCCAGCAAGTTTGTTGTTTTACAAAAGCTTAAGCTCTCCAATATCAGTTTATATGGATGAGACAAACCATTTAAAACTGGCAAGGGTGGCTAAAATGGTTAGCTTTTATATATTCACGTAAAACTTGAATACCTGAAGGCAAAAACAGTTTACTGTAACTAGTTAACGCTCTCCTTCCCCACCCCCATCTTCCCCAGATCGACAATGCTGCTGTCTGCTATGCCTCCTGTTCTCATTATTCTAGAGTTGTGTCTCACTAATACAGGATGTGTGTTACTGGTCAGATCACCAGGTGAAAACAGAGGAGGGAAAAGCCAAAGAAAAGAAAACTGATGCAGCCATGATTGGTAAGCTGCAATATATAAAAAAAATTGTTTTGGGTTTAAAACCACTTAAAGTTTATTTAATTTTATGTTTGTCAAATGTTCTGGCCAAAGCTTCTATTTAAAAATATATTTAAAATATAATATAAAAAAATGTACTTTTTCATGTTTACTGTAATAAGAAAAAAGGTTTAACACCTCATCGCACACTCTCAGAGGATTCTTTTATCTCCTAACTCACGGAGGCTCCCACAGGTGAGCATCCACTAATCCCAAGAGTACTATGGAAAAGTATTTCTTATAATTATAATAGCATGAACTGGGCTTGGGTGACGTTTTCACTCAAATGTTTTTTTGTCCAGGGCTCATATGCAATTGGGAAACTGACTCTTCTCACAAAATTCATCAGCAACCTCTTCCCACATCTCTTCCATTGGCTGAGGCATAATGACATTATCTAACTCTTCCCTCAGTGCCAAGCAAGTTTCCCAGGTCACTTTTGAAACACCCATCATAAAGTGAAGCCCCATACACACTATTAGATTTTCTGCAGATTTTTGTCTTCAGATTTATCAAAACCATGTAGTGCCATGGCCTGCCTGATTGCAAACAAATTGAAACTCAAGGTTTGACCTCATATTATATGGTTTTGGTAAATCTGAAGACAGAAATCTTTAGAAAATCTAATAGTGTTTACGAGGCTTAAAGCCTCGTACACATGGTTCGATTGTCGTATGACCAAGAGTCATATTTTTGTCAAAAGCACGTGTGCAGGATTTTGTCTAGCATACTATCTGCAAATTGTCGTTTAACAAACACGAACTTAGTGACGTACTACGAGAGTATAAAGAGGAAGTTCATTTCTCGAGCGCCACCCTTTGGGCCCTGCTAATTTTGTGTTAGTAGAAGTTTGGTGAACCTTGATTTGCGATTTTCAGATTGTTCCTGATCAATTGTATGTCAACCAGCCATGTTATGAAATAAGAGGAGAGAACATGCTATTATTGTGCTAGGAGTCATTGCTTTGAACAAAGTACTTTCCAAGAACAGGAGGAAGAGGAATTTTATTTGTGTGCTTCAAATCAGGCAGAGTGCAAGAGGCCTTATTATTATGGCCAAACTCATTTTGAACCCTCCCTCCCTACCAAAAATGCTAAGTCAACAGATCCAAATACGCTATCTGCTGACTTTTAAAAACCCATACACACTATCCATCTTTTGCAGTCAAATGTTATTATAAATTACCCAAACCATGTAGTGCAAGGGCCTGCCTGATTACCTACACATCGAAACTTCTTAGTTTTCTCTCCTATTATATTGATTGGTTAAATCATAATGTAAAAATGTGCTGTAATTTGAACAGTGTGTATCCAGCTTTAGATTATGACACTTCTTACCTGTCCACTGGGCTGGCAATAGTGTAAGTAAGGAGGGGCTGGCCAAAGTATTACAGATTATTTCTGCAACCAGCTCTCATGGAAGTGGAGAGGGTTATCTGTCCAAAATCATTACCCCCTCATTACCCCCCCCCCCCCTAAAATGTGTCTAATGGGCCACCAGAGGGAAGGAGGAATCAGATAAGTTGACCTTCCACTTTTGTCTTTAAATACTCTTTTAAGTGTATGCTTATGTTGGTTAAGCATGTTTGTGTCAGATCTGATTGCAATGTTATGTGCAAAAGTAGTAATGTATGTTTTCTTTTTTTAATCCAGTTTCCTTCCAACCCAGACAAATGGCAGCACATTGAAGCCCAGTTTCTTCACCAATGGGATTTTCCCAACTGTGGTGGTTCTATTGATAGGAAGCACGTCTGGATTGTACCACCAGCCAACTCTGGCTCATATTATTAATTTAATTATAAGGGCTTTTGCAGCATAGCGATACTAGCTATTGTGTTGGCCAATTATGAATTTCTTTATTAGGACATTGGGAAGAACGGCCGCAACTCTGACGGAGGAGTCATCATGCAGACAGAGTTCTACAGGAGGATCCAGAAGGGCACCTTAAACTTGCCACCTGCTGATCTGAATGTGGAGGGCCTCAATTTTGTGTTTGTGGCAGATGAGGCGTTTGCTCTGGGGGAACATCTGATGAAGCTGTTTACTATGAGGAACCTCACCCCCGAGCAGAGAATATTGAATTACTCACTCTCTCATACTGAACAGGTGGTCAAAAATGCCTTTGGCATCTTATCCGACCGTTTACAACTGTTTTTGACTCCTATCAACCTGACACTCTAAAAAATTCATCATGTGGTCCTATGCTGCTGCATCCTCCACAATTTTTTAAGGAGGAATGCTATGAGCTACCTTGCCTCCCTTCCAAGGCACATGGACCCTGCAGTGGCAGGCCCAGCTGGAGAGGCTGTAGGTCATCCATCTGTGGGCATGATGATGACTATAGAAAGGCCGTGCTGGCTTTCCTTCCCAAATTTCCTGGGATTTACGCCAGAAATACATGGACTATTTTGTGGGTAGAGGGGCAGTGTCTTGGCAGCAATTTCTAGCTGATCTTGTCTAAACTTTTTTGGAGCTCATAAACTCATAGTACAGTTGAACTGCTGTTGTCTGTCCTTCTTATATGTATATTATGGTGTTCTGGGGGTCTGCTACACACATACAATGTTTTTGTTCTTAATGGATCTAATGCATGAAGAACAAAAACATTATGCCTTTACAACTCCTTTTATTTTTGCGGCCTCAAATTTTCAGGAGTTGATAACATGTAAGAGCACATTGTAACTGTAACTGCAACAACTTTCAAAATTCACTGGTATTGAGCAATGAAATAATAAGCCGCACATTGTTTAGTATAAATCATTTTACTCAAAGCACATTCACATGTACTTTTTAAGGTGCAAACCAACATCTTTGTATATAACATGTATGTTTTGCAGTATTTCTCCTTTTTTGGGGGTAAACAGGCATGTTCAAAACCATTAGATACACATCCAAAACTTTAGTTTACTAAAGTAAAGGGCGATCAAGACATTAGTATACCAAGACTGTGTGGATGTTGCCTTCCTCAGATGGGGTGATCTCACCCCCCTAAAAGCCAAAATGTTAAGCCACATACATGTGTTGGCATACCGATGAAATTTCCCCTACGATCCCATTCCTAAAATGTGTGTAGTTACACACAGCAAAACCCCAAAATCACACAGTGTGTAAACATGTGCTATCTTCCATCACGGGGTATCAACAGACCTGTTTTGGGGGTGCAACCCCTTCCTCAGAACTGAAGTAGTTTTGATGAAGGGGTTGCACCCCGAAAATGCGTCTGTTGATACCCCATGATGGGGTATACACACTGTGTGATTTGGGGGATTTGAAAAATTGCTGTAACTACACACATTTTAGGAACGGGATCATGGGGAAATCATAATGGTAAATCTAAATTTGTGTGCGCCTTTAAATTTTGGGTTTTAGATTAGAAAAAACTAGGGCTGTTACTGATCAAAATTTTTCTGTTTGATTAATCGTTCTTTTTTTTATCGATTAATCGACTAATTTCGATTAATTATAACGCACATACAGATCCAACTACTTTTAGCTGATCTCCTTGGAGATAAAATCGATGTAGCTACATAAACTGTAAAAATGGTGTGAGTAATACCAATTGGTACCAAAAGCAGTCATAAAAACATGTAGCTAAGTATGATACTGGTATAAATGTGTACAATGATTCCACTGCTGAATCGAGATGAGGAGAGGTTAACATCAGTCCGTCGGCATGTAGATGTCCCATGAAGGGAACTATCACAACTCCCAGTGGATGGTTGTAGAATCCCAGGTTGATAGAGAGAAGTGATAGAGGGAAGTGTAACAGTCCCTTGCGTCTAGCAGATAGTAAGGTCCTGCTGGCATGCAGATATGAAGGCACAGCAAAGGAGCCCTTCAGATGGACACAGCAAGCCCCGCCGGGGTCCGCGACGTCACCGGATCTCCGACGGAGCTCCCTGAAGGCCCAGAAGCCAGCGGAGAGGTGAGTACCAATCAAAAGAATTTTAATCGATCAAAAAGATTTTGATCGATCAAAAAAATTAAAGATTAATCGATTGATTAAAAGTTAATTTGCACAGCCCTAGAAAAAACAGATAAACATTGGCATTCACATACTGTAAGTTAGGGCAGTGTTTCTCAACTCCCATCCTTAAGATGCAAACCTAGGTCATGTTTTCTTGATATCTTGAATTTGGCACAGGTGATATTATCAGTTTCACTGCCTTAGTAATTCATTTAGACTGAGGAAAATCTAGAAAACAGGACATGGCGGTGTACCTAGAGGAGTGGAGTAACTCTGAGTTCTGTTCCTAAACGTCCACATTTCAAAGTCCAAAAAATCTGGAAATAAGTAATGGCAAACATGAGCCAACAAGTGGAACACCAAACTTCAGACCAGTCAAGGAAATTTGAGTTTTGCTAGCATGTCCACAAAATCTCTGATTCTTCACTGTAAAGCAGTAGCAGCCTCCTTGATTTTCTCCAGTTCCTTGCAACACTGCAACATATCAACACTCATTCTGTCAATAGTACAACGTGGAAGATCAAGACCTAGTAAGAAGTGTAAAAAGTATTACACTTGGCTGATGCCCTACATAGTGAGTTATGTTTCAGTTAATTGTAAACATAATGAAATACTTACCTACCCAGTTTGGGTAGCTATTGTTAGTTCCAACCTGCTTGCCCTTCAGACACCTACCCTTCTAGGAATGTACACACTACAACTACTCTATAATCTTACCCCTGGTTCCTGGGTCTCCCAAACTCTGGTACCTAGCAACACTGACAGCCCCTTCCTCCCTTCTCCATGCTAATGTTAAGGCACTACATACTTTGCTAATGTGTGGAGTGGTTTGGACATCTAAACACTCGACATGTCAATACATTATTCGAAGAATACTTACTTGCGCAGACAACAGGCCCCCAGAACACTTTCTTCCTGTTCTGGTTCGCTTTGGCCCTCACTGTGACTCACATTAGGGGATTTGAAGTCAACAATTCCAATTTCTGTGCTGGGACCAGGAGACAGATGCAATGGCTCCAAAGACAGATCTTGGGGATCTCACCACACTCAGTTTCCTCTAAAAAGGTACAATATAACATTCATTAATCCTCCCCAAATCCCACCTGGTTCTAGCATATATTTTGCTACACTAGTTGACCAACCTTGTACTTGGTCTGGTTTAAAAGTTTGGTCCTCACTAGTGGACTCCACCATGCTGGACTCTGGAGGATTTGCTGGGAAAAAGTCCTGCCGTTTCCCCCATCCCTCTTGTCTCTCTATGGGATACAGGATATATGATGACCATCACAGCAGGCATGACTCTCTGTGACTTGGAGCCCTGGGTCCTGTAAGAGAAACCCGGGTAACAAGCGCACATTGGCGCACAGGCACGGGCATACCAGGATGTGCACAAGAAAGGGCATGCACTGGGGCATGCATGAGCGCATGCGGGTGCAAACCAGTGCGCGTGCGTGCACATGTGCACGCATTGGCGCCAGTGCACCAGGCAACCAGGCAATGACATACACACTTTGCTGAGTGGTCTTTCAGCTTGTTTCCTGTTACCAGACCTGTTCCTGTTCCTTGTGTTTGACCCGGCTTCATCTGTACTTGTCTTGGATCTCCCCCTGCCTACCTGTGACCTTGTGTTGACTCTGCTCCTGCCTTATGTTTCTGTACCTCGCTGCCCGACTGTGTATCAGACCTGGCATGTATCCTAACTTAGTCTCTGCCTTACGTCTCGGTACCTGCTCTGCTCGGCTGTTGATAACCCCCTAACTTCCATTCCGGCTACACCTCTGCTTTATATTTATCTTCATCTTTGGAACCCCAAGTCATACAAAGATTTTCTAAGCTTATATAGAATTCTCTATAGCTACTTTGAGCAAGAACATATATAGACAGCTAATTTACATATTGTTTAGATACAACTATTGCTTACTTTTCATGTATGTGCTCCAGCTGGTCTTGTTTTCCAGTGTTTAAAATCGGACCATCGTTTCCAGATTTGGTCCTTTGATCGGTACACCGAAAATTCATTCTTCAAAACAACAATTACCTTATCCAAAATGTAGTCTTTTCGTCTGTTCGTAATCGTGCTTCTCCAGGATGCGCACCTTTTCCACCATCTCACTTTGCTCATTGGTGTGGCTTTTCCCCTCCTACACGAAAGTTCCACCATGTGTGTCGCATGCAGGATAGGAGAGGTGTTCATGCCCCTGCGATATGACGCATGTGAGAGCAGAGTTGGATGCATGCGCAGTGTATATTGAGCCAGAAAGTACGTTCGATGGAACGGCCATAAGAACAATCTGTGAGTGGAGGACGATCGATCGGCAATGCGCAAAAGGAGGCAGAAAACAAAGGTATAATTGAAAATTGGGCATAGGTGGTTAATGGCCTATACTGGTTAGATTGGGGCAGACATGGAGGATAATTGGGCTATACTGCTTAGATTGAGGCCTATATTGGGACCAGCTTATGGGTTAAGCTAGACATTATGGTTTGTCATGTGTTCTATCTTGCAGGCATCATATCATGAATGACAAGTTCACATCACCGGACTTTCTGCCCCATTTTATTGATATGTACCAGCAGCTGCCCTGTCTATGGAGGGTTAAGAGCAAATACAACTCTAATAAAAAACTAAAGTTGGCAGCATTGGAGAAACTGGCCAAATTGTTCAAACCAGTTTACCCCAAGGCAGACTCCAGCTATGTTCGACAAAAGATTGCTAACCTCCATACCAACTTTAAAAGGAAGCTTAACAAGATCCAGGAATCAGAGAGGTCAGGAGCATCAGCAGATGACATCTATGTACCGAGGTTCTGGTACTATGACAGCCTGCAGTTTCTGACAGACCAGACTGAACCAAGGCCACCACTGTCAACCCTGCCTTCCACCTCTGCTGAGGGCACAGCTCCTGATGCACAAGACAAAGATGTGGAGGAGCCCATCTTGACACAGGTATAGCATTGTTGAACATATTTGGATCCAAAAATACAATGATGATAACTATACGTTATTGGAAAAATATTTCAGCCTTAACAAAGTGGTTTGCATATCAATACACAGCAGTGACCAAAAACGATTTGAACAAGAATGAAAAATGCTGGGGTCAGAATTATAGTCTTTTTTTATTTCTCCGCATTCAATTTGCAACAGTGAGGAGATCTAAATTGTGTGTGATTAGTGATCAAACCCCAAAAAAAGATTCTAATTATGTCCCATTTTCATACACAGGAAAGTGTCAGTCTGGAGGAGCCAGCGGGCAGTAGTCAGACGAAGTCGCAGATCCCTCCACTACCTCCTGCTATGAAAAGAGCCAGGAAGACCAGAAATCTGAAGAAGGCCACAGCTTAATTTCTCAGCCAGGCCTCAACTGCGCTCTGTACTGACCCAGATGAGGATGAAGGATTTGGGTGTGTGACGATCAATAGATTAAGTGTTGGGTTGCAAAATAATTTTTCTAAAAATTGACTTTGTAGGCACAAAATAATTATAGACAAATTTATTAAACACATTAATACACATGGGTAAAGTAACTATTCCTGCACTACACTACGGACCAGTTTCAGCGGACTGATCCGACCGTGTGTACAGCCTAGCAGACAGGTTTTTCCAGCAGATAAGTTTTAAAGCATGCTTTAAAACTTGTCGGCTGGAAACCCGTCCGTCCGACATGTCCGCTGGTTAGTACACCTAACCAGCGGACAGATATCTCCCGCATGGGACAAATGGATTCGACGCATGCGTGGATGTATTTCACTTCCTGGTTTGGTGACGTGGCGGCGTCAATGTCACCGCCACATCACCGCGTTGTCTGTCCGCGGGGATTTCGGTTTAATGGTGTGTACAGCCATCAGACCGAAATCTCTGAGCGTACATGTCCGATGAAAACGGTCCACGGACCGTTTTCATCGGACATGTTCGATGGTGTGTACGAGGCCTAAGTGGTAAAATGTATAAATAACCAAAATGGTATAATTGATAAATGAATGTGCAAATAGACTGACTGAAAGATAAAATTGCTATAAATGCTAAGATAAGGTGCATCCAAAGGTGAACTGAATGAATGTGCAAACAGTGCAGATAAGGTGACTCAGGTGAATAAATAAAATCACAACGTAAAGATAATAATATGTGCAGTTGCAGAGGAAATTGCAGGATGGTGTTATGCTCCAATCAAAATGAATGACTGAACATAACTGATATACAATAATGATGGATGAATAAAACAGTGAACTAAATAAGAGTGCAAATAAATACAAATAGGTGACTGTATAATGTAAGTAAATTCACATCGTATGATTGGTGGATGGAATCACAAGATTGTCCAATTGTTACAAAGTGCAAATGATGCAACTGCGACTCAGTCAAAGAGGTAATGCAAATTTAATCAAAAGAAATTGCAATGTGCAAGTAAAGTGCTGGGTGCTAAATGACATCAGCAGGTGGCAAGGTGACTTGTTGGTGAATCTTCGGTGTATGGTGACACCTGAGGGTGTGCTAGCAAATTACCTTACAGCTGCAAGGTAAGCAGCATTCAATAAAACCAATGGAATCACTCGGGGGTAGAGGGGATAATTCCTATATGTCCTTCCAGTAGTGTCGTGCCTAGGGGGTTAAGGTTTCCTTCCAGGCTGGGTGGTCAGCAATGTAAGACAGCTCCAAAGTGTGTCACCAGGCAGGGTAGAGAAAACATAGAGGAGGCTCTCTGGTGTAATATGTTTTAAACACTCAGCGGTTTATTCAAACATATAACAAACAGGGTACTCACATTTAAAACAGTAATGTAGTGTATATCACAAGCAGCGAGCTTGCACTGTGCAAACGTCACTTTCGGTGTCCTAGTGTCTGACGTGTGTCCTAGGTGCCTTATGCAACTCAATTATGCATTTTACACAAGGAGGAAAAGTGGCTACAGATGGGTAAAGAAAGATATAAAATAATCTGTAGAAATATGGCAATAGTATAATATTTATAAACGTATAATCAGTATTGTGAAAAATATCTAATAGAGAGTTGGAGCCGTTGCTGTTGGAGTTCCAGTGAGTATGCTTACAATGAGCATCAGAATCATCTGATCCTAATAACGGCGACCTTAAAAGTAATTTATATGATGAGAGAAAAGGCCAAAAAACAGAGAAGGTGCAACTTGCGTTTCTAGACATCAGTTCAAATGTATCGGATAGAAGAACCCAAGAAAATCCAACGGCATTAATTAAAAGAAGTTGATGCCTCCAGCTTTAGAAAAGGGAGGTAGGAAAGAACAAAGTAGAAAAAACTAGAGAACGCAACAGGGAGGGAAAAGGGACAGTGAGAAAAAGGAATGAAAAAGGGGGGGAAATTTGAAGAGGACTGCGGTTGTTCCTTTTTTTGGGGCTATAAGATAGCTTTATCTGACTGCATAAGATTTTGGAGAGTGTCAATAATCATTGAAATTGGAATCATGATAAATAATAATTGCTTCATGAGTAGAGGTGATCACTGATGTAAAAGTTGTTCTTTTTTTCTATTGATTAGAACCCTTGCCAGGTTTAAATGCTCTCCCCCTCTTTATTTGTTGTGGTGACTGTTACTACCGAGATTGAAAATGAAAGAAAATACAGAATAGGCAGTATGCGGAAATATTCCAATTGGTACTCTGGTGATCCTGGTGACAACCAGGGATTCTCGAATTTTGGAGAATTTTTCCTCTTTTTTCCTCTTTTGCCTATGAGACACAGATGACAAAAAACTGTCAAGGATTATAAACCTCCCTTACGCTATCCAAATGGAAAAAAAAAATTGTCTTTAATTCTACTTTAAGGTGAGAAGGCCATCAATGTACACAAACATAAGCAATTAATATTTACAAGCCATGCCCTAGCCCAGTGATGGAGAACCTTGGCACCCCAGATGTTTTGAAACTACATTTCCCATGATGCTCCGCTACACTGCAGAGTGCATGAGCATCATGGGAAATGTAGTTCGAAAACATCTGGGGTGCCAAGGTTCGCCATCACTGCCCTAGCCCCTTTAAACCAATTTGTGTGTCTATACTACTGATGGTACTCAATAGGAGAGCAATTTTTTTTACCCCTTCTTTGCCTGCTCAGAATTCTGACGCACATGTTGCTAAGTTGCTGATTGGAGGAAGAAATAAACTGACACTGGTCAGGTTTTTAGCTATGATTAATATATAAAGAAAGCTCTGTCAGGGAATACTTCTGTTATCCTATTGCTTGGAAAAGTATACATGACCTTTACTATGAATTCGTTAGTGATCTATAAGCTGTCATAGAAAAAAAAAGCTGCCATTTTCTCCAAGCATATATAACAACGGCAGTTTTGCCAACTTTAGGTCATATAAAACGGTTCTGTTTAAGCCATATTCAGATTATTTCTGCTATTCTATCTTTAGATACCTTTGAGACATAAACAGATGGCTGTAATTCACTTGAAGGTATGAAGCCACATTCACGGAAGTAATGAATACTATTCTGGGTGCTTCTTTGGTAACAGAAGATATTAAAGTCAATCACATAAATGTGCCTCAGAATACTGCCACCATTATATAAAATGTATCTATTTCTACTTAGGCTAATGTCATGGGGTGATCTGGATGCTGGAGAAAAGTTACCAGTGGCAGGATTGCTAAAAGATTGCGTGCCAGCCCCTACAAAAGTGCTTGTTCACTAGCTGAGCCAGGAAGATATTGCTCCCACTGCTAGCAATCGAGATTGGGTAGCGTTCAAAGCCATCAAGGGAATGATTCCACAGAGGTAAATTGATGGTTCTTTCATGTCACTTTGCCTCTGACAACCTGTCAGTTGCCTATATGAGATCATTTTTAGTTTTCCTTGTGAATAGGGATTTTAGTGAAATATCAAAAAATAAAATAAAATATAGCATGACATTAGTTTTGTTGCAAAGCATTCCCCTATGACTGAAATTAGGTTTAATACGGTTTTACATTTTTTCTAGGGGAGATTTCAAAGGCCATTTTGTATTGCAGAACATCATGTATTCTTTCCGAAAATGAAAAGGTCTCTTGGAAAGGTTAAAGATCGCAGAAAAAAAATAGTGGTGAAAAAAAGTATTTCCTTCTAGCGGGTCATCCCTATCTGTAACAGAATTTTTCTTCTGCTTTGTAGCTTTAACTGTTCTACTTTTGTAATGTTTTGCTTTGGAGCAACAGTATTCAGACAAGAATTAGCAAAACAGAATTACATGTTTATGCAGAGGATAGTAGCACCAGAAGTTGCTAACAGTGAGCACATTAGCATCTGAGATGTTGAAAATACATTTCTCTTTAGGAAGCATATAGGATATAGAAATATAATTTTTGAGGGAGAAATAGTGACAGCTACTGTTGATTTTGTTGGCAAAAACTTTTTGTCTTTTGCAATCAGCAACTGAATGTAAGTGACAATGAAAGAAGTACAGAAACCCCCATCACCCTTCTCCCCTGTTGTGTCATCATCCTCTTTGTTCACTTCACAAGGTTCCCCATCATCACTATTGTTCTTACCTTTACAACAAAAATGAAAAGAAATGCCTGATAAGAAGCAGAATTTTTAGCATCTGGTGTCCCTTGTTCACCCACATTTGGAAGACAGACCGCTGCTCTTGTTGCTTGTTTGGATGTACTTCTGTGGATCACAGGAGTGCAGTTCATTCTGCACTTCTGTAAACCGTTTTCAGCAGACAGTGAGCTGAAGCCCGCTGTCGGCTGATGTCACAGATTTGGTCCAGGCTCGGGCAAGATCACACCAATGATCTCAGTATTAGAGCTGGTAGGGGACAGATAAAGCATCAGACCAATGCTATGTCCACCTAGGTCAGTATGATTCTCGAAAAAAAAAAACAACCTCATACTTCTCTTTTAACCTCCCTGGCGGTATGATTCTTTCAGAAAAAAACATGCTGAAAGCGGTACCATTATTTGCAAGGAAATTTGGCGTTTTATACTGTAGGCCTGTAATTTTTAGAAATAACTCACTTAAATCTGACCAAACAAGATTCTAATAGGCATCCCGGGTATGACATTTTTTTAAAAACAAAATTATAAATTATAATATAATAAATAATTATAAATAATTATAACAAATAATAATATAATTATAATAAAAATTATTCAATAATGTAATCAAATCAAAATCACTGAAATTTGCTCAGTTGCAGAATTGTCGCTGTCATTATTTTTTTTTATGACGAATTTCCCCACAAATCGCTATCGGACAATTCTGCAAGTGATTATAATTTATTATCGCTGTTTTTTAGCTGATCTAAAACTTAAAACTTTTTGACATAAAGGGACACTTTTGGTTGCTATGGACAATCTACAGTTTGCAGGGAGAAAGAAACGTTTTAATTATATAAAAGAACATGCAGGACACTGGGCTGACCACTAGGGACAAGGGGGGTGTGTATTTTTTACATACAGTACTGTAATCTATAAGATTACAGTATACTGTATGTAATGTGTTTGTTTACTTTTTTGAATTTGGCGCCGTTCTCCGTCCCCGTGCGTCATAACGTCGCAGGGAACGGAGATCGGCGGCACAGGAGGACGCTGTGTGAATCGAGCGAGGTCACGCTCGCTCACACAGCTCGGTGGCATCGCTGGATCCAGGGACAAGGTAAGTAAACAGTGCCTGTGGATCTAGCGAGGCAAGCCCGAGTCTGACTCGGGGTTACCGTTCGCAGCATGAAAATCTAACCCCGAGTCAGACTCGGGAATACCGCCAGGCAGGTTAAGTACACACACATTTGGGTGTGTAAATATGACAAAAAAAAAAACAACTACATTTGTAAAGATTCATTTATTTATATACTGGCAAATGTGTGCCCATTTAAGAACAGGGTAATATTGAAGTGAAAATCTGCCCCCCCATAAGAAAATGGGCACCCATTCATTGAACACAATACAAATTGAGCTTTTGTTGACTAGTCCTGCACTTGTCCTGCCACTCAATAACATTATTACATTGTTCCCCTATCATTTCACAAAGAAAAGAGTCAAATTGTTAAAAACCACACAGACACAGCTTTATAAGGCCTTTATTAAAAAGAAAACAATTAAAAAGAAAAAAAAAAGATTCCAGCGATGCCTCGATCTCCACTCCAGCGATGGAATCCATTCTTGGTATCCAACGATGAGTGATATCCACGCTCCAGCGATGATGTCCAGCAAGGAACACGATCCTTACTCCACCGGAGACACCCCGGGAATGACTGCGGCCAGCCTGACAGCTCTTATGTAGCTGAGGGCGGGGCCACACGTCACGTGACCCCTCCTCCCTCTGACGCAAGGGGAAACGCCGGGCTTTCCCAGTGACGTGGATGGGTGACCCCGCCCCCCTCTGATGCAACAGAAACCACCCATGCACGTCAATGGGAAAGCCTGGCATTTCCCCTTGCGTCAGAGGGGGACAGGGTCATAAGAGCTGTCAGGCTGTGCCGCGGTGTCTCCGGTTGAGTAAGGATTGTGTGCGTGTTCCTCGCTGGATATCATCGCTGGAGCGTGGAGATCATCCATCGCTGGATACCAAGAATGGATTCCATCGCTGGAGTGGAGATCGAGACATCGCTGGAATCTTTTTTTTATTTTAAATTTTTTTATTTTTAATAAAGGACTGTGTCTATGTGGTTTTTAACAATTTGACTCTTTTTTTTGTGTGAAATGATAGGGGTACAATAAACCCCTAATCATTTCACATAGGGGGGCAGGGATCTGGGGGTCCCCTTTGTTAAAGGGGGCTTTCAGATTCCGATAAGCCCCCTGCCCGCAGACCCCCACAACCACCTGGCAAGGGATGTGGGGATGAGGCCCTTGTCCCCATCAACATGGGGACAATGTGCTTTGAGGGGTCACAGACCCCCAAAGCATCCTCCCCATGTTGAGGGCATGTGGCCTGGTACGGTTCAGGAGGGGGGGCGCTTTCTCTTTTCCTGCGGCCTGCCAGGTTACGTGCTCGGATAAAGGGTCTGGTATAGATTTTTGGGGGGACCCCACGCCATTTATTTTTAAAAAAATTTAAATTTCAGCGCGGAGTTCCCCTTAAAATCCATAACAGACCTGATGGGTCTGGTATTGATTTTTTGTGGGACTCCAACACATTTTTTTTTTTTTTTTAATTATGGTTCCCTGCACAAAATTTCATTTTTGAAGGAAAAAAAAGTAATTTAAAACTACTCCCGCTATTAATAATTGTCGGTCCTGGAAATACAGATAAAAGTAATTGAAAAAAATGGCAGGGGTTCCCCTTTAATATTCATACCAGACCCAAAGGGCCTGGTAATGCAGTGGGGGGGACCCCTGTAATTTTTTTCAATTACTTTTCTCTGCATTGCCGGGACGGACAATTCATGAATAGCTGCTAGTAGTTTTAAATTACTTTTTTTCCTTCAGAAATTACACTTTGTGCAGGGACAATTCTAAGCATGGGAAACATGCGCTACTTTACATGCATACTTTAGACACCCCCAGGTACACAATTTAAAGGAATATTTCACTTTTATTGTTTCACTTTAAGCATTATTAGAATCACTGCTTCCGAAAAAACTGCAGTTTTTAAAACTTTTTTTTGCATTGATACATGTCCCCTGGGGCAGGTCCCCAAACACTTTTTAGGACAATAACTTGAAAATTAACCTTTAAAATTAGCACTTTAGAATTCTCCCATAGACTTTTACAGGGTGTTCCACGGCTTTTCGAATTTGCCGCGAACACCCCAAATTGTTCGCTGTTTGCCGAGCTGGCAAACAGCCAATGTTCGAGTCGAACTCATGTTCGACTCGAACTCGAAGCTCATCCCTATTTACTAATTATACTTCTCTTTGATCCCTACCTGTTATATCTGCTACTAGATTCTGGCCTGCTCACTTCCTGTTGGAGCAATCCCGTGGACCACGACCTGGTACTAACACGCAGAACCAACACTGATGAATACCGGAGAGATGCAGCTTTCCTCTTGGGGATCTGTCAAAACTGAGTGGTGTTCCGTGGCTCGGTTCTAAAGTGCAGAGGCAGCGGGGGACAGCTGCAGCATCGGTCCGATGCTGCATACACCTAGGTAAGTGTGAATCAAAAAAACAAACATACTTCTCTTTTAAAGCATATTTCAAGAATATATTTAGTACATCTCTGCAATATTGTGCATCCCCATGTTTTATCCTTTTAAAGAGGAAGTAAACCCTGATATGTTTTACTTCCTCTTTATTTCCCTGCAAAGGTAAAGCATAATGGGCTACTATGCATCGCATTGTAGCCCTATGTGTCACTTACCTGAAACCGAAGCGTCCATCTTCACCCCTCTTCCTTCCGGGGCAGCAAACTCTGGCTTTGTGACTGGCCGGAGTAGCGTGACGTCACTCCCGCGCACCTGCGCGTTAGCCGGCAGTCACGGCATGACCTCCTTTAGAAAGGCACAATCGCCGTTTATAAAGTGTGCCTGCGCCGATGTCTATTGTAGATATTGTAGAAACCATGGAGGTTTAGGAGATATTTCCAGCACCTACAGGTAAGCCTTAATCTAGGCTTACCTGTAGGTAAAAGTGGTTTTACAGGGTGTACAACCACTTTAAACAAGCTGCTAGTACACAGAAAAAAAAAACGGCTGATGTCCCAGAAATAAGGTGTGTCCTTACTTTCCTGTTTGATCTGACAACAGCGTCTTTTGTGAGCTGAAATCCTAAGCAAGTGGTGTCAGCCATGCCACTTAATTTTTAATGGATTTCAAAAGACACAGCCCTTTCTTCATGCCCCTCCCTCATTTCCATACCCCTAACTGCACAATAATTTTTTAACTCACTTAATTTCTGGTAGAATTTGGTATTTTGGCATTGGGAAAAAGCAAAAAAAATTCTGCAGCTTGATGTGCCAATCAATTGAACCTTGTTGCCCTCAAGAGTTACTATCAAAAGAAACTGCATAATAGGCATTAACCTGTAGCAGTTCACCTTGAAGTACATAATCAAATTTAGCAATTCGTTGAATGATCATCAATCGTTTTCTGTAATCAAATTGCGGTGGTGACAGGAACAGAGTCTTGCTATATAACCCCTTTGGATTCACATATTATGGATAATTTACCCAGTTTGGTTCAGAACAAATTCATTGTTGACCTGTTTCTTACCTGAATCTTACATCTCATTACCTTCGTTTTTGTCTTTAAATTTAACTATAGTACATTTAATTTAAGTTTGCTTTATTTTTATTTTTGTTTCCATTCACTTAGGTTCTGGGGGCCAGATCCACAGCCAGCCGCCGTAACTTAAATATTTCCATTTAAGTTACACTGGTTGAAAATTTCTACCTAAGTGCCCGATCCACAAAGCACTTACCTAGAAATTTTCGGCTGTGCAACTTAAATCCGGCCGGCGTAAGGCGTTCCCAATTCAAATGGGGCGAGTCCCATTTAAATTAGGCGCGCTCCCGCGCCAGACGTACTGCGCATGCTCGTGACGTAATTTTCACGACGTGCATAGCGCGAAATTACGTTACGCGGAGCTTCGTGAATCGCGCCGGGTCAAAAAAGTTGCGTCGGGAAAAAAAAAAGATACGGCGGGATTTTTTTTTTTTTTTTTTTAAATAACAGCGTCGCGGGTAAGAAGGGTCTACTTTTACAAGGTGTAAACAGTTTACACTTTGTAAAAGCAGCCCTAATTTTACACATGCAACTTAATACTTACGGAGAAAAAACAAAGCGTAAAAGCTTTGTGGATCTCCGTAAGTGCTAATTTGCATACCCGAAGCGGCATTTCGACGCAAAATGCCCCCAGCTGCGGATGCGGTACTGCATCCTAAGATCCGGCAGTGTAAGTCCCTTACACATGTCGGATCTTCTGTCTATCTCTTGGAAACTGATTCTGTGGATCAGTTCCAAAGATAGAAACAGGGATACGCAGGCGGAACAGCAGATCCGCCTGTGTATCTCTTTTGAGGATCTGGCCCTATGATCTACATCCATCTCCTTTATTTGCCCATGTATGTGTGTGCCTATGCTCTTTTTATTTACTTTCTTAGCCTGTTTACTATGATCTATGGTTTAGCTACAGTATAACCACCACCAACCTAACAAAATACATGGACCCAAGAAAGATGACATCTTGACGATGCATGCAACATCCCTTCCAGGTAATGAAGCGCACGCTCACTGGTAAGCAAAGGCACATATGGTTTCAGAAGTGCATGCTAGAGTGCTCGGATTAAGTACATTGTGCTGCTTGTGTACATTTGGTTCATCCTATCATCTGCAATTAGGGGCACTATGTATCGTTTTGTTATTCATTGCATTACTTAGGAGTGGGTATAACGGATGCACAATCAGGGGGTCAGGGTGGAATTTGTTCATCACTCATTAGGAACGTACAGTGCTGTGAAAAAGTGTTTGCCCGTTCCTCATTATTTTTTCCCCATATTTGTCGCACTTAAATGACTCAAATCATCAAGCAAATTAAAACATTACACAAAGATAACCAGAGTAAATACAAATTGCAGTTTTTAAATTATGTATTAAGGGAAAAAAGCTGTCCAAACCTGCCTAGCCCTATGTGAAAAAGAAATTGCCCCCTAAATCTATTAACTGGTTGTGCCACCCTTGGCAACAGCTGCAATCTAGGACCGTCTTTAATATTGACTGGATCCTGGGCAAACATTTTCTTGCCCCCCCCCCCCCCTTCGTCCATGCAATTTTGCTCTCAACCCCAACATCACAAAAAAAACAAAAAAACAAACACGTAGACGTATCTCAAAAAACTTTAATGATGTAAACATAAAGAACTGGTTCCTACTCACTGATTGGTTACTAAAGGTTATTGCACATTATTACTGCTCAATGATTGGCTGCTAAAGGTTACTGCGCGTTATTACTGCTCAATGAGGGAGGGTCAGGGGGGTATACGAAATATAGTGGGAACTGGGGAAAGGGAAGGCGCAAGATAACCACTGATATACATGTAATTGCTATAGTTGATCATATACCCGGTTGGGTTCTGTTGCTGTAACCAAAGTAGTAATGACTAAAAAAGGGGGAAACAAGGGGAGGGGAATGGCCTAAGAGAAGGCCTGAAAGGGGTTACTATTAGCAACAATTAATGATCTGAATGAAGTTCTGATACAAAAGGATTTATTATGGTATAAAAATATGTATAAAAAAGTACATGTAACAGAATGGCCCGTGATACCCAGAGACTTTTGAAGGATGTGGGGTACTCCTGTGCCAGCTTCACTAATGACTCTTGGGTCTAGGGTCATCCTTATGTTCCTTTTGGGCATAGGATGACTGAGAAATGATAATTCATGTATTGCAGGATCTTGACATATTACAGGTGGTTTATTCTGACCTCAACAGGTCAATAGAGTTTGATTCATTCAATGTGTAACTTAGACTGTTGAGATGCTAATTAAGGCCACCTGGCTGTAGTGGTGAAAGCTGTGATTGCATTCTGTTGTCCATGGTGCTAATTAGGTCTGATCCTAAGATCTTTCATTGTGTATGCTAATGACACTGTTTTGTGTGAAGATACTATTGATAATAGATGTGGAATGTGACTTGTCAGCTGTAGTAATTAACTTCTCTAGATGCGGTGCCAGAATGTCTGTCTGAGATGTGGATTGGAGGGGAACTCGTTAAGCACCCATTGTGTGATGTTTTGGGTGGAGAGTTTCATTGTCCCTGTGATTACTGTAGCATGCTTGTAACTTTATATAACAAGGCTGAGTTACCATTAAAGCATTCATTCGTTTGACTCAGAGAACAGAGCTTGTCTCGTTTATTCTGGGGAATGGAATGGGTCCTGTCTGCTGGATTGTCGGATAACCTGTCGTGGTTGGTGAAATGGAAGATTGTCAATGGCGTTAACCCCTGACCGTTACAATTGTTGGCTAGCAGTGGGATAATTACATCTCCAGAAGAACAGCTACAAGGACACAGGACAATGGAGACGCAGTATGAATGGCTGAAGCTCTCTTCCCTCAAGGACTTACTGGAGAGCCGGGGCAGACCGGCCAGCAACCGTAAGAAAAGGGACATTATCGCAGAACTTGTCGAAATGGATAGAGCTGAAAGGCCCAGCGTAACAGACAGGACACCCGAGTAAGAAAGTTTTGATCGGGCTGTTAAACGAGGACTGGCACAGTATGGTCCTAATCCTCCACCGGAGATCATAGACCTGGTTATAGCAGCTGTGGATGCCACTTGGCTGCATCAAAGAGGTGCTGCAGCAGCAGAAGTCATAGCAGCACCAACTGAAGAGAGAGGAGAGGTACAGATACCAGTCTCAAAAATATTCCAATTGCACACCTTCCTGGAAAATGGCCGATAAGAAAAGAGGGTACTGAAGCGATTACCAGCTGGGAACCGGAAAATAAATCATGTAGACATATTCGCTAGCACACCGAGGATCATTTAAAAAAACGTCCAAAAATCCTTTAATGCATAGAAGCGATCAAAACAGCAACGTTTCGAGGTCGCACCGGACCTCTTCATCAGGCATTTGCCTGACGAAGAGGTCCTGTGCGACCTCGAAACGTTGCTGTTTTGATCGCTTCTATGCATTAAAGAATTTTTGGACGTTTTTCGAAATGATCCTCGGTGTGCTGGCGAATATGTCTACAGGCACAGATACCAGTCTCCATGGAAGAGGAATTCAGAAGGAGGTTACAAGAGATGCAGGTACAGCACAGAGGACCAGTATCAGAGGAGGCCCTGCTGGGATGGTCTGATTTGATTCGTTGCCAACTCTGGAAGGAAGCGCTAGCTCTTGAGCAGCAACACCAGGGAAAGGTTCTCCCCTCCATCAATGTAAGGTACTGGCCGCAGTATGACGTACGAATGCCGTTGTTGGGGAACAACCGAAGCAGGAGTGGACAGCAGAGTTAAGCAGGCTGATCCGGGCAGAGATGCGGTTGGACGAAAGCTACAGAGCCCTCCGGTGGTATGTAGCCCAAGAGTGCCCGTGGTCAGTGGATGACAGCTCCACGGAAGGCTTTGACTATGATGGCCTGGGACTATTGTATTGGAGAATGTCCAGTGATCCTGACATCGGGGATGATCGGGAGTGGCGCTTGGAGGAAATATATAAGGAACACCAAGGGGGATGTTTGGCGTCATTCCCTCTCCATTCCTTGGAGATTGAGGAGGCATCTCCTGATGCCACAGTGAATGTATCTGTGGCCCAATGAGGGTTTCTTGACCATAACTTTTGGAAGTCTTGGATACGTGGGAGGCTTTTCCCCCCTGTTCCTTCTGTGGTGAGTTTGTATCTTTGAGACATCTCCATTCCTTCTATATACATAGATTATTGTTGGTTTATTTATTTATTTTTCTATTCATTGATTACAATTTTGGGGGGTGTCCTTCTCTATTTCTCCCGATATTGTGATATGGTGAGGATGTTCAACGCCATTCATTGAATCTATTGATTCCGTCCACCCTATGGGTTGAAAATTCTGTAAAAAAAATGAATTTTTCTTTGTTTCTGTTATAAAATGTTTGCAAATGAGTAATTTTTTTTCATAAATTTTGGCCAAAATTTATACTGCTACATATCTTTGGTAAAAATAACCCAAATCAGTGTATATTATTTGGTCTTTGTGTAAGTTATAGAATCCACAAGCTATGGTGCCAATCTCTGAAAATGTATCACACCTGAAGTAATTTCTTGAGACCCTAACATGCCTGAACAACACAAATACCCCCCAAATGACTGTGGGCACTACACTGTGGGCACTACACATCCAGCCCACAACGCTGCTGCAACCGTTCTCTCCGCTCACACTGTACGGAGAGGGCAGAGAGGAACCGGACATGACGCTGGTTGGTTTACAAGTGATCACTCCATCATTTGACAGAGCGATCACGTGGTAAACGGCCGCTATCAGAGGCCATTTACTGTGATCCGTGATGCACCGGGTCCTCTGGACCCGACGGTCACGGATACTCCCGTTTGCGCGCCCAGGGGACATCAATGTACGCCCTCCCAGAGTTATCGAGCCGCGCTTTAGCCGTCATTCGGCTATGGTGCAGTCGGCAAGTGGTTAATCACAGTTAATTCATGATAAAGCATTGAAGAGGGGGGCAATTACTTTTTCCACCGCACTGTTTGTGGTTAATAATTGGGACCTACGTGTCTCTGAAACATCGGTTATGCTTTATATGGGACTAAAGTAATATGTGCTGCATTGGCATATGGTTTCCTGGTTTTTTTTTCTGGTAATATATATTTGATGGCACCACCATTGGCCGAGCACCCACTTCATCTCTTTTTGGTGGTTGGAGACAGTGTGGCACGTATTGTTGATTTTGGAATAAAGTGAAGCTGTCCCATTTCTTTCAAGTATGTGACACAGGAATTTTTGGAGCCATGGAATGAGCATGGCAACCATTCAAGTAGTGTTTTTAAATAAATACATTTATTATAAAAGCAATTTATGTTAATGTAAACATTTCTGGCTATGTGAAAAAGGCCTTGGTGTACATTTTATGTAACTGCTAGTTGTTTCATTCCCGGCACACCTAAACAGCACGTTGCTGCAAACAGGCTTTGTTGCTTGTAATGGCAGTAACCTAAAATGACCGAGAACTTCTCCACAACACTGTGCTTGCAGAAAAACATAGGTAAACAGCTGTTCATATACTATATTACTGTGTTTTAAAGTTTGCCTGGAGGTAATAGAAATTACTTTCTCATACTGGGAATTGGTTATCTTTAATTCTTTATGGGTATACATTAACATCAATGCAATTTTCCAGTCACAGCAGAAGAATAAGTAAGATATTCAAAGCTCATACAAACTGCAGATTAGAAAAATCAACAACACTTGGAGCAGTGAAACAAAAAAGTTTGGGTAGAGGGCGCTGAGAGTTCTTCTATGAAGAGCTATAGTGATTAATGTGTGGTGTTCCCTAGAAAGGTGAATGACCTGTGAGGATGACCACAGAGGTGTGTTGATATGTGAACCAACAGATGAAGTGAGCACTAATTAAATGTCCCAATAGATAATACAGTTAAGTCCAATTGTCAGAAAAATGAAAAAAAATGAAAAAAACATGGAGCAAAAATTCTTCCAGAATATGTCATGCAGTCTGTGTCCACCGTGATAATAATTCCTTCACCACAAATACAGCTTCACCCCAAGTGCTCTAAATTGTTAATGCGCTTACCACAACACATGGACTCCTTTAGTGAAAAAGGTAGTCATGAATGGCTGGACAGGATAAGCGCCTGCACACTATAAAGCATAGACTGGAACCGGAGCCTTCAACCTCATATGCGACAGGTGGTGTGACCAAAAAAAACAAATTGGAGCTCATAGCATAACACTGTTTAATTTAAAAACATTTAAAAACAAAGAGCCAGATGGCCTCTTACTTCAGAAAGTGCCCATCCGGGACTGGAGCTGTAAGCGTGTACAGTTTAGAGGGCAGCAGCCTCACTTGGGTAGCGTTAAGCTGGCCGGAGAGATGTCCTGTAGTTTGGCTTGGCTCACAGATGCCGGAGCTGGCTGGGGCATAAATGTGACTAGATCCTGGAGCAGACTCCTTTGTAAGGTGCACAGTTTAGAAAAGTACAATATTATTTATTAATTTTTTTTATTAATCTTTATTTGATTTTTTTGCATCATACAACATACAAAAGACATAAACAAATAAAAACGTACCAAAAAGAATCCTCGTTGGTATCATACGCATTGCTCAATTAAATTATTAGAAAAATAAGGGGGAAAATGGAACATCATAGTCCAACCATATCATATGAACACAAACATCAATGTGTCACCACTGGCATCCCTCACTGACATGATGCTAAGGATGACTCAGAACCCCAAACGTGGATAAGAAAGAGGTAAAAGGATATAAAACAAAACAAAAAAAAGTGAACAAAGCATATTATATTTAAGGCAATATTCCATGAAAAACACGGTCCCACACTAGGTGTGTGGGTTTAGTGGCTGGTCTGTGTCTGTGAGGCCTCGTACACACGACGGGACATGTCCGATGAAAACGGTCCGCGGACCGTTTTCATCAGACATGTCCGCTGGCGGATTTTGGTCTGATGGCTGTACACACCATCAGACCAAATTTCCCGCGGACAGCGAACGTGGTGATGTGGCCGCGCCATCGCCGCGACGATGACGCGGCGACGTGCACGACCCTGGAAGGTCAATGCTTCCACGCATTGCGTCAACTCACTTCGACGCATGCGAGGGCTTTCGGCCGAGCGGACATGTCCGCTGAGTCGTACAGACGACCGAACATGTCCGACGGACAGGCTTCCAGCGGACATGTTTCATAGCTTAGCATAAGAAACATTTGTCCGCTGGAAACCTGTCCGATCCGCCAGAAAATTGACCGGTCGGCCGTACAGACGACTGAACATGTCCGCGGAAACTGGTCCGCGGACCAGTTTCAGCAGACATGTTCGGTCGTGTGTACGAGGTCTTAAGGATCGGGAGCCTCCACATTCCCAGTGACAACAGGAAGGGTTGTCACTTGTGGAGACCCCTTAAAGCCCGGTGTGACTTTACTAGTATAGTGTATCCAAGTGGCACATATACTATAAAACTTGTCATAGCGGTCTTTACACTTCGCCATCCATTCTTCTGCAGCCATTATATTATTTACTAAGGTAATCCATTCAGCACGTGTAGGGGTTTGTGGTCTCTTTCAATATATTGGAATTAACCTTCTGGCCGCGTTGAGTAGGTGAGGCAATATGGACTTGCGATATTGGGTGAGAGGAATGGTAGGGAAGTGGAGCAAAGATTCCAACGGGAATCAGGGATCTCAGTGTCCAGAATAGCCTTAATCTGTGCTTGTATATCTAGCACGAAGGGCTGTATCTTAGGGCACTCTTACCAAATGTGGAGGAATGAGCCCCTCCAGCAAGTGTCAGATACAGATGGGTATATCCTGGCAAGCTTAGAGAGAACTCTATACCACTGGGTAAGTATCTTAAAACGATTTTCCTGCATTTTCTTGTCCACCAAGCTTGTATGCGTGAGGCAGTAGAGATGGTCCAACTGTGTTTCAGTAAAGACATGCTGAAGGTCTTTCTCCCACTCTCTAATGTAAACAGGTTTTCCCCTGCTCTCCAATGACTGTAGTAATTCATACAGCCCAGATATAGTATGTGGAGTAGCTGAGGTAGACAGACATACAGAGCCGCTCAAAGGGGGTGCCGTGGTAATGGACCGAACACTTTGGGGTAGGCTACGAATAAAGTGTTGGAGCTGTCTATAGCGCCATTCGTCCATGGGGAAAGAGCCATATTGTATTCTCAATGTGGGCAGTGGCAATAAACCCTGGTCTTGGATAAATCTGCTACATCTCGTATCTCCATCGGCCGACCAAGCCTAGAAAAAGGAGGGATGTTCCCCCAGGGTGAACCAGGGGAAGCCCCCCAAGGGAGCTAGGGGGGGAAATCATGTTGGAAACCATTCAAGGTGTCCCAAGTTGTCAGGACATGGATGGCCATGGGGAGGCCAATGCGGAGAGTGCCCGGCAGTCCCAGAGGATCCATGGGGCATGCGATAAGTTGCAGCCCGCTAGAAATGTATAAAGCGGGACCCAGTTTAGAGGCTACATTATGGTACCAATCCAGGATTTGTTGTAGAGTTATCACTTCATAGTACTTGCGAATGACCGGAAACAACCCATACCACCCTTGCATTTGGGGAGTTGTATTGTGTGGAGAGCAAAACGAGGGCTTTTCCAATTCCAAGTATATTGCAGGAACCTGTTCATGGTTGAAAAGAAAGGTCTGGGCAATGAAACAGCATTTGTAAGTAAAAAAAAAAATACGGGGCAACACGTTCATTTATAGAACACTGACTTGGCCCCTTCAGGAGAAGGCAGTGCAGTTCCAACTTTTTAGGTCCGCTCTGATAGTAGAAAGAAATGGGGCATAATTACAGGTGTATAAGTGGGAACAGCGTGCAGGTAAGTAAACTCCCAAGAATTTTAGGTAAGCCTGGCACCAGGTAAAGGAGAAGCCTGCAGCTGTGTACTCAAACCTGAAGGCACATTCAAGGACAGAATCTCTGACTCTGATTTATTTTAAAATTGAAAAGCACATAAAAGTCCCTTAGTTCGGCCGTAATATTAGGGAGAAAAATCAAGGAGTCTGAGACATAGAATAGTACATTATCTGCATAAGCAGATAACTTATGTTTCGTCGGGCCTTCCGCAAAATCTTTAATGGCACTGTTGAGGCGTATCTTGTTAAGCAGTGGCTCGGGGGTTAAAGTGAAAATGAGGGGGAACAGAGGGCACCCCTGTCGCATCCCGATGCGAATAGGTAATGAGGTAATAAAAATTCCTTCCTGATCCCCCGAGAGGCAAATCCGATTGCCTCTCGGGGGATCAGGAAGGAATTTTTTCCCCTGCTGTAGCAAATTGGATCATGCTCCGCTGGGGTTTTTTGCCTTCCTCTGGATCAACTGTGGGTATGAAGTTGGGTGTATAGGATTTTACTGTGTTTTTTTATTTTGTTTTTTGTGGTTGAACTGGATGGACTTGTGTCTTTTTTCAACCTGACTAACTATGTAACTATGAGTACGATAATAGCCCATTCACTTTCACTTTGGCTTCTAGGGAACTGTAAAGTAAGGATATCCACAACAGCATGTTAGGACCCGGCCCAGGTCTGGCCAACACCATCCATGGGTAGGTCCAATCCACCCTGTCAAACGCCTTCTCGGCACGCTGGTGACGAAACGTCGGGAGGACAGAGGGACGTGTAACGCACTAGAGCAGACGGAGTTACAGCCACCATCTTGTTGGTAGGAAGCGCTGGACGCTTTCCTTTTTGCTTACCTATCTTTTACCAAATGTGAGTTTAGCTTGTATACAATAAATGTTTTAGAGTCTTTGGATGTTTGCGCAATGAGTGTTTTTCTTTCCATCCTTTTATATATGTGACTACCGAGTTTCTTTTCCCAGGCCATATGTTTAGCCATATTATATTATGATTAAAGCCATGCATACCCGGTGAGCCAATACAAGCAATATTTTTCCTCTGTATCGGGCTGTCCAATCTATAGGAGCTGTGAAAATTGCCTTGATTAAATTCATCGCTTATACCCTATGTAATTCTGGTAAGGGTCAGTTTTATCGGGTGTTGGTGACGGTTTTCATCTCCTTCTTTGCTTCACGGATTTACCTTTCAAAGTGGACTTTGATGTGAACTCTCTGACAATTTTTTTCAATATTGAATTTCTACATATGAACTTTTTTTACTACCAATTTTAGCACTACATCTATACCCCATATACTTTCTATCGTATCCAACAATATTGTGTCAGACTCAGCGGCTTTTTATTTTATTATTTTTTATTAGTGCAACAAATCTTTCTTTTCAACCCTTTATCGATGCACTTGGTCACCCGACTCAACAGCTTGACATTGGGAATGGACCCCCCCCCCCCCATACTTTGGGACCTGCTAACTTGTTATTTAAAATTCCTAATTATTTTGGATCCTTTACCACTGTAAAGGTGCAGGATTTCTGAATGTACATGGGTGTGTGCAGTTTGTCTTATATAAACATACCTGCAGGTATGAAGTTTGGTTGCTGTTACTTACATACAAATGCATAAATCAACAGCTTTTAAATATATATTTCAAGATGTATTTTAACTAAAAATCCTTCATTGGGAGGAGGACTCTATCATAACAACCAAGACAAATGAGCAAACATCTTCCTGCTAGAGAGGAAGATGTTTGTTCACAATTTCTTTTTTTAATCTTTTTTTTACTGTGAAAAGTGTCCAGCTGCTAGGCATGTCTGATTGCCCACTTAAAGCGAGTCTATTTCTAAATTGAATGTGCCAATAAAAAATGTCCCTGTAAAGTATATAATTACCTCTTCTGCTAGCCATGCTGCTGAAAGCCACCTTATCGAAGAAAAACTGTCAGCTGAATCTTTTTAAAAGATGGACGCTTCAGGGAGTGTCAATCTTTTGGTCCTTGGATGTGTCCAGTGTATAGGTATGTATCGTATTTATCGGCGTATAACACGCACAGGCGTATAACACGCACCCTAACTTTAAGAGGGAAGTTTCAGGGAAAAACTTTTCACAGCCCCCTGCTTATAACACTCAGGCACAGTTTACCCTCTATTTTCAGGGTAAAAAAGTGAGTGCTATATACCAATAAATACAGTATTTACTTTTTTCTTCACAAAGATATGTTTATTGGCACTTTTAGTTTACTGACAGAGTCCCTTTAAATGATAACTATATTTATAGTTTAAATAAACCCAACTGCCCCCTTGGAGTGGAGGGAAAAAAGGCAGTTTCATTTGGACTGGAAACATGTGAAAAAGTTGCCTTCGGCTAATATGTGCCCTCATCAACCCAACTTGATCTTATCTTTAATGTTATGTTACTAATTTACACAAACTGAATTTCTCTCTGCATGCACTGCAATATAGTGTTGAAAGGGAAAAGGGATCTCCAAAAGGAAAATGCAAACGATCACTTTGAGCATTACCATTTTACTATGCTACATAAAAATCACACCTATGTGATGTCACTCCCCCCCCCCCCTTATCAACTCAACTTGATCTTTTTATTATGTTATGCTGCCAAGTTACTCTTTATGGGGGTCATTTACTATAACGCTGCACTGTAATTAGCGCTAAAATTGTATTCACTATAGTGATGGTGTAAAAATACTCTTAAAACTGAATTTACTATAGCTCCCAGAATACAAATGGTGCCTAAACCCTTACTCTTGTTAGGACCACATGGAAATAATGTTTAGAGCATTATATAATTGCCTAAAAGGTACTGAAATGTGCAGTAGATTGTTTAAAGATAATCTGCTTTTAAACTGTGTGAAAAAGTAATTTCTACACTGAAATAAATTTAAGTCTGAGAAGATAAAATTCCTAGGCCGCGATTCAGATACATTGGCGCATATTTATGCCGGCGTAGCGTATCTTTTTTACACTACGCCTGTCAGGGAAGGTTCCCCCTGCTGGTGTTACTGCCTGGTATTTGGCGTGCAGTACTGTGGCCCACCACCAGGTGTCTCCCGACAGTCTTGGACTGTCGGGGGAGTTCTTCCCTGGTGGTGCTATGTTATCCTTGGGCTGCAGTACTGGCGTCCACCAGCGGGGCGTTCTTGGCAGTATGGAGCATACAGTCCTTCCTGCGTTCAGGTGTGACCTGAATGCAATCAGCACGCCTCTATAAATACCCGGCGTGTGTAATCACTCCTCGCCCTGGTATCGTCATACCTCCTGGACCTGAGCCTGTTATCTGACCCTGCTATCTGGACTCTGTTTCTGTTCCCCATCCTGAGCTTATCCTGGACCCGTTCTTCCCTTTGCCTGTTTACATTGGTTCCTGTTCCCTCTTGGATTCCTGCCCCGCAGCCTGTCCATCCATCCGCTCCCTGATCCGCTGTGTTCCCATCCTCACCCATTTACTGACCTCCCATGTGTATGACCTCGGCTTGGCTCGTTTATGAATACGGTATTCCCCTTTATTTGTACATACTGTTTGTCGTTTTATTGTGCACTGGTGGTTCACACATTTGTAAATAAACACCTTTTATTTCACTACTCACCTTGTTTGGTTCCTCTGTGCGGTCACACAGTCTGATCTACCAGCATTCCTGACAGTATACCAGGGCCATCCCTTGATCAGACGTGATTGCTTTGAGGAACCATCCTGGTGTGGTGCGTTTTTTGAAAATGGATTTCAATGAAATCATTTACTTTTCTCTGCTGGCAGAGGAGGATGAGGAATATTGTCGCCAGGTTCTGGAGGGGTGGACTAGTGACCAGCTGATGGAAACTATCCGATCAGCCCATTCCTGGGTGGATCAGGGTTGCATAACTTTCAATGATGTTCAGGCATTAATCTGTTTGTGTGTAAAGCCAGCCCTGTCATTTATTCCTGATGGCAGTGACGATTTCTTTCCCCCCTTCAGTCATGACCAAGTTGAATCCCTGGTGTGGTTATTAGAGGATGATCCGACGTCTTTTGATGAGCATTATTCCTCTTGTCCCCAGCAAAAGTTGTCTGAATGCATTTGTTCAGTGCAGTCTCTGATTAGACAAGGTGTGTGTGAACCTGCTTTTGTTCAGCCTGTGCTGCAGGCATGGTCAGATCTCCTGATTTCTGCCAAACCACCTGTTTCCAGCCCTGCCATTAACCACTCACCTTCCCAAAGATCCATCTGTCCATCACCTATGGCAACCCCAGCCCAGATAATTCCGCATCCTACCAAATATTACTACCCAGTTTCTACTAATTGTACCTATCCTGCCTTTAATCCACCTGTTTCCAGCCCTGCCATTAACCACTCACCTTCCCAAAGATCCATCTGTCCATCACCAATGGCAACCCCAGTCGAAGCTCAGTATACACTGCTTCCCACCAGATACCAATATCCAGTCTCTGCTCCCTGTACATATCCTGCATACAACCCACCTGTCTCTTCTCAGCCGCCTACTAACCCACAAAAACTTCCTCCAGCTACTGTTCCCTCTACTCTGCCATATCCCAATCCTCCTTTCCAGTCCGCTGCACCCCTTACCTACAGAGCTTCTGTGGCTAAGCCCAAGAAAAAACGAAAGTTTTTCCCAACCAAGATGATCCTGCCAGTAACCCAACCTGTCTCCACACCAACCAACCTGCTCCAGTCTGCTTGCATGCCAGCTGAACCTGATTCTGCCAAACCTCTACCTGCTATGCGGCCAGTTTGCCAGCCTGATCCTGTATGCCAGCCTGAAGTTGCTGTGCCAGTTTGCCAGCCTGAAGTTGCTGTGCCAGTTTGCCAGCCTGAAGTTGCTGTGCCAATTTGCCAGCCTGAAGTTGCTGTGCCATCTGCCCTGCCTGTTTCAGTGCCATCTGCCCTGCCTGTTTCAGTGCCATCTGCCCTGCCTGTTTCAGTGCCATCTGCCCTGCCTGTTTCAGTGCCATCCGCCCTGCCTGTTTCAGTGCCATCCGCCCTGCCTGTTTCAGTGCCATCAGCTGCCCAGTCTGAGGTGTCCCTGCCCGCTGCCCAGCTCGACGACCCGGAGTTTGCTGCCCAGCTCGACGACCCGGAGTTTGCTGCCCAGCTCGACGACCCAGAGCCTGCTGCCCAGCTCGACGACCCGGAGCCTGCTGCCCAGCTCGACGACCCGGAGTTTGCTGCCCAGCTCGACGACCCGGAGTTTGCTGCCCAGCTCGACGACCCGGAGTTTGCTGCCCAGCTCGACGACCCGGAGTTTGCTGCCCAGCTCGATTTGCCCCTATCTGCATCCCAGCTTGATGTACTTTTTGCCCAACTTAAGATTTCTGTACCCGCTGCCCAGCTTGAGCTGCACTTTGCCCTGTTAAAAGTCATGGACTTTCATCCGGCCCAACCTGATGTCACTTTATCTGCTGCCCAGCTTGACACCACGGACTTCCCCCAGCAACATCTAATTGGAGCGTCCGGAGGCCGCTCCTTTGGGGGGGGTACTGTCAGGGAAGGTTCCCCCTGCTGGTGTTACTGCCTGGTATTTGGCGTGCAGTACTGTGGCCCACCACCAGGTGTCTCCCGACAGTCTTGGACTGTCGGGGGAGTTCTTCCCTGGTGGTGCTATGTTATCCTTGGGCTGCAGTACTGGCGTCCACCAGCGGGGCGTTCTTGGCAGTATGGAGCATACAGCCCTTCCTGCGTTCAGGTGTGACCTGAATGCAATCAGCACGCCTCTATAAATACCCGGCGTGTGTAATCACTCCTCGCCCTGGTATCGTCATACCTCCTGGACCTGAGCCTGTTATCTGACCCTGCTATCTGGACTCTGTTTCTGTTCCCCATCCTGAGCTTATCCTGGACCCGTTCTTCCCTTTGCCTTACATTGGTTCCTGTTCCCTCTTGGATTCCTGCCCCGCAGCCTGTCCATCCATCCGCTCCCTGATCCGCTGTGTTCCCATCCTCACCCATTTACTGACCTCCCATGTGTATGACCTCGGCTTGGCTCGTTTATGAATACGGTATTCCCCTTTATTTGTACATACTGTTTGTCATTTTATTGTGCACTGGTGGTTCACACATTTGTAAATAAACACCTTTTATTTCACTACTCACCTTGTTTGGTTCCTCTGTGCGGTCACACAGTCTGATCTACCAGCATTCCTGACAACGCCGGAGCAGCGCGGAGAGGCATGTAGTGTATTCAGAAAGCCATTACTCCCCAAGATGCGCCAGCGTAATTTTTTTTTCCAAGTAGTAGGCCAGCTTAAGTGTAAGTGGGCGTCACCCCATGCAAATGATGGTCTGAACATGTCGCATTGCTTTACGTCGGGCGTATCTAAAACGACGCATGCGCTATGACACGGACGAATTGACTGCACCCATCTGCGCATGCTCACAACTACGCCCGGCATAACCCCTAAGATACGCCGGCCCACCGCCTACGCCCAGTGCATAAATACGCCCAGACATGCGCCCGTCAAGTGCAAAAGTACACAAGCATTTTTTGGTGCTAGTACTTTTGCATTTGGAGCCATGTCTGCACCAGTGACTGGTAAGGATCGGAGGAAGAAAAATTTTACCCCTGAGGAGAAGCAATTATTATCGATGCCATCTCCAAGTATGGCGCGTGCCTCCATGGGGCACAGAGTGGCACGACCAGCAAGGTCCAGAAGGAGGAGATCCTGCAGGAGATAACAACGCAGGTGAATGCCCTTGGCCAGGAGGTTAAGACCCCAAAGGACATTTCAAAAAAAATTAATGACCTGCGGCGTCTGGTCAAAGAGAAGGTGGCCACGATCAGGAGGCACGCCAGGGGCACAGGAGGTGGACCAGCCACTAAGATCACCCTCACTCCTGATGAGCAGGTCATAGCCAGGTGCCTGGAGAGGGAGCAGGTGGAGGGCCTGGAGGGCAATGATTCAGTTGATCAGGCCTTGAGGACAAGTAAGTGTGTTTTATCTTCTCTCCGGTGTGTAGCATGTGTGGGGGTGCAAGGGAACTTGTGACAAGTGTGTGGGTCCACCAACATGTGAATGTTTTGTGTCATCCACAGATGTGCTGGAGGGAGCTGGGCCGTCGGCGGCTGCTGGGCGACCAGCGCCATCCCTGGAGGAGAGTGCCCACACCTCTACCTCTAAAGGAAGTAGAGGAGGAGCACGGTGCTCTGGATGATGTTTTCTACCTCAAGCAGGAGACCCCCATCCCAGGACCCTCCCAAACCTCCTCCCCCATCAGGGATATCCCCTCAAGGGCCTCCTCCCCCATCAGGGATATCCCCTCAAGTAATGCAGCTAATGAAGTCAGAGTAAAGTTTGTTTTCCTCATCTGCACACTTGTTCTAGGTCAGTTATTCAGAAAAAAAAAGTCAAAGCCAAGATTCAGCAATAACAGTCTACACGTTTTTTTCAGAACAGGTTTCCTATAAGTTATTGTATTTAAACAAGTGAGGGGCACATGTTACAGAGCCAATGCTTGTCTCAGATCAGCAGATTCATTTACATGGCATATCAGAAATACATTTTGACGACATTCTATTTATTTTCAAGGTGTTACAAGCCTGTGAAAGAATGAATGATGCAATTTGAATCTCTTTTTCTGCATAAAAATCCCTCCCCAGAGGATTATTGAGTTGACACCAAGGTCTGTGTGCTGTCAAGAGTCTTGAAGTGACCTTTCACTTGTTGCTGCAGACAGATATACTCAGCCTTCGGGTTATGAAAAGCACATTGTATTTTTAAAGTCCTGACCTTTATGTTTTTTTCTAATTCTCATGATGTTCCATTGGGCTGAAAACCCTTTTCAAATTCTTTAGGATCCTCAACTGAACTACAACAGCACAAATACAAAAAATGTGTACCTATGAAATACATTCTAATTAAACATAGTCAATATATTGTTACATAACACAATGCCTAAATATGTTTTTACTTTACATTGATGTTTTTCAGGAAGATGGCATAAGTGGCATATGCTACATTAACAAAGCAGATAGACCTGTTTCAGGTCTATCTGCACCACCCATACCAGTTTCTTTTTCAGAGTGAAACTGGCATGGATTCCCCAACTGATTACAAAGGGATAACAGTTTTTTAATAGCTCTCTATGCATTCTGGGTCAGGGGTAAGAGCAAGCCATGGAGAATTGTAAAACTAAGGTCAAGCAGAACTACCCAGGAGTCAGGAAGAGTTGAATAGCATCCACAGAGCGACCAGGCAAGCACTGCAATATGTGCTGGGCTCAGGCAAGAGCCATCTTATATAGAACGGCAATGAGAAATCAGAAGTGAGCACGCCAATACCTACACTTGAACATGCTTGCATAGGAGTTCAGAAACCCATGTGAAAACACATGCAACAAGAATACAATGATTAGATATGTGTGTGTACTCAGGGCCGTTTGAAATAATTTGGCGGCCCCAAGCAAAATGGATATGGATGACCCCCCTCCCCCCTCACGCACGCAAATCCCCCCATGTTCTTTTTACGGGCCAGCTCGGGGCCCCAAGCAATTGCTTGGTTTGCCTGCCTTGTAGCGACGGGCCTGTGTGTACTGAGTGAACAGGTGGCAGAAAATGGAAGGAGGAAGTTGGATTTTTACGGGGACAAAGCTGAAGAATTTTTTTGTTGATGCTGGTTATTTAGTCAGAGCGATTTGAGTTTAAAAGCTGACTTGTGCAATGTCTCAGTGTGATCTACAGCATTGTGATCTCACCTCACATATGTCACAATGACATTGTGTTTTGAAGTTTAATTGAACACACACATATTTTGAGTTATTATTGCAGTGCTTGGCAGAAAGTAAAATTTGATGTCAGTTTCAAATTTTTACATGTTTATGCTTCCACATTTTGTTATTGTATTGAAATATTAACCCCCGAAGGAACCACTTGACATGTCAGGTCCTCTGTTCTTGTTCCCATGACTCTGCTAACACCTCTATACTCTAAGGCCCCGTACACACGGTCGGTCCATCCGACAAGAATGGTCCGTCGGACTGTTTTCATTGGTTCACCGATGAAGCAGACTGATGGTCTGATGTGCCTACACGCCATCAGTTCAAAAACCGAGTCCAACGCGGTGACGTAAAACACAACGACGTGCTGAAAAAAATTAAGTTCAATGCTTCCAAGCATGCGTCGACTTGATTCTGAGCATGCCCGGGTTTGGAACCAATGCTTTTGAGTACTAACCATCGGTTTTGACCTATCGGTCAGGCGTCCAATTTTAAAGCAAGTACTCTGTTTCTGGACTGAAGGACTACAGACCGATGGGGCGTACACACGGTCGGTGTCACGTACCTGGTACAGAGCAGAGCCTGACGTGCAGGGAGCGGCAACTCTTGCTCCTCTGACTCCGGAACCCCTGGTAGAGTAGACAGCGAGCGCTGGAGTTCAGAGTCGCACAAGCGCCTGGTAGAGATGCTGTGCAGGAACTGCAGTGATACGGGAACAGCAGGACAGCAGACAACAGGAGCTCGGAAACAGTCAGCAGGAGGGAGGTGTACTGTAGTGCTGGTACAGGCAGGATCAGGCAGGCTGGGTCAAACACAGGCAGGCGGATCAGGTACAGAGGAGAGGCAGCAGCAGAGTCGTAGTTCAAGCCGGATAAGTAACAGGCGGGCAGCAAACAGTTAGAAGGAGGAGGCAGGAGCAGAGTCAGACAAGCCGGAGGTCAGGGCAGGCGGAGATCAGAAGGGTCAGAGACAAGCCGGGTTCACAGGAACGGAAGTCAATCAGGTAGCAGGTATCAGGTAGGGTAAACAGGAACGCTGAAGACTGAGCAGCAAGAGGCTATGGGATGAGCCCCATTAAATAGCCTGAACTGGCGCCAAAATGGTGTCATCACGTGCCCGCGTGCCGTTGCCGCGATTGCGCGTGCGCGCCGATGTGCCGCGAATGCGCGCTCCCGTGCACGCTGGTGCGCCATTGCCGCTATTGCACGCACCTGTGTGCGCCACTGTGCCGTTAGTGCCACCTAGTGGCCTACCATGTCTATGACATTGCCCCCCTCCAATGGGCAGCCTCCGGATGCCCAACCGAGTCATCTTGAGTGGATGAGAGTCCTTGAAGGACCGAATCAATCTCTTAGCGTGGATGTTGCGTTCAGGTTCCCACGAGTTTTCTTCAGGGCCGTAGCCCTTCCATTTCACCAGGAACTGAATCTGATTGCGCCTCCTTCTGCAATCTAAGATAGACGCAACCTCAAATTCTTCCTCGCCGTTAACCAAGACCGGTTCGGGTGGATCAGTGCTTCGCCCCGGAAAGGGGTTAGCGACATCAGGCTTCAGGAGGGTGACATGAAAGACAGGATGGATGCGAAATTAATCTGGCAATTCAAATTCATAGGCCACACTATTAATTCTCCTCCTGATTGGAAACGGCCCCATAAACTTAGGCCCCAATTTCTTGGATGGACAGGCAAGTCTCAAGTTGACGGTAGACAACCACACCAGGTTTCCGTGTTCCAGATTGAGTTCTCCTCTCCGCTTTTTATCAAATACCTCCTTAATATGCTCCTGAGTCTTTGCCATAGTTTCTTGAAGTAGCTTGTTGTTAGCGCTAAAGAAGTCCAATGTCTCTTGGACAGCGGGCACCGTACATTCCGGGACACAGTTAGACAAGAATAGTGGGTGGTAGCCGTAATTTGCAAAAAAGAGGGATTGTTTGGTAGCAGAGTGAATTGAATTATTGTATGCAAATTCAGCCAGTGGTAATAGAGAGACCCAATCTTCCTGGGAGAACGAAGAGAAGCAGCGCAGGTACTGTTCCAATGTTTGGTTTGTTCTCTCAGTTTGGCCATTTGACTGTGGATGGTAAGCAGATGAGAATGACAGCTCAATCTTGAGAGATTCGCAGAGCGCTTTCCAGAACCTGGAGGTGAATTGCACCCCACGATCTGACACGATGTTTGCGGGGATGCCGCGGAGCCGCACGATTTCCTTAATAAAGATTTTGTCCGTTTCGGGAGCAGAGGGCGTACCCTTCATGGGCAGAAAGTGTGCCATCTTGGACAGTCTGTCCACCGTCACAAAGATGGTGGTGAAACCTTCAGAAGGAGGAATCTCAACAATAAAATCCTTAGAGATCATCCTCCATGGTCTCTCTGGTATGGGCAAAGGTTTCAACAGTCCTCAGGCTCTGGATTTGCTCCCTTTATTTCGGATGCACGTGGTGCACGACTCCACATAACTTCTACAGTCTTTCATAAGCTGAGGCCACCAAAACGTGCGCTGCAGGAGTTCCGAGGTCTTCTGTACCCCAAAATGGCCAGCCAGCTCATGATCGTGACAGAGACTCAGCATACTGACCCGTAAGTCTTCTGGCACAAAAATCCTGTCTTCATGCCACAACAAGCCGTCTCTGAGTTGCAAGTCTGTATCTGGAGAGAAGGCCATTCCTGCAGAGGCTTGCTTGATCCGAGACAGTAGGTCGTCTTGTAGTAACAGAAAATTTCCAGAAGATAGGATGGTGTCCGGAGGAGCGGGGGTTTCAGAATTGCAGTACATCCGGGAAAGAGCATCGGACTTGGTATTCTTCGACCCTGGCCTGTACGTTATATGGAAGGTGAACCTGGTAAAAAAAAGCGCCCATCTGGCCTGATGTGGTCTTAGCCTTTTGGCTACTCTCAGGTTCTTGTGATCTGTGTAGATCAAGATCGGATGAGCTGCGCCTTCCAATAAGTACCGCCACTCCTCCAGCGCGACCTTGATCGCTAAAAGTTCTCGGTCACCCACATGATAGTTCTTTTCTGCATCAGATAATTTGCGGGAAAAGAAGGCAACCGGGTGTAGAAGGGCCTTTGGCCCCTGTCTTTGGGAGAGCACTGCTCCAACCGCCGTCTCCGAAGCGTCCACCTCCAAGATGTAGGGCAGGCTGGCATCAGGGTGTCTAAGGACCGGTGCAGACGTAAACAGCTTCTTTAAGGCCTCAAAAGCTCCTTGGGCTTCAGGAGACCAATGGAACCAGACAGTTTGTTTAGACTGGTTATGGGGCAATGATGTTGGAAAACCCCCTGATGAACTTTCTGTAGAAATTGACAAACCCGACAAAGCATTGAATGCCCTTTTTATCTGTGGGCGCAGGCCAGTCGAGGATTGCCGTAACCTTTTGTGGGTCCATCTCGATGCCGTTTACAGAAATAACTAGTCCCAAGAACTGTATGCTTTCGCATTCGAATTCACATTTTTCAGGCTTGGCGTATAATCCGTGTATTCGGAGTCGCTTAAGCACATTTTTTACGTGTTCCCGATGTTTGACAATAGAAGGGGAAAAAATGAGGATGTCGTCAAGATAAACTACGACAAAGAGGTCAAGGTAGTCTGTGAACGACATCTTTAAAAAGTGCTGGAATGTAGCAGGCGCGTTGCAGAGCCCGAAGGGCATCACCAGGTACTCGAAGTGGCCGAAGCGGGTGCGGAAGGCAGTCTTCCATTCGTCGCCGTCCCGTATACGCACCAAGTTATAGGCCCCCCGCAAATCCAGTTTCATGAAAATGACCGCTACTCCCAGTCTTTGGAACAGTTCCGGCACCAGCGGAAGGGGGTACTGATTCTTTATTGTTACTTTGTTAAGCTCGTGGTAATCCACGCAGGGGCGGAGAGAATGGTCTTTCTTCTCGAGAAAAAAGATTCCTGCTCCTGCTGGCGAGGTGGAGGGGCGAATGAACCCCTTCTTGAGGTTATCGTCGACATAGGTTTTTAGGTTTTTAAGCTCCAGTTCTGTTAGGGGGAAAATTCTGCCGAAGGGGATTTCGGCCCCAGGGAGGAGCTCAATCGGGCAGTCGTACGGCCGATGAGGAGAAAGGGGGTCAGCCCCCTTTTTGCTAAAGACGTCCAGGAATTCATGATACACCTCGGGGATGGATTGGCGGATTTCAACGTCGGAGTCCATGCAGAGCAAAGAGGGAGGACATGAGATCACCTGCAAGCAGTGTTGTTGGCAGTAGGTGGAATGGAAGCGGATCTCACCGGTAGTCCAATTTATTTGAGGGTTGTGGGCCTGGAGCCAGGATATGCCCAGGATAATAGGGAATAGGGGGGACTCAATGACGTCCAGACATAAAAGTTCTCGATATATGTCCAAGATAGTAGTGGCGATGGGCAAGGTCTCTTGAGTGACTGGCCCGGATTTCAGAACAGACCCATCGGCCAAGTGTACAGACAGTCCAACAGCCCTTGGGCGCAACGGAATGTGGTGTTGAATGGCAAAGGCAGAATCCAAAAAATAACTGCAGGCCCCAGAATCAAGTATGGCGCTGGTCCGGATATCCCTTCCTGGAAGTTGCAATAAAACAGGAACAGCCAGATGAGCGGATTTGTTGAAAATAACGGGTGTGGGGACAGATGACATGAAGGTGCACTTATGGAATTTTGCTGGACAGGTCCTCACATAGTGGCCGGGCTCTCCGCAGTAGAGGCAAAGGTTATTGGTCCGGCGACGAAGTCGTTCCTCAGATGTGAGAGAAGGGCGGATTAGACCCAACTGCATGGGTTCTGGAATGTCTCTAGAGGCAGTGATCGGGGTTGGAGGAGTCGGGTTAGGGAAGGTGGGTACCCGAGGCAGCATCCACGCTGGGCGAGTCAGACCAGTGGCACGTTCAGTCCTGCGCTCTCTCAAGCGTCTGTCAATCTGGATGGTTAAGTTGATAGGGGCCTCCAGGGTTTCAGGGACCCCTACTCGTGCAAATTCATCCTTGAGTGTCTCTGAGAGGCCCAAACAAAACTGATAACAAAGGGCCACATTATTCCAGTTAGTGTCCGCACTCCACCTTCTAAACTCAGATACATAATCCTCCGCGGATCTGCGACCTTGCAGGAGGGCATGCAAGGCGGCTTCTGCAGTAGCGGCCTGATGGGGGTCTTCATACAACAAGGACATGGCCTGAAAGAAAGTGTCCAGACGATCAAGAGACAAGTCCTTTTGCTCCATCAGACGATAGGCCCACGCCTGCGCCTCACCCGATAAAAGAGAAATAACAAAGCCAACTTTGGTGGCTTCTAGTGAGAAGGTCCGTGGCTGAAGCGCAAAGTAGAGCTCACAAGCATTCCCGGAATGCTCTATACTTGCTTCGTTCCCCTGCAAATCTATCAGGCATGGGCACCTTGGGATCAGGAGGCAGCATAATAACTGAAGGTGAAGCGGATGCGCCTGAAGAAGAAGAAGTGGATGGAGCAGACAAGGCCTGGACACAGTTTTCAAGTCGGGTATAGCCTTCCTGCAGGGCCCTGACTGCTTGGGTAAGGCCATCCAGATGGCGACAAAGTTCCGTCATAGGGTCCACTCCCTTCGCAGGCTCAGACATGGCTGCTCAGTACTGTCACGTACCTGGTACAGAGCAGAGCCTGACATGCAGGGAGCGGCAACTCTTGCTCCTCTGACTCCGGAACCCCTGGTTAGAGTAGACAGGGAGCGATGGAGTTCAGAGTCGCACAAGCGCCTGGTAGAGATGCTGTGCAGGAACTGCGGTGATACTGGAACAGCAGGACAGCAGACAACAGGAGCTTGGTGCAGGCAGCTGGAAACAGTCAGCAGGAGGGAGGTGTACTGTAGTGCTGGTACAGGCAGGGTCAGGCAGGCCGTGTCAGACACAGGCAGGCGGATCAGGTACAGAGGAGAGGCAGCAGCAGAGTCGTAGTTCAAGCCGGATCTGTAACAGGCGGGCAGCAAACAGTTAGAAGGAGGAGGCAGGAGCAGAGTCAGACAAGCCGGAGGTCAGGCCAGGCGGAGATCAGAAGGGTCAGAGACAAGCCGGGTTCACAGGAACGAAAGTCAATCAGGTAGCAGGTATCAGGTAGGGTAAACAGGAACGCTGAAGACTGAGCAGCAAGAGGCTATGGGATGAGCCCCATTAAATAGCCTGAACTGGCGCCAAAATGGCGTCATCACGTGCCCGCGCGTTGTTGCCGCAATTGCGGCCTAACACACCTGGCTGGGCTGGGGATATAGGTGCAGAAACCTGAATGTATGTATACCCCCAAACACAGAAACAAATATACACCAGAAAATGACACAGACCTGTTTAAAGCAGAACTTCACTCTCTCAAGTGCAGATGCATTTTAGGGAAAAGGGAGTAGCCGCTCCAGGTGGGAACCCAGATGAATATCCTCCGCTGCAGACAACTCAGGTGCAGGCAATGCACTTAGCAAAGCAGGAACAAAAATTGTCTCTGGACAGCCGCACTCTGAACAAATTGTAGCCTTTATTAAAAGAATGACAGCATTACAAGTCACAGCAAAATAAAATAAAACCCGACTGCTGACGCGTTTCGCACTGAAACTAGTGCTTAGTCATAGAAGATGCATTTTAGGAAGTAAATACTACATGAACCATCTGTCCTTGCTCAAGATGGCTATGGCCAAAAATGCTAGACGTGAATGGATGGGTGAGTTTGCTCTGAATATTAAAATTTAATTTGAAACAAAAAGTGCAGCGCTAAAATATGATGGCCAAGGAACAAACGTGACCAATAATGAAAAAATGAAGTCCAAGGCTGAATCTCCAAATAAATCAGTGGATCACTCCAGCAAGTGAGTAGTACACAGTTCAAATCAGTGAGTAGTGGGTGGATATTATCTCATGTGGCTGTCTGAAGTCATCATCCAAAACATCAAAGAAATAAATGGGTACTCTTACCAACAGATGTGGACTCACATGTTAGTATTAACAGTAAGTCTAGAAGGCGTGATGGTCTCAACAGACCATCACGCAAATGCCCCTGTTGATGGCATTTTTAGCCGAAATGCGTCGGGTATTGCTATGTTAGTGCCCTATACTGCTTTTATCTATTTTCACGTGATTTTATGTATTTAAATTTTTTCTGATCGCGTCTGTGTCTGAGTGAGGCGGAGTGCGGCCGAATGTAGCTGGGGCCGAGTGCGGCTGGGGCCGAGTGTGGCCGAGTGAGGCCGAGTGTGGCTGGGGCCGAGTGTGGCCGAGTGAGACGGAGTGCGGCGGGGGCCGAGTGTGGCCGAGTGAGGCCGAGTGCGGCTGGGGCCGAGTGTGCATCCATCATAGCCTGCAAAGTCTCCAGAAGGCGGGAATTTCAAATGCAGCCGCCAAACAATATCCCTGCTCGGGCCGGCGACTCTCCTCCCTCTCCTCCTCGGCATGGCAGCTCCTCGCCTCCTCCTCGGCATGGCAGCTCCTCTCCTCCTTCTCGGCATGGCAGCTCCTCTCCTCCCCGGCAGCTCCTCTCCTCTCTGACAGTGACGAGTGACTAAAAGCCTGCTCCCTGCTGTGACCGCACACCACGGCTGAGCTCAGGTAAGTCAGTGTGTGTATCTATGCCTATGTCAGTAGGTCAGTGTGTGTTAAGGTCATGCAGGTCAGTGGTCAGTGTATGTAGGTCAGATAGGTCAGTGCAGGTAGGTCAGTGCCAGCCCCAAAAAAATGCTACGCTACGCCACATACAACACCACTAACGAAACCGCCCCCCCCCCCCCCCCCGGTTCCGGCCTTGGATTTCGGGCTGAAGCCCCTGGTCTTTTTGCCCCTGACTTCATATGTATAAGGCTAAAGGAATTCTATAACAATATTTGACTACTCTGCGTCTACAATGGGATTGAGTGCCCTCCTTCTCAATAGCTCCCACCATTTACTCTCCAGCCTAATCTTATCCCTATCTCCCTTTTCACCTTAACATAGAAGGAAATGTAATTCCTTGGAGAACCCAAAGCGCCCACACAAGCACAACTATGCATTGAACCCACTCATTATATGCATGTATGCAACATAGATGTCTGTGACAGGATACAATCTTCCTCACCATATTAGACATGCAGGTGTTCAAACTGATGCTTTATTTCCAATTTGTCATATGAACTTGCTTTCTCTTCCTGATTACACCCATGCTGATTCCATACTCTAAAGTATATAATTCCTGGATGGAAAATGGCACTTTAAATCAGTGTTCCATATATGTTTGCTCTTTTATTATCTGAGGAATAAAAAATAAAGAATAAAATAGTATATTGGATAAATTAGGCATCCTAAAAACCCATTTAGAAACTGGGCCAGATTCACAGAGCAAGTACGCCGGCGTATCTACTGATACACCGGCATACTTTCAAATTTCCCGCGTTGTATCTTTAGTTTGAATCCTCAAACCAAGATACAACGGCATTTGGGTAAGATCCGACAGGCGTACGGCTTCGTACGCCTTCGGATCTTAGATACAATACTTCGGCACCCGCTGGGTGGAGTTTGCGTTGTTTTCAGCGTTGGGTATGCAAATGAACTTTTTCTGACGATCCACGAACGTACGCGTGGTCGTCGCATTCTCTTATGTCGTCTCTAGTCGGCTTTTTCCGGCGTATAGTTAAAGCTGCTATTTTGTGGCGTATAGATAGACTTGCCATGTTAAAGTATGGCCGTCGTTCCCGCGTCGAATTTTGATTTTTTTTTTTGCGTAAGTCGTCCGTGAATAGGGATGGGCGTAAGTCACGTCTAAGTTCCAAAAATTAGGTTGTTGCAACGTCATTTCGCGCAAAGCACGTCGGGAAATTTCAAAACGGAGCATGCGCAGTTCAATCGGCGCGGGGACACGCTTCATAAATGAATCACGCCTCCTACCCGCCGATTTGAATTACGCGCCGAGAAATACACTACGCTGCCGTAACTTACGGCGCAAAATCTTCCTGGATTCGACTTAGAACCAGGTAAGATACGGCGGCGTAGCGTATCTCTGATACGCTGCGCTTTTCTAAAAGTATGTGAATCTGGCCCACTATCTCTTAGTAAAAAGACAAATGCACACCTACCAATATAAGTGAATATATACAGGGACAACATTTTTTACAATTATTACAATTATTTACAATTATTTACATAGGTGCCATTCTTGCCTTTGAATTTCATTCAGTAAGACATAACGACTGATGCCGTGTACACACCATCACTTTATGTGATGAAAAAAACCGACGTTTTAAATAATGAAATAAAACAACGTTTTTAAAAAATCGTTTTAAAAAACGACGTTGCCTACACACCATTGTTTTTTCAAAATGCTCTAGCAAAGCGTGGTTACGTTCAGCACTTTTTTCCATTGAAGCTCGCTTCATAACTTGCTTCTGAGCATGCGCGGGTTTAAAAACGTTGTTTTAAACGTCGTTTTGCCCACACACTATCATTTTAATTGACACAAAAAACGACGTTTTGAAAAACGACACAAAAAATTGAAGCATGCTTCAATTTTTTTTGTCGTTTTTCACAAGACATAAACCGACGTTTTCCCCCACACACAGTCATTTTAATTGACGTTTTTCAAAACGTCGTTTGTTTTCATCACATAAAGTGATAGTGTGTACGCGGCATTAGGATATAATATAGACATAAATGTCCCTCTAAAGCAGGGGTCTTCAAACTATGGCCCTCCAGTTGTTCAGGAACTACAATTCCCATCATGCCTAGTCATGTCTCTGAATGTCAGTGTGTTACACAATGCCTCATGGGATGTGTAGTCCTACAACAGCTGGTTTGAGGATCACTGCTCTAAAGTAACAAATGGACTGGTCCCTCTGGATGTAAAATTAAACCCTCAGCATTTTCTAGCTTAACATGCTGAGCACAATACAATAAACATTCCCCAGTAAAGTATTTTTGAAATGCTAACTCCAACACTTGCAGATATCAACTTCCAATGCTGCTGGCTCTCAATCTGTCAGTGCTACTTCCCTGAACTTCTGGTTTTCAGAGGAAAAAGTTAACAGTGGCCAGTGTAGTCTGGAGTCAGTTCATTAGCTTGGAGTAGGAAGGAGGACTTCAGGTCTGCATTAAGTCATTTAGCAAATTTTGTATAGTTTTTGATTACCCAAGCTATTTTAATAAACCTTAGAAAGCCTGCACAAAGTAACATAGGATAGGAAAAACACTTTTTTCTTGCACTACTTGCACTGTACAAACTATCATCATCACACTATGCAAGTGTAGAGGATATGTCTACATCTCCAGTCATTTATCTCAGCTATCCTCTGCAGGCTTCTCTTCAACAGGCCTTCTACTTAGAAAGGGAAATATACCCTATGTGTTAGTAGCATTTATTTTGACATATTTTTTCTATTAATGTTCAGTGAAACATATGGGTATGTGTTATTCTGCACATCAATCCTTATTTCTCTGCATATTTACATTCATTTGTATCACTTGTAACTGCCATATAAATTTCTCTCTGTCATTTGAACGATGGAAATACTGAGCAAGACTAGCAGTCAAAAACATGTATTGACTCATTAGACTGTGCATCCAGTGAACATGACTTAACCGTCTATTGGTGTTGGCTCAACAATGCAGCAGTGTCCATTTACTAACTACATATTTTATAGTAAATCATGGTGCAAACAAGAAGCAATTGTTACACAGGCATATCAAGTTGTTTTCCTAAACAATAAATAACAGACTTGTACCCACTTTGGCCATATATATATATATACATACATATATATATTATCAAAAGTATTGGGCCGCCTACCATTACACGCACATTCATTTTAATGACATCTCAGTTTTATGCTGCGTACACACGGTCGGATTTCCGACAACAAATGTTCGATGTGAGCTTTCCGAAAGTGTGTAGGCTCCATTGGACATGTGCTGTCGGAATTTCCAAATGTTTGAGAGCTGGTTCTCAATTTTTCCAACAACAAAAGTTCTTGTCGGAAATTCTGATCGTCTGTATGCAATTCCGACGCACAAAAATCCTACGCATGCTCGGAATCAATTCGACGCATGCTCGGAATCACTGAACTTCATTTTTCTCTGCTCGTCTTGGTGTTGTACGTGACCGCGTTCTTGACATTTGGAATTTCTGACAGCATTTGTGTGACCGTGTGTGTGCAAGACAAGTTTGAGCGAACAATCAGTCTCAAAAAAATTCACGATTTTGTTGTCAGAATGTCCGATCGTGTGTATGCGGCATTAGTCTGTAGGGTTCAATATTAGGTTGGCCCACCCTTTGCAGCTATAACAACTTCAACTCTTCTGGGAAGGCTGTCCACAAGGTTTAGGAGTGTATCTATGGGAATGTTTGACTGTTCTTACAGGAAGCACATTTGTAAGGTCAGGCACTGATGTTGTGATGTTGAACAAGAAGGCCTGGCACGCAGTCTCTGCTCTATTTCCTCCCACTCTGTGCAGGCCAGTTAAGTTTATCCACCCCAAACCTGCCCATCCATGTCTTTATGGACCTTGCGTCCGCTCGCCCGCCTGCCACGTCACACAGGCACGCCAGGCACCCGCGATCAGCAGTCAGAGAGCCAGGGACGTGGAGCTCTGTGTGTAAACAGAGACCGATGCTGTGTCTCTTGTACATAGGGACAACCATCGGTCACCTCCCCCAGTCAGTCCCCCTGCCCCACAGTAAGAATCACTCCCAGGGTACATATTTAACCCCTTGATGCCCCCTAGTGTTAACCTCTTCCCTGCGAGTCACATTTATACAGTAACCAGTGCATTTTTATAGCACTGTTCGCTGTATAAATGTGAATGGTCCCAAAAATGTGTCAAAAGTGTCCGATGTGTCCGCAGTAATATCGCAGTTGTGACAAAAATCGCAGATCGCCGCCATTACTAGTAAAAAAAAAAAAGTCATAATTCTATTTCCTATTTTGTAGGTGTTATAACGTTTGCGCACACCAATCACTATACGCTTATTGTGATTTTTTTTTTTTACCAAAAATATGTAGAAGAATACGTATCGGACTAAACTGAAAAAAAATATATTTTTTTTTTTAAATGGTTTATTTATTATAGCAAAAACGAAAAAATATTGTGTTTTTTTCAAAATTTTCGCTCTATTTTTGTTTATAGCGCAAAAAATAAAAACCGCACAGGTGATCAAATACCACCAAAAGAAAGCTCTATTTGTGGGAAAAAAAGGACGTACATTTTGTTTGGGAGCCACGTCGCACGACCGCGCAATTGTCATTCAAAGCGTGACTGTGCCGAAAGCGGAAATTTCGCCTGGGCAGGAAGGGGGTATATGTGCCCAGTAAGCAAGTGGTTAAAAAGAAGAAAAATAAGAGTGCTGCAATGACTTTGTGTTAAAAAAAAAAGAAAAGAAAAATAGCTACAGTATATGTATCAACATACCATGTTTTGACATTAAAGTAACCGAGTCACTCACAAAAAGTAAGCTATAAAACGCAGGCACCTAAAGGGGCTTTACCCACCACTATGTGCAAATCCCAGGCTATTCTGATTAAGTAAAGTTTTAACATTTCCTGGTGTTTAACTCCACCTACCAAGCATTCCTATTGGACCATCACTATGATGGGTTGCCACAAAGACCAATAGGAATGCGAAGGTGGCAGGATGAGGGTGGGCAAGCTCTGACACTACCAAATGTGCCTAAGCTTTGTCTAATAAAAAAAACAACAACATTCCAATATAGCACAGCTTGAAGAATGCTGCAGGTAAGTAGACGCCTTTTTATACCGGATAGGAAAAAACATGTTAATACGCCTGATACAGGAAGACACCAAAGATAATAAAACTAAAAGATAGAAGCAATTTGAATAACATTTTAGATAGCAAAGAAATGGTGCATAGGGTTAGGGGTAAGCATAAGGCTTCATTTCCATGGACGTTTTTACAGCCACTTTTTTTAGCCTTTTTTACAGCTTAAAAATGCCTGTCCATGTTTTATTTGTTTTTTTTATTTATTTTTTTTTTTTTTTTTTTGAGCTGGAGCTCAAAAACGCTGCGGTAGCGTTTTTGAGCGTTTTTTAACGTCTGCCGTTTTTACAGCTCTAACGCTGGAGCTTCAGAACACACTGGTCCTGGGTTTTTTTTTGCAGCTTAAAAACGGCTCAGCCATCTACAGCTCAAAAACATCATGGTAGGCATGAGGCCATAGACTAACATGGAGAGCAGTTTTTAAGCTGCAAAAAACGCTCAGAAAAGTGGCTGTAAAAACGTCCATGGAAATGAAGCCTTAGGCCCCGTACACACGGTCGGACAAAACCGATGAGAATGGTCCGACGGACCGTTTTCATTGGTTCACCTCTGAAGTGTACACACCATCAGTTCAAAATCCGATCGGGTCAGAACGCGGTGACGTAAAACACACGACGTGCTGAATAAAACGAAGTTCAATGCTTCCAAGCATGTGTCGACTTGATTCTGAGCATGCGCGGGTTTTGAACCGATGCTCCATCGGTTCGGTTTTGAAGCATGTTTTAAAATTTTGGACCGAAGGAAAACAGACCGATAGCCTATACACACGGTCGGTTTGGTCCGATGAAAATGAACTTCGGTTCATTCTCATCGGACCAAACCGACCGTGTGTACGGGGCCTTAGCCTACCAAACTTCCTTTGTACTCGATGAAGCCAGTACTATAAAAAGGCAATCAATCACATGAGCTGGAAATTACTTTTTGGACTAATTCTGTACACAAACAGGGTACAAAATACCACCATTGCTGTCATGATTACAATGAAGCCATACTTAAATTTTTGCCAATTTTGGAAAATTATAGCTGGCTGCTGATTAAAATTGAAAGGTAGTTTATAATCACCAAGAAATGGCTTTTGTAGCAATTATATGTATAATTTTGTATGCAGCTGAGTTATCCTTTGTTAGAAGTGCATAAAAGAGGGCTATGTAAGCATGCATATATACTGTATACAATGCACATTTTCAATAACCTGGGACCTACCTCTGAAAATAAGCCACATTTAAAAACTCAAACATTAGAAGAAAAAAATGGTTAAAGTCCTAACATTTTGCTGTTATTTCTTTCACAGTCAAAAACACTAGTGGTCAATGGCCATCTAAATATTCAAAAATAAATACATAGCAGCAAAGAAAAGGTTACAAGTACAGTATCTATTTGCATAATATGGTTGATTCTATGTTATGAATACTGTAAATGAATAAGAAATACGTATTTTTAGTAACAGCAGAATAGTTCTAACAAAGAAAATTTCAACTTGAACTCCAGGCACAAAGGGCCAGATTCACAGTACAAGTACTGATACACCGGCGTACTTTCAAATTTGCCGCGTCGTATCTTTAGTTTGAATCCTCAAACCAAGATACGATGGCTTTTGGCTTCGATCCGACAGGCGTACGGCTTCGTACAAAGAAAAAGTTATTGCGCATACCCCAATACCTAACCAAACTAGCTGCGTCTCAAAGATGTCATACAACATCAGACAAATATGGAACAAAAGGGAGTCGCGCTTCTAAGATTGTGAGAAGACATACATTAAGTGTCTATAAAATAAGTGACAACCATTAAATGAATTAAAGTGGTAACATAAATGTTCATGGCACTATTGATATGACATAATAAACTCTAGTGCAGAAAAAATATATATGGAAAAATAAAAATATGAAAAAAAGGATCGTAGGTGCAATACTTCGGCGCCCGCTGGGTGGAGTTTGCGTCGTTTTCTGCGTCGGGTATGCTAATTAGCTTTTTCCGGCGATCCACAAAGGTACGCACGGCTGTCGCATTCTCTTACGTCGTCGCTAGTCGGCTTTTCCCGGCGTATAGTTAAACCTGCTATTTTGTGGCCTATATTTAGACTTGCCATGTTAAAGTATGGCCATCGTTCACGCGTCGAATTTAAAAAAAATTTTTTTTTTGCGTAAGTCGTCTGTGAATAGGAAAGGACGTAACTCACGTCGACGTTCAAAAAATGATGTCGGTGCGACGTCATTTCGTGCAATGCACGGCGGGAAATTTCAAAACGGAGCATGCGCAGTACGTTCGGCGCGGGAACGCGCCTAATTTAAATGATCCACGCCCCCTACCCGAATCATTTGAATTGGGCGGGCTTGCGCCGGAGGGATTTACGCTACGCCGCCGCAACTTTACAGGCAAGTGCTTTGTGAATCAAGCACTTGCCCGTAAAACTTGCGGCGGTGTAATGTAAATGCGATACGTTACGCCGCCGCAGATGTACCTGAACCTGGCCCAAAGCCTTTTATTTAAATGAACTCCACAAAGAATAAAACTAGTTTTTGTGCACTAAGTGACTTTGACAACACAGTTATTACCATGTAAAAGTAGCAGTGACATCACCACTGTGCTGTACCTGGCCTGTGCAGAGAATGAAGTAGTAGGAAGGACTGAGTACTCACACCCATTACAGTTTGCCTGCAGAAAACTAGAAAAGGGGGCGGATATAAGACCAGTTACCCTGCACAAGGAGGGAGAACAGTAGTGAGTGGTCTTTTTTTACAGGATTTTTCCTGCACAGAGGCAAGGTTTCATCAGTGGTGGTGCTTTCATAAAGGGCCCAGCTCTTTCCTGCACCTGTCAATCACCAAGAAATAGATTCATGCATTGCATGAATCTATCTATGGTTGCCGCCCCTATTCAGGTGTCCGGCCCCTTGTCAGGTATCTAAATTACAGCAGCGTGTTTTTTTGGAGGCACCTGATTAGGCTCTAATAGGCACCTTGATTAGAGCCATAAGCTCTAATAGGCTTCTAAATTGGTTAACAGCGGGCGCAATGCTGTGCGTTCACTGTCTACACAGTGTTGTGTTAGGGAAGCGAATAAATCGCTTCCCTAACACTGACCCGCCTCTCAACCAATCAGTTGCTCGGGTCTGGTTACCCTGTCACCTGATTGGTTGAAGCAACAGGTGCTGTGATTGGATGCCTATCAGGCGTCCAATCATAGCAGAGGACAGGAAGAGGATGGGAGAAGACATGAGGACTCGGAGCGTGGAGTACAGCGCTAAGACAGGTAAGTGCCAGGTGGGGGGGCACACTAGCAGCATTTGATGGGGCACACTGGCGACAATTGATGGGGCACACTGGCAGCAATTAATTGGCACACTGGCAGTAATTGATGAGGTGCCATGTTGAACTTCCAGTGACCAGCATGAGATAGTGAGAGAGATAACTCCAAATTTAACACACCTGCTCCCCATTCACATATGAGACCTTGTAACACATCAGTCACATGACACCGGGGAGGAATAATTGTTAATTGGGCCTAATTTGGACATTTTCACTTAGAGGTGTACTCACTTTTGTTGCCAGTGGTTTAGACATTAATGGCTGTGTGTTAAGTTATTTTGAGGGGACAGCAAATTTACACTGTTATGCAAGCTGTAATTTCTTCAGTGTTGTCATATAAAAAGATATAATAAAATATTTACAAAAATGTGAAGGGTGTACTTACTTCTGTGAGATACTGTATATATACATACGAGGCATTTCTATTAAATAATGAGACTGTGATCCCACCTAGTAAACAAAACCGTCAAAACTGGTTATAACTGCATGTGTGGTGACCTTGAACATGTTTGAACCTGCATGACAAGCAGCAACACTCTATGACGTCCAGTTGATTGTAAGTCGTCATTTAGTTTGGTTGTGTTTTCTGTAGTGTGCTGAAAAAATTCTAAGTTTAAAAGTTGAACAATGTGTCAGTTTGAAATTTTTTGTAAAATTGCACAAAACACAGACAGAATGGGCCAAATCCTCAAAAATCCTGCCTAACTTATTTTTTTCCGTTTAAGTTACACTGACTTAAAATTTCTACCTAAGTGCCCGATCCACAAAGCACTTACCTAGAAATTTCAGGCCGTGTAACTTAAATGTCTCCGGCGCAAGGCGGTCCTCTTCTGCAGGGGGCGATGACAATTTAAATGAGGCGCGCTCCCGCGCCGGCCGTACTGCGCATGCTCGTGACGTCATTTTCCCGACGGGCAGCAAGCGAAATTACGTTACGTCGGGCTTTGTGGATTGCGACAGGACAATAAAGTTGCGTCGGGTAAAAAAAAAGTTACGCGCCGGGAAAAAAAATTCAAAATTTAAAAAAAAAACGCGGCGATCGAAAAAAAGATCTGTTTTTACAAGGTGTTACTAGTTTACACTTTGTAAAAGCAGAACTAATTTTACGTATGCAAACGTAAACTGAAAAGCTTTGTGGATCTCCGTAAGTCCTCATTTGCATACGCAAAGCGGCATTTCGACTCGAAATGCCCCCAGCGGCGGATGCGGTACTGCATCCTAAGATCCGACAGTGTAGGTCTCTTACAGATGTCGGATCTTCTGCCTATCTTTGGAAAACTGCTTCTGAGGATCAGTTCCAAAGATAGGCACAGGGATACGCAGGCGGAACAGCAGTTCCGCCTGCGTATCCCTTTTGAGGATTTGGCCCAATGTTTTCAAATGCTTACTACAGCTTATGGAAATGACGACCTGTCTCGTGCGCATGTGTTTGAGTGGAAGAAAAGATTCAGCGAAGGACGTGAGAATGAATTCCCATAAGTTAAATCAGTGCTTAACTGCTTGCCGACCAGCGCACGACTATATACGTCGGCAGCATGGCACGGACAGGCAGAAGGACGTATATATACGTCCCCTTTAAGATTGCGGCATTGAGGACGCGCCCCGTGCAAGCTCCGTGAGCCTGACCGCGGTCCTGTGGACTCGGTCACTGTGGGGATCCCGCGGGATCGTCTCACGGTGAGGAAGAACGGGAGATGCTGATGTAAACATCAACCAATGAATGAGCCGAGAAGCCGACCGTGATAATAGCACTAACGAGGAGGAAAGCTCGGAGCCAGAAACATCCCGATCCAGGAGGAGATATAAGGCCTCAAATATGTCCTTTGTAGAGATGGTGGAGATGGTAGACATCCTGAAGAGAGCCGACTATGATGGGAAGTATGGACCGTACCCCAACTCTAATGTGAGAAAAGCCAAGATCATGTCTAAAGTTGTGAGAAGTCTGCACAGGAATTTTGGGGTACAACGATCCAAGGAGCAATTGAGGAAACGCTGGTCAGACCTGAAATTGAGGGAGCACGATCAGTATAGAAGGATCAAGAAACTGCTTCTAAAAAGTAAGTATTTGTCCTGTGTTCCTATTATTATTATTACTTACATGTTGCTCCATGTGCTTTTCTTTACTGTTGTACAGTTTAAAATGGCAACTTTCAGGTTCGTGGGCACAGTAATCGGTCGTTGTAAACATTGTTCGTTCGCCCACTAAATACGATGTTTTTTGGCAGATACAGGTAAACTACATTTGGTCATGCCTATTTGTATTAAAAATTGTTGTCTAGATGTGTTTGTCAATAGAATGAAATGCAAATTTGATTCAATGTAAGGAGAGGACACTCAACAGCTGTTTACACATTTGGACTCTAGGACTAGGAGCACTAGTGTGGGACACCAGAACAACCTTTTTAGGGTGTTCCACACAGGTGCTCCAGTGGATACTTGAGGTGTCTCCATGTGTGAAATTTGTCCAAAAAAGGTAAGTATTCCAGGAGAGGTGTATGAAGTGGGCGATATAGTGACCACAACAGTGTCTGATACCACAGCTTCAGGTAATAGATGTGTGCCTGTATATTTATAATACATGGTGTGTTTTTTTATTTTAGGTGATGTGGATGTTGAGGATGAAGATACTCGTTTCACCAGTGCAAGTGCACACATCCTCATCCAGGACATAATGGTGTGCAATCAGGATTTAGACATGATAAAGCAAAAAATCAATGATGTTGAAAAAAAAATGAAGAACATGATTGATGTTTTAGGCAGAATATAACGCACACAAAAATTCTACAGTTTTTTGGTGTAATTTTTTCTATTAATTTTTATTTACACTCTTTAAAAGCCAAATTTTCAAGATGCACACAGTGGCCTAGATTCACGTAGGGCGGCGTAACTATGTGCGGGCGTAGCTTATCTTATTTACGCTACGCCGCCACAACTTAGAGAGGCAAGTGCTGTATTCACAAAGCACTTGCGTTCTAAGTTACGGCGGCGTAGCGTAAATGGGCCGGCGTAAGCGCGCCTATTTCAAAGTAGGCAGGTCGTGGGCGTGTTGTATTTAAATTAAGCGTGACCCCATGTAGATGCATGGCCGAACGAACGGTGCATGCGCGCGCATGCTCAGTATCACGTCGTATTTACGTCCAAAGATACGCTGGCTCAATGCCTGTGACGTGAACGTAACCTACGCACAGCCCCATTCACGTACGACTTACGTAAACGACGTAAAAAGATACGCTTGTTCCGACGTCCATACCTTGCATGGGCTGCGCCACCTAGAGACCAGCTTTATCTTTACGCCGGCATATGTCTTACATAAACGGCGTAACTAATTGTGACAGGCGTACGTACGTTTGTGAATCTGCGTATCTTGCTCATTTACATATTCGACGCGTAAATCAACGGAAGCGGGCAAAAAAAAAAGCCCTAGTCAGGCAGCTTTCCTTACAGCAGAGATCAGATGAGTCTTTCAGGACTGGAGTGGACACTGAATACACTGGCCTAGCGATCTATTTCCCTATTAAATCAGCAGCAGCTACACTGTCCCTGCTCTCACTAAGACTGCAGCTTCAGAATGAATCTAAAATGGATGCTGTCCAGGAGGTGGGAGGGTCTGGGAGGGAGGGTATGCTGCTGATTGGCTGGAATGTGTCTGCTGACTGTGAGGTACAGGGTCAACGTTTGCTCAATGATGACGAATAGGGGGCAGATTGAACATTGCATATGTTCGCCCGCGGCGGTGAACCCGAACACGCTATGTTTGCCGGGAACTATTCGCCGGCGAACAGTTCTGTACATCTCTAATTGTAAGCTCTAACGAGCAGAGCCCTCTGATCCCTCCTGTATTGATTTGTATTGTGACTGTACTGTCTCCCCTGATGTAAAGCGCTGTTGGCGCTATATAAATCCTGTATAATAATAATAATAATAATCAGTGCCTGACCTCACAAATGCGCTTCTGGAATATTGATAAAACATTCCCATAGAGATGCTCCTAAACTTTTGTCACCATCTTTTTTTTAATAAACAGGGTTTCTTTATTGAGCAAAGAAAACAGTACAAATACAGTACCAAAAAAAAAAAAAAATTTGGCTGACATAACCGATTGTCATGACAATACATATGACCAACAGGCAGAATAGCAACCATGATAAATAATGAAAATAACAGAAAAAAAATGTAGGCATAGAAGTATTGCAGACAGAATCAATAGGGCCAAAAAAATGTACTTGCTGAGAAGGGGAACCTCAGGGAAACATCACATAACCATAGGGGAAAGAAAGGGAGTCTGGCACATCATCGGAGGTCCCACCACCCCCCAGACAGAGAGAATAAGAGAGATCACCCCTCTCCAGGAGACAACCACAACTGACAAACTTTGTCAAATTTCCATTGGCATCCCCTATTGATATATGTCAATTTGTAAAGTGGGAGAGCAGAATTGATCATTGCCAACCAGGAGGACACGGATGGAGGATCAGGATAGGACCATTTGCAGATAATCGCCTTCTTTGCATAGTATAGCAAGTATGCTAAAAGCAATTTGCTATGATGAGACGGACCTCTGCTCGTCATCGGGTATACCAAGAAGGGGCAGCTCCGGTTTCAGGGGGAGTGAGAGATCTAATTTAAGGTTTATATTTCCTTGAGAGAAACGCTAGCCGCCACCCAGACTCTATACGTTGTAGCAGTTGGAGTCGGTACAGACTCATACGCTCGAGTGCCCCTGTAAGCAAAGTTCCATAGATCCAAGCATCTTCCAGACACACTGCCGCATTCATGCAAGCCCCCACAAACCACCAATATATGGACACCAATACGGCCGCCCAGTATAAGTACACCCGAAGGTTGGGCAGAGCGAGGCCACCCGACTGCGAAGGGAGCTGGAGAGTGGATCTAGCAAGCCTAGGGACTGCTCCCCCCCAAATAGAGATCTAATTTAAGGTTAACCAATTCAAACACCTCCCTCCAAAAGTTCTGAATTTTGGGGCAGCCCCAGAGCATGTGCATGTAGTCACCCATCTGGACCAAGCAACGAGGGCAATGGGGGTACCTGTTAGGGTAGATCCTATGCATCCTAACCAGTGTGAAATACATCCTGTGCAACAGTTTAACTTGCAATAGTTTGTCGCGGGAAGAGATAATCAGTTTTGGTCAGGCCTCTAAAGCATCATCTCAATTCTCCAGGGCCGGAATATCCTCTTTCCAGAGCCTCTCTACCTAAGGTGAGTTTGTCCCAAGCTGTTACGTACCTGGTTACTAGAGTGTGGTTGCAGGAGGGCCTCTCTTACGGCTCTGGCTCGCAAGCTGCTGGAGGGGGAACAGCGGACTCGGAGCACAGCGGGTAGGAGTGCTGGAGTTGCGAAGAGTAAAAGCAGGTAGGTGAGTCTCTCTGGCGTGGAGATGCTGAAGTCACTGAAGCAGAGGAGGGGGTCAGCGACCCTAACTGGAGGTGCAGCTACAACGGCAACAAGTTGACGAGGTAAGCAGGTTAGTAAGTAGCATGAGATAGCAGGGTCAGACAAGCCGGGTCACAACGGATAATCGGATGGTAAGATGTGGAAGACTGGAGCATAGTCGTGGTACAGGCAGGCAGGTCTGGCAGCGGTGGATCAATCAGAAGGGTAAGTCAACAAAAGCCGGAGTCAGGGATTGGAGAGATACGGGTGGTCAGCAAGCCGGGTCAAAAAGGTTCAATCAGCGGTTCAGTCAGATAATCAGGTTTCAGATGCAAATACACTCAAAACTGCAGATCAGGCAGCAATGTGCTGGGAACACCAGTGAGGTTTTAAAGCGCATTTGGCGCCTAGCCGGGTTAGCGTGCACGCGCGCAGTTGGAGTCGGTACAGACTCATACGCTCGAGTGCCCCTGTAAGCAAAGTTCCGTAGATCCATTATGAAACCCAGGCAAGCAGCTTCCAGACACACTGCCGCATTCGTGCAAGCCCCCACAAACCACCAATATATGGACACCAATACGGCCGCCCAGTATAAGTACACCCGAAGGTTGGGAAGAGCGAGGCCACCCGACTGCGAAGGGAGCTGGAGAGGAGCTGGAGAGTGGATCTAGCAAGCCTAGGGACTGCTCCCCCCAAAATAAAGGAAGTAATACACTTATCCACATCCCTAAAAAGGGAAACTGGAATCCACACCGGGCAGGTGCGGAACACATAATGCTAATGCGACCAAGGAGATTCAAGGGAAGCCTAGACCACGCCAGGCACCTCTCCCGCAGATTAGTAAGCAGGGGAAGAACATTCCGGGCATAGTACTGGGCTATATCCCTCATCACCTCCACCCCCAGATACTTAAACTCAGTAACCCAGTTCAGGAGAGACGGGGCAGAAAGGGCAGAAGCCTGATCATCCAGTGGAAATATAACCAACTTATACCAATTTATTTTGACCCCTGAGTATCTCCCAAAGATATCAAATGTGTCAAGGGCAGCCAAGAGCGAGGGCCCTGCGTCGTTCAGATACAACAGGGCATCGTCAGCATATAGGGATATCTATGTCACCATATTAATTCTGCCAGGAAATGTATGATGCAGCCATCACTGCAGTGCATGTAGACTGGAGTGGCTGCAAAGAGACTGCACTGAGATGCAAGAAATTATGGAATAAGGGTGAAAACACTCAATTGCTTAAGATGCATAGTGCTTTGAAAGCCGAAATGTTTACAAGAAACACAATAAAGCATGCAAGCCTTATTTTTCTAAACTTCTGAAATCTTGCCTAATGCACAGATGCATTGCAAGGATTGCAGACATGGAGCTTTCTTCCCAGTGTGAACAAAATGTTACATCTGTCGATAAATTTGCCCTAATTTAAAAGGCAGGCCTGCCAGTCCTTAGTGGAATAGCCATTTGGGGCCTCCTATAGTAGCAGAATATTTCAAGTAACAACTTCTACAAAAATGTGGAACAATAACTTTAGCTACATCTGTGTTTATTACCAGTTACTATTTATATATCATTTTTCTTTCCTATTGAGTAATAGTAGAAATATCTTCTGTGTTTGAACAGACGTTATTTTTCTTCTGCTAAAAATGTCACTGTCTCTATGCAAATACAAACCTATTTGTGGATTGGTAAGGAGAATTACTTGGAGAATTACTGCTTCTCGGTAAACAGACCTTTATTCATTTGTGGGGGATGTTCTTGGTTTGAATTGTTTTTTAAATGTGCTTGGTTAGTTACGTCTTTATATACATTTTTATTTAGAAATGCTTTTTTCCCCTCTGTCTAAACAGTTTCAGACCAAAACTTAAGCAGATGGACTCATGCCTGAAGGATCTTGGAATATTTTCAGAAACGATTTGGAGCCAGTAGATGGGCTAATTTGAACCAACATATGCCAACATGGACAGTCATGTCAGCTTTCATGTGGCTTCATCAAGATTAGCGCCAGAGGAATGGTAAAATAACTAGGATCTTATAATTCTTACAAGTGCCAAGGAGTGTTTCTAAGTACTGAGAGTAAGAAAATAATAGCCTTTCCTTACAAATATTTATAACATTGCAATCTTAAAGTTCATAATACAGAAATACAGAAACAATTATGCAAGTAAACTTTTATCTGAGAGTTTTAATTCAAATAGTTCTTTTGAATGTAATGTTCTTAATACAGTTAGACTAATTTGATTAAGATTTTTATTTTGTTTGATCACTTTGTCACATTCGAATGGAAAAAAAATATTTTTATCGACTCGAACGTTTCAAATAGAAGGAAATTAAAAAAAGACATGAAACTAATTCTGAATATGAATTTCAAATACAAATCCAGAATGCCAATTAAACAAATCAACCAGTGGCGGTGCGTCCATAAGGGGCGCATGGGCGCCGCCCCCTCTCTCTTGGCACTGCTCTATCACCAATAGATCGATTCATGCATTGCATGCATCTATCTATGTCGTCCCGGCGAGACCCCCTATTCAAGTGGCTGGCCCCTTTTCAGGCACTGGCACCTAAATTACAGAGGCGGGGTATTTTTTGGAAGCACCTGATTAGAGCCGTAGTGCTCTAATAGGCGTCCAAAACAATGAACGGCAGGCACCATGCTGAGCGCTCGCTGTTCACTTAGCACTGTGTTAGGAAAGCAAATTAATTGCTTTCCTAACACTGCACCGCCTCTCAGCCAATCAAGTGCTCGGGTCTGTTACCTATCACCTAATTGGCTGAATTGGCTAATTGGCTGAAAGGACAGGTGCTGTTATTGGACAACAACTATCAGGCATCCAATCATACAGAGAACGGGAAGAGAGGACAGGAGAGGACATCGCCGCCGTGACCCGCTGTCCCACTAAGACAGGTAAGTGCCGGGCAAAGGGGGGATTCACGCTGGCAGTATTTGATGGGCACAGTAGTGGCAATTGATGGGCATACTGCCAACAGTTGATGGGCACAGTAGTGGCAGTTCATGGGCACAGTAGCGGCAGTTCATGGGCACACTGGCAGCAGTTGATAGGCACAGTAGCAGCAGTTCATCGGCACACTGGCAGCACTTGATAGGAGATAATAATTGGTATAACATCTTAAAAACAAAGAACACAGAGGAAAAATGGGTATGCTTTAAGAGCATATTAAATGAGGGCATTAGCCAGTGCATCCCAATGGGAAATACATTTAAAAATAGCTAATAAAAAGTCCTGGGTGGCTTAACTCCAATGTAAAATGCATATAAAAGCAAAGGAGAAGGCCTTAAAAAAAATACAAGGCTGAGTGATCATCATCAGCATTCCAACTTTAAAAAGAATGCAACAAGAAATGTAAGGGTGCAATCTGGGCGACTAAGATAGAACACGAAAGGCACATAGCGGAGGAGAGTAAAAAAAAAAATTCTTTAACCACTTGCTTACTGGGCACTTAAACCCCCCTCCTGCCCAGATCAATTTTCAGCTTTCAGCGCTGATGCACTTTAAATCACAATTGTGCGGTCATACAATACTGTACCCAAATTTCCCCACAAATAGAGCTTTCTTCTGGTGATATTTGATTACCTCTGTGGTTTTTATTTTTTGTTAAAAATAAATAAAAAGAACGTTTTTTTTTTTTTTACATTTTTGTATTTATTTTTTATGAAAAAGGGGAAGGAGGAAAAAAGGATTTTTTACGGTGCAATGAATACTCATGTAGTGATTAAAAAGATATCGTATTGGATCCACAAATATAAAAATATACATTTTTATTAACGTATAAACCAATTAAAAACTGATCCTCATACATTTGTACATGAACTGACATATAACAAAGATAATGAATAAATGGTGGTCACAGTTTAGCAGGTTATAATCAAGCCAAGATGGAAAAAATCGCATGATCCCGACATGTTTCGCTAACAAAGCTTCTTCAGGGGTATGCGATGGCAGTCCATGCTAATATTTACAACTGTACAAATGAAAAAACATACAATTATTATTGCATATCTATAATTCAAGAATACAATAAAAGTAGAACATTTATACAATAAGTGGTCATAGGTACTGCTAAAGCCAGCCAGGGAAATCATGCTTACCCAGCTGCTCGTTAAGTCCACCGTCCACCAACAACTAATGCCTTGGATCAGAACATGAATCCCCCGGTACTGGGAAGAGTGTCCCGAGATAACCACAGAGGACACTACAAGGAACTGACTGGGTAAGAGACGGAAAAATAAAATAAAATAAGTATGTAGTTGAGAAAGACTAAACTGGATACAATAGTCGTGCTAACACTGATGACAAAGGGGACCTGGCTAAAGGACCACATACAGTCAGATCCCTCCTGGATGGCCAGCAGACCATAACGCCACATTATAACATAAACAACAATATAAAACAAAAACAACAAAATTAATCAATGAATAAACAGAATACATGAACAAAACAATTAATAAATTGAACAATATACATTCCATTTATTTTATGTCCAGACAGCGAAAAACCGAATCGGCCAATGCTGCTGAGACAGAAAGAGTCATATAATGGGGTAGACAAAAAAAGGGACGTACAACACAAAACAAGGAGGATAGGTAGGGAATAAAACACAAATAAAAATAAATATAAAAAAAAAATGTAAATTAAAAGGGAGAAAGCAAAAAAACGCAAAAAGAGAATGGAGACAGGGAGGCAAGGGAGGGGGAACAATGAGCTCAAAACAAACAAACTTGACAAACTTGACAAATGAAAACATTTAAAAAAAAACAAATTAGAGAGATGGTTTAAAACAAAGGTTTTTGTTAACCACTTCCCTACCGGCCCATAGTAAAATGACGTCCACAAAGAACTTCTGCCGTTCAGAGTGGACGTCATGTGACGTCCTGGGCTTTCCGGGTGGATATCTGAATGATGCCTGCAGCTAGAGGCATCATTCAGATATCCTTCTAAACTGCCGGCGATTCTGCACAACGTAAGAACGATCATAGCGGCGGTTCCGCCGCTAGATCGTTCTTACAGGCGGCGGGAGGGGACATCCCCCCCCTCCCGCCGCCATCCGGTGCTTCTCCGGGCTCTCCCGTGCCATCGGGGGCCCGGAGAACGAATCGTCCGGCGCTCGCAGGAAGCATAGAGATGACTGGTGACCAGATGGTCACCAGTCATCTCTATGACCGTCGGAGGACCCGGGCGCGATGTGATGACGTCACGCCCGGGTCCCGTAAGTAAACAAAGCCGCGATTGCGGCTGCTAAGCAACCACAAGCATGAGATCGGTGAATTTTTTTTCACCGATTTCATGCTTTCCAGCCTGGAGGAGAGATGTGGGGTCTTACTGACCCCGCATCTCTCCATAAAGAGTACCTGTCACACACATTCCTATTACAAGGGATGTTTACATTCCTTGTAATAGGAATAAAAGTGATAAAAAAAAAAAAAAATTAAAAAAAAAAGTGTAAAAAAAGAAATAAATATATATATAAAAAAAAAGAAATAAAAATTTATTTTTTTAACGCCCCTGTCCCCGGTAGCTTGCGCGCAGAAGCGAACGCACACGCAAGTCCCGCCGACATATGTAAACGCCGTTTAAACCACATATGTGAGGTATCGCCGCGTGCGTTAGAGTGCCAGCAACAATTCTAGCACTAGATCTCCTCTGTAAATCTAAACTGGTAACCTGTAAAAAATTTCAAATCGTTGCCTATGGAGATTTTTAAGTACCGAAGTTTGGCGCCATTCCATGAGTGTGCGCAATTTTAAAGCGTGACATGTTAGGTATCTATTTACTCGGTGTAACATCATATTTCATATTTTACAAAAAAATTGGGCTAACTTTACTGTTTTTAAATTTTTTTAATTCATGAAACAATTTTTTTCCCAAAAAAAGGCGTTTGAAAAATTATTGCGCAAATACCGTGCAAGATAAAAGGTTTCAATGACCGTCGTTTTATTCCCTAGGGTGTCTGCTAAAAAAAATATATATAATGTTTGGGGGTTCTGCGTAATTTTCTAGAAAAAAAATTATGATTTGTACATGTAGGAGAGAAGTGCCAGAATAGGCCCGGTATGGATGGGTGTATAACTGCCCGGTATGGAAGAGGTTAAACACTGGGTGTTGTGTGGCCCTCAAGTCATAAATCCAGCGAGCCTCGAGCTGGAGCAGGGTCCCATCAACACTGCCACCTCTCGAGTCCAGCGGGACATGATCGAGGGCTAGGAATTTAATGACATTGGGATCAAAGTTATGATGAATGCCGACATGTCTGCTAATTGCAGTAACAATCTTCTTTTTAAGGATGGGCTTCTTATGGTCCCTTATCCTTTTAAAGAAAAGTCCCGATATAGAAGCTGCCCCAAAGACATTGAGCAAGGTATATAACCCCCCCTGTCTGGCAGGCAACCAAAGCTTTAGTCAAGTGCCATTTACCCTTTGGTAATTTAAATTTTTGTTTGTTGTCAACATAGTTACAGATATCACATTGGCCACATAGGGATGTACCCCCACTAGTCAAGGCTTAAGATGCTGGAACAGCGTTAAAGTGACTATGTACCAGTCGATCTCTCAATGATGGTACACATCTGAAAGTGATCTCAGGATACTCTTTTACATATTTTTTCAAAATGGGATCTGCTGATATATTTTTTTATATTTTGTTATAAAATTTTGCAAACAGGTAATTTTTGTACTTCATTGATGTACGCTGATGAGTCTGCACTAATGGGCTGTACTAATGGGCACCGATGGGCTGCATTGATGGGCACCGATAAGGCGTCACTGGTGGGCACTGATATGCGGCACTGGTGGGCACTGAGAGGTGGCACTGATGGGTGGTACTGAAGGACATTGATAGATGACACTGGTGGGCACCGAGAAGTGGCACTAATAGGTGGCATTAATAGGTGACACTGATAGGTGGCAGTGATGGGCACTGATGGGTGGCAATAATGGGCACTGATCGGCACTCGTAGGTTACACTGATAGGCAGCACTACTAGGGGGCACTGATGAGGCACTGATCGGCACCATTGGTGGGCATTGATAGGTGGCACTTATGGGCATTGATAGGTGGCACTCGTGGGCATTGATAGGTGGCACTGGTAGGTGGCAATGGCAGGTGGCACTGGCAGGGGGTATGGATTGCACAGATGAGGCAGAATTGCCGATGTCCCTTGCACATAAGCCAGTGATTTACTTTTTTTCTCCTCACGCTGTTAGCGTGAGGAGAAAAAAAGCAGGTTGCATCACATGATCAGCTGTCATTGGCTGACAGCTGATCAAGTGGTAAGGGGCCCGGCAATTGAGGGCCGCACTGTGGCCGTTTTTCGGCTATAGCACGTACACCTAGTGGTTAAGTACATAAATAGCAAGAAAGGGAGGTCAGATCATATTGGTCACATAAAGAATGATGAAGGGAATCTGGTTACTAAGGATGGAGAGATGACGAAGGTATTGAATTTGTTCTTCTCCTTAGTTTTCATGAGGGAATCGGGGGCTTCAGTAACCAAAACTGCAATGTTTATCCTCATGACATGTCACAGGAAGCACCCTCATGACTAACAGAATTAGAGGACAGAATTAGAATTAGACTTGAAAAACGTAACAATAGTAAGTCACAGGGACCAGATAGCTTGCACCTGAGAGTCCTTAACCAAATAAGGACCGCTGCACGATGATATACGTCGGCAGAATGGCATGGCTCGGCACAGGGACGTATATACTGTATATGACCCCTTTAAGAGCCCAGCACCGCTCGCGACCCGGTCCGACGCTCCATGACCACGCCCGCGGGACCCGCGGACCCGATCGCCGCGGGAGCGATCGGGTCACAGGAGCTGAAGAACGGGGAGAGATGAGTGTAAGCACTCCTTCCCCGTTCTTCTGTGTGGCAATGTCAGTGATCGTCTGTTCCCTGATATAGGGAACGACGATCACTGATGTCACACATTCAGCCCCGCCCCCCTACAGTTAGAAGCACACATGAGGTCACACTTAACCCCTACAGCGCCCCCTAGTGGTTAACCCCTTCACTACCATTTTCATTTTCATAGTAATTAGTGCATTTTTATAGCACTTTTCGCTGTGAAAATGACAATGGTCCCAAAAATGTGTTAAAAGTGTCCGATGTGTCAGCCATAATGTCACAGTCACGAAGAAAAATGCTGATCACTGCCATTGGTAGTAAAAAAAAATTATTAATAAAAATGCCATAAAACTATCCCCTATTTTGTAAACGCTATAAAATTTGCGCAAACGAATCGATTAACGCTTATTGGGATTTTTTTTACCAAAAAATATGTAGAGGAATACGTATCGGCCTAAACTGAGGAAAAAAAATGTTTTATATCTTTTTTTGGGGATATTTATTATAGCAAAAAGTAAAAAATATAGAATTTTTTTCAAAATTGTCGCTCTATTTTTGTTCAAAACATAAAAACCGCAAGAGGTGATCAAATACCACCAAAAGAAAGCTCTATTTGTGGGAAAAAAAGGATGCCAATTTTGTTTGGGAGCCACGACCGCACAATTGTCAGTTAAAGCGACACAGTGCCGAATCACAAAAAGGGGCAAGGTCCTTAATCTGCATATTGATCCAGGTCTTAAGTGGTTAAGGAACTCAGTCAAGTAATTGCCAGACCATTGTTTCTAATTTTAACGAACATTCTACTGACTGGAATGGTACCAGCTGATTGGAGAAAAGCCAATGTAGCACCAATATTTTAAAAAGGGCCTAAGTAGCATCAATAGTATGCAAGCTCTTGGAGGGGATGATAAGGGACTATATACAAGGTTTTAGTAATGAAAACGGTATCGTTAGCAGTAATCAGCATTTATTCATGAAGAATCGTTCTTGCCGAACCAATCTTTTAACCCTCTATGAGGAGGTGAGCTGTCTTCTAGATAAAGGAAGGCCCGTAGACGTGGTGCATCTGGATTTTGCTAAAGCATTTGATACAGTTCCCCATAAACGTTTACTGTACAAAGTAAGGTCCATTGGCATGGACCATAGGGTGAGTACATGGATTGAAAACTGCCTACAAAAGGGCGAGTTCAGAGGGTAGTGATAAATGGGGAGTATTTGGAATAGTCCGGAGTGGAAAGTGGGATCCCACAGGGTTTTGTCCTTGGACCAATCCTATTTAATTTATTCATAAACGACCTGGAGGATGGGATAAACAGCTCAATCGCTGTATTTGCGGATGATACTAAGCTAAACAGGGCAATAACCTTTGCAGGATGTGGAAACCTTACAAGAAGATCTGCAAAAAATAATGGGGTGGGCAACTACATGGCAAATGAGGTTTAATGTAGATAAATGTAAAATAATGCATTTGGGTGTCAACAATATGAATGCAATCTACTCATTAGGGGGAGAACCTCTGGGGGAATCTAGGATGACAGGCTCAGCAAAGGCATGCAATTCCAAGCTGCTGCAAGTAAAGCAAACAGAATATTGGCATGCATTAAAAAGGGGATTAACTCTAGAGATAAAACGATAATTCTCCCACTCTACAAGACTCTGGTCTGGCCGCACTTGGAGTATGTTGTCCAGTTCTGGGCACCAGTCCTCAAGAAGGGTGTGCTGGAACTGGAGAGGGTCCAAAGAAGTGCAACCAAACTAATAAAGGGACTGGAGGACCTTAGTTATGAGTAGGGATGAGCCGAACATACCGGGGTTCGGTTCGCACCAGAACGTTCGAACAGACCGACCGTTCGCGCGAACATTTAGAACCCCATTGAAGTCTATGGGACTCGAACGTTCAAATTCAAAAGTGCTCATTTTAAAGCCCAATATGCAAGTTATTGTTGGAAAACGTCTTTGAGAACCCGGGTCTTGCCCCAGGGAACATGTATCAATGGGAAAAAAAGTTGTAAAAACTGTAGTTTTTTCTTGAGCAGCGATTTTAATGATGCTTAAAGTGAAAAAAAATTCCTTTAAATATGGTACCTGCTGGGTGTCTAAAGTAGTGGCACGTGTTTAGAAATGTCCCTGCACAACATGAGATTACTCTCAGAAAAAAGTAATTTAATACTGCTTGGGGCTTTAATTTAATGTTTGGTCCCTGCAATATGAATAAAAATCATTGAAAAAAATAGCATGAGTTTCCCCGCCACCACTCCCCCCAGGTCATTACAAGACCCAGTACCGATCCTGACCTCCCTGGGGCCCTAAGCAAAATGACATGGCACATTAAAAATGAGAATGGGGGGGGGGGGGGGGCGCTGACGACAGTGACATGTCACATAAAGAAAGTCGAGAAGCGGGGTGAGGGGGTGTTCTGCTGTCGGAAATGACTCAGCCAGCGAGTTTAGAAGCGGGGTGAGGGGGCGAAAATGACTTCTCACCAGGCGGGTCCTCTAATAATTTGGGGGGCCCTTTGCAGCTTTGCGGGGCCCTAAGCGGCTTGCATAGTGAGCCTATAGCGAGGATCGACCCTGACAAGACCGTTTGGCCCTATATACTTTGAACAGCAGTATACAGGCGGTGCAAACAAGATAAGGACTGTAGGTTTCTTAAGTAGAATCAGAACCATGTCATACTTTGCTCCTGCATATTGCACAATTTCCTAAAGAGACCCTCAACAAACTACATGACACTTGTGCCTGATGAGGCCACTGATGTTCCAGTGGTGGTGGCCCGTGAGAATGTCAATACAGGCTTGGCCCCCCAAAGTGCACGTGCTGTGTGGCAACAATATGTCGATTATTTTAGGGGTGGGGGGGCCATTACAATGCCAGATCTTGGCTCAATAAACTATTTTTTTGGGAAAGAAAAATTCTACAAAAAAGGGGGGTTGCCATCCGGGGCCCCCTTTGAACAAATTCTGTGAAGAACTCCTGTTCTCTGAAGGCCTCCATTATTTCTGCAAGTCAAAATGTATAAAAAAAAACTAATGTCAGTCAAGCCTTAGCTTTCTCCCCATATCAAACCCACAAACTCATCCACTAATCATAAAGTCCAAAAATCAAGTTTCGTATCGTCGTACTGCATGATCGTTTTCACGACGTTTTCTACCGACTGCGAACGACGTTCTCACTTACGCAATATCCCTTTATACACTATTAAATAGCCCACGTGCAGTAACAGCTAATGCGTTTATGGGCAATTAAATAGCACACGTCCACTAACACTGAGTACTATGTTTAGGTGTAAACTAAACACTATGCAGGCAATACAACACGTTAGAGCACTGCATCTAGCACAATCTACTGCCTAACAATAGGAATAGCTGATCTAGCTAAGCTATACAGTGTATAAATATATGTACAACACTAGGATGTATATATATCCTCTACACACTGTAAATTTAACTAAACTGACTAGCCTTCCTGCTCTATCTATCTATCTATCTATCTATCTATCTATCTATCTATCTAGTAGAAAAGACACTGTGGGCCAGATCCTCAAAAGAGATACGCAGGCGGATCTGCTGTTCCGCCTGCGTATCCCTGTTTCTATCTTTGGAACTGATCCACAGAATCAGTTTCCAAAAGATAGGGAGAAGATCCGACATGTGTAAGGGACTTACACTGTTGGATCTTAGGATGCAGTACCGCATCCGCCGCTGGGGGCATTTCGAGTCGAAATGCCGCTTCGCGTATGCAAATTAGCACTTACGGAGATCCACAAAGCTTTTCAGCTTCGTTTTTTCTCCGTAAGTATTAGTTTGCAATCGTAAAAATAGGGCTGCTTTTACAAGGCCTAAACTGTTTAGGCCCTGTAAAAGTAGACCCTTCTACCCCGCGTCGCCGTCTTTTTTTTTTTTCAAATTTTTTTTTTTCCGCCGCTACTCGTATTTTTTTTTTACGCCCATCGCGATTCTCAAAACCCGGCGCAACGTAAAACCGCGCTAAGCACGTCGGGAAAATGACATCGTGAGCATGCGCAGTAAGGCCGGCGCGGGAGCGTGCCTAATTTAAATGGGACTCGCCCCATTTGAATAGGAACGCCTTGCGCCGGCCGGATTTAAGTTGCACAGCCAAACATTTATAGGTAAGTGCTTTGTGGATCGGGCACTTAGGTAGAAATTTTCCGGCCGTGTAACTTAAATAGAAAAAGTTACATTGCGCCGGGTTTTTGTGGATCTGGCCCTGTGTCTCTATCTATCTCTCTCTCTCTAACTGTTCTTTTCTTTAACAAAGCTGGAACACACTACACGCGGCCGCCTTGCAGGCGGCCTTATATAGTGTGGGGCGTGTACTAAACCCCCTGAGCCATAATTGGCCAAAGCCACCCTGGCTTTGGCCAATTGTGGTTCTTCGTTTTTTGCGACTTGTGATTGGCCAAGCATGCAGGGTCATGGTGCATGCTTGGCCAATCATCAGCGCGCAATGCCGCAGTGAAATATGGGCCGACGCGCGTCACTCGAATTTGGCGCGAACGACCCGTTTTGTTCGAAATTCATCGAATGTACGAACAGACGATGTTCGAGTCGAACATACGTTCGAGTCGAACACAAAGCTCATCCCTAGTTATGAGGAAAGGTTACGAGCACTGAACTTGTTCTCTCTGGAGAGGAGACGCTTGAGAGGGGATATGATTTCAATGTACAAATACCATACTAGTGACTCCACAATAGGGATAAAACTTTTCCGCGAAAGGGAATTTACACGCGGACATTCACTGAAAACTAGAAGAAAATCTGTTTAACCTTAAACTGCATAGAGGGTTCTCTGCTGAAAGAGCGGTTAAAGCGGATCTCCACTCTAAAGTGGAGTCCCGCTGATCGGCACCCTCCCCCCCTCCGGTGTCACATTTGACACCTTTCAGGGGGGAGGGGGGTGCAGATACCTGTCTACAGACAGGTATCTGCACCCACTTCCGGCCCTACGATACGGGCAAAAGACGGGTTTTTTCTCTGCTTCCCGTCCGTCCCCCGTTGTATGCTGGAAACACTCGGCTCCCAGCACACAGCGGGAGCCAATCGGCGGGCGCAGCGCGACTCGCGCATGCGCCGTAGGGAACCGGGCAGTGAAGCCGGAGCGCTTCACTTCCTGGTTCCCTCACCGTGGATGGAGGGGGGAGCAGCAGGGTGACGAGCGATCGCTCGTCATCTGCTGCGATCGGCGCTGGACTCCAGGACAGGTAAGTGTCCTTATATTAAAAGTCAGCAGCTGCAGTATTTGTAGCTGCTGGCTTTTAATATATTTTTTTAGTGGCACATCCGCTTTAAGGAATTCTCTTTCACAGGCAGTGGTTTCAGCGGGGAGCATCAATAATTTAAAAAAAAGCTATTAGATAAGCACCATAACGGTCACAAAATATAGGGATATAAAATATAATACTGACATAAAATCACACACATAGGCTGGACTTGATGGTCTTTTTTCAACCTCGTCTACTATGTAACCTCCTCTGTAACTCTATACAGGTAACCTGTCAAAATGTTTAAAGCATTGCCTATGGAGATTTTTAAGTGTCGTAGTTTTTTGGCTTTTTTACGAGTGTGTGCAATTTTAAAACATGACATGTTAGGTATCTATGTACTTAGAATAACATCCTCTATTATATTTTACCAAATACGAATATATATTGTGTTTTTTGCATTAAGATTCTTTAAAGTGTATTATTTACAAAAAAATGTATTGCTTTTGAAAAACCGCTGAGCAAATACAGAGTGACATAAAATATTGCAACGATTGCCATTTTATTCTCTAAGGTCTCTGCCAAAAAATATATATATATTTATAATGCTTGATGACTGCCGGTTCAGGCACCACATGGTGTAGCTGCCTCCTCTCACGGCTCCCACAGATCTCACAAAAAATTGGCTTACAAGGCCGCCCGGATCACCTCCGCAGCCTGCTGATTCTCGGCATAGCTCTACATTATCCGATGGATCGCTTCCTGGGCAAGAGCTGCATGGAATCTCACACTGCCCAGGGCCCGTCGGACACTGCAGACACAGATGTTAGTGCAACCTCCACCCCTCCTCCTCTTCTGCCTGAGGACACAAACACTGAGCGTATTGCTCAAGCAGTAGCTGCTCTCCTGACCACAACCATTGCTGCATCAGTGAAGAAGGTAGTACAGGCCGGCCTGCTACAGATAAAAAAAAAGAACTGGGGAAGCATAATCTCAGACTAAATTAAAGCGGATCTCCCATGCAAATACGTTTTTCTTGTGGATAATTAAATAGTTAATTGCAGGGCTTAAATAAACTCACGTATCTCGTCTCCAACGTCCGCTCCTCTCTCTTTCTGCATGCAATATACAATTATATTCATTTCTGTCCTCCGTTGCCATTTTAACTGTGGGCATTAGAATCCCACGAGCAGGGACTTCCTGGTTGCGGTGATGCTGTTGTCCTATCATCCACTGCTTGATCGGGCACTCGCAGCAGGGAGCAGCGGCGTCGGCATCTGTGTTGCCATAACAACGGCAGGCTTTGTAATTAAAAGTTACCGCCCCTGATGTAAAACCAGGCTCACAGCTGCGCAGTGAACACAGGGAGCTATGAGAGAAGCTCAGAGCACACTGCATCGAACGGGAAGTGACGCAATGCCCGAGGAATACCCGCAATCATGCAGACCGGAAGGCTCACTAATATACAGGTACTGTACATATTTTGAAAACAAAAACATCAGTTTTTACCATTTTTGATAGCGGCAGTGCAATAAAGCTAGTGTTGGAATTAGGGCGGAGCTCCGCTTTAAGCTGAGCACAGGATCTCTACCATAGAGGATAAGCTCTATAAAGCTCAAGCCACTGAAGAATTACAAGACAAAACCAATCATTTTATTATTCAAAAACTAGAAGAGCTGGAAAATCGGTCACGGTGCAGTAACCTCTGCTTCATAGGAGTGCCTGAATCTCTACAGGCATTTTGGAATTCTGTGCTTCACGCATCCCAGAAGCCTTGGGTTTTTCTGCCCCCTACATTTTTTAGAACAAACACATCATTTGGGAGCCCCCACTACTGACTGCACCTCCCCCATCCAATTATTGGTAAATACCTCAATCATGCTGACAAAATTCAGTGAGGTCCTCTGCAAATTGACGGGGCAAATATCCTGATCTTTGCTGACTACTTTGCGAACATGTCTAAAAAATGTAAAGCTTTCCAGCAAATATGTTCAGAGATCTTCAAGCACCAAATCAAATTCACTCTAGCATTCCCTGCCATACTCTGGCTAAATACACCAAACGGGACCAACTCACCAAACATGACCCATCAGATGAAAACTTTCTCTGCCCCCTGAACCCGGAGGCTTATGCAAATCTCCCTACTAAAACCCAACCCATCTCACGCCCACTGGATCAACGGTGTCCAAGGAAGGACATCCCAAAACACCTTAAATCCGATTCTTGTTAAGCCTGCCTTGCCTGCACACAATCGTGAAAAAGAAATGCTCTAGCAAAGCGCAGTGACGTACAACACGTACGACGGTACTATAAAGGGGAAGTACCACTCGGATGACGCCACCCTTGGGGCTGCATTTGCTGATTTTGTGTTAGTAAAAGTTTGCTGAGAGACGATTCGTGCTTTTCAGTCTGTTACAGCGTGATGAATGTGCTATCTCCATTACGAACACTAGTTTTACCAGAATGAGCTCTCCCGTCTCATAACTTGCTTCTGAGCATGCACGTTTTTTTCATGTCATTAAAGCCTACACACGACCATTTTTTACGTCGTTAAAAACGACATCGTGAAAAATGACTCAAAAATTTAGAGCATGTTCTAAATTTTTAATTCCCATTTTTAACGTCGCAAAAAATGCTCTGGAGCCCAGACACGATTGTTTTTAATGACATAAAAAAAAATTCACATCATGAAAAATGGTCGTGTGTACGCGGCATAAGTCATTTTCTAGCAAAAAAAGCCTCAACGCTTCACTTCCTGATTCCCTCACCGAGGATGTTGGCAGCAGCATCCGAGGAACGAGGAATGGGTCGGCCTCGGGTTGCGACATTGCGGGCACCCTGGACAGGTAAGTGAGCATTTATTAAAAGTCAGCAGCTGCAGTATTTGTTGCTGCTGGCTTTTAATATTTTTTTTTTAGGCGGACCTCCACTTTAAATACCATGTTGTCAGTGTGAATGCCAAAGGAGAGGATGTGACACTGCCGGATTCCAGATATTACTGGTGAAATCTTGTCAAAGCAATACCTTGTGGATTACAAATATGGGTTGTGTGATGTTAAGGACGCTTGCAGAGCAGCCTTGTGTGTCAAGCCAGGGACCAAGTTGGTTAGCAGGGGGGAAGCTTGAGGAGTATCTGGAGTGACAAGCTAGGGACCCAGCAGAGAAGTAGGTGGTGACGCTTCAGAGGATACCACCGCAAATCTTGTAGGAGCTCAAGGGATTCAGAGTCAGTGAATCAGAGGGTCTAGTGACAGACCAGCAGCTCAGTATTGAAGAACTACAAGGAGCAGTTGTAGTGGAGCTGAAAGAACTGTCCCTCTAAGCCTCTTTCCCCCAAAAATATAAAAAGGACTGTCAAAAGAAATAAAACCTCTTTTACATACATGAAGTGCCTGGCGCCCAATGACTTTCACCATCTTTGCACCCACTATGCCTCACAACCCACCACATGTTGAAGGATGTCAGCTATCTTTGGCCGTGGAGGTTCTCATTAGACCAAAAGAGGTAAAAGACTTTGCTACATGTACATTTTGAAGTGGAAGCTTTAAGTGTGGGGTAGCATAATCATTAGACATTTTAAACATACTACAGTTTGTTCCATTAGCTAGATGAAAACATTTTTGTTTTTTATCATTTGAAATATTTTAACTTTAAAAATGGTGTGGAAAACCTTTTTGAATTAATCAATTGCAAAGGCAAAATTATAAAAATAAATATAGAGGTAAGGGGTATCACTCAATTTGGAATGAACATGTGCCTTGTCCATGCTGAAAAAAGCAACAGGGTTTATGTTAATAATGGCCCCACTTCCCCACCTCTCTGTTTAGCTATTAGGAGTAAAGAAAGTTAGCACTGTGTACACTTCAAATCAAGACTTGGATATAACTTTTTACACTAGCTGGCCACGGTTTCTTAGATGCATCAGTTTGACAGGCCTGGCATAAAGATACAGTATGTATTATGTAGGTTAAAATCCCTGGAAAACATGTCTTGTGCAACTTTGCCATCTTTGGCAAAGTGTTTGTAACTGGTTAAGACCTTAACAAGACTACAATAATTTAAATTCAATAAGCCTAAAAATGTGGCATTGTCAAATATATGGCTTTGCGTATAATATGCTTATATTTCTTAGTATTACATTTGGTTCTCAGTATAGTTTAAAGTTAATTAACAGGTGTCTGCAGCTGCAGAGCAGAAAATGGTGCAGTGCGTCATAGGCAAACAGTGATCCTGCCTTTATGTGTACAGCTAAGAGCTTTCATCAGTAGCGACAGACACCAGCAGCTTGACATGAGTTATAAACTATGACATTTGTGCCCTGAGATCATAGCAGATGTGTCTCTGCTGATAAAAGCACTGGACCCATGTTATAAAATGTCGAATCTTGGGCTATAAACAAGGAGAACCCGGTGGGGGGGAATGTTTGCTGCAATTAGCTATTATTCTCGAGAGGGAATTAAATCACCACCAAGAAATTATCAATTCCCGATCTTGTTAAGATATATTGACAGCAGTAGCACTGGTGACATGAAGAATCCCTAAGGCTACAACACTGTGATTGGAAAAAATATAATATAAGGAAGGGTAAAAATGTACTATTACATGTATACTTCGTAAACAAACTGTTAAACAGGACTCCAGGTACAGGAACTTTTGTAATCCCTGTGCCTGTTTATTTTGAACAAACAATTAATTTTACTGGAACAACTACAGACACACAATAAAAGCTTCTCTTTAGAACTAATTGCTGGTGAGGATTCTACCACACTTTCTCTGGTTTTGTCATTTATGTGACAAGCATTTTTTTTCTGTGTAAGAGTGTCCAGGAGGTAAGTTAACTTTAGATGAAGAACATTCCCTTTGCTCTCAACACTCTTCGATATTTGGTGTTTGTGTGCATTTTCTAATGTGCGAATGTCATGAATAATTTGTGAATTCAGTTTGTATTGCTATTTTGAGATGGGTACCATGAGCAATAAGCTCCTTGTGTATGACAGCTTTGGGTCCCACCTATATTGAGCTTTAAGACTCCTGCCAAGGGCATTACCCTGAAAATTGTTTTAAATTGGAGTTGTTACCTGTAATATCATCCAAAAGATTGAGATTTTGTTGACACAACTGATCTTTACAGATCACAAATATGATATCTTCATGGGTGTGTGATCAGAGATCGTATTTTGTTCTATTGTAGCCCTTTCCATGTGATCTAGATGAAATTGTTCAACATATAAGAGGTCTATTCTGGAGACGGTCTTTTGAACTTTGGTGTAATAATTATAGTCCCCAGTCAGCACGTGCATTGACTTTCAGCAACCCACCAAGTGTAGACTCACAGAAGACATGTTTGCACGTTAAACACACACATTCATCATGTCACAAGGAGAATGTACGCATGCACACCACTGTGGTCCCTAGCACACACCCCACATCCACATCAAATTGGATTAGACCAAAGTACACCGCACAGTACTTGGGAGCAGCAACGCCACGCCAAGGCTCCAATTATGTCGCTGTACATTCATACACCATTCACACGTGTCATGGGGATCACTTCTCCCCAACGACTGAGGGTGACAAACCTTACTGGCAGGAGTGTCGCCTCCCCACATTCACACACCATTCACACTGTAGCAGCACTCCTCACCGTGTGCTTGCAAAAAGAGAAAAATGCATCACCTGAGCATATTAATAAAAAAGAAGCTCATCACCTGAGCATATTAATAAAAAAGAAGCTCATCACCTGAGCATATTAACCACTTGATCACTGGGCACGTAAACCCCCTTAATAACCAGATCAATTTTCAGCTTTCGGTGCTCTCACAATTTGAATGACAATTACTCAGTCATACAACACTGTACCCAAATGAAATTTTCGTCCTTTTTTTCACACAAATAGAGCTTTCTTTTGGTGGTATTTAATCACCGTTGGGTTTTTTATTTTTTGCGCTATAAGAGAAAAAAGACTGAAAATTCTGTAAAAAAAATGATTTTTTCTTTGTTTCTGTTATAAAATTTTGCAAATTTAGTATTTTTTCTTCATTCTTTTGCATAAATGTGACAGATGACGTTACGCCGAGTAAATAGATACCCAACATGTCATCCTTCAAAATTGCACACGCTTGTGGAATGGCGCCAAACTTTGCTACTTAAAAATCCCCATCGGCGACGTTGCAGGGTATTGCAGAGTATTGTGGGGTATTGCAGAGTAGTGTGGGGTATTGCAGAGTAGTGTGGGGTATTGCAGAGTAGTGTGGGGTATTGCAGAGTATTGTGGGGTATTGCAGAGTATTGCACAGTATGGGTATGGGATGGCTGAGCAGGGATGGATGGCTGGCTGGATCTGTGACTGCATGTGTCACAGATCCAGCCCACAGCAGCTGCTGCTGCTGCATCCGCTCTCTCCCCCCCTCTCCTCTCACACTGTACCGTTCGGTACAGAGAGGGGAGGGAGGAACCGGCGTCATCACATGACGCCGGTTTGTTTACAAGTGATCGCTCCGTCATTGGTCCGGAGGAGAAGCTCATCACCTGAGCATATTTATAAAAAAGAAGCTCATCACCGGAGCATAGTAACAAAAACAAAAACAAAAAAAAGGCAGTTATTTTGCCTTACGGTGGCTGCGCCTGCTGCCACCTCTCTGGCTCCTCAGCTGCCTGGGGGGAGCCTGGGGTGGGGGGGGGGGGGGACATCTGGAGGGGGCTCATCCCCGGATGGGCCACTCCTGGCAGGTGACGGCTGCCTGCCCTCCAAGGCCACCGCAATCTGGCTGAGGACCAGGTTGGTCTGGGCCTGCATCCTCAGCTGGCGGGTGAGGTTAGCCCTCTCATTTTGTTGCCTCCGTCTCCCCTCCTCCTGTATGGCAGCCATGTTGGCCTTTACGGCCTCAATAAGGCTATCCACCTTGCCAACCATGGTGACAGTGTTGGCCTGCAGGTCAACCACACAGGTGGCCAGTGTAGAGCTGTTGCAGCTCACCTCCTGCACTGCCTCCCGGATTTGGCCTGCATTATCAGCCATCTGTTGCAGGTGCCCGGCTATCTCCCCCATATGCCGGGTCTGCTGGCTCTGGTCCAGGGCTATTTGGTCCTGGACATTAACCGCTACACCCCTCGTCTTCCTGGTCGCCTTTCTTGGGGCAGAAGAGGCGATTGTAGGGTGAGCCCCTTGAGGTGGTTTCCCTGCTGGTGGGAGATGCAGAGGGGCTTTCCCTGATGGGGGTGGATGTGTGAGAGGGCCCAGCCATCAGAATGGCCTCCTCTATAATTAGGCCGATCTGGCCAAGGTCCACTGACTCCTCCACCACCTCCTCAAGAGGAGAAGTGTGGACAGTCCCCTCCACCGCAGCATCTTGGGGGTCTTCCTGAGGCTGCTCCTCGGAAGATGTGGTGGGACGGCCACCGACACCAGATGGGCCCGCTCCCTCCTGCACATCTGTGGATGACATAAAGCAGTCACATGTTGGGGGACCCACACACTTGTCACATGTTCCCTTCCACCCCCACACATGCTACACACCAGATAGGGAATATAAAACACTTACCTGTACTCAAGACCTCTTCCCGGGAATCAAACCCCTCAACTCCCTCCACCTGCTCCCTATGCAGACACCGGGCGACCCTCTCATCCTCCTGGGTCAGCTCGATATTGCAGGGTGGTCCACCCCCAGTGCCAGTCTGGTGCTTATTAATTTTAGCCAGCTTCTCCCGCACACGGAGCCACAGATCATCAATCTTTTTATTAATGTCCTTTCCGATGCAGGGGACATTGCCAAGGGCATTGACACGAGTGGCAATAATGTCCAGGATCTCTTGTTTCCTGGCATGGGTGGTATCCCTACTCTCCGGACCATGGAGGTACCGATCAAACTCCTCCGTGCCAGAAATTATTATTGCCCTCTCCTGTGCAGTAAAGTTCTTTTTCCGTTTGCTGACGGGAGCAGACATCATCCAGAAAAAAAAGCAAGCCACCAGCAAAATTACCTTGCTCAGAGGGGGAAAAAGCAGGATGTAATTTTGCGGACGGACGCATGTCTGGGCGTATTTATGGGCTCGGCGCAAGCCAATAGGCCGGCGTACAGCATAAAGTTCGGCCGACCTAGTTGCGCGCATGCGCACAAGGAAGCGATCCGACTTAAACATCACTGCGCATGCTCCGTTGAAGATAAGCCGGGCGTAAGCCACTGCACCACGCTCAGACCATCATTTGCATAAGTTCACACCCACTTACACTTACACTGGCTTACGCCTTCAAATTTAGGTTCGGCCGGCGCAAATTGGAGAGCAAGTGCTTTGGGAATCATCTATTTTGCTCTCCGACTTATGTCGGCGTAGCGCATATACGTTGCATTACGCCGGCGCAAATACGCGCCCATCTACCTGAATCTAGCTATAAGTCTTTCTGAATCCACCTACTACATATCAGGGAAGTCCAGAATTCCAAAGAGAGCCCAATCAGTGTGAAGGGTAAGTAGTTGAATACATAGGATAGCACACCACACCTTTCCAAAAGTCTTTAATCTTGGGGCAAGCCCAAAAAGCATGGTGCTAGTCTGTCTTAATTCCAAACAGGACAAGGCACTTGGACCCATGAGATAGTAGTGTTGTGAAGATATATAAAGCTGACCATGTATGGCTCAATTTATTTGTGCAGACTTTCAGCTTTAATTCAAGGGGTTAAACATAAATATCAAGTACAAATTTTAGGAATTGCAACCATTTTTATACCCTCCCATTTTTAGGGGCTCAAATGTAATTGGACAAATGAATATAATCATAAATAAAATGTTAATTTTTAATATTTTATTGAGAATCCTTTACTGACAATGACTGCCTGAAGTCTGAAACCCATGGACATTACCAAAGACTGGGGGCCAGATTCAGGTAGATCGGCGCTACGCCGACATATCCCAGAGAGGCAAGCAGAGTATTCACAAAGCACTTGCTCCCTACATTGCGCCAGCGTAACGTAAATCATTTGGCGTAAGCCAGCCTAATTCAAAGTAGGTGGACGGTGGGCGTGATTCATTTAAATGAACCGTGACCCCATGCAAATGATGGTCCGAACGAACGGCGCATGCGCGTGCATGCTCAGAATCACGTCGAACATACTCCCTAAGATACGACGGCTCATTGCCTACGACGTTAACGTAACCTACTCCCAGCCCCATTCACGTACTACTGCGTAAACGACGTAAAATACGACGGCTGTTCCGTCGTCCATACCTTTGCATGGGATGCGCCTCTTATAGATGGAATAACTTTACGCCGGACGTACGCCTTACGTCATATTCTACTGCGACGGGCGCAAGTACGTTCGTGAATCAGCGTATCTCGGTCATTTGCATATTCGACACGTAAATCAATGGAAGAGCCCCTTGCGGCCAGCGTAAATATGCGCCCAGGCTCCGACGGCGTAGGAAACTTACGTCGGTCGGATGAAGCCAAATTTCAGGCGTATCTTGTATTAAGAATCAGGCGCATAGATACGACGGCGCATCTGTGCACTTACGCGGCGTATCTACACATACGTCGGCGTAAGGCCCCATACACACGGGAGTATTTATCCGCAAATACGGTCCAGCGGACCGTTTCCGCGGATAAATCCTCTCGAGAATTTCAGCAGATTTTAATGCGATGGAGTGTACTCACCATCGCATTGAAATCCGAGCCGAAATCCTCTGGCGATGACGTGTCGCGCCGTCGCCGCGATTATGACGCGGCGACGTGCGCGACGCTGTCATAAGGAATTCCACGCATGCGTTGAATCATTGCGACGCATGCGGGGGATCCCTTCGGACGGATGGATTCGGTGAGTCTGTACAGACCAGCGGATCCATCTGTTGGGATGGATTCCAGCAGATGGATTTGTTCTGCATGTCAGCGAATATCCGATGAATGAATGAATGAATGAATGAATGAAAAACTTATATAGCGCGGCACATGCGAACTGAATCGCCTCTGGGCGCTTGTTGTTTGTGTCTCATGCCTTTCAGAAAAGCAGGGTTTTGATCTGCCCTCTGAAAGACTGGTGGTTTTGCTCCAACCGAATGCTGGTTGGTAAAGCATTCCAAAGCCTGGGGCCCTGGAAAGCAAACCTTCTTTCTCCTTTGGACTTGTATTTGGTTATAGGAACCTTGACCAGATTTTGGTCGGTGGAACGCAGAATGCGGCTGCAATTGTGCGGTTTGATCTTGTCGCATAGATATCTAGGAGCCTTCCCATGGAGCCTTCCCGATCTGCTGGAATCCATCCCAGGGGAGATATATCCGCGGATAAAGATCCGCTGGCGTGTACACACCATAGGATCTATCCGCTGAAACCCATTTGCTGGGATTTATCTGCGGATGGATTCTATGGTGTGTATGGGGCCTTAGTGTTACCTGAATCCGGGCCTGGGTTTCCTCCTTTCTGATGCTTTGCCTGGCTCTAACTGCAGCTGTCTCCAGTTCTTTGTTTGTGGGTCTTTCTGCCTTTAGTTTTGTCTTCAGCAAGTAAAATGCATGCTCAATTGGGTTTGGATCAGGTGATTGGCTCAGCTTTTGCAGAATATTCCACTTCTTTTCCTTTATAGACTCCCGGGTTGCTTTTGCAGTGTGTTTTGGATCATTGTCTATTTGTACTGTGAAGCGCCGTCCAATCAACTTTTCTGCATTTGGCTGAATCTGGGCTGACAGTATATCTCTAAACATTGCAAAATTCATCCGGCTGCTGCTGTCTTCTGTCACATCATCAATAAACACCAATGACCCAATGCCACTGAAAGCCATGCATACCCATGCCATTTCACTGCAAGCTCCACCATGTTTTACAGGTGATATTGTGTGCATTGGATCAAGAGCTGTTTCAAGCCTTCTCCACACTTTTTTCTTCCCATTGTAGTGGGGTCATGCTATCAGGGACTATTGATAGCCTGAATCCCCGTCGGAGTTCCAGCCACGTCTGTGTATAAAGTTGATATGTCTTTAAAAGTTATGCATTGTGGGATCAGAAGTACCGGGAGATATGGACTCCATTGACACTTAGTAGAAACAGACTACACTTCCCACAGAGCCCAGCCTTATTGGAGCACATGACACCTCCGCACAGACTTATGGGGGAGGTTTTTTAAAGACAGGGAGGAGCTGACTTCGCTCTCTCGGGACCTGCATCTTCTCCTCTGCGGAGCTGTGGAGAGCAACACAGCTGAGCTAATAGGCCTGAAGACTGGGCCTGGATCCGCCGGGAGACCAATCCTCCGGAGGGAAGCAAGACCAAGAGTGCTCAGCTTGTGTTCCAGGAGACCGGAGAAACTCGCCAGCTGACGACTGTAACAGTGGAGAGCCTGATACCGGAGACCGTGTGTTGCGAGGCAGCGACCGATCGGCGCGCTTTTGTGAAGGACTCAGGCGGATCGGCCTGTTCGGGTGAGAAGGCACATGCCTAAACTTCAAACCCCATTTATGCTGATAGTTTAGTGTCGCTCCATAGACCGGAGCCACATGTTTGATATCTGACTGAAGCAGAGAGGCCTAACAAGTTGAGAGTTATACCCGCAGAGTTAACTGACGCTCATTGGAGATCAGACCATCTGCATTGGTGTTCGTCATACCCTGTTTGACTGAGTTTATTCCATCTCTTACCCATTTGGATTACAAATGTAAAAGTGCACCAACGGCTGCAACATAAACTTTGTTCTCAGGAGATATTTTGGATCTGTTTCAGCCAGGCCTGGCAAAGAGTTCCACATTAACTGTTCTGCAGGACTGCCCACTAGGGGGTGCCTGCGAGCAAAGACTGCCTATAGTTACGTAAGCTTAATAACATTACCTTTTTTTTAGTTTAGATTGTTTCCCCTTTAATGACTGATTCTCGCAAGGGCCCTTGCATAGTCATTGTGTGTTAATACCTGCTTATCATTAATGTGTTATTCAATCCTCTTCTATTCTCTTTACCATATGCAAAGTAAAGTTACTCTTTTGGTTTGAATACAACAACTGTGTGGCGTGTGTTTACTTTTGGGAGTCGCCAACAGGAGAAGGTAACGAATATTATTGTATTACCATTGCATGTTTATGTGTGCTATTGTGGCCTCAGCCAAGTAGGGGCCACAATACTCTTGCATTTATCTGGTGTGCCAAGGGCGGGTTCGAGACAGTTAAAAGGGGTGGAACAGTTAATGAGAGTAGATCCCAAATCTAACCAGCGGCTCCTGAGGGGGTAGAGCTACATCATCATTCTGGTACAGATTAATCTTAGTTTTATCCATTCAAAGAATAATTTTCCAGAACTGGTTTGGCTTTTTTAGATGTTTTTTGGCAAAGTCTAATCTGGCTTTTCTATTCTTCGGGTTTATGAATGGTTTGCACCTTGTGGTGAACCCTTTGCATTTGCTCTTGTAAAGTCTTCTCTTGATTGTAGACTTTGACAATAATACGCCCACCTCCTGGAGAGAGTCCTTCACTTGTCTGGATGTTGTGAATGGGTTTTTCTTTACCATAGAGAGGATCCTGCGATCATCCACCACTGTTGTCTTCTGTGGACGTGCAGGCCTTTTTATGTTGCTGAGCTCACCAGTGCGTTCTTCTTTCCTCAGAATGTATCAAACTGTTGATTTGGTCTGTTCTATCGATGCTCCTATCTCTATGATGGATTTGTTTCATTTTTGAAGCCTTAAAATGGCATGTTTCACTTGCATGGACAGCCCCTTTGAACGCATGATGTAGGTTCACAGCAATAGATTCGGAATGCAAATACCACACTTGGTATCAACTCCAGATCTTTTACCTGCCTAATTGATGAAGAAATAATGAAGGAGTAGCCCACACCTGGCCATGAAACAGCTTTTGATTCAATTGTCCAATTACTTTTGGTCCCTTGAAAAAAGGGGGGGTGGAGCTGTAATTCCCAAACCCTTCTGCCGATTTGGATGTACATACCCTCAAATTAAACCTGAGAGTGTGCACCTTCAGCCCATATCCATTCTATAACTATAGCTTAAATATGTTTAGGTAATACCTGAAAAAACAAAAATTGTGCCTGTGTCCAAATATATATGGACCTAACTGTGTGTGTGTAAATATATATATATATATATATATATATATATATATATATATATATATATATATATATATATATATATATATATATATATATATATAGTTAAAATTATACATTTTATATATCTATATTTTTGGAGGACTGTGGGTGATTGCGGCCGCCCGTAGTCCCGCCTCCTTGCCTGGCGTGTGCTCTGCTATGTCTCCTCACTGAGGTATCTTTCTCATCTGCCCTCCACTGTCAGCTACTCCCCCCCCTGTCAGACACTCCCCCTCTGTTAGCCAAGCCCCATCAGCTACCCCATCTCAGTCAGCTACCCCCTCATCTGTCAGCTATCCCCTCCTGTCAGCTACCCCCCATCTGTCAGCTACCCCCCAATCTGTCATCTACCCCCCATCTGTCAGCTACCCCAATCTGTCAGCAATCCCCCCATGTGTCAGCTACCCCATCTGTCAGCTACCCCCCCATCTGTCAGCTACCCCCATCTGTCAGCTACCCCCCATTGATTGATTTTAATATTTCTTTACAGCGCCACATACACCCTGAAGGGTGTGTCTAAGCGCTGGTAGGAGGTCCGCTGGTCTATTCTGGACCAAAAGCAATCCAAGAGAAAAAAGAAAAAAGACTTCGTAGACGAACTGATGGCTCGTGTATATAAAAGAAAGAGAAACCATATAAAATATCAACAATAAAAACAAACGGTAGCAAGGGGGTTTGGAGTGAGGGGGACATAGGGTGAGGGGAGGAGGGGCCAGGTCAGTTTAATAGGCGTGGTCATAATCAACTTGCCCCAAAGAGGAAGGTTTTCAGAGCCTTTCTGAAGGTAATAAGGACAGTGGACTTCCTCAAAGGCAACGGGAGAAGGTTCCAAAGCGAGGCGGCTCTGGCTCTGAAGGATCGGCCACCGAACAAAATCAACCTTACTAGAGGGATGACAGCAAAGTCCTGATCGGCCGATCTCAGTGCCCTGGGGGGGTGGTAATGTATGGCCATGTTATTAATGAACAGTGGGCCATGTTGTTTGAAGGCCCTGAACATAACACACAAAGCCTTGAATTCGATCCTCCTTGCGCATGGGAGCCAATGAAGTAGTCTGAGAACGGGTGATATATGGTCCCATCTGTCAGCTACTCCCACATCTGTCAGTTACCCCCCTCCTGTCAGCTATCCCCTCTCCTGTCAGCTACTCCCCCCTCTTTCAGCTACCCCTCTCAGTCAGCTACTCCCCCTCTCAGTCAGCTACTCCCCCTCTCAGTCAGCTACCCCTCTCAGTCAGCTTATCCCCCACTCTGTTAGCCAACCCCCTGTCAGCTACCCCCTCTCAGTCAGCTACCCCCCATCCGTCAGCTACCCCGCTCCTGTCAGCTACCCCTCTCATCTGTGACTTGTTGTGAAAAGGGGTGGTGGGTGGGCGGTGACGCCGCTCAATTTCTATTGTAGCCACTCGGCAGGCTTCCTTCTTGTTTATAAGTCGTTTGTGGTCTTCTGGAAAATGGTTGCCTCTAATTTGTTCCCCCTCAGCCTTCAGTAATGGCGGCAGAGACACTGCTGCTGCCTGCTGGGATATAGAAGGGCTCTAATGGGGGGGGAGACACCTGAGATGTAAGGAAGCACTCTGCTGGCTGGGGACAGTGACACCTGAGATGTAAGAAAGCACTCCGCTGGGGACAGTGACACCTGAGATGTAAGGAAACACTCCGCTGGGGACAGTGACACCTGAGATGTAAGGAAGCACTCTGCTGGGGACAGTGACACCTGAGATGTAAGGAAGCACTCCGCTGGCTGGGGACAGCGACACCTGAGATGTAAGAAAGCACTCCACTGGGGACAGTGGCACCTGAGATGTAAGGAAGCACTCTGCTGGGGACAGTGACACCTGAGATGTAAGGAAACACTCCGCTGGGGACAGTGACACCTGAGATGTAAGGAAGCACTCTGCTGGGGACAGTGACACCTGAGATGTAAGGAAACACTCCGCTGGGGACAGTGACACCTGAGATGTAAGGAAGCACTTCGCTGGCTGGGGAAAGTGACACCTGAGATGTAAGGAAGCACTCCGCTGGGGCAGTGACACCTGAGATGTAAGGAAGCACTCCGCTGGGGACAGTGACACCTGAGATGTAAAGAAGCACTCCGCTGGCTGGGGAAAGTGATATCAGGGCTCCCACTTATTCTGCATTATGGTTGAACTATTTAATTTTATATTACATTGTAATAATAGGTGAGTCTGTGATGGGGGATCTTTTATGGGGGGCTTTGTGATGGATGACCTTATATGGGGGCTTTTTGATAGGGGGAATCTGTGATGGGGGATCGGCGGCTGTCTCGGCTCCTTCTCGCAAGAACTATCCCCCTTCATGTGAGCTCTCTCGCATAAGGGTTAGTTCTTGCGGGCGCGCTCCAGAGGGGATACAGTCGGCATCTATAGCCATCGACTGTATCACTTGGCCCATGTGTGTGTGTGTGTGTATGTGTGTGGGGGGGCGGCATTGAAGGACCCGGCACAGGGAGTAAATCCGGGCCTGTGGACGCTCCTACTCTGTATGCCCCTTATGTCCACATTGACCCTGATATGGCAAAGTAAAGGTTCTAGAACTAATACAAAAATCAAAGGTGGAAGCTGGCATTGCCTGCCGGTTCCCATTGCTCCAACTAATGGTAGAGCACAGTCCTGTATTTGAGGACACTGAGAAACAGTCCATAACTGGAGTGTAGGGAAGCACCAGCTGCTGTGGGATCAAGTAAGTACAACTACTTTTCTTAAGACCTAAACGAGCATTTAACTCTAGAGGTGTGGAAGCAGCCCTACTGGAAGGGAGGATTTATTTTTCCCGGAGTTGGGCTTTAAGGACATCTACCATTATTAGCTTTGGTATAATAGTCATAGGAACTAAAATGCAACTATTTCTTCTACTATCTGCTACACCTTTTTGTCTTTTTTTTCTTTTTTTTTTTTAAGTATATGTGTACTGACTGGCCAATAGAGGACTTACTGAAAATTTTAGATAAACTGAAATAATGCTGAAGGCATGACAGTAGCTCAAAAGGAAGGGACCACATTTATATATTCATCATGGCATCATGGTAAGAAGCATTAGAACTACTGTTTAATAGCAATATAGACCAGTGGACCCCCAGGATACTAGGGATACTATGATTTTTATATCTAGAATGCATATCCTGCTAACAGGAAGCAGAGCTTGCAGTACTGCAAACAAAATTGACCCAGGAGACCTGTTCTACTATTGCTACTTACTCTTTCACTTCAGTGTATAGTATCATATGTAGATCACCTCCAGGCAAGGATACAGATAGACATTGCTGATAATTCGGCATGTTCACTTCTTTTGGAAGGGTTTTATGGATAGCATTTTGTAAGCTAATTAAAGCTTGGTAACCTAAGGCAACTTATTCTTAAGCAGGTCAGGCTTTTCAGCAATATGTCAATACTAAGTCAGTTTCCTTTGCATTGATTACAGTTAAGCTGATTAATGACAGAATGATTGGTTAATTATGAGTTAATAAGAGAAACTTTGAAAACCTGGACCAGTGGTGACCACTGAGGATCATAATGCAGGCTAGGGATAAGCTCGAACATCGGAACAGGGAATATTATGGTGCGTTCAAGGCAAATTGGAGCGTCGCTGGAACGCCGGATAATGCACTGCGAGATTGCAGTGCATTGATGTCTGATGATTTTCCAAAGCATGCACCTGACCTGCATGCTTTGGCCAATCAGGGCACAAGGGGACTAATGCCGCGTACACACGGTCGTTTTTTGGCATGAAAAAAAACTTTGTTTTTCAGCATGTCCAAAAAACAAAGTTTTTCCAACTTCATCATTAAAAACGATGTTGCCCACACACCATCGTTTTTTAAAAATGATGAACAAAGCGCGGTGACGTACAACACGTACGACGGCACTCTGAAGGGGAAGTTCTATTCGTCCTTTGGGCTGCTTTTAGCTTGATGAATGTGCTTACTCCATTATGAATGGTAGTTTTACCAGAACGAGCGCTCCCATCTCATAACTTGCTTCTGGGCATGCGTGGGTTTAAAAGGTTGTTTTAGCCCACACACGATCATTTTTTACAACCCGAAAAACGACATTTTAAAAAATGACGTTAAAAAATGCAGCATGTTCGTTTTTTGGTCGTTTTTCAGAAGCCGAAAAATGATGTGAAGCCCACACACGATCATTTTAAATGACGTTTTAAAAACGTTGTTTTTTTCATGCCGAAAAACGACCGTGTGTACGCGGCATCAGTCCACGCCCCACACTATATAAGGCTGCTTACATAGCAGCTGTGTATAGTGTGTGACTCTGGATGGAGATAGATTGAGCTATATATATACTCTGCATTTAGTGTAGACTGGATTTTCAGTGTAGAATCTATATTCAGTCAGTGCAGGCAGTGTAGTATATATAACACAGTGTATTGATGTTTTTAAGAGGAACCCCGTGCCAATTTGTTTTTAAAAAATGGCATTGGGGCCCCCCCTAAATCCATACTAAATCCATACCAGGCCCTTCAGGTATGGATTTTAATGGGAACCCTGTGCCAAACTGCAAAAAAAAAATGGTGCGGGGGTCCCCCCCAAAATCCACACCAGACCCTGATCTGAGCAAGCAGCCATTGCAGGCCAGGAAAGGGGGGAACGAGTGAGCACCCCTTCCTAAACCATACCAGGCCGCTTGCCCTCAACATTGGGAGGGTGCATTGGGGTCCCCCCCAAAGCATCTTGTCCCCATGTTGATGGGGACAAGGGCTTCTTTCCCACAACCCTAGCCATGTGGTTGTGGGGTCTGCGGGCGGGAGTGCTTTTTGGAATCTAGAAGCCCCCTTTAACAAGGCGGCCCCCAGTTCCCAGCCTCCCTATGTGAATGAGTATCGGGTACATTGTACCCCTACCCATTCTTCAAAAAAAGTGTAAAAAAAAGTAAAAATGACAGGAGACAGCTTTTGACAATTACTTTATTAAAAAATATAAAAAGTGTCCCACGATGTCCATTTATCTTCAATCACGGCACCCGACAGACACGAAAAAAAATAGAAGAAAAAAAAAGCTCTGCCAACTGCTGTCTCTTGGCTGTGACAGCTGTTACATAGGCAGTACGACGGACTGGATGATATACCTCCTTCCCTCTCCGGAAGTTTTTACATGCTTACCTGTCACCTCTAAAATGTGAGTGACCAATACCAATGTTTACAATAAAATTGTGTTTTAAACTACTACACCCAGAAGCGCCTCTTCCCTTTTTGTCTTCCTATAGAATTGGAACATGGTTTCTGTTCCCCTCTGACGGCAGCCCTGAGAGTGTGTACCCCCATCAAATTTTATCACTTTGCAGACTTTTTAACCCTATTTGTCAGACTTTGGATTTTATTGATTGCTGACACTGCCCATCCTTTGTGTACCTATTAGGCCTCGTACAGACGAGAGGATTTCCAGTGGATAAATCCTCTGGCGGATTTTGATCTGATGGCTGTACACACCATCAGATCAAAATCCCCGCGGAATACATCCGCGGTGACGTGGCCGCGCCGTCGCCGCAACGATGATGTGCGCGACCCTGGAAGGTAAATACTTCCACGCATGCGTCGAATCAATACAACGCATGCGAGGGATGGGATCGGACGGACTTATCCGGTGAGTCTGTACAGACGACCGGATAAGTCCGGCGGACAGGATTCCAGCGGATAGATTTCTTAGCATGCTAAGAAATTTTTATCCGCTGAAAATCCGTCGGCTGGATTTTTATCCGCTGGTAAATGTCCGCTAGGCCATACACACGACCGGATCTATCTGTTGGAACTGATCCGCGGATCAATCCCAGCGGATCGATCCGGTCATGTGTACGGGGCCTTATGCTGATTTGATGTCTGTTGCACTGGTTTCACTGCGCATTCTTTACTTGTTTTTTACATTGTACCCCTACCCATTCTTCAAAAAAAGTGTAAAAAAATGTAAAAATTTACAGGAGACAGCTTTTGACAATTACTTTATTACAAAAAATAAAAAGTGTCCCACGATGTCCATTTATCTTCAATCACGGCACCCGACAGACACAAAAAATTGAAGAAGAAAAAAAAGCTCTTCCAACTGCTGTCTCTTGGCTGTGACAGCTGTTATATAGGCAGTAACAAATTGGGGAGGTAAGGGGGCTCTTAGTAAAAATTGAATAAGACTAAATATACAAAACGTGCACCCATCATCAATAGTGCAAAATATATAAGTGAAAATAAATAATAAAAACCTGCGAAAAAATCTTCATAAAACTACACAAATGAAAATGACAATCCAGTGCAAACAATTCTCCTGTGCACAATATCCGTGTATGCAAAATAGATAATATGCAATGTAAAAAATATTAAAGATAATAAATAAAATGTATAAAAAATTAATAAAGTGCAAAAAAGCAGTCTTTAAGTGCAAATAGTAATTCCCAAAAACACGTGCAAACAGTACAAGTATTTGTGCTGGAAACTTTTTGCAAAAAAATAATCCACAGCAATGTGCATAAAAGTCCATAAAAGTGCAAATGAAAGCAATCCTCTTTAATGGGCAGTGGTGTGGGGGTGGTGGCGCTGTCTAAGTGGAGGCTGATATTACCCAGAGGTAGTATGAACAAACTATATGGACTTCAGAATCAATATGTGTCCTGAATATAGTGCCTCTTACAGTATGTGATGTGCCAGTGGTAAAATAACTTAGGTGTGGCTAAGACCACATGCTCTAGTGTACAAATAAGTATATAACGTTGGAAAAAAGTAATAGTACTGGAAAGTGATAGCATACAGCACAAATGCCAAAAAATGTGTCCAAAAAAGTAAAAAAATCCACAAAATCCAAAAAAGTGTCTATAAGTTCAGAGAAGAATATATATAAAATTATATATATATATAAAAAACACACCAATCCGGGTGTGAACCGGTATAAATAATATAAATAAGTAAACAGCAGTCCAGAGTGATAATGGTGACAATGTGACTTTCCAAGTAGGTAGGTGATCACAATATGCAGTAGTGCAGTGATGCGAAGTGGGTCCGGTGCTCCCCCTCCTGGGTCCCTACTCACCAGAGGCCCTCACCCCTGCAGGGGTAAAGTGCATAAAGGATATCCAACCGACTCGGGTCCTCGCTCTCCTATTAGGTCCTACGGTCCAGCTGGTACCAAACAGATCCTGGGTGACCGGATTCCAATTGTCAGGTTGACTTGAGGCATCACATGACCTGACCCGTTCCTTGCTTCTTGCGCCTTCCTCAGAGAGTCGAAGATGGAGGGTGCAGGTGTGTATCACAAGCCTTTGTGATGGCTTGCTGGGAGAGGAAGTGCAGTGTGTAGTGTGCAGTGTGCTACACACTGCACTTCCTCTCCCAGCAAGCCATCACAAAGGCTTGTGATACACACCTGCACCCTCCATCTTCGACTCTCTGAGGAAGGCGCAAGAAGCAAGGAACGGGTCAGGTCATGTGATGCCTCAAGTCAACCTGACAATTGGAATCCGGTCACCCAGGATCTGTTTGGTACCAGCTGGACCGTAGGACCTAATAGGAGAGCGAGGACCCGAGTCGGTTGGATATCCTTTATGCACTTTACCCCTGCAGGGGTGAGGGCCTCTGGTGAGTAGGGACCCAGGAGGGGGAGCACCGGACCCACTTCGCATCACTGCACTACTGCATATTGTGATCACCTACCTACTTGGAAAGTCACATTGTCACCATTATCACTCTGGACTGCTGTTTACTTATTTATATTATTTATACCGGTTCACACCCGGATTGGTGTGTTTTTTATATATATATATAATTTTATATATATTCTTCTCTGAACTTATAGACACTTTTTTGGATTTTGTGGATTTTTTTACTTTTTTGGACACATTTTTTGGCATTTGTGCTGTATGCTATCACTTTTCAGTACTATTACTTTTTTCCAACGTTATATACTTATTTGTACACTAGAGCATGTGGTCTTAGCCACACCTAAGTTATTTTACCACTGGCACATCACATACTGTAAGAGGCACTATATTCAGGACACATATTGATTCTGAAGTCCATATAGTTTGTTCATACTACCTCTGGGTAATATCAGCCTCCACTTAGACAGCGCCACCACCCCCACACCACTGCCCATTATCTCTGTATCCTCTAGGGGATCACATTTTTTGGGGGGGCTGCAGTCTAACTACAATTTTATTTTTATTCTGGAATATTTATTTCATGTTTGAATCATAGTATTGTTACATATTTCCAACTAGTGTTTCCTAAGCGCGGATATTTGCCTTTTAATCCTCTTTAAGTTGCAGTGATATCCAATGTAAAGTGCAAATGCTAAAACATCCAGTGATGGTGCCAATTGTTTCCCCCAGCCTCTCACCTTAATGGGCTAAAACCAACTCCTTTTATTAGTATTCCTTTAAACTGATCCGTGCTCTCTTACAATCCCACTTCATGATTTAAATCCTCAGACAAAACACATAGAGGGAAGAGGGCTCGCTATAGTGTAGTATCCCATAAAAAAATAAATTATTGAGTAAAACACTCACAATTGAGAAGAATGATTACAGCATGAAAACGATTGTAGTATGCAGGAAGACTTCCGGGTTGCGGCTGCACCCGGAAGTGATGTCACCACGGCACCACAACAGTTAAACCAGTCTGTTTTTACAGGAAAGCATGCTTGTTATACTCACTATGAAACCAAAGGGGTTAATCCTCCACATTGTGTAAAAAGGCTACTTGATCCTGTTTTCTTTGATCCTCCAATTCTTTTTCTGTTCTCAATCCATCTGTTGATAGTTTAGAGCCTTCAGAGGCACTCTGCACTTGTTCGGTTTGGTGTGTATTGCTAGAGAGTTTTTTTTGGGGGGGGGGCATGTGATCAGCACAGGGCCAATCAGCACTGTCCAGACAGAGGGTCAGGGGTCATGGGGCCTCAGAGGACAGTAATGCTGCGTACAGACGATCGGAAATTACGACAACAAAACCGTGAATTTTTTTCTGACGGATGTTGGCTCAAACTTGTCTTTCTTACACACGGTCGCACAAATGTTGTCGGAAATTCCAAACGGCAAGAACGTGGTGACGTACAACACATACAACGGCACTATTAAAGAGAAGTTTAATACCAGTCGTGTTAGTAGAAGTTTGGTGAGAGTCGATTCGCTCTTTTCAGCCTTGTGCTTTTCAGTCTTCAGTTTTCAGTAACAGTGTGACGAATGTGGTATCTCCATTACGAAGGTTAGTTTTACCAGACCGAGCGATTCCGTCTCATACTTAATTCAGAGCATGCGCGGAATTTTGTGCGTTGGGATTGTCCACACGCGATCGGAATTTACGAGAACGGATTTTGTTGTTGGAAAATTTGAGAACAAGCTCTCAAATTTTTGCTGTCGGAAATTCCGACAGCAAATGTCCGATGGACCCTACACACGGTCAGAATTTCCAACAAAAAGCTCCTATCGAACATTTGTTGTAGGAAATTCCGACCGTGTGTTTGCGGCATTAGAGTATGAAAACTCCTCCTACAAGCTTTAACCAGACACTGATAGAAGTCATAAGACTGCTATATACTGCTGATGAGAAAAGGTATTTTGCAGTTTATATTTAGTAATGTTCTGTGTACTGTGGGAGACTAGATATAGTGAATTCGGGTATTCCTGGGTTAAGTAACACTTTAAGTCTTAATCAGTTCTCAAACTACTGAAGTCTAAAGCTGTTTTCATGCTCTAAAAATAGCGTCTGCAAACCGACCTGAAACAGCCGCTGCTGTGTCTCCAGTGTGAAAGCCCCGAGGGCTTTCACACTGGAGCGGTGCGCTGGAAGGACGGTAAAAAAAGTCATGCTAGCCACATATTTGAAATCAATGCAGCGGCGCATTGCGGGCAATTTTAACCGCAGTTTTAAGCGCCCCACTAGCGGTCGAATAGCGCAGATAAAAATAGCGGCACTTTACCGCCAACGCCTCAGTGTGAAAGCAGCCTTAATCATTTTAATTTACAGAATAGAAACAATGTAATTTAATCCTGATAAGTTAAACTGTTACTTCGTATTGACACATGCCAGTTGCTCGGAAACAAAAATTAAGTTAACTGTCGATTTGTCAGAGGTTGGTTATTTCTGTACTTGTGTAAAAAAATGGCTATGCTATGATTTCATAGGTGTATGATTCATCAAGTAGTTTTTTTCAAATGTCTTAATGAATCATGACAAGAGAAAAACATGATGTGAACACGTATCTTGATTCTTAATTCCTCATTCCAACAGAATCTTGCTACTTTATAGAATGCCTGCAATTTTTGGCTGGATTCACACATTTGCATTTTTGCTTGATGTATTTTCTATTTTAGAAAAATGGAAACGCATCAAAGTGCATCTCACCACATACATTAAGACATGCATCAATGCACTTCATGATGCACCTAAATGCGTTATAATGATTATTAACATTCAACATAAAGTGTATTGCAACAGCATTGAAGAGTGCAACAAACATTGATATGCATTATTTTGTGTTTCCATTGATTTAAATGGAAAGCACACTGGTGGAAAATCTAATAGGTGTGAATCCAGCCAGTTTATTTTTTATCCGCTTGCATACTCTTATTTTATTTATCTGTAGTTGATATAACATTATTGAGAGACGTTATAGCAGAAAGCAGTGTGTTTAGAGATGAAATGGACTAAGTTGAGTCTAAAATAAAGCAGGCAGAGGGATAAGGAATAGTCTTCTGCCACGGGCCCGGCAGAAGAGGGAACAGAGAAGACCGCCACCCCCCCCCCCCCAGGCAGAAGACAGCGGAGAAGACCGGGCCTATCCCCCCTTTGTAAAAGAGCTTAAAGAAGAAAGGGGGAGGGGCCCTGGGCAGAAGACAGCGTGAAGTCCAGTTCCCCCCCGGCAGAAGACAGCAGAGAAGACCGGGCCTACCCCCCTTTGTAAAAGAGCTTAAAGAAGAAGGGGGAGGGGGCCCCGGCAGAAGACAGCGTGAAGTCCGGTTCCCCCCCTGGCAGAAGAAATCATGGAAGACCGGGCGCACCCCCCAATGTAAAAGAGCTTAAAGGGGGAGGGGGCCCCGGCAGAAGACAGCGTGAAGTCCGGTTCCCGCCCCGGCAGAAGACAGCGGAGAAGACCGGGTGCACCCCCCCAATGTAAAAGAGCTTAAAGGGGGAGGGGGCCCCGGCAGGCAAAGGCTGCGTTGAAGTCCGGCTCCTCCCCCAGCAGAAAACGGCGGAGAAGACCGGGCCTACCCCCCACGTAAAAGAGCTTAAAGGGGGTGGGGGCCCGGCAGAAGACCCCCCAGCTTGAAACCTGTGTAGTGTGTTTTTTTAACTTAACATTTTTCCCCCAGGTGAATGGGTAGGGGTACGATGTACGATGTACCCCATACTCATTCACATAGGGTGGGGGGACGGTATCCGGGGGCCACCTTATTAAAGCGGGCTCCCAGATTCTGATAAGAGCCCCCCGCCCGCAGCCCCCGACAACCACCAGCCAGGGTCGTGGGGATGAGGCCCTTGTCCCCATCAACATGGACCCCAAAGCATCCTCACCATGTTGAGGGCATGTGGCCTGGTACGGTTCAGGAGAGGGGGGCCCCTCTCTCACCCCCCCCTCTTTTCTGCGGCCGGCCAGGTTGCGTGCTCGGATAAGGGGTCTGGATAAGGATAAGGGGTCCACCCCAAATTTTTTTAAAATTTGGGGTGGAGTTCCCCTTAAAATCCATACCAGACCTGAAGGGCCTGGTAATTGAATTTGGGGGGACCCCACGCTTTTTTTTTTTTTTTTTTTACATGAATGAATTTGCTCTGAATTGCCGAGAGCCGACAATTCATTATAGCCGCGAGTGATTTTTTAAAAGACTTTTTTTCCTTCAGAATGTCATTTTGTGTAGGGACAGTTCTAAGTACGGGAAACATGCGCTATTTCACATGCTTACTTTACACCCCCCCCCCCCCAGGTACAAAATTAAAAGCAATATTTCACTTTTATTGTTGCACTTTAAGCATTATTAAATTCACTGCTCCCGAAAAAACTGAGGTTTTAAAAAATAAAAAAAGCATTGATACATGGGGCAGGACTCAGGTCCCCAAACACTTTTTAGGACAAAAACTTGCATATTAACCTTTAAAATGAACACTTTTGATTTCTCCCATAGACTTCTAAAAGGAGTTTGGCGGCTTTACAGATTAATTGCATTGCGCCCTGTGCTACACTGGTTCATGCGCCTAATTAAGTATTCATCCTGCGTACCAATTAAGCCATGAACCGGCACAGCGCATTGCTTTTAGTAAATCGGCCCCTGAGAGTTACTGTCTGCGAAGACAGTTATACTGAATTTACATTGCAATAGGAGCTGGGAGTGGAGAAGGAAGGCAGTCATTTTTTAATCTATTTAAAAAGTCACTGAAAAGAGAACTAAGAGTTATGAAGTCAGAAAACTATAAGTTGTGCAATGAATTGCAAAAACAATGAACTGGTCAGTGTAAGCATAGGACAGCAAGTTTGTACCACTGCAGACTATAGGCTAGATTCACGTAGGGGGACGCAAGTTTGTGCGGGCGTAGCGTATCCTATTTACGCTACGCCTCCGCAACTTAGACGGGCAAGTGCAGTATTCACAAAGCACTTGCTCCGTAAGTTGCGGCGGCGTAGCGTAAATCTGCCAGGGTAAGCGCGCCAAATTCATATTGTCAAGAGGTGGGCGTGTTTTATGTAAATAAAACATGACCCCACGTAAATGACGTTTCTCACGAACGGCGCATGCGCCGGCTGTGAACGTATCCCAGTGCGCATGCTCCTAATCAAGTCACAAATAGTCAATGCTTTCGACGTGAATGTAATTTACGCAAAGCCCTATTCGTGAACGACTTACGCAAACGATGTAACATTTTAAAAATTCGACGCGGGAATGACGTCCATACTTAACATTGGCTATGCCTCATATAGCAGGAGTAACCTTACGCCGGAAAAAGCCTTACGCAATCGACGTAAAAAAATCCGCCGGGCACACGTACGTTTCTGAATCGGCGTATCCAGCTCATTTGCATATTCTATGCTGAAATCGACGGCAGCGCCACCTAGCGGCCAGCATAAATATGCACCCTAAGATACGATGGCGTAAGACTTACGCCAGTCGGATCTTAGCCTAATTTCGGCGTATCTTGCTTTCTGAATACAGAAAGAAGATACACCGGTGCAGATTTGAATTTACGCGGCGTATCAATAGATACGCCAGCGTAAATTCTTTCTGAATCTAGCCCTATATTAGTAATGAGAAACTGAGCTCACAGCAAACAGCTCAGTATGTCTGCAGTCTGGCCAATATTTAACATTGTAAATCACTGCACGATTTATCGTCCATCAGAATGTTGCAAAAAGACTTTCAGGATTTGAAGCAATTATTTTATTCACAGGAGGGTGTCTGTTTTTTTTCTGTGACAAGATTAAAGGGAGTAGAGGAGCAGTAGAACAGATATTTTAATTATCTCTTTCTTCCTACTACATTTATTTCATGTGCAGAAAATATAACAGACCAGTTCCCTCTTAACTGCAAGAGTTCAGTGCAGGCAGAACTGGCCTTTACACTGCTTAACACTTGTCAGCTCATTTTAGCAGTTTATTTATTTTAAACTATTTTCTGAAGTTTTAAACTGTACAATATATTTTTTGTATGATTTAATGAGATAAGATTTTTGCAGTGCTATGTCATCTAGATCCTTTTCATTAAGCATAAGACTCTACCCCAATTATTATAATAATAACTGCAGATGGATGATGCAACATCTCTATTTGGGCTATACATTAAGGTGACCAGACATCTCCGGTTTTCCAGGGACAGTCCCCGGATTGAGGACACTGTCCCCGGACCAAGTCTGTCCCTGGTTTTGTCCCTGGATTGATTTCAATTTCAAACACAGTGCAGAATAAAAAAAATAATCTGAATTACACATCGCCGCTCTGCCGTTCTTAGCTTAGTGGGTGTATTTTTTTCCATTATCTGTGCCCCTTTCTGATGATCATGTGCTGGTCGGGGCGGAGGGAATATTTCTTCAGTTTCGGGTGCATGCCCATTCAACTTTGCTCACATGTTCTGCATTGGCTCAAGTCCTGGCCAGTCGCCTGCCTGCTTATCTCCTTGCCTTCCCTGGCAGAGTGATCTTCCTCCACTCCCCACCCAGTAGTAGTCGGGCCGTGACAGGCTGTGAGGCGGATGGCAGTGGCGACGGGCAGAGAGTCGCTGATTGCCACCATTACCAGTATAAAGAAAATATGTCCCCGGATTTCATTAAAAAAATCTGGTCACCTTACTATACATGGCCAGTTTACTTGGATGACCCGGGCACAAAGCACTTGGCACTGAATACTTATTCACCATCTGACCTAAGTGACATCCTTGTAATTGCAAACAACATACTGCACAACTAGAATTTTGGCATATGGGTTTACATGGGAGACATTTCAATTGAGATTGCAGGTTTCCCATTCAATTATTACCATGTAATGATTAAAGAAGTGCCAACTTGTAATAAGAGGATACAAAGATGTTACCTACATCCTACCAATTATGTAGAAAATGCTAAATTTAAGCTATAAATGGACTTTCATGGTACCGTACACAGGCTAGGGATACCCAAAATAAGTGTAAAAAATATTATATTTTATTACAACAACATATTAAAATACATATCTTTTTTTAAAAGACACATGAAAAGTGTCCTAAACAATAAGCTCTATAGTTACACAAATACCATGGCACTGGAGAGGTTGCCATTGTCAAATAGCCATAAATCATCTCTGCAGTTCATGCTCAGTTGTTAACCACTTGTCGTCCGCCGCCTGTAGATATACGTCGGCAGAATGGCACGGCTGCGCAAAGCAACGTACCTGTATGTTGCTTTGAATTTGTCTGTCTTTAGGAGCAGTTATCACTATAATGTCACTCGTAGCTTAGCCCCCCCACAGTTAGAATCACTCCCTAGGACACACTTAACCCCTTCCTCGCCCCCTAGTGATTAACCCCTTCCCTGCCAGTGTCATTTACACAGTTATCAGTGCATTTTTATAGCACTGATTGCTGTAAAAATGGCAATGATCCCAGAATAGCGTCAAAAAGTGTCCGATGTGTCCGCCATGATGTTGTAGCCACGATAAAAATCGCAGATCGCTGCCATTACTAGTAAAAAAAAATATTAATAAAAATGCCATAAATCTATCCCCTATTTTGTATCGGCCTAAACTGAGAAAGAATCTATTTTTTTTATATATTTTTTGGGGATATTTATTATAGCAAAAAGTAAAAAATATTGCTTTTTTTTTAAATGTCGCTCTTAGTTTGTTTATAGCGCAAACAAATAGAAAGTTCAGAGGTGATCAAATACCACCGAAAGAAAGCTCTATTTGTGGGAGAAAAGGGACGTCAATTATGTTTGGGTGCAACGTCGCACGACCACGCAATTGTCAGTTTAAGCGACACAGTGCCAGATCGCCAAAAAAAGGCCCGGTCATTGGGCAGCCAAATCCTCCGGGGCTGAAGTGGTTAAGGAAGAAAGATTTGACACTGGACTCAACCATCAGAATATGAATTCTGAAAGGGCCACTAAGGAACTAAAAAGAGAGGCAGAAGTGTTTGTAGTGCAACAGAATAAAAGGCAATGCAGCAACTGTGGTAGTGAACACACTACTGAGCGCAACAAGTGTCCAGCTTTTAACAAAAGGTGTAACTCATGCAACAAATGGAATCATTTTTCAAAATGCTTTAGGTCCAAGCCTGAAAATAGAGGTGCGTGGATGACACCATCTAGTCATACTAAACACCAAAATGTGCACAGAATTTATGAAGTGGAAAGTGATGATCAGCAAAATTGTTTTCATTGTGAAAGTGTGGACCTAATTCCTCCTAATAAAGGAGGAATATTCACCACCCTCTCAACAGCATGCAACAAACATGTCAAGTTGAAAATTAAAGGGGTTGTAAAGGTTTGTGTTTTTTTTAAAATAACCAACGTCATACTTGCCTCCACTGTGCAGTTTGTTTTGCACAAAGTGGCCCCGATCCTGCTGTTCTGGGGTCCCACGGTGGCTTTCTCTGCTCCTCCCCGCTAAAGCTAACCCCCTCTGGGAAGCTCTTTCCTGAGGGGGTTAGCTTGCTGGCACGCTCCCGTGTTATACAGTTGACGTCCATAGACGCTGAGTGTATGACTCAGTCCTGCCCCCCCGTGGCCGCATCATTGGATGTGATTAACAGCAGCGGGAGCCAATGGCTGCACTGATATCAAGCTATCCAATCAATGGCCAGACTCGGTGGAGAAGAGGACGCCGGGGGACAAGCACAGCAGGTTAATGGGCTCAGGTAAGTAAAAGGGGGGGGCCCATTACAGTGAGGTGTTTTTTCACCTTAATGCATAGGATGCATTAAGGTGAAAAAACACAAACCTTTACAACCCCTTTAACACTGGTGCCAAATGCAGTGTCATGTCCTTATCCACATTGCACAGCATTGACCCCTAAGCTGAAATTGATCAGTCAAATAAAGTAAACCTGATAGCTCATGGCAGTCTAACAATTCAGACACTGGGCACTTGTACCATGGATCTATCAGGGTACAAGCTGCTATTCCACATTTCGGATAGAAATGTTAAGAGCCTGCCAGGGTATTCCAGACACCAATGCGCTTAAATCAAATCCAACTCAGTCCAGAAGTACATGCAGTACAACAACAGGCTTCTGAGATGACCAATTATGAGGACTTATTTGGAACCGACACTGGGGTAGATTCAGGTACGACTTGCGCCCACGCATTCTCGATTTGCACCGCGTAAGTACGGATTTGTGCCCACGCAACTATACGGGTAACCCAGAAAAAGAGCTAAGCCTGAAATTCGGCTTCTTCCTACGGACGCAGTTTCTCTGCCCCGGCGCATGTAATGTGCATTTTTGCGCAGGGTGCAACTTGCGCTCTCATTGTTTTTCCTCAGCAAATATGCAAATGAGGAACTAACGCTGATTCAAAAACCTGCGCGTGAGGCGCAGTTTGCGCAGAAAGCGCGCAAGCTGTTCGGCCAGGGCAAACTTGCTCCTTATAAAAGCAGGGGCAAGTTAGCAACAGACATCCACAGGTCAGCTGGAGAGCAACTACAGCAGCACCAATACGGACGAGCTAAGCAAGCAGAGCACCCACACTTGCAGGACCTCACATCTGTGTGCCAACATGCCAGGGGCAGCCATGGTCCTAGCAATACTACTGAGTGAACCGACTCGTAGGAGGGCACGGGAGAGGATATACCGAGTGCGCAGGAACATCTTTGACATGGGGGAATCGGAGGTGTATCGCATGTTTAGATTCAGCCCTGAAGTCATCCTGGAATTAGCCACAATCCTGCATGATGACATCACCAGCAAGACACATCGTGGACATGCAGTGGAGCCACTGGTCAAGGTAGTGGCAACCCTGCATTTCCTGGCAAGTGGATATTTTCAGCGTACAGGTGGAATTGTGGCTGGGATGTCACAATCCTCCATGAGCAGATGTGTGCACCAGGTTGTCCCTGCAATCCTGAGACGTATGTCCCACCACTTCATCAAACCCACCCAGGATGACCTGCGGCAGAAGGCAGTGACAGATTTCTATCAAATTGCCAGATTTCCACGCACCGTGGGGGCCATTGATTGCACACATGTGGCACTACGGCCCCCCATGACATAGAGCATATATACTGTAATAGGAAGCATTGGCATTCCATCAATGTCCAGGTGATAGTGGATGCCCAAGGCCTCATATGGCACGTCCGTGCCAAACACCCCGGGTCCTGTCATGACAGCTTCATATTCCGTCAGAGCAGCATCCCAACAGAATTTGAACAGAATGTGTATGACTGTCCCCCCCCCCCCCATGATGCAGACATCACGAGGGGCACATGCATGACTAACATCCTCCTGTCTTTTCCCTTCCAGGTGACTCTGCATATGCACTGGGACCCCATCTTATGACCCCATTCCGGAACCCCCAAACCCCAGGAGAAGAAAGATACAATGCTGCACACGCACGTACCCGTGCAGTGGTGGAACGCACCTTTGGCCTCCTGAAGTCCCGTTTCCGATGCCTGGATAAGTCTGGGGGTACCCTGTTGTATTCCCCAAACTTGGTGTGCCAGATCATCGGTGCATGTTGCATTCTGCACAACTTTGCCGAGAGAAAGGGCCTGCAGATTGACATACGTGATGACCTGACCCCCCAACCACACAATCCCCCCCAAATAACTCTACCCGGTCTACTGAGGGAAGAGCAATCAGGAGTGGTCTTGTGGAACGTATCTTTGCACGTTAAACACACACATTAATCATGTCACAAGTAGAATGCACGCGTGCGCACCACTGTGGTCCCTAGCACACACACCCCACATGCACCCAAAATTGGATTAGACCCAAGGATGCCACATGGTATTAGGGAGCAGCAACGCCGCGCCAAGGCTCCAATTATGTTGCTGTCCATTCATACACCTTTCACATGGCAGAGGGTGACACCCCTTTTCCAGCAGGAGTGACACCCCCCCCATTCACACACCAGTCACACTGTAGTATACACTTCTCACCGTGTGTAGGGACTACAAAATAAAAATAAAGCTCAAACTTTGAGCATAAAATAAATAAAAAAAAGCTCATAATCTGAGCATTATACAAATTAAAAAAAAAAGCTCATAATCTGAGCATTATACAAATTTAAAAAAAAGCTCATAATCTGAGCACAAATCGCTATTTAAAAAAAAAAAAAAAAAACGCATGAAAATTTTCTTTTTTCTTTTTGACATCCTGGTGCCAAGGGTGCCCCGGCTCTGGCTCCTCAGTCGGCGTGGTGGAGCATGGGCTGAGGATGGAGCCTGGGGTGGGGATGGAGCATAGGGTGGGGATGAAAGGGGGGGGGAGCAGCATCCCCTACTTCCTCACTCCTGGCAGGTGGTGCCTGCCTGCCCTCCATGACGTTGGCCAGGCGGGTGAGCACACAGTTGGTTTGTGCCAGCATCCGCAGCTGCCGGGTGGTGTTGTGCTGCTGTTGCCGGCAGGTAAGTCTCCCCTCCCCCCGCACAGCGGCAGTGTTGGCCTCAACCGCCCCTGCCAACCTGCTCACCTCCGCTGTCAGCAAAGCGGTGGCGCCCTGCTGCTCCACCATGCAGGTGATCATGGCCAGACAGTTGGAGCTGACTTCCTGCAAGCTCTCAGTCTTTTTTCCCCAGATCCTCATGCAGGGTGAGGGCCTGCTGCACTGAGGAGGAGGAGGAGGCCAGGCTGTCTGCCACCCGCCTCAAATCTCCCACCATAGCCCCTATATGACTGGTCTGCCGGCCCTGTTCCTCCTGCAGCCCTTCTCGGAGGCCTGAGGGGACACCCCTCGTTTTCGAGAGAGCCTTACTGGGAGGAGAGGCTGGGGCACGGACTGAGGGAGAAGAAGGGGAGGGGCCACACTGGAGGGGGCGACACTGGAGGGGGCGACAATGGTGGGAGGGTCACTGGAGGGGATGACAATGGTGGGAGGGACACTGGAGGGGGATGACGTGATGGTCGGGGGGTGGTGGCTTGGTCAGGGATGGTGGGATCCTCCTGGAGGTATATGGAGTCCTCCTGGTGGAGGTCAATCAACTCCTCCAACACTTCCTCCTCCATAGATGGCCTATGGGTGCTCTCCTCCTCCACCAACATGGCCAGGATCTGCATGGGGGTTGACTGGACCCCATGATGTTGTGGGGATGGCGTGGGTCGCCCTGCAGCCGACGACGGCCCAGCTTCATCCTCAACATCTGTGGATGACACAAAAAAAAACACATGTTGCTGGAGCCACACACTTGTCACATGTTCCCTTCTACCCCCTCACATGTTCCCTTCTATCCCCTCCCATGATACACAGCAAATAGGAGATAAAACACACAAGTCCCCAACAGTGGAATCATAGCCTGGGACTCCCTCCACCTGCTCCAGCGATAAACTTTGGGCGATCACCTCCTCCTCCTCCGCATTCAATCGCAATGGGCAGGCTGGTCCTCCTCCCGTGCCCCTGGTATGTTTGCGGATTATTACCAGTTTATCCCGGACCCGACGCCGCATGTCATTTAATTTTTTTTGGATCTCGTCCCAGGTCCTCTCCTCATTCCCGAGCGCATTGATGTCCAGCGTTATCGCATCATAGATTGCCCTCCTTTGGGCTATGGTGGTGTGTTTGCGCTGGGCACCATACAGGGCAGCAGTATGTCTAGTGAGTGCCGCCAGCATAATCTCCATCTCTGAGGAGGTGCCATTGCAAATAAGGGGCAAAATTACCTTGCTCAGGGGGGGTAAAAAAAGCAGGATGTAATTTTGCACAGGACCTGCGCATGTCTGCCCCTATTTATTTGCTCAGTGCAAGCAGGTGGGCCGGCGTAGCCCAGGAAGTAGGACAGGCGCAGTTGCACGCATGCGCACACGGAAGCGTTCGATCTGTGCATGCTCCGTCAAGGATGCGCCGGGCGCAAGCCACTGCTGAACGGACAGACCATCATTTGCATAGGGGCACACCCACTTTCACTTGCGCAGGCTTGCGCCCTCAAATTTATCTTACGCAGGTGCAAATTTACACACAAAGGCATCCTGAATCAGGTGGCAATCTCGCACGATTGCGCCGGCGCAGCGCAATTGAGCTGCGCTGCGCATGTGTAATAAATGGGCAAATCTACCTGAATCTACCCCACTGTTGGTAAGCTTCCAGTCATGTATTACATGCACTTAGATGAAACGGTACAGCCTACTGTGTGTGCCCCTGGAAGGATCCCACTGGTTATAAAAGACAAAGTCTTGCAAGAGTTGGAAAGGATGACTATACCGGGCACCATTGCACCAGTGAAGAAGGCTACCCTTGGGTGTCTGCCATGACAGTAGCTGTCAGGGACCTGTTACCCGAACTCAATGTGCACGCATGCGCACACATGCTGCTCAACAAAATAGGCAACAGCCGCCATCTAGACCTGTGTGCCGACGCGTGGCAAATGCGCGCGCATATGTGACAATGGCGTGCGCGTGCACGACAGGAGCGCGTGCGTGTTAACGCAGCTTGGCACCATTATGCCTTTAAAAGGCCGGTGGCTGCATCAATACAGTGCTGTCTGATCTGCAGCTCTGTACCAGTGTCCTGAATCTCTGTCTATCTGTTACCGGCACCGACCCGGCTTACCTGACTACCCGAACCTCTCCGATCCTTGACCCCTGGCTTGTTTGACCTCGCTCACCTGCTCTGCCAGACCCTTTGCCTGAACCTTGACTACGCTTAGTCATCCGCATCAGCTCCCTGCTTTCCTAGTTGACCCAGATAGTCTGACTTCGCTACTGACTGTTGATTAAACTTAACCCAGCTTGCCTCACCAGCTCCTGCTGCCGTTGTTCCAGTATCGCCAGTTCCTGAACCACGGATCCACCACTTCTGCTTCAGCTGTCCTCAGTTCAGCCTCCCTGAAGGATCATCATCCAGTGCCTGACCACCGCTCCTAACCGGCACTCCTACCTCACTGCGCTCTTGAGCTTGCTGTTCCCACCTCAGCGACCCTCGAGCCAGGGCTGTAAGAGAGGCCTTCTCCTTCAAACTAGGCTCTGAATACCAGGTACGTTCGTACATAACAGTAGCAGTCAAGGAAGGTGGCATTGTCTGCATATGCATTTTTCCTGTGCACCTCAATGGGGCTCTCCTGCGGCCTTATCACCCATTAAAGACTGTAGAGCAAGTGATCACTGATATGCCACAGGCAAAGGTCTTCAGCATCCTAGATGCAAAATTTGGATTATGGCAAATCCCTTGGAATGAGGAATCATCATTACTCACAGCATTTATGACCCCATTTGGGAGATACAAATGTTTACGAATGCCATATGGAATTTAAACCGGAAGCAAAGTCTTTCAGAGATGTATGGAACAGCTCTTTGCTGGACAGCCATGTGAAATAGTCGTGGATGATATCTTGATTTGGGGATCCTCTGATGAGGAACATGACAAACAACTTAAACGCATACTAGACCGTGTCAAAGCTATTAATATGCAGCTCAACCCTACCAAATGTCGCATCAGGTCTCAGAGGTGCCATATGTTGGACACCTGCACACGGATAAAGGGGTCAAGCCTGACCCAGAAAAAAAACATCCATCAAATGCCTGCTCCAGAGGACAAACATGAATTGCAAAGGTTTCTTGGCATGACCAATTATCTCACGAAGTTCAGTACAGTGATTTTTTTTTTTAGGGGGTGGGGGTAGTGGATTGTCAGTGTGTGTATTTTTTTCTATTATTATTATTATTATTATTATTTACATTTTATTTTTTAAATTATTTATTGCCATTTTTTTTCTTTTTTTTAATTAGCCCAGTTGGGGGGCTTTGGTGAGATATCAGGGGTCTTAACAGACCTCTGACATCTCCCCTTTAAGACAGAGAAAGGGACTAGGGACACATATTCCCCAGTCCCTTTCTCAGCTGCACTGGAAATGAATGGACAGGAGACAGAGGCTCCTATCCATTCATAAACTGAAGCATCGTAAACACAGTTTACAATTCTCAGTCATATGAAGTGATCACTTAATTCAGAAAAGGTAGAAGCCGGGTTTAGCGGCTCCTACCGCCGCTCTCCATCCTGACAGAGGGGGCGGAGGAGGACATGGAGGGGGGACACAGATCACGGAGGGGGGAAGCAGCGGCACGGAGGGGGGAGCATGGGGAAATGCTTGGTATCGGTATCGGGACAACCCTAGTAAAAATATATCAATATTTTTGTATTAACGCGAAATATACCTGATATTAATTTGCACTGTATTTTTAGTTAATAAATATATATTTTTAAGCATATCATTTGTGTCACTTGTCTCCAAAATAGCACGGATAAATGAACTTGAATTTCTTGTTTATATTTGTGGTAAAATCTCTTGAAACAAGATTTTCATAATTTCATAAATACAATACTGTTTTATTATTTCAGTATAAACATTCTGACAATAAATATCCACAATTTAAAAAAAAAACAATTTTTTTCATCCGTTTAGGCCAATATGTATTCTTCTACATATTTTTGTTAAAAAAAATCGCAATAAGTGTATATTGGTTGATTTGTGCAAAAGTTATCACTTCTACAAAATAGGGGATAGATTTTTGGCATTTTTATTATAAATACATTTTTTTTAATGGCAGTGATCGGTGATTTTTAGCAGGACTGCAACATTGCGGCGGACCAATCGGGCACTTTTGACACTTTTTTGGGACCATTGACATTCAAACAGCGATCAGAGCTAAAAATAGCCATTGATTACTGTATAAATATAGCTGGCAGGGAAGGGGTTAACACTAGGGGGGCGATCAAGGGGTTAAATGTGTTACCTAGGAAGTGTGGGGGGATGGGACTGCCTGGAGGAGACCACCGATTGCTGTTCCTAATCAGTAGGAACAGCAGATCTGTCTTTCCTCCCCTGACTGAATGGAGATCTGTTTATTTACATTGACAGATCTCCGTTCTGTCAGGATAGATCGTGCCCACCAGCCACGCACATGGGCTCTGTCGTTGCGCGCCCGGCGATTCACTCAGGGGAGCCAACCTGCCGCTGTATAATTGCAGCGGCTGGTCCTTAAGTGGTTAACTTACATGAGTAAAGGTAGCTGTCAAAACTTTGAAAAGATTTGAAATGAATGGCTTAGTGACCCTACCCTTGCATCACCTGCTTTAAGTATGAACAGAATATTTAAATAATATTGTCTCTAGGTAAGACAATTTATCTTTTCTATATACAGTATACTACTAAGCATGATTGGTGAAATAATTGGAATTTAAGCCATGGTTTCTTCAAAATTAAAAAAAAGTCTTTATTGGATGTATCCTTTTATTATCAATTATAGCATTCTATTAAAATTATTGTACGGTCTATTATTGTGCTATACTCCATGGTCATGATAAAAGTTTCTGCACGATATGTCTGTACTTAGGCATTTAAATGACTCACTTAAACCCCGCTATGTACTAAAAGTCAGTTTGTTTCAATATGTACTTGTTGCTTTCTTTATTTTCTGTAAAACCATCTATTGTTCTTTTTAAATGAAAACTTCCTGATGATCAAAAAAATGTCAAATCACGATACATAAACACACAGTGTTCTGTTGTGTGATGGCCTTGGCCAACCAGAATAACAAGCACAACAATAGTAACATAGCAAATTCCATTTGTGGCCCTATAAGTGACTTTAGGAGACTCACCTTCAAAACACACTAACAGTATAATGCAGCTACCGCAAAAAGTCAAGAGAATGTCAAAATTACTCTGTATCTCTTAGTAGGTAAATAGTGATCATATCTCAATGACTTTGATATATATCTCTTTTCTGATTAAAATACGGTTTGCAGCACAAACTTGGCAAAATCACCTTGTGTTTAGGATGCCATTAACCACTTCCATACCGGGCCTATTCTGGCACTCCTCTCCTACATGCAAAAATCATATTTTTTTTGCTTGAAAATTATTTAGAACCCCCAAACACTATGGCCCAGATTCACAAAGCACTTACGCCGACGTATAACAAGTTACGCCAACGTAAGTGCAAATGTGCGCCGTCGTATCAGTGCGCCAGACCCACAAACAGATATGCGCCTAAAACCAGGCTACCCCCGCCGAAAAAAGTATATATATATACTTTTTTTAGCAGACACTTTAGGGAATAAAATGGCGGTCATTGCAACTTTTTATCTCGCACGGTATTTGCAAAATAGATTTTCAAATGCCTTTTTTAAAAAAAAAAAAGGTTTCATGAATTAAAAAATAACAAAACAGTAAAGTTAGCCCAATCTTTTTGTATAATGTGAAATATTATGTTACGCTGAGTAAATAGAAACCTAACATGTCGCATTTTAAAATTGCATTGTCGCATAGCTCCTGCACATGGAGCGTCCAGTGTAAGAAAAAGGTACTACCTTTATAGTTCTGGACCTTCCAGTCCCAGGAGAGGCTTGAACCTGGGTGGGTTGGTTTTGGCAGGGTTTTTTTTTTTCTTGTCTTCAGCTTCTTTCTTTCAGCGTGTCTGGTGGCCTGGAGTCCAACCAAAAAAAAGGAACAAGGGCAAGGGAGGAGGGGCCCCCTATTTATCAGCTAAATTAAGGTGGTACTGGAGGACCGGAGGTAGGGGTTAACCCATTGTGTGCTGACGTGAGGCTGGCCAGGAAAATATATTTTGGAGAGAGGCAGGTGGTGATTATATGAATGGCTTAAGAATGTATGTCCCTTTAATATATAGGCAAGACGTATAATCAAGCTGTAATCTTCTTGTACAAAGGTTTTTATTAATAACAATCACTTCCACAGTTCAGCACATCGCATTCAAAAAATAAATAAATCACATAGGAGCTAGATATCAAATAAACAAAAAGAAAGACAAACAAAAGGAATGTGATAGTACGTCAATGTGAGAATCAACATAGTAAGCTAGGGATAAATGCCCCCTTCCAGAAATACAACATCCTATCAAGCTGTAATCTTCATGAGTACTCAAGGAACATTTAGTATGAAAAGTCCCACAATAGTAGCATGAATCCACAGTAGCTGATCCGAAGCTAGTTGGTAATTTAAACAGAGCAGGGTTCAAAATAATCAGATGATATATGTAGTATGAGTAAAGAATATTTTTTACAAGCATTGAAAGTAGTATAGCAAGGGTACTTATCGGTTTGCAGAGGATGACGGTTCCCAGTAATAGAAGAGTTTTGTTTGTCCTCAATTAATTCAGGTAGTGGGAGTCTCCTGCAGATAAATATCTTTGAGTGTCCCCACAGTAAGTAGAATATTGCTGGTAGCGTGGATCCAGGTTGAGAGTGCTTAATTCTTTGGGGGATAGTAGTAACCAGTAGTTTGATGATAGCGTGGACCGCGGTTCAGCAGGCTACGGCTGACAATAAAGGAACGCTGTGTACTGGCAGTGCAATCAATTTATAGCAGCAAGACATGTGTATCAGGAAGCGCTGATTGCACTGGGCACTTCCGCGTTCCAGTGTGAAACGCATACGGCGCCGGGCAATGATGTCAGTGCGCGGCTGCCGAATGAGTTCCAGCTTGGAACGCAATCGGCGACGAGGACGTCGCTTACATCCAGGCTGGGTTCCCAAGAGAGCGATCTATGCCTAGCCCAGCCTTTTTATATGCTCTCCCAGCCTTCTGATAGTTATAGTTCAAAACAGTCCAGCTAGAAGTGAAATCCCAGCTTCCTGAACTAGATGCTTTGCTTTTAGAGCTCAGTCACTCTACATTCAGGAAGTGACAGCACAGAGTCCAGACTAAACACTAGGGGGAAACAATAAGGCTGCACATACAAAAGAAACACATCTGAAAAAGTAGAGTATCATGTACAAGGGGCCTAATTTGTGTTTTTTTCTGCTTGTAGTTTAACCATGAAGTATATGAACATCCTAAAGGGTATTTTCACTTTTGCTGTCAAACTTGAGAAAACGTCACTATTTTTTTGTTATGTGTTCCCACTCACGCAGCATAATAGAAAAATTATTCTCTCCTTTCAGATGTTTCTAAGGGGAAGGTGCCAGAAGGTGACTAATTCTAAGGCTGGCCATTTTCGGATCGAATCTAAAACCGTGTGTGGGCAGGCTGAATGTACCAAATTGATCAATCAACTTGGATACAACCAGCCTGTCAGATTCACTTTTTTTTACTTTCAATTTTTTTTATTTGGTATAAATGCGGGTTTACAAAAGAAAATATAAATAACAAAGTATGCTTTATAGATGAAAAGCAGAATTGGTATTCAAACAATACTTTATAGGTATAGCAAAGTAATACTTATAACGAGTAAAAGCCTTTAAGTGTGAACACTATCATTGGTTAGGATAACTTTAAACATAACTACACTATTTACCCCTATGGAAACTAACTATAAATAGGGCGTATAACATGAATAGCAATTTGCATACCATTTGACAAGTAGGAAGCAGATAACATGTGTGACAGGAAGTCAGGTAAATCTGGGGGTGTTGTCACAGACGGGAGATACATTTCTGCCTTGTTTAGAAAATTCACCAATTACTATCAGGTGTCGGCTGCAGAGGTAGCCAGAAAGGTTTAAGGACGTTGGATAGCTTCAGCTGTTCAGAATGAGGCAATTAAGGCCTCTATAATTTGTCCAGAGGATTACTACTCAATGCTGCATCCTGAGGCTTGTTGAGTTAAGGAGAGCAGTGAGCTGAGGAAGACTTCTGAAGGTGAAGTGGTGGTTGATATTTTTGCTGTGTGATAAGAAAATCATAAAGACTATTGTTTTCTGCTGGAAGACCAGCAGTGTCTGCCCAGCAGTAGGCTGTGCCAGACTCCATAGGTAGGTTCCTGTGTTGTGAAGGTAGACGGCCCAAGTGGCCAGGGTTTATTTTATGTTTTGTTTTGTTTATGCTGTTTTGATGCTTGCACTTGTTTCCAGCAATATGGAAGAATAAACCATAACCCTTGTTTTTCAACCACCCACGGCTGCCTCTCTGTATAAATTGAGTGTGTAGTGAACCCACTCAGGAGGTCACACACCCCCGCTACCGAGCTAACCCCTTACACATGGTGGAGTGCCGCGGGCAGTTAAAGTAAACCCAAAATGGAGGAGATACTGAAGCAGCTGGCTATAGCAAATGCAAATCAACAGCAGGCAAATGCAAATCAACAGCAGACAAATGCATGTTTGCAGAGGAGCCTTGCAGCTCAACAACAAGCTCACCAAGAGAGCATTGCAGGCTTGGAACAGAGACACCAGCAGCAAATGGAGGCCATCATGAAACAGCTTCAGAGACAGTAGGCCGAGGTTGGGAGTCAGGCCAGTGACATACCGACTTTTCGGGTAAGCCACTTATTGCCAAAGATGACTGCAGATGATGACCCTGAGATGTTTCTGACCACGTTTGAGAGAACAGCGGAAAAAGAGAGTTGGCCTAAATAACAGTGGGCTGGACTAGTGGCCCCTCTTATCTGGAGAAGCCCAAAAGGCATATTTTGATTTGGAGCTTGCAGATGAAAAAAAACTATGATCGGTTAAAAGAGGAAATATTGGCACGTTTTGGTGTAACCCTGGCTGTCCGTGCTCAGCGGGTCCACAATTGGAGTTATCAGCTGAAGAAGCCACCTTGATCGCAGATGTATGACCTCATCCATTTGGCCAGGAAATGGCTGCAGCCAGAAACTCTGCCCGGACCAAAAATTTTGGAGTGAGTAGTCATGGACAAATTTCTTAGGTCTCTTCCTAACACCCTGCAGAAATGGGTGAGCCATGGCGGTCCGGAAACCGCAGACAAACTAGTAGACCTGGTCGAAAGGTACCTAACAACAGAAAATTTGTCCCCTTTCCCCAGACAGCACATACTTTCCACTCCAAGACCAGACCCTCCCTACCTATAGGTAAGACTGCATCAAGGGTTGGGGGTGGAGAGAGGGACCAAAGAAAAACTAGAGGTATTATCGGGACCACTGCTAGTGGTTGGCGAGAGCGGCCTGGAAGACCCATCTTCCTGTCCAGTGTGTCATATTACTGCACCCATGCCACATTTCTGTAGTCCGTTGGTACCCCTGCCTATTATTGAGGTCCCTTTTGAGAGGATCGCCATGGACTTGGTTGGCCCCTTACTGAAGTCCACTAGAGGGTACCAGCACATCTTGGTAATAATGGACTATGCCACCCGTTACCCAGAAGCGATTCCTCTCAGAAACACCTCTGCTAAAACCATTGCTAAAGAGTTATTTCAGGTTTTCAGCCGTGTGGGTCTCCCTAAGGAAGTTCTAACTGACCAGGGCAGCCCGTTTATGTCTAGGGTGACTAGAGAACTTTGTAAACTCCTGAAAGTGACCCAATTACGTACATCAGTATATCACCCTCAAACAGACGGGTTAGTGGAAAGGTTTAATACAACTTTAAAACAAATGTTGAGGAAGGTGGTGGATAAAGACGGAAAGAATTGGGATTAACTGCTCCCTTACCTGATGTTTGCCATAAGAGAGGTCCCCCAATCGTCCAGGGTCTTTTCAATATCGGAGGATGCCTTTTGGGTTACAGAATGCTCCCGCCATGTTTCAACGCACCATGGATAAGACCCTTCGGCCTCATCGAGCCTATGCTGCCGCATACCTCGATGATGTGGACTCTGTCCAAAACTCAGCAACAGGAGGCTATTTTTTTCCCACTTTAACATATTATGTTTTTTCCCAAACTTGGGGTAATGAGACAACATCTTATAAAAGAAAGCAATGACTTTAGTTATTAAATCTTTGTTGATAGAAAGATGCTTACAAATTACAAATTAATGTTGGAATGTACCATTATTCTGAATCGGTTACAAAGGCTATGAATGTATTTTTCAGTAGCACATGGAGCTCATTGCCCTGAAGAGATTATCCATCCCAAATCACCTTTCCAGATAGCTTACTCAGTCACAACTCACATGAAAGAAGATCTGGCGATGTTTATTCGTCGTATGATCCGTAGAATGCAAGTTACAACAGGTAAAAGAACGATTCTTACATGCAGGTAGAAGAAACATACAGGTCACATGAAGTACAGCATTGAAATGACTGATACAGAAAAGAGGGGGAGGAGACTGAGCAGCATGCAAACTAAGGAATGCCACAAGAGTCAAACTAGATAGGGATTAAAGAGACAGTACATAATAAAAATAATATCATGTAACATGACACTCCCCGCCTGAAATCTTTAGATTTCAAAGTCTATTACATATATAAAGATAAGTCCAACTTGAACCTGTAGGGGAAGAAACGTTAAAGGTAAAACTGGTGTGTAAACCATAGATACGAGATACCCGCAAACACAAGAAGGTACGCAGTAAATGAACAATGAAACATGACGTCCAAAAAAACAGATGGCTTGAGTCCTGCAGTCTATCGTTTGTAATCGTGGGACTTCAACAGTAGCACAGTCAATAGTGATAGTGATATTCTCCCCGCCATAGCGGGTATAGCCGGTACTCCTGCCTAAGTCACTCATTATGACTTCAGCTATTTCCACTGCTAGCACAGCTGCACAAAGTTCAAGTCTGGGTATGGTATGTGCGGGTTTTGGTGTTAGCTTTGTCTTGCCTAGAACAAAGTTGCAGTGTATGTCTCCATTAACTCCTGAGGTCTTCAAATAGGCCACTGCAGCTATAGCTTCAACTGATGCATCAGAGAAAATATGGATTTCCCTCTGGACAGCGGCTGAGATGGAGACTGGGGCATAGCAACGTGGAATTTGGAGCTGTTCTAATGTCTTCAGAGAACCTCTCCATTTCTCCCATCTTTGTTGTTTCTCAATAGGTAACGGAGTGTCCCAATCTAGGTTATCAGTAGTAAGCTGTCTTAATAACATCTTACCTTGGATGGTGACTGGGGCTATAAATCCCAGTGGGTCGTAGATGCTGTTCACTACGGACAAGACTCCTCTCTTGGTGAAGGGTTTGTCACAGGTTGACACCTGGAAGGTGAATGTGTCTACTTTGATGTTCCACAGCAGACCTAGACTTCTCTGCATAGGGGGTGTGTCTGACCCAAGGTCAAGGTCTTTCACACTGGCGGCATAGTCCTCAGGGTGAAATGCATTCATTAGCTCTTGGCTGTTAGATATAATTTTGTGAAGTCTCAAGTTTGCTACAGCTAGCATCTCCTTTGTTCTGGTAAGAAGATTAATTGCTTCTTTAGCAGTAGGAAAGGATTTGAGCCCGTCGTCTACATAAAAGTTCCTTTCAACAAATTGACGAGCATCGGATCCATACTCAGCTTCTCCAAGCTGAGCTGTCTTTTTTAGTCCATAGATTGCTACAGCTGGGGAAGGGCTGTTCCCAAAGACATGTACCCTCATTCGGTAATCAATTACCTCTTTGTTGATGTCGTTGTCCTTGTGCCATAGAAACCTGAGGTAATTCCTGTTATCTTCCTTGACGATGAAGCAGTGGAACATTTGTTGAATGTCCGCCATCACCGCTACAGGTTCTTGACGAAAGCGAATTAGGACTCCAATGAGGTTGTTGTTCAAGTTGGGCCCTGTGAGGAGCATGTCGTTAAGTGAGAAGCCTTCATGTTGGGCACTGGAGTCAAAGACAACTCTGATTTGGTCTGGCTTTCGTGGGTGATACACACCGAAGGAAGGGAGGTACCAGCATTCTTCTCCTTCTTTCAATGGGGGTGCGGGTTCGGCATGACCCCTGTCAAAGATATTCTGTATGAAGTCCACAAAATGTCTTTCCATCTCTGGCTTCCTGCTTAAGGTACGCTTTAAGGAGGAGAATCTTTTGACTGCTTGATGTAGATTGTTTGGTAGCTTCTCTCTCGGGAGGCGAAAGGGTAGGGGTGCTACCCAGCTATTGGAATCTTCCTGAAAGAACTCATTGTCCATTACTTTAAGGAATTCTTTGTCTTCTGCCGAAGGAGCCAACTTGTCGTCTTCACTGCTTACGTTGAAAACTGTAGAACCAAAGCTGTCATCGTAGGTGCGGGAAAGGTTTGTGTTGCAATGTTGCAACTTGCAGCTAGTTACCTTCTCCTTTACCCAGTAGTGATGTGGGCATGGCTCAAAGTGAGTATTACGACCATTTGGCAATACATTTGTCTTGAATGAAGAAATGTTAGTAGGCCTTTTCATTTTGCCTATACAGACGTTGCCTATGATGACCCAGCCTAAGTCCAGGTACTGGGCGAATGGGGCCTCTGGAGGTCCGCTGACCTGCCTGTGTACCTTGTGGATCCTTAGAATATCTCTTCCCAGCAGAAGAAGGATTTTAGCATCTTTGTCAAGTGGTGGGATTTCACTGGCTATTGACCTTAGATGAGGGTGGTAGAAGGCAACTTCTGGTGTAGGTATTTCTTCTTTGTTGGCTGGTATCTGGTTACACTCTACAAGTGTAGGTAAGGGTAATTGTAGGTTATTTTCTAGGGAGGACACAATAAATCCATGAGCCCTTCTTCCAAAAACCTCTGTAGTTCCACTACAAGTGCCTAAGGTGTAAGGGTGAACCTCTCCTTTTGTGCAAAATAGATCGAACAGTTCGGATCGTGCAAGCGATCGATTGCTTTGATCGTCTAAGATAGCATACACCCTTAAAGTCTTTTCTGGCTGATCCTTGTGATGAATATTCACTAGGCATATTTTAGCGCAAGATTTGTCACAGTGGTCTTCCCCACAGACTTCAGTGCACGAAGAAAATACCATGGTGGAATTAGATACGTGATCTGTACTCTTCCCGCTGTGGTTCTGCCCAGGAGGAAGGTCTGCATGTTGTGAAGGATTGGACTCAAGGGGATGGAGTGCTTGCACGTGGTCCTCGGAACCGCACTCTATGCACTTGATAGGAGTTTTACATTCCTTGGCAAAGTGATCGGTGGAAGCACAGCATCTATAACATACCCCAAAAGTCTTTAGGAGTTCCTTTCGTTCTTGTAGGGGCTTCTTTCTGAAACCGATACATTTTTTGAGGGGATGAGGCTTCTTGTGGATGGGACATAATCGGTTTGGGTTTTCGATCTTGCCGCTCTTGTTTGGGGCGGGAGTGGGAATAATGTCTGTCTTCCTAACGGACACGGGACCTCTGCGGTTCCTGTAGCTAGTATGTAGGTTGTCACCTTTAGGTGAGGGAGTATTGAACTCGCTGAATGCAAAACTAGGATCGTTCTTGGTGTCAGCAATGTTCCTGACGAAATTGCAGAAGTAGGAGAACGGGGGAAAGGAAACCTTGTTTTCCCGTTTGTATGATGACCCAACTTGGATCCACTTTTCTTGTAGGCCATGCGGAAGCTTGCAAACGATAGGGTTAACTCCTCGAGCAGTGTCCAGGTAACTGAGGCCAGGTAGCTTAGGGTCAGTTTTGGCAAGCTGGACTTCGAGAAGAAGGTCGCTGAGTCTCTGGAACTCTATATTGTCCTTACCAGATATCCTTGGGAAATTTTCCAATCGTTTGAGCAATGCATTCTCTATGGCTTCAGGACTACCGTAAGTCTGTTCTAGACGCTCCCATGCTGCGGTGAGACCTGCAGTTGGATTGTCGATGTAAACTGACCTGAGGCTCTTGACACGTTCTGTTGACTGTGGGCCAAGCAACCCGATCAGCAGATCCAGCTCACGATCGGCAGTAAAACCGATACCGCCTAATGTAGTTTTGAAAGCGGCTTTCCAGCTTCTATAATTTTCAGGATGGTCGTCGAAGTTTACTAGGCCTGACTTGGCGAGCTCATGTCGAAGTAAGTACTTTACTACCTCTGTTGCCTCTGACTTTACATAGGAGGTTGCTGGTTGATTGTTGTGGATAGCATTGTTTATGGTATCGTTGCAAAGAGACGTGGGAAGATATGGTGCAGCAAGGGCATTCAGCTGAATTGTTGGGTGAAGGTCTGGAACAGTACTGTTAGCAGGAGGCTGGCGACTTGCTTGCGGATTAGTGTGCCGTTTTGTGACATATGCGGGATCAGCATGACAGTCGGGAGCTGCACTGGGGTGGGTTTGCATGTAGGAAGTGGCTGGAACAGCTTTTACCTGATGATGTGGTGAAGTCCTTGCGTTGCCGTGAAACGTGGAGGTAATTGAGTGTTCACTGCTGTGGTTTAGAACATAGTTCTTAGTGCGTTCAAAAGGATCTTCTACATCTGCCTTGACGCTGACCCTTTCGCTAGCATCTTCATCTGCACCGATAGCTTGTTCCAAAACCTTTAGTTTTGCTGCAGCTGCCTCGTAGTTGCTCTGTTCCTTTAAAGCTTCAATTGCTGCCCTTTGACGTGCCGTTTGAGCTTCTATTGCTGCCTTTTGATGCGCTGCCTCGGCTTCCATTACTGCCTTTTGATGCGCTGCCTCGGTTTCCATTTCTGCTCTCTTTTTTGCATATGCGGCCCGTACCTTGATAGCCTCTGCTTCGGCGCGGGCATTTATTAGCTGTTCACTAAGCGTTGAGTGCCTTGAACTTCGGGATCTAGAGGAACCTTTAGAAAGTCTGGTGGATACAGATTTGTGAGATACAGTGTCCCGTGGCAGCATTAATTTTGCTTCTGCCTTTGCTTTAGTTCGCTGGATAAAGCTTTCTCTTTCCTCATTAAGAAGCTGGGCATTGTTAAGTTGCTCTAAGGACTCCTCAGTGTTGATGCTTTGCAGAATAGTTTTATATTTCTTGCTTGTAGTCTGGTACAGTTCGTATGAGGCAGAGAGATGCTTTATGGCGCCCTCTAGTTGCAGTACCTCATGGCTGGGACATGAAATCACATCAATGTGGGTGAGGATTTTATCCCAAATCTGCTTCAAACTGGTTGCTAGTTCAGTTCTCATGGATTCATAGTTCTCTATAACCTTCCAAGTGGGTTTCACAGAGCGTTTGGTCAATGCAGTGGACTCTGGGTCCTCATCCTGGCTTTCTCTGTGTGGTGCATGCTGTGGTGTTTCATCACACACTGAGCCCTTTCCACTCATGATGGCCTGCAGTACACAGGCTTGACTGTAGCAGTGAAGAGTGTCTGTATACTGTGAGGAGCTGTAACAAGCTGTGCTGGGGTTGTATGCAGAATTCTCATGCAATACACACAGTTACACTTCACTATGATCTGTTCTGTGACGCAGTTATCTCTGTGCAGGCTGCTGGATACGTTCTTTTACTATTCTGAATCGGTTACAAAGGCTATGAATGTATTTTTCAGTAGCACATGGAGCTCATTGCCCTGAAGAGATTATCCATCCCAAATCACCTTTCCAGATAGCTTACTCAGTCACAACTCACATGAAAGAAGATCTGGCGATGTTTATTCGTCGTATGATCCGTAGAATGCAAGTTACAACAGGTAAAAGAACGATTCTTACATGCAGGTAGAAGAAACATACAGGTCACATGAAGTACAGCATTGAAATGACTGATACAGAAAAGAGGGGGAGGAGACTGAGCAGCATGCAAACTAAGGAATGCCACAAGAGTCAAACTAGATAGGGATTAAAGAGACAGTACATAATAAAAATAATATCATGTAACATGACAACCATCCTTTATTTGGGCTGAATTTCTTCAAGTGATTGTATTTATGAAGTTTGTTAATCAAAATTTCCTTTTCCTCTGAAAAAAGATTATCATAAAAGTTAAATCCTTGGTTAATCCATTTATCCATCAATAGTTGCACCTTACAATAATCTAAGGCTCTAAGCGGAATTGGTATATTGTGTACTTCACCAAAAAGGTGAAAATTTGATAAGATAAATTTCCATGCTAACAATGTAGCTTTGATAGATGTATTTTATTTTACACTTAGGTATAATAACCTTAGGGAACAGAGTATATGCTATTGCTAAAGTAAACAGATAATTACCTTTTAGTGGATTATTTTTCAATTGATAGCCATAGTTTATCATCAGTGGAAAGGACCCAGTGTTTTAATTGGTCTAGTAGCGTGGCATTATAGTAATTTTGTATATCAGGTTGATTCATACCCCCCTTATATTTATAGGAAGTCAGAATTGAGAATGCTACTCTGGGTTTTTTACTATTCCAAATGAGGTTTTTTAATTTAGCGTTTACTTGCTTGATAAATCTGCCAGATTCACTTTTATCGATAACGGCTGCTATAGCTGCTAGCGATAATCACTGTCTTCCCCCACCAGGAGCAGACAATTACTGGGCAAGAGGAACCCCCTGTCAGCATTGTCTGTTTTAATGGGGGAATCATGCAAATTTCTTTCCTGCAACCTGTGTCCTGCCTAAGAAATTATGGGCAGTCTCAGTGTCTTTGTCCTCACAGAGACTAAACCAGGCATGTCCAAAGTCCAGCCCACAGGCCAATTGCGGGCCGCGTTCTGGTTTAATACGGTCCCACTGGTAATTTGGATACAGGCAGTCCCCGGGTTACAAACAAGATAGGATCTGTAGGTTTGTTCTTTTTTTTTACTTTATTTATTTATTGAAGCATTTTTTTATTTTTGCAACATTCACCAACAAGTGATAAGCAAAGCATACCCCCAACATCCCAACCTCCCACCCTCCTACAAAATTGATAAAAAATATCTAAAAAGATTCACAATTAAGGCCATGGGGGTTTCCTGAGTGGGGGGTATATACCTGTACATGTAGCCCTGTCCAGTTCTTCTTTTTAGCCCTGATATCCTAACCCAATCATTAACCCACTCACCACCAGTCAGTTCACCCATTCATCCTTCCTTTTCACTCTCCTCTAGCCCGGTCCAAATTTTTTTTTCCTTTTCTCTTTTCCCTGTTGGGTCTCCTACATCACTTGAGTTCTAAAGTCCACTATTTGTTATTTAAATGTCAATCCCTCTTGCTTTCCACCAGGGTTTCCAGATGTTAGCATATTTCTTTAGTCCCCCTTGCATCACGTATACCAATTTCTCTTTGAGAATTGTCACATTCATCTTATTTGCCCATTCGCTGCTGGATGGAGGTAGTGCCAACTGCCATCTCAGAGCGATCAGCTTCCTGGCCTGAAATAGGCATCTCAGAACCACGATCTGGGGGTTTCCCACCCCTTCTACTAGAGACAATGCTTCGCCTCCAACTCTGTAGAGGTTCCAAATACCCGGCCGATGATTCCTCTTACCTCCCTCCAGTAGCGAAACAACTTCGGGCATCTCCAAAACATGTGGACAAAACATCTATATCCCTGCACCTAAAACAACTTGCGTCCGGTCTCCAGTTAAACTGGAAAAGTAATAATAAAATGATAAAAACAGATGTGACATCCTTTGGGAGGGGGAGAGCGATACCATTGGAGCAAGTTCAAGGATTCGATTCCATTGTATTTCAGATAAGTTTCCCACGTCTTGTACCCACTTCCACTTGTGCTTAGGGATCTCTGACCCTCCCAATCTCCCTTTATTTATTTATGGATATATCTCGGAGATAAGGCCTTTCCCTGTTTCTTCTTTGATTATCTTTTGGAGCACAGATTTCGTGCTCCATTCCAGGGTCATTCCTCTGAACTGTTCCTCTAATGCGTGCCTAACCTGTAAATACCTGAAAAAGGATTTGTTTGGCACTGCAAATTGCTCTCTCAATACCTGGAAGATTTTCAAGGTGTCATCTTGGTATAACTGAGTAACATGTTTTATTTCGCATCTCTCCCATTCCCTCACCACCCCCATCTTCTGAACTTCTCCCAATTTGCTGTTCTCCCATAGGGGGGTATACTCCGTGAGTCCTCTATACTTCAGTATTGCCTTCACTGTATCCCACATTCTCATCTTCAATCTTAATGTTGGAAGTCCCAGGGGGAAAGATCCCACCTCCAGGGCTTCCACTACCAAACCATGTGGGGTATTCTGCAGAAGCATTTTCCTCCCTACCTCTCCCCCTTCCTAATTACAGCCTGCCATATGCTGAAGTTGTGATGCTAAAAAATAGCTGAAGGCGTGTGGGAGCCCTACTCCTCCTTCCTGCTTCTGTAATTGAGAGATACTTAAACGTATTCTTGAGGAACCACTCTTCCAAATCATATCCCTGAAGACAGTATCTATCTTTTGAAACCACTTTTTATACACCTAGATTGGGGAATTGTGTAATACGTACAGAAGTTGCAGCATCCAAATAATTTTATTTAGTTTACAGCAGCCACGGACATTGGTAGGCATTTGCATACTTTTGTTTTCCCCCTAAACTTAACCAGCAGTCGGGTTAAATTATCTTCTATGTACTGTTGTGGGTCTCTAGAGATGTTTATACCCAGATATTTAAATGTATTCACTATTTGTACCTGGACCGACTCTCTAGGTAAAGAACCTTCCAAGGGGTCTACTGGCAAGAGGACAGACTTTCCCCAGTTTATCTTAAGTTCGGAGATTCGACCGAACTTATTGATAATACCCATAGCTTCCCGGAGGGAGTCCTGCATATTGCCACGGAACAGCAGGAGATCGTATAATGCAACTTTCTCTTCCAGCTCGCCTATTCTAAAGCCCTTTATCTGGGTGGAAGACCTAAGAGCAATGGCCAAAGGATCCATTGTGATGGCGAAGAGAAGGAGTGACAAAGGCACCCCTGTCTCGTCCCCCTCCCCAATCGAAATTTGCCAGACTGTTCGTTATTCATCTTTACTCTAGCCACTGGTGTTCATTTTTACCCAGTTGATAAACCCCAGTCCAAATTGGGCAGCTTCCATAGTTCTCCATAAATATTGCCATTTGTTGGATCAATATGCCTCTTAGGAAAGCCTTCAAGGTGTCCCATACTATTCTCTCCAAGGCAGTGCCTCTATTCAGGTCAACAAACTCTCTCAAGGGCGACATCACCTCATTTGGATCCCCATCAGTTCGATCCAAAAAGGGCTTATCCTCCACTCCCCAGGGTAACTATGCTCGCCCAATTCTAGCGACACAGTCACCGGGGAGTGGTCCGGCAAGCCCCTCGGCATGTTTTTCACGTTCTTTATCAAAACCACCATCTCCTCGTTTCCCAGAATTAAGTCCATCCTGGAGAAACACGAATACCGTCAGGCCTCCGGATTCCGTACTCGCCAGATGTCCTCCAGGCCGTTTATTTTTTTCAAAAAGTTGGAAAGACGGTTATCCAATAAGTTACCCTTTCGTGTCCCTAGGGGAAATCTTTCTAAATTCCGGTCCATTACCATGTTGAAGTCCCACGTCCCTATCACCGGGAACCCTGGCTTATCCAGGACAAACTTAGTCAGCTCACAAAGGATCGGAACATCAAAAGGGGGAGGGATTTATACATTTGCCAGCACACAGGTTCTGTTCGCTATATTGCAGAATAGGAAAATGTATCTCCCTAATTCATCCAGCTTAGACTGCATACAGGTAAACGTCAGCCCGGATCTAATCAAGATGCTCACCCCCTAGAGTAGGAGGTGTGAACTGAGTGGAATTGCGTTCGATAGTCTCTCCACCTCAATTGAGAAGTGGAGGTTTTATTAAAATGTGTCTTCTGTAAGCAAAAGATAGCTGCCCCATATGTCTTTGCAATCAGGAGAACCGCTGCTTTTTTCTCTGAATCCCCCATTCCCCGAGCGTTCCATGAACACAAAATTAATTTTTTAATCTGAGTGTTTTTAACCATTATATTTCAAATTTCTGAGAACCCTGTGAATTTTTTCAATCAGTGACCAGTACCTTATCCCTTTGATCTATTTTCCCTGCTGCGGTCAGTGATCGTCTGTTCCCTGTGTTAGGGAACGACGATCAGTGACGCCACACGCACAGCCACGCCCCCCCACAGTAAGAACACTCCCTTAGAACACACTTAACCCCTACAGCGCTCCCTCCTGGTTAACCCCTTCACTGCCAGTGTCATTTTCACAGTAATCAGTGTATTTTTATAGCACTTTTCGCTGTGAAAATGACAATGGTCCCAAAAATGTGTCAAAAGTGTCCGATGTGTCCGCCATAATGTCGCAGTCACGAAAAAAAATCGCTGATCGCCGCTATTAGTAGTAAAAAATAAATATTGATAAAAATGGCAAAAAACAATCCCCTATTTTGTAAACGCTATAAATTTTGCGCAAACCAATCAATAAACGCTTATTGCGATTTTGTTTTTACCAAAAATATGCAGAAGAATACATATCGGCCTAAACTGAGGAAAAAAATTTTTTTTTTATATATATATTTTGTGGGGGATATTTATTATAGCAAAAAGTAAAAAATATTGAATTTTTTTAAAAATGTACGCTCTATTTTTGTTTATAGCGCAAAAAATAGAAACTGCAGAGGTGATCAAATACCACCAAAAGAAAGCTCTATTTGTGGGAAAAATGAACAAAAATTTTATTTGGTTACAGTTTTGTATGACTGAGTTATTGTCATTCAAAACCGGAGAGCACCGAAAGCTGAAAATTGGTCTGGTTATTAAGTGGGTTTAAGTGCCCAGTGGTCAAGTGGTTAAACAATACAAAATGTGATACCAAGTATTGTATACATTGAACCGGCAAATGTTACCTAAACACACAAACAGGAAGTTGTTTCCTCTTTTCATTTATATTTCATTTTTTCTCAGCACTTGGTGGACTATTTATTTCTTTATGGACTTTAGTTTACAATTTTATGTTATATTTTGTATTGGATTGTTTATGTTACAGTGAGTTATCACTACTTTGTCACTGTTAGTTATCACTATTTTGTGTCATACCTTTTCAATGTATACAATACTTGGTATCATATTTTGTATTGTTTAAGCGCTACACTCATACACCCAATAAGTATCAGTAGAGTATGAAATAAATATAAGATTCTGGGCATGATGTTCATCTTGAGGATGGCATTTCTACCCATCAACGCTTTGTGAAGGTCTTCCCAAATAACAGGAAGAATAGGAGGGAAGTTGGCAGAGCATACCTTGTCTATTGATGATGTAAGCTTCACACCCAAGTACAAGAGATGTTTTTTTTTAAGTTATGCAATGCTATATAAAAATATAAAGTAGGTATTATCCCAATTTGGCAGCAAACGTGGAAATACAATTTAAATGTAACTTGCTTTAAATTCATTTGTCAGTTGCATTCTCAGGCCCCGTACACACGAGAGGATCGATCCGCTGAAATTGATCCGCGGATCGGTTTCAGCGGATAGATCCGCTGGTGTGTACGATCCAGCGGATATTTATCCGCGGATATATTTCGGGCCGACCGATTTCCAGTGGATAAAAATTTCTTAGCATGCTAAGAAATCTATCCGCTGGAATCGGCTCCAGCGAATCGATCCGGTGGTCTGTACAGACTCACCGGATCGATCCGTCCGAACCCATCCCTCGCATGCGTTGTAATGATTCGACGCATGCGTGGAATTCCTTATATGACAGCGTCGCGCACGTCGCCGCGTCATCATCGCGGCGACGGCGCGACACGTCATCGCGATGGGAATTCAGCGCGGATTTCGATCCGATGGTGTGTACACTCCATCGGATCAAAATCCTCAGAGGATTTATCCGCGGAAACGGATCCGGAGGACCGTATCAGCGGATAAATCCTATCGTGTGTACTAGGCATAAGAGTATCTATGCGACTGATTCATAGAATCAGTTACGCATAGATAGCCCTTAGATCCGACAGGTGTAATTGACTTACACCGTCGGATCTTAGGATGCAGTACCTCGGCCGCCGCTGGGTGGAGTTTGCGTCGTATTCCAGCGTCGGGTATGCAGATTAGCAGTTACGGCGATCCACAAAGGTTTTTCCCATCGTTACGTCGGCGCAAGTCTTAGTTTCCCTTCGCAAAATTAGGGGTACTTTAACATGGTGTAAAATTACTCCACCATGTTAAAGTATGCCCGTCGTTCCCGCGTCGCTTTTGAATTTTTTGTTTTTCCCGGCGTAAGTACGTTACGCACGTCGCGATTCACAAACACGTCGCGCCGCCGTAATTTCGCGCAAAGCACGTCGGGAAAATTTGCGAACGGAGCATGCGCAGTACGTCCGGCGCGGGAGCGCGCCTAATTTAAATGGTACCCGCCCCATTTGAATTGTGCGGGCTTGCGCCGGACGTGTTTACGATACACCGCCGCAAGTTTACAGGTAAGTGCTTTGTGGATCGGGCACTAACACTGAAAACTTGCGGCGGTGTAACGTAAACGGGTTACGTTACACGGCCGCAATTCTATGTGAATCTGGCCCTTTATGTAGAGAGCCATCTACTGCTGTGCTTTGGTGACCTCACTTGCCACATTTGCCTTCAGCAGCTGAGGAAGTATGGATCATTCTCTGCATAATATCTCTTTGTTGTGTGCTGATTCTCTAAATTTTGTCAGTATGACTTCAGACAGAAGCTGCTGTCAGTCATTCCAGGCAGGGTTAATAAAACTAAGCAGCACTGGCATTATAAAGCGGCTTTAGCAAACAATGGCTCAGCAAACACACTTCTGTGGCCCTCTCTCTGCATTAAATCTGCTTTTTGCAGCCATGGCTCCTGCAGAAAACAGTACTTTAAATACATTTCAAACAATGGAACGCTTCATGAATAGCAGCAGTTGTTAAGTAAGGGGGAAGGCAGCCCAGAAGTTTGTTTGGGGAGGTAGGCAAGCAATACTGCTCAACCACTTAGGCCCCGTACACACGACCGGATCTGTCCGCTGGAATTTATCCGCGGATCAGTTCCAGCAGACAAATCCGGTCGTGTGTACGGCCTAGCGGACATTTTTCGGCGGACATTTGTCCAGCCGACCGTTTTTCAAGCGGATAAAAATTTCTTAGCATGCTAAGAAATCTATCTGCTGGAAACCTGTCCGTCGGACGTGTTCGGTCATCTGTACAGACTCACCGGACACGTCCGACCGACCGCCATCCCTCGCATGCGTCCTACTGATTTGACGCATGCGTGGAAGCTTTGAACTTCCAGGGCCGACCCACGTCCCCACGTCATCGTCGCGGCGACGGCGCGGCCACGCCCCGCGTATTGTTTACGAGCGGATTTCTGTCTGATGGTGTGTACAACCATCAGACAGAAATCTCCGGGCGGACATGTCCGCTGAAAACGGTCCGGCGGACCGTTTTCAGCGGATTATCCGCCCGTGTGTACGGGGCCTTAGACCGGAAGACTTGCCCCATTAAGGACCAGGTCATTTTTCTTTGCGAAACGGCAGTGCGTTGATTTAACTGACAATTGCGCGGTTGTGCAATGCTGTCCAAAAACATTGTCCTTTTTTTCCCACAAATATAATATTTTTTTGGTGGTATTTGATCATCTCTCCGTTTTTTGTTTTTTTTTGCAATATAAACAAAAAAAGTTTTTAGAAGATATGGTAGAAAAGATGGACTTTATAGGCACTACTTAGAAATATAAAAAATAGATTTTTAATAATCTGCAAGTATATACAATTCGAAGATGCCAAATGCATCTATTGAAACATATAAAACACAAAATAAAAACAAGACAAAATGTCAAAGTATAAGACCAGGTGAAGAAACCACAGGTTTAGGCTATATTGTTGTTATCACTGTCGCCAAAAGTGTGACGATTGGGATTGATATTGCCTGGGTCGACACCATCAAAGTCTTGACACTTGTAAAGGTTGCTCAAGAGTTACCCGACATGTTTCGCGGATTCAAGCCGTTTCCTCAGGAGTATTTGAACTACAACATAAGGAAAATAACAACAGAAAAAAGAAAATAAAGACATATGCTACAAGTAGTGCCTATAAAGTCCGTCTTTTCTACCATATCTTCTAAAAACATTAGGATATTAGGATGTGGCACTGTTTATATTCAGGGTGTTGATTGCCACCCAAGGGCATAGCAATCAAAGTCTAGCATAAACAAAAAAAGGCCGACAATTTTGAAAAAAAAATCCCCCACAAAAAATATAAAAAAAAACAAATTTCTTCATCAGCGATTTTTCGCAAGACTGCGACATTGCAGCGGACAGATCAGACACTGTTGACACTTTTTTGAGACCATTGACATTTATACAGCGATCAGTGCTATAAAAATGTACTGTGCAGATCCTTCTCTTCTCGGGTGCCTTGCCAGCACTCCTAGCCCTTCCCTCCTGCCAAGTTACCCCATAGCAAGAAGCTTGCTATGAGGGCACCTGCGCCGAGCCGCTGCTCTGTGTGTCTCCTCAGGCAGGGGGCCGTGGTTCGGCCCTGCCCCATCTCTCTTATTGGCTCCCTGACTTTGATTGACAGCACCGAGGATCCATCACTGGATCAAGATGGGACTCAGGTAAGTATTAGGGGGCGGGAGCTGAATAGAATACATTAAGATAAAAAAAAACTTTTTCCTTTAGAACCACTTTAACCTCTTGCTGCTCAGATAATGTATATGATGTGAAGTGGCAACGAGAGTGGGCTTTAATGCACATATGCATCCATGGGAGGAAGAGATCTTTGTGCTGAGAGCATGTGTTTTGGATGCTCCCAGAGCAGTGACCAAGCTGCCAAAGAAAGCTTTCATTCCCAACTATTGATCAAGAGTCCCATTTATCAGCCACTCTTTATACAAAGACCACAGCTTTTATGTTCTTATATACAAAGACCACGCCACCGTTTTTAGCTGCAAAGAGTTGAGGCATTGTTTCTCAAAAAATTTCCCTTTAAAAGGGTACCTCGAGGCACCTTAAATTTGTTTTTCAGTACAAACTGGGCCTTCCTTTGGTGGTAAATATTTGCAACGATATATTATCTAGTGAGGAGAAAGAGATTCACAGAGGAGAAACAGTGCAGGGGTGGGTTCTAAAAGTAGTGATCAGCTATTACAGAGATCATGTGATTGGGAGCCAATCCAGCTTCCAGGTATTATTCTGAGATAAGGTGACAGACTGATGGTGACAGCTCAGGCTCCATGCTGGAAATGTGTGATCGTGTGCTGCGGCACGCCAGTTTTGAATGGCTAATTTACAGCTATTGCAGTCATATTTCTGCAAGGAAAGACTTCGGGAATGTATGTACCATACTATTATAGGTTTACCTGTGGCATTTATATGTTCATATTACCCCACAGATATAAATTCCTGCCCCATTTCCTTCACTTTACAGATGCTTTAATAGCACGATCATAAGTGCCTGCTCAGAGGTGTGCATCCCTAATGTACACTGTAATACAGCCATGATCACTGTGCTTGACTCCCAGCCTCTTCACCTTGATTCATAGCTAATGATAACTAGCTGTCACCATACACACAGTCAGCCTCCATTAGCTATACAGTTAAGCAAAAAAGCTACAACATAAAATGGAACTTCACCCAAAAGGGGAATTTGTACCGTTCCTCCTCCTCTTCCCCATTTGGATTTTTTTTTTTAGAGGGGAGGAGGCGGCGGGTACCTAGTTGACAGGTACCCACCCCTACTTTAACCAGGATTGCCTAGGCAATCTGAGCAGAAGTTTTCCTTCCACCTCTCTGTCCAGAGATTTCTGGTACACATCACAGGTCGCAGAAGGCTGCAGGACCATTCTCAAAGTGCAGCGTGGCTTGGACGTGCGCAGCCCAAAGTGAAGCCGCAAGTAGTCAAAGCCAGATGACCACAGTTAACATGCCAGCACATGCCAGCACCGGGACCCAAATACCAGTGAAGAAACAGGTTTGGGGGAGGACAGGGCTGAATCCCTGAGCAGGTTACTGTCCGTTTATAAAAAGTCAGCAGCTACAGTTTTGTAGCTGCTGACTTTTAATTTCAATATAAATTACTAAAACTAATCTGTAAGTACACTATGCTTATAAATGCCAGATATTTTGATTCTTGTATGTCTATTCACTCTGAATTTTTTTCTTGGAATGGCATGGGTTAAATTCTAGTGATTAAAATAACGCTCATTTTCAGTGCTCCCGATTACGTAGTTGCACTCCATCATGCTTATGAGAAGCTGACAGGCAGATGTGCAATGTACCTTCACTTGAGTTACAGATTCTCGCCCATAAATTTCCAAATATATACACAATATACAAGGCAAACTGACTCAGAAAGACACATATGTCAATTGCTATAAGTAGTATACAAAGCAGCTGCAGACACCTACATTTCTAGTGGTACAGAAAGAATAGCATGGGGATAGTTTTTTTTTGGAAGTGTATAAAATGTTCTAGCTTGCTGATGATTGTTTGCTGACTACTCAAAACATGGTATGAATGAAATTTAACAAACAAACAACCCTGCTTACACTACTGCAGCCTTCAAATGTTTATTTTTGATATTTTTAAATTAAATAAAAAAGAGGGTATACTTACCTGCTCTGTGCAATAGTATTGTACACAGTGGTCCCTTACCTCCTCTTCTGGGGTCCCCCACCAGTGCTGATTGCACCTCCTCTTCTCCAATCTCCAAGTGCGCCCTCAACAAGTCCTGTGCTGAGGGAGTACTCATGCCGTTGGTGAGCGGAAGCCATGTGCGTCCCACTGCTTTTAGAGATTCCTGTGAATGCAGGTAGTAAGAAGCAGCGCTGCTGCACATGGGACAACAATGGTCCGAGAGAGGATTAATAATGCAGAAAATGTATATGCCTGTGTGGGGCTCTATAGATTCCTGTAAATTAATGAATAAACTACAAGTACCATCTTCCACTGTGGCAGATGGACTTGTAGTTTCAGTGGGCTGCGGGAGTGCTAATGAGCGTTCTTGTAGTCCACACTCCACAGGCTTTTAAACAGAAAGCGTGTACAGAGGTACAGGCAGAAAGTGAGGGCTCACATTGCACTCATGATCTACTGATCACAGGTGCAATGCTTTTCAGGCTCCTGCAGAAAAAAAAAATGTGTATTTATTATGTGTTCTGTAAAGGTAAACTTTCCTTTTGTTTTGTTTTTTTTTTTTTTTTTTTAACAAGAAGAAGCTTTTGCTTTTAGAACCACTTTAAAAAATTGTGACCTGTGTCCTGGAGCGTGAAGGTCTTTTAGAGCTAGGACTAGGATAAAGCCTCCATTCCTAGGTCCACATATTTTCTGTTAGCCAGGCCCCAATATTAAAAAAGTACAGCCAAAGCTTGTTTGGCTGTATTTCTCTTGTGAATCACAGGAGTGCAGTTTGTTCTGCACTCCTGTTACCTGTATAGCTGCCTGCTCCTGTTGAACTTGCGCTGCTGTAAATTTAGAGGGGGGGTGGGTCTGAGTCGTTATTTGGCTCAGACAAATATGATTGGGGGCAATTTAGCCTCTGTTCCAGCCATGGCTGTGCTGGGAGTAACCATCATTGTTCTCCTGGGGGTGTTATTACCATCCCAGACCAAGGGTGGCAGCAGCAAAGTCAGGGTGTATTGGGAGTTCCCCCCTTGATGGCTAATCATAGGGAGTGGTCCCCCGCTGTGCATGCTGGGGAGGGGTACTTAAGGGACAGACACCATTGACGTGGGGCCCTTGTTCGCGCCTCATGGCTCGCCTGGCCTGGGGTGCGTGTTCCTGAATCCTGACTCCGGGACCATGTTGGTCCGGGGTTGCGACTTTGCTTGGTAGACCCAGTAGTCAGACTGGGTCTGCATTTGCAGGGTGATACTGTGCTGTCCGTCCTGCGGGAGGAAGCCACTTGATGAAGGAAGCCAGGGGAGGACCTATCCTGGAGAGGACCATGGAAGAGGCTGGTATCTTGGGAGAAGGCCTGGAAACTTCATCGAAGGATGCACCATACTTTGAGGCCTCGTACACACCAGCGGATATGTCCGATGAAAACGGTCCACGGACCGTTTTCATCGGACATGTCCGCTCGGAGATTCTGGTCTGATGGCTTTACACACCATCAAACCGAAATCCGCGCGGACAGAGAACGCGGTGATGTAGACGACACCGACTTTCTCTCTCGCACGAGTTCAATGCTTCCACGCATGCGTCAAATCAATTCGACGCATCCGCGGGATTTTGGTCCGCTGGTTAAACGTACTAACCAGCGGACATGTCCGCCGGACAGCTTTCCAGCGGACATGTTTCTTAGCATGCTAAGAAACATTTGCCCGCTGGAAATCTGTCCGCTAGCCTGTACACACGATCGGATCTGTCCCCTGAAACTGGTTCACGGACCAGTTTCAGCGTACATGTCCGGTCGTGGGTACGAGGCCTGAGAGGCTCGATGGTGATCGCCTGTCAGATCTAAGTTCTACAAAAGTTAATCTGGAGAGATCCGGGTGCTGAATACTGTGTCAGGGATTCTGGTCCAAAAGTGTCCCCTCATAAGGGAAGGTCTGTGGCAGAGACTGTACTTTATTCCGTGCACCATTCCGGCTGCTAGGCCAGTGAGAGGGACCTATCCGGGTGAGCAATACTCACTCTGGCTAGAGTGGCGACGAGAACTGTATGCTGGAAGCAGGAGTGTTTGCTATCTGTGATTATACACCTGAACCTACCTACTTACCCTTCCACCCCTCCAACTTCTTTTCTACTAAGTTCTACAAATAAATACCAGAAAAAGAAGTGCATTGTGAGGACATTAGAATTCTTCAACTCTCTCTACCACCCTGGACAGCGAGAACATAGAGGTAATGTGCCACCCAAAATTACTCAGCAGCTCCTTCGGGGGTAGTGCTCACTTGTTTTCAGCATACAGAGCTGGTCCAAGCCCCCAGAAAGATTGCAAACATATGGATGGGATCCGCCCACATGCCTGAACCGCCACCCAGCTCAGTCTCCCAGTGTGCCGCCACAGTCACCAGCTCTTTGCTCAGGGAGCTCTGAGAACCAAGAGATTGGCAGTGTTTGATGGCTCTGTTCTCAGCCATAGGAGTCAGTGGAGGACAGATGTAGCATCAGATCGATGCTGCATCCACCTAGGTAAGTATAATTCTAAAATAAATAAAAAATCCCCAACTTCTCTTTTAAGTCTCTGCTGTTCACAGGCCATGTGAGATGCTGTGAGAGCCTGCTGCTGGGAGAAAAGGCTGATTGTTAAGAGCATACTAGAAACGTAGAAAGGCTGCGTGCTTCATTTGGTAAATCCAGTAGTTAGTGGCTCAGACAAGCAGTTGTTTTATTTTATGGACTTACTGTACTAAGAACTCCTGCATTGAACCTGTGTTTTCTGCATTGCTGAATAAACGTGCAGGTATATGTCCCAGTGCCAGTTTGCTGCACCTCAACATAGTGTGCAACTTTTACACACCTGTAATCAACTTGAATAATAATATAAGAATGATGTGGGAAGGTTCCCCCAGGGGGCTTTATTGCAGCAAAATAGGTCAATAAAAGTATGAAAATTATATAAAATGGTATTTTTTTGAATAATTTACAGATACATGTCAGTGTAAAAATATAAACTCTGGTTGGAAGGATACAATAATCATGCCATAATACAGTCAAGCAACCATATGATCATACAGCATAACATGAGTGGTTGAACTGCATGAAAGTCCCGATGTTTCAACCTAATTTGTCATGGTCTTGTTCTGGGGAATGGTTGGCTCCTAAATAAATATATTTAAACATCTCAGTTTTATTGAGATATCTTACATTATGCACCAATTTTCACAAGCACAATGCTGTTATATTTACCTCTGAAGAATGAAATGAAAGACCTCACAACCAGAAATGTTTAAAATTGGTTGGATGATCCAGTGGACTCCATGGCTGTCCTGGCCTCTCCAGGAGAGGAATGCAGCCAAAAAGGCTTACAAGAAACCACACTGTTAGACACCTACCGAAGGAAGGAGAAAAACGGCACCTTCAGCAAATGAATGAATATTTGAGCAACGTATCAAGGGGGAATCAGAGATGATTGAACTCCTGATGCTATAAATGCCTGATCGGTGTTCATATCAAAATGTACATCCACTATAGATATTCTTATCAATGTAGTGGTCATTGCATGGAAAATAGTGTCCTATAATGAATGGAATTAATACAATAATTATTATTTTATAAGAGAAGTGGTTATTATGACAAAAGTTGTGCATTAGTGAACAAAATAAGAGGGATTTAATGGTGTAGATGTTAAGCAATTGTAAATAGCGTGGTGATAGGTGGTGACACAAATGTGTGCCAAAAATGGAAAAACAATTGTGAGGGAGTAAAAAAAAAAAAAACTAAATAGATCTGTAACAAAAATTGTATATAGTATGAGTATGAGCATCTCACTGCAAACATAATAAAATTGGAGGTGGATTGGGTGAAGAGTGAATGGTCAAATATTTATTACATAGAGTGTAAGTGAGAGTGAAAATAGGTTTATCAATAACAATTAGGTATTTGACCTAACTAGAATTATGCATGATAGATAAAGGCTGTATGGACAAAGAAAAGAGCTGAATAAGGTATTGGTTATAAATGCTAATTGTTTTGTTAATGTTTTATTAAATATGCTTATTAGTTACAGCTTAGATTGACTTAAAGCCTATTACATCAGGAAAGCCTGTTATCCTGTATAGGAGGTGCTGTACTTACATTGAGCCGTGTCTATGTGGAAAAATATCCGTCCAGGTTGTGCAAGGGATCATGTATCGATCCTACTGCAGCCTGGTATTTATCTAATGGGCTTAATTGGGTTGGAATCATTAGGTGCAGGTGTCGCCTCCCTTCCTCTCCTCCCCCAGGGTATGGCGTCCTGGTCGCAAGGAATGAGGCTGTGTGGTTCCCTCGGTGTCCCGGAAAGGCCGTGGCCTCGACCACTGGCGTCATCCCCCCCAAATAATAATATAATAGTTTTAATATACTGTTTTTTTTATGAGGCCAGTAGGGACAATGTCTCTGGATTTCCCAATTTTGTATTGTACCGTCTTGTTTTGTTTTTTTGCCAAGAAATAAATGTGCAGGAAGGATAAGCAAAAGTAAACTTTCCATCTTTCCTTCCACAATAATGATTTAGGTTTGGAGGATTTGTGTATGTGGATTTTTTTTTTTTTTTTTATCATGGTAGTTTTTGAAACATCACCAACAAACTGCACTTCCAAAAACATACTTTATGCTTCCATTTTAACACTGAACTATCTGTTTCACAGCAGTAGGAGATCACATGGTCCAGGATCTGTCCAGTCAAATGATTGTCATAACCTTCCCTTCTCCACTCAGTCAGCCATAGCAGAGCTTCTTTACCTGTGCCTTCTGCAAAAAAAAGTGAGGGAGGATGATAAGAGAGCCTTATAGAAAAGGGTGGTGGACTACTAGTCCTACTGTTGAAGCCAGCTGATTTTAGTGACAGAGCTGAAATCCACATGAACACCCTGCTGGCCCCATACAGAATGGGTAGTCATGGCTAGCATTTATGGCCAAGTAGAGTAATGGTTTACATACATAAAGTCCTTGCATTTACAAGTGTCTTATCAAGAATTCCTGTTCATGTTCTATCTACAATTTGTTTGAGATTTCTTGACCACTGAAAATGTTTTGCCAAACAAGACTGCGGACTCATTTTCTAAAGCAAAGAACAAATTGACATGAATAATATGCAGTTGAGCTAGAAAACAAATAGAGGCTTTTAAGGGGTTTCATTTTAAATAGCAATAAAAAGAATTACTAATAGTTGTGTACTTAACTTAATCATTTCAGAAATGCGTTTAACCTTATAATCAGCATTGAGTCTGTTTGGCAATGCAGTGATTGCTTCCAATACATACTGCAGTTTCAGTCACAGTATACCATTCGCAGAGGAAATTTAAAGCACAAAAAGACTGCCATTATGAATGTATTGTCATGGCTGTAGGTAGTAGCTATACAAATGCTTGATCACCTAGTACAGTGATGGCAAATTTATGGAATGCGTGCCATGGCTGGCATGCAGAGCCCTCTCTGTGGGTACGCCAGCTATACTGGGAAGCCGCCACCACTGCCTGCGCTCTATAATCCCACTCATGCACAGTGAAGCTGGGAGGGAGAAGTGCCACGGAGCTGTGACAAGGGGAGAAGCGAGCGTGGGCTGTCAGTATTTTTCCCCCACTCGACCCCCTTCAGAGATCACCGCCCGCTCTGATTACTCTTGCCTCCCCATTGGCTGCAGCCAGGGACCAATGAGAAACCAGGACAAATGCACAATTTTAATGGAAAGAGAGGGAGGGAGAGACTGGAGCAGCACGCTGTGAGCCAGGGGACAGAATAACCCTTCTCTATGTTTTCAGAAAAGCTTAAAAATAGATTTTATGGCTGGAGCTACACTTTAAAAAAGTACCAGTTACAAACAGATTCTACTTAACAACAAACCTACAGTCCCTGTCTTGTTTGCACCGCCTGTATACAGCTTTTCAAAGTATATAAGGCCAAAGGGGCTGGTAATGACCTGGGGGAGGGGGGCGGGGAAACCCATGCTATTTTTCTCAATGATTTTCATCCATATTGCAGGGGCCAGGCATTACATTAAAGCCGCAAGCAGATTTAAATGACTTTTTTCTTATAGTAATCTCATTTTGTGCAGGGACAGTTCTAAACACGTGGCACTTCACAGGCATACTATAGACACCCAGCAGGTACGATATTTAAAGGAATTTTTCAATCTTTTTTTTTCACTTTAAGCATCATTAAAATCACTGCTCCAGAAAAAAACAACCGTTTTTAAAACTTTTTTTATATTGATACATGTTCCCTGGGGCAAGACCCGGGTTCTCAAACCCGTTTTACGACAATAACTTACATATTAGGCTTTAAAATGAGCACTTTTGAATTCGAACGTTCGAGTCCCATAGACTTCAATGGGGTTCTAAATGTTTGCGTGAACGTTCGGTCCGTTCGAAGGTTCTGGTGCGAACCGAACGGGGGGTTCGGCTCATCCCTACTGTAGATAGAACCTTATCCATACGTAAAACATAACAATGATTCGCAAAGATCTCCTCCACCTCTTAATACTGTGAGTGAAATCCAGAAATAAAATTCCACTGCCCAACATTATCGGAAGGGGGGCCTTCCCAATCGCGGAGGAACTCTTCCCTAGGGAGTATAGCTAACTCATGTATAATAGAGTCAAGTACTTCCCCATGATACCCCTTTCAATAAATTTACTCTTTATAATTTCAGCTTGAATAAGAAAATCTGCATCATACATTGGGAATATATTTGAGCCACATAGGGTGATGGCCACTACTCATGGGCAGATAACTGTTGGAATCGGTGGGTTTAAAGAAAACCTTAGTGCACAGCATATTCGCATATCTAAAAATATGAACATCTAAAAAATGGATATCACTGAGGCTAAAATCGCTAGTCAATGTAATGTTATTAGAGTTACAGTTACGTTCATTTAAAAATGCATGTAGAGTAAAAAGTGGGCCTTCCCAAATAAAAAACAATTTGTTGATATATCTTTTATAAAATAATAACTGTGGGCATGGTATTGAAATTTTTTTTGTCTTTCCACTCCCCCATAAAAAGATTTGCTATACTGGGGGCAAAACGAGTCCCCATAGCAACGCCTTTACATTGGGAATACAATTCCCATTATACCAAAAAAAGTTATGGCCTAAACAGAAATCCAGGGCATTCCTCAGAAACACTTTTTTGATTATGGGGGATACAGGATGACACATCGGCGGTCACCATATACACCTGCTCCTTCCCCGCAAGATCAATATGTTGCAACATCTGTAACAAAACTCTTAGTGTCCTTGAGATAGGCTTGTGTTTTCACGACACTTTTTTGCAAATAGAGATCCAAATACTGTCCCAGCCGAGATGTTATCGACCCTATCCCATTCACTATTGGTCTCCCAGGGGGACATTGAGTGCAGTTGTGGCTTTTCTGGACCTCCCCTTGCTCTGTAATAGGCCCTTGGTGGTTGCCATGGTGGTAGGGATGAGCACCTATCACCACGCCATGGCTGTGCTGATTGGTGCAGGTAATGGGGGAGTGCCGTTATAAGCCTGCGTCTTAGTTGTGTGGTCACGCCCTCTGTTGAAGTCAGGATATGACAAAACGCTTCAGGGCGTGACCTAAACGACGCAAACGGAAGTGACGCGTGCGCTCCACCGCAGCCCTACCCGGAAACAGGAAGGAAGGTTTGATTGTCGATTCTCCCCCTGGAGGAGACGGTGAAGTTCTGCTCACTATAAATTAACTCAAGTACGTGCAATATATGAGGGGATTGTTTATGTGGGGGCTTCTATATTTTATATAAATAAACGGAATTATGCTATGTTGGCTTGTTCTTGTTTGTATATTTGGGTTGGAGCCTGCAGCACTTTATTTTCTCCCTGGCTGATGTTGAGTGCAGTATCTTATCTGATGTTGATTCCCTGCTTACTGTTTGGCTATTGACTTGCTCTGATGAGTTTAAACCCCTTAGGGGGGGGGGGGGTGTTCTCACAAGGTGGACCAGGAATTTTCGGTGGAAGGTGCACGCTGTCTATTTCTATAGGATCACCCATGGACACTGTTTGACTCTTTTGCACTTGATCATCTATCCAAAACCATTATTGTGGGGTTGACCATTTAACATTCACCAACATTAGCATTGTTTTGGTATAGGACTGGCACAGTTGGGCTGTTTTCTAGTAATTTTATACCTTTCACTGAATATATGCCCATATATACGCTGTGATTTTAGTAATAAACTTAACTCTAATAACATTAGTCATCTCTATTTCATTCCATCCCAGAGCAGGAGGTCGCGGGCCACATCAGAGAGCTCCGCGGGTTACATGTGGCCCCTAGGCCACTGGTTGGGCACCCCTGGTGTACCCGCTCCTTCACAGGCAGTGAGGTGCATATAGCATCCACTAATAGGAGAGACGGGATTACTTCATACAATGGTGAAATTTTCATCCATTACAGTGAGAGGTGAGGCCATCCACGCCCCCTCTCAAATCTTATCAAATTAAGGAAGCGCCCCCCTGCTCAAATATGTGGCTTTGTAAAAGGACAGGGTCATATTCACGGAGGCCTTCCAGGACTCTACGGATGTGGGTGTAGTGTTCTTCCAAGATAAAACTATGTGTTTCCTAGCATGAAAAAATTATAAAGTGAGTAGGGTTTGTATTGCCGTAGTAGGGGCAAGGTCATCTACCAACCCGAGCAGACAGTGTTTTACAGAGGGGTTTAACGGGATAGTGGTCACCTCCTGCACACACAGAAACCCTTCCAATATTTCTGTAAACCTGGACAGTCCCAGAAGATATGCATAAAGTCAGCTCCATTTACAGAACATCGCCAGCAAGCAGAGGCGACTGAATTCAAAATTCTGGCTATCTTTGCTGGGGTCAGGTAAAGGTGTATATCCAATGCAAAAATGTATAGTGAATCAACTGGTCACGAGCTGAGGTTAGTCTGGTAAATGGTGAATCCCAGACATCCTCCCAGTCTTCCGTGTCCAGATCAGGAACTACCAGCTCCCACTTAGCATTTGCATCTTTTGATGGGTAGCTTCTTAACTCCCTCTACTCAAGCCAAAGTTGTTATCATGTTTGTCAAAAGAATGGAGTTATTCAAGAGAAAACATGTATGCTTTTATGTCAGGGTTTGACAAATTTGCTTGGAATCTAGGAGCCAGCTAAAAAAGTTAGGAGCCAAAAAACGCACCCCGTCCCGCCAAGCTTGCGCGCAGAAGAGAGCGCATACGTGAGTTGCGCTCACATATGTAAACGGTATTCAAACCACACATGTGAGGTTTTCGCCTTGATTGGTAGAGCGAGAGCAATAATTCTAGCCCTAGACCTTCTCTGTAACTCAAAACATGCAACCTGTAGAATTTTTTAAACATCGCCTATGGAGATTTTAAAGGGTAAAATGTTGTCGCCATTTCACGACGCAATTTTAAAGCGTGACATTTTGGGTATCAATTTACTCGGCGCAACATTATCTTTCACAATATAAAAAAAATTGGGCTAACTTTACTGTTTTTTTTTTAAAATTAAAAGTGTATTTTTTCCCTAAAAAAGTGCGCTTGTAAGACCGCTGCGCAAATACGGTGTGACAGAAAGTATTGCAACGACCGCCATTTTATTCTCTAGGGTGTTAGAATAAAAAATATATATAATGTTTTGGGGTTCTAATTAGAGGGAAGGAGATGGCAGTGAACACAGTGAAAAACACATTAGAACTGCTGTTTTGCTACCTGTAATGTAATGTAACCTGTAATGCCAACAGCCACCACAAGATGGCGCAGAAGGAAGCTGAGGCCTGCAGAAGGCCGCAAAGCCGCGGCCTCAATTACCGGCCGGCCCGTGGGCGGGCCCGGCGCCATCGCGCCCCGCGCCGGCCGGGAATTGAGGCCGCGGCTTTGCGGCCTTCTGCAGGCTTAAGCTTCCCCAGGCGCCAGGTCACAATTTCTTGTCGCAATTGCGACCGGGCGCCGGGATTTTGTCGAGGCCTGTTTTATGTGCTTAAAATGTAATACTGTATACTATAAATAATATGCTATGCATTTTCAATATTGAATATGAAATAATTAGCCAATGTGTACATCTTCAGACTGGCAGTCCCTATTCTCCTGTAAAGATGTTACTAAACCCCGTTCTGTACACAATTGAAACAACTTTTTACTTTGCTCACACAGGGCAACGCAATGAGGTTGCTTAAAGTGAAATTAAACACTCAATTGTTTTAAACAATTTCAGCAGCTGATTTTAAACTTTTAGTTCTTGCCTTTAGCTGGACATACACTGTTGAGCTGGGTACACACGGACTGAAAACGATTGTTTTGGCAGGAACCAGCCAACTTTTGGCTTGTGTGTACAGCTGTCTGTTCTACAGAAGACAGTGTTACGTGCAAACCTGGAAAACCAGCATCCAACCAGCTCTGAAAGCCAATGTCTGCCAATGCTGATCAGTGGTGAGGGGGACCCCCCTGTCAGAACACAAAGGCACAGCGAGAGAGATCATTTGTGTTAGTACAGCAATCTCTCATTTTTTTTCTGTTGTGCCTGCTGGGTAAACAAAGAAAACTAGTGTGTATCCAGCCTTATTTTTTTTAATTCTGCCAGCAAATTAGATGGATAGAGGAAACACCCGCCAGGGCATTGTTTTCTGAAAGCTGGACCTGTAGCTGTCAGAATACACTGATCAGTGGCTGTGGCTGATCAAACAATTGATTTATGTCACATGTTCTGTTTTAGACCCCTTTCACACTGAGGAGTTGTTGAGGCGGTACAGCGCTAAAAATAGCGCTGCTATACCGCCTGAAAAACTCCTGCACTGCATACTCAATATGAAAGCCCGAGGGCTTTCACACTGAGGTGATGCACTGGCGGGAGAGAAAAATATCTCCTGCCAGCAGCATCTTTGGAGCGGTGAGAGGATCGGCGTGTATACCACTCCTTCCCATTTAAAACAATGGGAAACCGCAGCAATACCACCTGCAATTGCGGGCGGTATTAACTCCTTTATCGGCCGCCACGGCGGCTCCCGCCCCAGTGTGAAAGGGGCCTTAGGATGGCTCCATTCCCTTGCAGGGTCTTATGGATTCACCCCTGCATGCAGACACACTCCTGGTCAGGATTAGGATAGAAGTATAAATCACTGTTGACTTGTTTTTGAAGGTGCAAGCCCTTGGAAAAGTAATCTTTACTCATTTACTAGTAAACGGGTCATGGTCCCAGGACATGCATGTAGCCAACAATGTGTTTTGACAGTTAATATGCACATGCTTGCTTCTGGTCAGAGTCTTAGTGACATGGGTAAGATATAATGGTCCAAGCTTCAAAAACAAGCCAGCAATGGCAAATTCCCAACACATAATCTAACAGTTTCCTTTTAAACCATGTTAGTGCTCAAACCATGACAGTGAGACAACAAAGCATGCTGTTGGCATTTTCTTTAGTGATCTCTACGTGGTGTGCTCAGAGCTCATTAAGCAGAATGAGAAATTAAAGTTAGAGCCAAAAAGAGAATATAGACATAGATCTGGTCCACAGCCGCCCGGCCCAGTCTGTTACTACTGACAAGCAGCCACACAAACCAGGCTGTGACACTGTAGCTGCCCACACACAGGTTTCTTTCCCTCTCCCTAACCACCAGTGAGCAAATGAGTGGCTGTTGAGGGAGGCGGAGGAGAGAGAATGTGCAAGAGAGAGAGAGAAATGGCCACAGGACACATTTGGCAGGACTGTGGTAGCTGTAGAGAGAACCAGAGGAGAACCCTGCCCACTGGCCAGGGAATGGAAAAGGGAACAAGAAGCCTGGGCTTGGAGCAGTCTTGTGAGGAAAAAATAAGAAGACCACTGGAGAGAACTGCACATCTAGAGTGTTTGCTGCTAGGTCAGAGAGAGACTGGACTGCCACATCTGCACGAATCAGATGTCAATAAGCTGGGTGAAGGGGGAATCATTGGTTCTATGAGCAATCACCACTACCTGGTTCCGAGTCTTAACCAGTACCACTGGTTTCAGATGTCAGAGCAGGAGGAAACTTAATCACAGACTTCTTAATGGTGAGAGACCCTTGACCACAACTTCCTTACCCACTTCTTGTTACCCCTAATTTGTGATATAATTCGGGTACTTACATCCTGTACCATGGAATCCACTTTAAGCTGAGCACTCCAATGCAGGAACTTTGAGCCCCAATGATTAGAAATATACTGGCCTGTGAGAGGGGTTTGGAGAGACTAAAGGACCTTTTGGCTTCCAGTTCCTCCTTTAGGTAGGACCTCCATAGATTCAGGGTTCAGGTGCAAAGACATTTGGTTCTCTTATTGTTTGTGGTGTTGAACAAATTTCTTATTTGTTATAATTTATTGATATTTATATTCTGTTTTGTTGCCTTGTTAAGTGTATTTTCCGAATTAACTCACCTTCTTTAGCCTTGGTGTGTCAAGGGGAGTAATATTGCCAGAAGATTTGTCGCCATCCAGAATTAGGGGGTCCATACATCAACAGCTCTTTCGGGGGTTCACTTCATAGAATTGGTAAAACCTTGGTGTCCAGTGTGAAATATTTGTATATCCCATCTCATCTGACTAAGTATTGTTATAACCAGAATTGCATTCTAGCCAGTATCTTGTGGATCCACATGCCAGCACTGAAAGCGGAAAATGCTCTATAAAGCCAACACCATGTAATTGGCATCCTTCAACTTAAAGTCACATACAGCTTTAATAGAGCAAACAACTAATGGCCCATAAAGAGATGATCTTCAGCACACTGGTGGATTCATTGCTGATGTTCCTCGTATAGCCCTGGTATTGGAATTGCCTGCCAATGCGGTAATTTATTCACCATAATTATGTGTCAAATCAGCACAAGCTACATTATGATGTGACCTGTGAACGTCTTCATAATGAGATTGCTTGTAACCCTCTCACTGCAAGGGAGAGCCTTTAAATAAGGCTGAGACACAACCAGGCCAGGCCAGTCAGCACAGAATGGGTTAAAGCCTTGACAAAACAGCAGGACAGAATCTCATCGAAACATCTCTCTTGTCCTTTCATTATCAGTAGCCTGCATGATTTTCTTTCCCAAATAGCAGCACGATAAGCATTGCTTTGCAACAATGTGACAAAATTAACATTTATGTAGACAGAGCAACAGAAGTGTGTCACTATGCAACTAGATTACAATACCCACGCAGGCCAAAGTGTACACAGCCCAGGCCTCTCCAGCCCAACAGGGTTTCAGACTTGAGTTTATTAGTAGCAGATGGTAGAAAAGAAGATATCAGTCACCTGTCTCCTACAAGCCAGGCTGAGCAATACATACTGATATTACTTCTGTTTACTGCTTAGTCTTACTCACAGAGTACATGTGAAAGTAAAAATAAACCAGACCGTTTGGATACAGAAAGCCTTAATGAGATCTGTTATAAAGCTGTCAAAGGGTCACCAGCATTGGATGCAGTAATGAGTCTTTCGGGAGAGCAATCCTGAAGCTATTTACCAGCCATATGTACTTATCAGAAATTCACTATATTTCTCTGTTTCTATGGATATGATATATCAGGGGAGTTGTTACTAAACAGATTTTTGAAATGTAAAAGGAAAAAAAAGGAAGAAAGAAAACACTTTATTACTTGGGGATAAATGTAACAGGAAGAAGCGTTTAGACTCTTCAGAAAGGTGTCGGAGTATTTGCTAATTATCATTTACTGATAAACAGTATAGACAGCTGACAAATCACTTTGTTTAATTATTTTATATACTTCTATAAATGTATATCTCCAATGCATATTCCCAGTACAACAAAGGTGGTAAAGTTAACGGAAGTTCACATAGTAAAGATACGATTTATGTGCTCCGTACATATTTGAGTTTAAAGGAATAACACATAAATCCATATAGTGTAACTGTCTAGGAATTTAACAATACTATACCAATAATATCTGTATAGAGGTGGACTCCTGTCTACATATATTTACTTTATTTCTCTGAACTGAAATCAGATTAATATTTGTATTTTTTTCAGATGTCTTCTGTTCTAAATAAATCAGTTTAAAAAGCAGGCAAACCAGTCAACAGCAATTTTCTTTATTGTCCTGATTATATGAATGTAGGTATCTGTGGTCTAGAGATGCCATTCACAAGTCACGATTGCCCAGATTTCTAAATTGCATGACTCTTTACAGATCAGACACCTGATCATATTCCAGTTTAATACCACACACACACAAGCAAAATGTCAACTCTGCTCTTGTTTTAACTATGATACAACTTTAGCTTTATGCTGAGCAATAGTGGTCATCCCATCATCTATTGACTTCTGTACATCTAAGGACAAAGTGGCCATGTGTCCTACTTTGAAATCATGAATGATCATTCTTTTATTTACATTTTTCACTTTCCAGGGAAAACCTACTGCAGGTCCATTCTGAAGCATCTTCTTAATGCTGCAAAAGCCTGCATTCCATTACAGTGAAAATGTCCTTGTCCACCATTGATCTCCATGTGGATACTTAGGCCCCTTTCACATGTATGCATTTCCATCCATCCGTTGCGGATGAAAACGGGACATACATTGGTCCCTATATGATTGCGGGTGTCAGCGGATGACCATCCGCTGACACCCGTAATCACCCGCCTCCACAATGATCCAATTTTTCGGACGGAAGAAAATCCTATTTTTCTTCCGTCTGGCGGATCGGATCGGGTGAACACGGACATACGGTCCTCGTTCATCCCATCCCCCATAGGGGAGAGCGAAGGAAAGACATGGCGGTCCCTGCACAGTGTGCAGGGACCGCCCTGTCAGCCGACGGCTCAGCAGGGATTTTACGGAGGATCCCCGCTGAGCAAAGCGGACACACGGAGGCGGATCATTACTGATCCGCCCGTGTGAAAGGGCCCTTAAAGCGGTAGTTCACCCATAAATGTATTTTTACCCTTAGATGGATGCTCATTTAGTCTAGGCGAATCGGCTAGTTGTTTTAAAATCCGAGCAGTACTTACCGTTGTAGAGGGCGATCTTCTCCGCCGCTTCCGGGTATGGGTCTTCGGGACTGGGCATTCCTTCTTGATTGACAGTCTTCCGACAGGCTTCCGAAAGGCTTCCGACGGTCGCATTCATCGCGTCACGAGTAGCCGAACGTCGGTGCGGCTCTATACTGCGTCTGCGCACCGACGTTCGGCTACTTTCGGAGAATCGCGACGCGATGAATGCGACCGTCGGAAGCCTGTCGGAAGACTGTCAATCAAGAAGGAACGCCCAGTCCCGCAGCCCATACCCAGAAGCGGCGGAGAAGATCGCTCTCTAAAAAGGTAAGTACAGCTTCGATTTAAAAAAAAAATAGCCGATTCCCCTAGACAAAATGAGCAGGAATCTAAGGGTAAAAAGTTGTATGTTCGGGTGAACCCCCGCTTTAAGCTGGAGGAGACTAAGAAGATGGAAGACCTTGTCTTGTCCTTACAAAACAAGCATGATATATTCTATAAAAGTTGGTTCTCCTGTAATGACTTAATTATTTCAGATGAAGGCACAATTCTGATATCAGAAACAACTTGACTAAAAATCCACTCCCACTCTAGTGTATCCCAAAGGAGCCGTGTTTTCCCCAAGCCTGACCAATTCTACTGCTTGCCCTTGCTGATCTTATATTGCATTAATTTCTATTTTCCTCATCTATACTCTTCATTCTTGCCAACCCCATCCCAGTACACCCCCATAAGGCCCGTCCCCCAACTCATATAAACCCCTCTCCGTACCCACCATCCTCCACTTTTTCCTTGGCCCTCCCTAATCTGACCTCTGGTCTGGAGAACTTCTACCTCTATATATCTCTCAATTCTACCTCCTCCTCTCCCATACCCCCTGCTCTCACAAAGAAAATTGTCCCAGTCTATTGTGTTTGGAACATACTTGTAAGCTTAATTTCACGTGATTTCCATAAACACATTAGACGGGGAGATGCGTGGGACTTTGACAGTGCTTGATTATATAACTTTATGAGATTGAACAAAGCAAAATTAAATAGGTTGTATAAAAATATATAAGGTTTATTCATAAATTATATTGTATTTAAAAAAAGGGAAAGAGAATGCAACGCAGTGAACTCTCTCCTTGTAAGTCACCAACTTGCAGTCCTACATGTTTCGCCTGATTAAGGCTTCTTCAGGGACGAGTAGGGACTTTTAATTAATCTAAAGAGAAATATAAATAGTTTATAGATACATGCTTTACATATATATTTTGAAATAATACTATTCATAAATTATCAAACATATATTTCTAAAGTGATATAGATTAATACCTCTAGACTCATGGGAGCCCTCCAAGCAGAAAGTGTGCCCCAGTAAGAGATCAAATAAACTGGGAGCACTTTGCATCTTTGCACACATAATCCTTTCCATCAGCCTGTAATTCATCTTTAGGTCCACTACGGGCGATCGGGGGCAACCATCAGAACAGCGCACATTGCTGCTGAACCTGAGCGGAGGCACAGATGCTATGCTTGTCCGAATAGGTGACGATCAGGTAGACGAGATGGTCATGTGCACTGGGAGACAAATAGCGGTGAATACACTGCTCACACAGTGACGCTTGTGCGTCAGTTTCCATCCATTGGCAGCCACTGCGCATGGCTCTTCTCTCTCTCCCTTGGTGTTTACTTCACCATGTACGTCACCACCCAGTGCCCGTAGGTGTGCCGTCGACGTAGTGACGTCACACGCGGCGCGGCCAATACATCAATGTAGATACAAATAGGACCGACGATGGCGATGCTGCCTTCATTGGATCCGCTCTGGGAGCTACGTTATTCACACACAGCAAACAGGTACGTGCTACCACAGCAGCCTTAAGCTTGAAGACTTGGTCTGTCTCCCAGCTTATATAACTCATGCTTTTCTGTCCATATAGATTGCACTGGTCCGACGGCTTTATACATGCCTTAAAGTTCACTCCAATCATAAGTACTTAAAGGCTTCCAACTTAACCTCAAGGTATTTGTTTGGTTGAATGGGCTTCGGGGTTTTTTACATTTCGGTTAGACCTTGCAGCACTCTCATTCACAAATAATGTATTCCTTTTTAACTATATCATTGACAGATATAGAATACACTTTAATGGTTCTTCCATGTATTAAATGTTTGCTGTTCTGTGATTCCAAGGCTTCCAGACTACGCAGCCATTGATTTACCAACATGTAAGCCCATATATTTATGTATTACATAGTCCTTAAGAGTATCTTTTTACTGACTTTGTTCATCCCTTTTTTTGTTGACCGTTTGCAATAGTTTAAAATCCTTTTTTGCTTATCTTCCTAAGGCTGCATTAGCAAAGGTGCCTAGTTCATTATCCCCATTTGGATCACTTTGATGTTCTATGCAGGCAGTATTGGACCTGGATACGTGTCAGTACAGATGCCTTTTGCTCCATAAAGTGCTCCCAGTTTATTTGGTCTATTACTGGGGCACACTTTTTGTTTGGAGGGCTCCCATGAGTCTAGAGGTATTAATCTATATTACTTTAGAAACATATGTTTGATAACATTTATGAATAGTATTATTTCAAAATATATATGTAAATCATGTATCTATAAACTATTTATATTTCTCTTTAGATTAATTTAAAAAGTCCCTACTCGTCCCTGAAGAAGCCTTAATCAGGCGAAACATGTAGGTGACTTACAAGGAGAGAGTGCACTGCATTGTATTCTCATTCCCTTTTTTTAATGCTATGTAATTTATGAATAAACCTTATATATTTTTATACAACCTATTTAATTTTTCTTTGTTCAATCTCATTAAGTTATATAATCAAACACCGTTAAAGTCCCACGCATCTCCCCGTCTTTGGGGTTTCTATACAACTTTTCTTATAGGGATGTAGGTGCTATATACTCACTTTAGTCAAGTGCTCGCTCTGTAATTTCTTTATCTATACATTAGACTATGGGGTTTGTGGTAGATTTGTGTAATTAAATGTATATTATTATGAAGTGTCAAAATAAAGTTTGCCTTTTCCTGGGTTATGCTTTATTTTTTAATATCACAAATATTGGAAGTAATATCACAAATATATCACAAAACATAGTGAGTAAACTGTGGTCAATAACTGGGAGGCTTATCCTCCCATTAATGCACATTATTATTAAACATCAAAGGAAAAGGGGGGCTATGCAAACACATAGGTGGGACTTTAGATTAAGCACATGTCTGTGCCTCCATCCCTATTGTGTATATAGAACAAGGAGATTTGGGACTTTAGAATGAGGTTCGAGACAGGGTGGGAGTATATAAAAGGAAAACATGTTTATTGACATGAACAATATAGTGTGATACACTCACTGGGTCAAGGGGGCTGGAAAGGGAAACATAGCTGGAATGAACATTAGAGATGCATGATAATATCAACAAGGAAACTCATGACACATGGCTTTACATATGAAACATGGACACAGGGATAAACAATGTCATCAATAGTAATTGCAAAACAGTATGAAAAACAATGGACAGCTTCCCATAAATAGGAGATAACACACATATTAATCCTTAAAGTGGCACAGTGCGATAAAGGACATGAGGTAAAGAGTAGTAGATTGTGATGGCTGGTGGGTCAGATATGGAGTAAATTGGCATCCTTGAATGGCCTGACGCGTTTCGTGCTATTGCACTCATCAGGGGCTCATGCTACCAAATCTGAAGGATAAGATAATATTAAAATCTACGATAACTTAAAACATAACTGGACATGTAAAGAAAAATGTTACTGCGCTGATATAATTTATCCAGAGAGTACAATCTCTGGAGATATAAACCGTGGACTGTGTATAATAAACAGTATCAGGGACACAAAGTACCCAATACTCAGTGTGGATAAACTAAATACAAACAATATATAAATACTAGTATGTCCCAATACTTTAAACGTGAGCCAAAACGTCTTGGTTGATATATCAGTATACCATAGTGCTCCTGTGAGGAAAAAACAATGGCTACCGTTGATGCTACTAGCCAACTAAAATAATGAAAACAAACAATGCAAAGAAAATAAATATATACAAATAAATACTATTCCAAAAAATGTGCAATGTGCCAGCTGCACTGTGAGTAATCCAATGCTGACCAATTCAAATAATCAGTGAATTGTGCAATGTGTCAGCTATACTGAAAATAGTCCAATGACAGACAATCTTGCTTTTATACAATAGGTTCCAGTGTAACAAGAGTTCAGTGCTGGTAATGCTGTATACAAAAAGGTGCAACTGTCTCTTCCACCCGACAAAGATGTGCCACCATCACCAATGGTTAAACTCAACACTCACCAGACCCCAGATAATAATAGGCCCCAAAGTGGTGTCTTTTCTTTGTCCGTCAGTGGGTGTTGCCTCCTTCTCCCTTTACAAGATATCCTCAAAAACAAGGGGCTCATCATGGTGTAGTATATTAAAACTTATTTATTAAAATAAAGATAAAAAGTTGCACTTACAATTAGGAGTGCCTCTAACCGGCACTGAGTGTCTTTGGCAGTGTCAACTGTTAAAAGCCGCTGACCAGCTTTTAAATGGCGTCTTAGAAGGTGTGCATACCCCGCTACTCTCATGTATTGCTACAAAGGGATCCTGGCGTGCTGATGCGCTTCCCCCTCCTTGTGTTTGTCCAAGCAGCCTCTACACGTTTCGCTATTGTGTCATCAGGAAAGATGGACAAGGACATGGATGACAGTCCTATGCTTACATACCCAAGAGCTGGTGGGAGTGTGCAAGTGCTGAGCTGTAGCCAAAAGGAGGATGTCACGTCCCGGAAACTGGGGTGACTGCCCACAGGCAGCCAACACGCAGGGCTGGATTACCTCTATGGGCTGGTGTCTCGAACCTCATTCTAAAGTCCCAAATCTCCTTGTTCTATATTATTGAACATCAGACATAAAATGTCCAGCTTTTTAGAGCTTAGATCAAATCACTGGTTCCAATGGGACACACATTGCAATGTTGGATGACAACTTTGTACATGATTAGAGACAGTTATTGTTTTACTATTGTGAAGTATTTCACAGCAAGAGTGCTTCTAAAACATGCATCAGGCTGTGTATGAATTATAAATATGATTACCTGATTACAGAATCCCTCTAAGGTAATAACCTTGATGTGCAGCATGAGTCAGAATGCTAATTGTTAGTATATGTGTGACAGCATCTTTACTTGTCCTTGTATTACAGTGTGACTCATCAAGCCAGCATGTTAAAATTTCTTACAAATTCTATCACATTTATGTATTCTCTTATATATAGTGCCTTGAAAAAGTATTCATAGCCCTTGAAATTTTCCACATTTTTTCATGTTACAACCAAAAACATAAATGTCTTTTATTGGGATTTTATGTGATATACCAACACAAAGTGGCACATAATTGTGAAGTGGAAGGAAAATGCTAAATGTTTTTCATAATTTTTAACAAATATGTGAAAAGTGTGGTGTGCATTTGTATTCAGCCCTCTTTACTCTGATAACCCCAACTAAAATCTAGTGGAGCCAATTGCCTTCAGAAGTCACCCAATTAGTAAATAGTCCACCTGTGTGTAATTTAATCTCAGTATAAATGGAGCTGTTCTTTGAACCACTCCGTGGTTTGCTAGAGAACTTTAGTGAACAAACAGCATCACGAAGGCCAAGGAACACACTAGACAGGTCAGGGATAAAGTTGTGGAAAAGTTTAAAGCAGGGTTAGGTTATATAAAAATATCCCAAGCTTTGAACATCTCACAAAGCACTGTTCAATCCATCATCTGAAAAAGGAAAGAGTATGGGACAACTGCAAACCTACAACGATATGGCCATCCACCTAAACTGACACGCCAGACAACAAGAGCATTAATCAGAGAAGCAGCCAATGGGCCCGTGGTAAATCTGGAGGAGCTACAGAGATCCACAGCTCAGGCGGAAGAATCTGTCCTCAGGACAACTATTAGTCATGCACTCCACAAATCTGGCCTTTATGGAAGAGTGGCAAGAAGAAAGCCTTTGTTGAAAGAAAGCCATAGGAAGTTCTGTTTGCAGTTTTGCAAGAAGCCATGTGGGGGAAACAGCAAACACATAGAAGAAGGGGCTCTGGTCAGATGAGACCAAAATTGAACTTTTTGGCCTAAAAGCAAAATACTATGTGTGGCAGAAAACTAACACTGCACATCACCCTGAACACACCATCCCCACCATGAAACATTGCGGTGGCAGTATCATGTTGTGGGGAAGCTTTTCTTCAGCAGGGACAGGGAAGCTGGTCAGCGTTGATGGGAAGATGGATCAAGCCAAATACAGGGCAATCTTAGAAGAAAACCTGTTAGAGTCTGCAAAAAACTTAAGACTATGGCGAAGGTTTACTTTCCAGCAGGACAGTGACCCTAAACATACAGCCAGATCTACAATGGAGTGGTTTAGATCAACGTATATCATGTTAGAATGGCCCAGTCAAAGTTCAGACCTTAATCCAATTGAGAATCTGTGGCAATACTTAAAATTGCTGTTCACAGACGCTCTCTATCTAATCTGACAGAGCTTGAGCTATATTGCAAAGAAGAATGGGCAAAAATGTCACTCTCTAGATGTGCAAAGCTGGTAGAGACATCCCCAAAAAGACTTGCAGCTGTAATTGCAGTGAAAGGTGGTTCTACCAAGTATTGACTCAGGGGGGCTAAATACAAATGCACGCCACACTTTTCACATATTCATTTGTAAAAAAAATGTTGAAAACCATTTATCATTTCCCTTCCACTTCACAAGATTACAAATGTCCTGGTTGCCTAAGCCTATGACTGTCACAAAACACATGTGCGCAAAACGCCTCATCAAGGCAACCTTAGAACAGCTTGCGGGTCACCATGCTCCATCTGGTTGTCCACCACCATCATCTCTGGCTACCACGAGAGGCCATGACAGCTATCCCAGTTAGCCAGCCCAGCTCTGATTCCAGCATCTGGTTGTGACCATACACTCTACAAGCATTGATCAGCTTTTTACGTGTTTTGTTAGGAGAGACCAATGGCAATCCCATCACAGCATCGCGGTATCCCTCCTCCTCCCCCGATGTCCCAGCAGGTCTGACGTCAATGGCACACGTGGGACAGAGGTGTTCCCCCATCTCTCCACTGACCACTGCTCCCATTTCCTCCTCCTCCTACACGCTGGACGAACATGTACACAGTGAGCAGGCTCCTTTTTTCTCGGCCACAGCATAGCAGGGGCACTGGTGCCCCCTCCCCCTGCTGCAAGGGACTTGATTACATCTACAAACTGTCGTCTCCTTATTGCTCAGTGGACCTATGGCAGGCCCAGACTGGGACAAAAAATAGGCCCAGGCATTTTGGATTAAGCAGCCCATGACATGCTAACCGACACCTCTGGCAGAGAAAATAGGGGGAGGTGGAGAGCATGCGGGGAGGTGGAGAGCACAGGGAGGGCGGTGGAGAGCATGCAGGGAGGTGGAGAGCACTGGGGGTCGGCAGAGAGCATGGGGAGAGGTGGAGAGCACTGGGGGGTGGCAGAGAGCATGGGGGTAGGTGGAGAGCCCTGGGGGGTGACAGAGAGCATGGGGGTGGTGGAGAACATTGGAGGGGGGTGGCAAAGAGCACTAGGGGGTGTCAGAGAGCATGGGGGTGGCGGAGAGCACTAGGGGGTGGAGGTTGAGAGCACTGGGGGTGGCAGAGAGCATGGAGGGAGTTGGAGAGCCATGGGGGTGGCAGAGAGCCCTGGGGGGGTGGCAGAGAGCACTGGGGGGTGGCAGAGAGCACTGGGGGGAGGCAGAGAGCACTGGGGGGAGGTTGAGAGCACTGGGGGGGTGGGATGGCAGAGAGCATTGGGGGGTGGCAGAGAGCACTGGTGGGTGACAGAGAGCATGGAGGGAGTTGGACAGCACCGGGGGGTGGCAGAGAGCTCTGGGGGGAGGTTGAGAGTCCTGGGGGGGGGCAGAGAGCACTGGGGGGGGTGGCAGAGAGCACTGGGGGGAGGGGGTGGCAGAGAGCACTGGCGGTTGGCAGAGAGCATGGAGGGAGGTGGAGAGCACTGGGGGGTGGCAGAGAGCTCTGGGGGGAGGTGGAAATCATGAGGAGGCAAAGAGTATGAGCGGTGTAGGAGGAGCAGTGGGGACGGCTGCATATAAAAAATCATTTTCTCCATCTCCCTTCTGCAGTATTGAAATGCCTGCTTTTCCTCTACCTCTCGCAGCCTCAGGCATTCCAATATTGCAGAAGGGAGATGGAGAAAAAGATTTTTTATATGCAGCCGCCCCCACTGCTCCTCCTATCCAAGTTACAGGAGGGGGGCTGCACTCACATTTTCTGGTATATCCGGGCCGGTGTTGTAGCAGCAGGTGTCTGCTCTGGCTCCTCCCCCTCATTGAATAAATTGTTTTTACGATCCTTCATTTGTCGTGGGACTTAACACTTCTTTAACCCGTTGAGCGCTGGATTGTTTTGTTTTGTATTGTTTGATTCGTATCCCCCAGCTATGGTTTCCATCTAGCTGCACCAGGCTCAGACCCCACATCATTGATTACGATCCCCCTCCCTCTCTTTTTTCCACTTTTTCCTACATTTTAGTGGTGACTTTTGTGCCATGTGCCATGAACACAGCCTTAGCATTGCCATCAGTGCAGCCTGATCGATGCCCATTTGCAGCCTCGGAGGGAGAGGGAGGGGAGCGGCACGAGCGGCAACAAATTACATACAGCATGATCTCCTGTTTACTCGGCGACCTCTTTAAGACAAAGTCCCATCTCCTATAAGAGACAGAACAGTCATCCAATGGCAGCCCAGAAGATGGGACTTCCTATTATAGACGCCACCGAGTAAACAGGAGATTCTCCTGTATGTAATCTGTCGGCGCTCGTTCCGCCTCCTCCCTGTCCCCTCCGAGGCTGCAGATGGGCATCGATCAGGGATCATGCTCCCTGTCCCCTCCAAGGCAGCTCCGATAAATACGGTATATATCTTTTGTAGCCCTGGGGGCCACAAAAGATATACATATCCAAATCACCAGGGGGGCCGTATTAAACCAGAACAGGGGTCGCAATTGGCCCGCGGGCCAGACTTTGGACATGCCTGCTTTAGGCAATGTTCTGCTAGGAAACTTTGGGTCCTGCCAGTCATGTGGGTGTTGCTTTTACATGCACCACCCTTCTAAACATGTATCATACATTGTAATACGAGTGCTTCTGTATCAACGTTTCCTAGGCATTGTAAGCACCCTTGTTACTGTTGAATCCACTGTTAAGGTATATTGTCTCAGTATGCTTTATCATTGGACTTCTGCGAATACAATCCCTAGGAAATATATACTGGTTGTGATATTTCTTCTGCTTGATAATTTTGTTCTAATGGAATGCATCCGACTAACTTTGTCCCTGGAATTAGCTTTAAAGGGCATAGCTTAGGAGAGAACATAGCTTATATTACCATAGATCAGGGCTCAAAATTTCAAGTCCTGAGTTACTAGCCAGGCCTTAAGAGTTACTCGCCACAAGTTGCCCCACTCAACCCCGCCCTTTGTAAATGATCATATTTTATTCAGATCATACATGGTATGCAGGGTCATCTAATGTTAATTGGACCCTGAACAAACATTTCCATGCCCACTTTAGAAACCCTACAGGAAAGGGTCAGAGAGACTGCAGGCATGGCAAGGAGAGGGTCAGAGAGACTGCAGGCATGGCAGGGAGAGGGTCAGAGAGACTGCAGGCATGGCAAGGAGAGAGTCAGAGAGTCTGCAGGCATGGCAAGGAGAGGGTCAGAGAGACTGCAGGCATGGCAAGGAGAGGGTCAGAGAGACTGCAGGCATGGCAAGGAGAGGGTCAGAGAGTCTGCAGGCATGGCAAGGACAGGGTCAGAGAGACTGCAGACATGGTACAGGTACTGTGGATGGTGTGGTGATGAATGGCTCCCCCATCCCTCTACATTTCTGTAGAGGGGGAGATGTTGCAGCTCAGTGTACACAGCTCTAGGACCTGGGAAAGCATGTGCTCCCTCTACACTTGTTCAGTGTGATCCCTGACCCCTCCCCATGCTCTGAGTGCCGGACTCCTCTGCTCACGTTCTCCCCAGGACCCTCACTCAAATCATCAGCAGTGTCCAGATCCAGACAGCACAAAGATCCCTTCATACTCCCAGCCAGTCAGCTCAGAAGTGTCCCAGAGCAAACAGCAAGTCCTCTCCTGTTCCCTTCCATTGTCAGGTCGGAAGTCGGAAGTTACATCTTCCTCCTCTAAATGCCGGGTCCTCCAAGCACCTGATTGGTTGTTAGGATGCTAGCAACCAATCGTTTTGACCGGTGGGACTTTGGAGACAACAGGAGAAAGCCAGTAGTTCCACTTGATTGGGCACCTCTTCTGCTACTCGCAATCGGTTGGTTAGTATAATGCCGTGTACATACGATCGGATTTTCAGTTGGAAAAACCTTGGATGTTTTTTTCGATGGAATTCCACTCAAGCTTGGCTTGCATACACACAATCACACAAAAGTTCTCTGAACTTTCGACCGGCAAGAATGCAGTGACGTACAACACTATGACGAGCCGAAAAAATGAAGTTCAATGCTTCCGAGGATGCGTCAAATTTTTCCGAGCATGCGTCGGAATTGCTACAGACGATCGTAATTTATGCTTGAAAATGTTTCCGCCGCAAAATTTCAGTACCAGCTCTCAGATTTTTGTTGGTGGAAATTCCGACAGGAAAAGTCAGATGGAGCCTCCACACGGTCGGAATTTCCGACCAAAAGCTCACATCGGACTTTGCTTGTCGGAAAATCCGACTGCGTGATAAGTGTCTTTATAAAGCGGGTCTGCTCCACAAACCTGTGCGGAGACCTGTTTAACCTGTAAGTTTAATCCCATTTTTTCTGTTACTTTCTATCTATGGTACTGTTTTTCAACATCCACTGAACTACTTGTCCTTGGGTAATTTCTTGGGTGGACCAGCCATGTTCCATCCAGGTTAAATCCTACTTTCAGTGTAATTGTAGATCTTGGACAACTTTTACATTTTTTATGTTTTTTTCATAGTTTTTTAAGGGTCATTTAATGTATCCCATTGGGTATTTTTCTCCTTCTTTAAAGGTCTGCTTCTGGTGGGTGGTTCTTGGCCTATTTTTCAGGTTTTTTGGGAGACGGGTCACCTTGTTGCACTGCACCGGTAATGATGATTGGCAGTTTTTAATAATGTTTATTTTCTCTTATATGGTTATGTGTTTTATGTACAAAATTGTTTAACTAATTGACATCTTTTGATGTTTTTTGTTCGTGTTATGTAGGTTGACTACTAGACCTCTATGCTCCTGATGAAGCGTCCTGTACGCGAAACATGTCGAGAGTAAAAGCAAGACTTACCATTCCGCACACCAAACTCAGTTTCAAGGAATAAAAGTTTACATACACCCTTCTGTGCTATTTGATCTCATGTCATGAGTATATTTGCATAAGTATAAGCTTTTTTGTTAGTATGTCGATGTTGTATTGTCCTCACGAAGATTTGTATATTCTCTTTTATATACTTTCTTTTATGAATAAATATTTATAGATTTTTTACATTTATTACTTGTACCGTCCAAAGTCCATTCTAATAGTTCAGACTAATTTCCATTTTCAACATACCTTCTGTGTGCAGGAGCCCCCCTAATACTTACCTGAGCTCCACCTACTTCAAGCAATTTTGCACGAGAGACTCTCTTGTCTGGAACTCCCCTCCTCATTGGCTGAGACAGCAGCACAGTGCCATTGGCTGCCGCTGCTGTCTAAGTCAGAGAGCCAATGAGGAGAGAAACGAGGCAGGGCTGGGGTAGGCCACAGCTCTATGTCTGAATGGACACAGGGAGCTGCAGCTCGGCTCAGGTGCCCCCATAACAAACTGCTTGCTGTGGGTATACTCAACAGGAGAAGGGGCCAGGCGCACCAAAGAGAGGCTTTAGTATCACTGTAATAATGCTCACCCAGTCTCTCCAGAACCCAGCAACAGTGGGACAGGACCAGAAAAGCCTCTAATAGCTCCCGTTGTTCTAATAGCTAATGCCAAGGGTTCCACCACCAGGGCAAAAAGCAGGGATGATAAAGAACACCCCTGCCTTATCCCCCAGGTCAGCAGAATACATTCAGAGATCTCTTCATTATTTCTCACTTTTGCCCTTGGGGCCCAATACAACAGCTTTACCCATTCTATGAATACAGGGCCTATATTAAAAGCCGACAAAGCCTCCCATAGATACTGCCACTCTACGCTGTCAAATGCTTTAACAGTTTTGAGGGACAACACTGCCCTAGGATTCAATTCCTCAAAAGGAACCTGTAGATTCAAAAATAATCTCACGATATTTAGTGCTGTTGATCTACCCATAATAAAGCCAAACTGGTCAAGATGAACTATGGTATAGATTATTTTACTCAATCTGTTTGCTAGCACCTTTTCCAATATCTTGACATCCGTGCAAAACAAAGATCTGTCCCTCCTTGGGTATAACAATAATCGTGGCCTCTGTCATAGATACTGGCAATACTTCTGGCAGCATTAATTCTCCATATTCAGTGCAAATCTCATTTGGTAGCCCATTTGGGCCTGGTGTCTTATGGTGCGTCTCTGCTACCACCTTCTGCAATTCTTCCAAGGAAATCGGAGATTCCAACGCTGCCCTATCATTTTCTGATAACTGTGAAATAGGCAGGCCCTGCATAAAGTCCTCCATTTCCCCGCTTACATTCCCAATTTTAAATTACTCTGAGTTGCATAGTTCTAAAGACCCTTGTTATTTCTACTGGCAAACTAGTCCCCCCCACCACCAGAGGTTTCAATAGACATTATGACTGAGGGAGAAGAGCCCTGGGACTGGGGATGAGCTTCAATGAGCGTTGAAATACGAACGTTATGGGCCGTTCGTGCCAAATTTGAGTGGCGTGTCACGGCCCATAATTCACTGTGGCATCGCAGTGCATTGCTGGCTGATGTTTGGCCAAGCATGCACTATGACCCGCATGCTTGGCCAATCACAGTGCGCAAAAAATGGAGAGCCATAATTGGCCAAAGCCAGAGTTTGGCCAATTATGGCTCAGGGGGGTTTAGTAAACGCCCCACACTATAGAAGGCCGCATGGAAGTCGGCCTTGTGTAGTGTGTTGCGGTGGTTAAGAGTGGACAAAGAGAGACAGAGAGAGAGAGTGTAATTTTTTTAAAGTTAGATAAAGCAGGCAGGCAGGTCAGTTACAGTGTGTAGAGGATATATATGCATCCCAGGTGTTGTATATATATTTATACACTGTATTGAGTTTAGTTAGATCCGCTTTTCCTAATATACTGAAAGACAGGCAGGTGATTGTGCTAGCTGTAGTATTCTCACTTGGTGTACTGTGTCCTCTGCACAGTGTGCACCTAAAGCTACATGAATACAATTGCTGTTGTTCTCATATTAATACCACAGGCAGTGGCTGATCAGCAAGTATTCTCACTTGGTGTACTGTGTACTCTGCACAGTGTGCACCTAAAGCCACGTGAATACAATTGCTGTTGTTCTCATATTAATACCACAGGCAGTGGCTGATCAGCAAGTATTCTCACTTGGTGTACTGTGTCCTCTGCACAGTGTGCACCTAAAGCCACGTGAATACAATTGCTGTTCTCATATTAATTTCACAGGCAGTGGCTGATCAGCAAGTATTCTCACTTGGTGTACTGTGTCCTCTGCACAGTGTGCACGTAAAGCTACGTGAATACATTTGCTGGTGTTCTCGTATTAATACAACAGGCAGAGATCTGCAAGTATTTTCACTTGGTGTACTGTGTCCTCTGCACAGTGTGCACCTAAAGCTACATCAATAGATTTGCTGGTGTTCTCATATTAATACAACAGGCAGGGATCTGCTCATATTAATACCACAGGCAGGGATCTGCAAGTATTCTCACTCGGTGTACTGTGTCCTCTGCACAGTGTGCACCTAAAGCTATGTCAATAGATTTGCTGGTATTCTCATATTAATACAACAGGCAGGGATCTGCTCATATTAATACCACAGGCAGGGATCTGCAAGTATTCTCACTCGGTGTACTGTGTCCTCTGCACAGTGTGCACCTAGAGCCATGTGAATACAATTGCTGTTTTCATATTAATACCACAGGCAGTGACTGATCAGCAAGTATTCTCACTTGGTGTACTGTGTCCTCTGCACAGTGTGCACGTAAAGCTACGTGAATACATTTGCTGGTGTTCTCATATTAATACAACAGGCAGGGATCTTGAAGTATTTTCATTTGGTGTACTGTGTCCTCTGCACAGTCTGGACCTAAAGCTACGTCAATAGATTTGCTGGTGTTCTCATATTAATACCACAGGCAGGGATCTGCTCATATTAATACCACAGGCAGGGATCTGCAAGTATTCTCACTTGGTGTACTGTGTCCTCTGCACAGTGTGCACCTAAAGCTATGTGAATACATTTGCTGGTGTTCTGAGATTATTACCACAGGCAGGGATCTGCAAGTATTTTCACGTGGTGTACTGTGCCCTCTGCACAGTGTGCACCTAAAGCTACGTGAATACAATTGCTGGTGTTCTCAGATTAATAACACAGGCAGTGATCAGCAAGTATTGTCAGTATTTGTGCATCTCTCTGCAGGCCATTAGTATGTCTGGAAGGACAACAAGGAGAGGCAGAGAGTCACAAGCCGATAAAAAGAGGGCAAGCAGGCTCTGTGTCTAGAGGCAACAGTGCTGGTCGTGAACACGGTGCATCCTCATCAGCACGTGGCCGTGGGACACTCTCGTCCTTTTTTTCGGCAGCTGTCTGCGTTGAGCCGCAACATCCCGAAGACTTGGTAGAGTGGATGACCAAGCCGTCCTCATCCTCTCTCACCCAGGCTCAGGGTACTTTGTCTGGCAAAGCAGCTGCCAACGCGGCCTCTTCCCTCTGCTCAATGGCATCAGTTACTCCTTCCCTAGCCCCACCATGTCCTCCTGAGGAGTCCCCCGAACTGTTTGACCACAGTGTTGGGTACATACTGCAGGAGGATGCGCAGCGTTTTGAAGGCTCCGATGATGGTATACAGCTAGAGGAAGGCAGTAACGTGAGCCCAGAGAGAGGGGCAGAAATCTGGCAGTCATGTTCCCCCAGCTGCAGCATACTGCCAGGTTTTATACAGTGATGAGGAGGGAGGGGATGATGAGGTCACTGACTCCTGATAGGAGAGAGGAGGAGGAGGCACATCTCCGAGGCAGGATGCCCTCCAGGGGCCAGCTTAAGGGTAGCACACCGACTGCATCACAATGCAGAGCTCCGCATGTGCAGGGCGCTGCTGTCTCTCAGCGTTATTCTAAAAGTTCTTTGGTGTGGGCCTTTGAGACGAGTGTATCAGATCGCACCGCTACTATTTGCAGCATATGTCGCAAGCGTATCTCTCGTGGCCAAACATCACCCGCTTGGGCACCACATGCTTGACCAGACATATGTCGACCTGCCATGCAGTTCATTGGCAAGCGTACCTCAAAGACCCACACCAAAGACAAAGCGGATCTCTCCTTGCTCCTCATCAGCTGGGATCTCCAACCCCACTATACCCTCAGTCCTCTCTGAAGCCTGCACTGATAGGACTGAAGGTGTAGTATTAGGTGTGTCACAGCCAAGTACTTGCGGGCAATCTACCATTGGTACACCAACGTCAGATTGTACCAGGCAAATTTTCCTGCCCCAGCGCCAAAAGAAGTTCTCTCCCATCCATCGGTTCTGGGCAACGCCACCAGTGGCTAAGGCCCAATTTTTCTGCCCCTCTTTAACAGGGGCGTGTAATTACAATTTTTGATTCAATACTTTGCAGCAGCGCTCATTAGTGCGCTCCAACTAGAGTATCTGTGAGGGGTTGCTGTGTTGTGGAACCAGTGCCTAAGGCCCAATTTTTCTGCCCCTGTTCAACAGGGGCATGTTATTGCAATTCTTGATATAATATTTCACAGCAGGGCCCATTCCTGCACCCACCAAGAGTAACTGTGAGGACTTACAGTGTTGTGGCACCAGCGCTAGCACCAAAGGCCCAATTTTTCTACCACTGTTCAACAATGGCATGTAATTACAATTCTTGATATAATAGTTCACAGCAGGGCGTTCCAGCGCCCACCAAGACTAACTGTGAGGGCTCACAGTGTTGTGGCAACACCAACATCTAGGGCCCAAATTTCGTAAGTTCGGCAGGCCCTTACTTTCAAATATTCAACTTACAAACGACTCCTACTTGCAAACGGAAGGAGACAACAGGAAGTAAGAGGAAATCTACCCTAGGAAGGTAAATTATCTTCTGTAAGAGGTGTCTCCTGTCCACTGATGCTTTATCACCAATCCTTGTTACACAAAAAAAAAAAAAAAAAAAAACATTTTCAAAAAAACATTTGTCATTGGAACAGAAAGTGAGGTGCAATCTTCTGAACAGATGCGCACAGACAGCAAAACAAATGTTACAGGGGTGATAACCCTTCTTTATGTTTTCCAAAAAGCTTAAAAATAGATGTTTTGTCTGGAGCTACACTTTAAAAAAAGTACCAGTTCAAAATTACAAACCGATTCTACTTAACAACAAACCTACAGTGCCTGTCTTGTTTTCACCGCCTGTATACTGCTGTTCAAAGCATATAGGGCCAAAGGGGCTGGTAATGACCTGGGGGATGGGGGGGGGGGGGAACCCATGCTATTTTTCTCAATGATTTTCATCCATATTGCAGGGACCAGACATTACATTAACCCCTTAACGCCCACCACACGACTATTTACGTCCGCACAATGGCACGGACAGGCAGAAGGACGTATATATACGTCCTTGCCTTTCCGCGGGTCGGGGGTCCGATCGGGACCCCCCCCCCCCCCCCCCCCCGCTGCATGTGGCGGGCGGATTCCCTCGGGGAGCGATCCGGGACGACGGCGCGGCTATTTGTTTATAGCCGCTCCGTCTCCATCGCTCCCCGGAGCTGAAGAACGGGGAGAGCCATATGTAAACACGGCTTCCCCGTGCTTCACTGTGGCGGCGCATCGATCGTGTCATCCCCTTTATAGGGGAGACACAATTGATGACGTCAGACCTACAGCCACACCCCCCTACTGTTGCAAACACACACTAGGTGAAGCCTAACACGTTCAGCGCCCCCTGTGGTTAACTCCCAAACTGCAACTGTCATTTTCACAATAAAGAATGCAAATTAAATGCATTTTTTGCTGTGAAAATGACAATGGTCCCAAAAATGTGTCAAAATTGTCCGAAGTGTCCGCCATAATGTCGCAGTCACGAAAAAAATCGCTGATCGCCGCCATTAGTAGTAAAAAAAAAAAAAATTATAAAAATGTAATAAAAATATCCCCTATTTTGTAAACGCTATAAATTTTGCACATTTTTCGGCAGCTGTCTGCGTTGAGCCGCAACATCCCGAAGACTTGGTAGAGTGGATGACTAAGCCGTCCTCATCCTCTCTCACCCAGGCTCAGGGTACTTTGTCTGGCAAAGCAGCTGCCAACGCGGCCTCTTCCCTCTGCTCAATGGCATCAGTTACTCCTTCCCTAGCCCCACCATGTCCTCCTGAGGAGTCCCCCGAACTGTTTGACCACAGTGTTGGGTACATACTGCAGGAGGATGCGCAGCGTTTTGAAGGCTCCGATGATGGTATACAGCTAGAGCCCACCATTTGTGAAGACACATCTATATTGCCATTTAACCACCTTCATATGACAGCTGTTTTTTGGATGGTACTTTATATTGGGAATTTTTTCAGCTTTACTCATTTGTGTGGTTTTGTTACATACAGTAGATTTATTGGTTTGACACATTATTTGATTGGTGTCAATTCTATTTAGTGTTTTGGAATCAATTCACATTCCTTATTTGATTATAATTTTCATTATAATTTTTACTTGGTTCTATTCATTTTATTGTTGTTTGCATATATTTAATCAGTGTTTATTGCGGTCATCACCTTTCACCTATTCAATCCACTTTTTTGTCGTTAGCACATATAGATTTGAGCAGCAGTTTGATTGCACTTATTTTTTATTTTATTTTCACTTAAGGCCAGCGCTTAAGATACTTTTTCTTGTTCATTATGGCGGACACATCGGACAATTTTGACACATTTTTGGGACCATTGTCATTTTCACAGCAAAAAGTGCTAAAAAATGCATTGTTAACTGTGAAAATGACAATTGCAGTTTAGGAGTTAACCACTAAAACTTGGTACTTAACTTAGAAAGTTTATTAATAGATACAATTTTAATGTAATATGAAAAAAAAAAAAAAAGAGAGAGAGGTTCAGATTCAACTGGTCAGAGATCAGAGAAATCATAAAATCCTGGCAACAGTCCAGCAGATCTGAGGCAGGGTATATTTTCTACGTGTTATTTGTACATTTGTTCCTGAACTCAATTGTAAACTATGAAGAAAACAATATTTTGAATAACTTTTCAAATAACAAATAATAGAGTTGAAAAAAACACTAAAAGTACATCCTGTGCTGCCAACATCCATTGTTACTCTGTTTAGTACTGAAATGAAAATTAGATGCGTTTCAACTATATATTATGATGCAAAGTGAACAGTAGACAAAAAAATCATGGTGAAGTTATATAGAACTGAACAAAATAAAGCATACCAACTTGTCCTATTTGTCACAAATGAATACTACATACCTCTGGCAAATATATATATATATATATATATATATATATATATATATATATTTATCTCTGCAGCAAGCACACCCTCCAGTCAAGTAGGTGATATATAAATAAATCAATAATTATTAAATTATTCAGTTTATTCTAGGCTGCTGCTGTACAAAGTAAATAGGCTAAAATAACTGGAGCAAGGGAAACAGAGGTAGTACTCATAACAAACAGTCAGGGGTTTGCTTTTCTGACCAGCAGTAATGCTAATATGATTGTAAGCTATGCTCATCATTTTCACTTTTTTTTGCACTACTTTTTTTTTTTAATAAAGGAGTTATTTTTTTTACAAACACCATTTCTTACACTACTTTGTTTTTCTAAAATGCCTTCCTGTGCAATAAACCCGGGAAAATAGAGAGTCCCTTGCCACACTATCATAGTCACAGTATAAGTTACTTATCACGCCATTACGAATATAGTGTCTGTCATCCTCCTGGTCATGGACAGAACTACACTAATGTCTCAAAAAACACAGTGTTAGCAGGATAAGTCCTGATCAGTGCCAGAACTTGCAATTAGCTCCCCCCCCACCCCCATAAGTGCAGTGTTAGTATAATTTTTCTGTGAGAGGGCCACAGGCTGTTCATACCGCAATTAAATTTATGAGGGAAAATACAATCAAGTGAAGTCCCCCAGATGCCCAGATTACATGGGCTGTGACACAATGCAACAGGGGCTTCCCCCAACGGCTTGGTAACACCCTACATAGAAAGGGGGAGAAAGCCTGCTTGCGGAATGAAGAATTAATAGCAGTAAAATGGAAGAACAAATGTGAAGTATTCCATTCACCCAGAAACGTCAGTCCAAATTCACACGCCGGCCTCTCTGCGTCCATGAATATAATCTAAATATGGAAGGTGTAAGCTTCGACAACCAAATGATTAAGCCATATTTAGCATCCTACAGAGCTAGACACTGGTACAAAAATGTGTCTATTTACTTATTTCAGTTGGATTTATACAATTTGCTTGTTATTTACAAAGCTACTGGAAGAACGGAATCCTTCTTATAATTTCAGGAAGCAATCATCTCAGCTCTTTTGTAACCAGAAGGCGCTGTGGCCCAAATTCAGATGCAATTAGCTGGCTGCATGAGAGGCATTTTGCAGATGTCCTCCAACCTACTGCAACACAAAGGTCACCCCAAAAAAGATGTGTCTGTGGTATATGCGGAATAAAGCTTGACACACAATTTTTTATTCCTCCTGTTCTGACTGACCTGGCCTCTTCTTCAAGGACTGCTTCCGTCACTACCACACTATAGAGAACTATTAGTCTAAGATACAGCATGGCACAGTATAGGGGTCCACACAATTCTGCACAAGAACGGTCTCTAAAGATGTAGTCAGGAAACGGTCTATCACATTTTGAGAGACCCTATAAATCAAAGACTGAAAGGGTTATTGTTCTAAAAAGTTAAGTATCCACAAAAGTAAAAAAAAAAAAAAAGGGAAAAAAAGTTTTTATTTTATGGAATTTATTTTATATTGTTACTGTGTGTTACTGTTAACTGTTGATGCTTGCTTTGCAGAAAACCAAGCCACGTACAGGGGCCCAAAATCCAATGAGCACCTTCAGCTTTTCAAGGTGTGGTAATTACGCATTCGATTTCCTGACTGGCTATCACATTTTTGGAGGCCCTAAAATGCCAGGACAGTACCAATACCCCTTTTTGGAAAGTGGATAGACCAAGGTCTCTGCTGAGAGGCATTTTAAGCATTTTGTATTCTAATACCTAGATTCAAAGACGCCGCCACAACTTTAAGACGGCATAGCGTATCGTATTTACGCTACGCAGCCTTAAGTCAGAGAGGCAAGTACTGTATTCACAAAGTACTTGCCTCCTAACTTACGGCGCCGTAGTGTAAATGCGGCAGGCGTAAGTGCGCCTAATTCAAATGAGGATGGGGGGCGTGTTTTATGTTAATTACTCGTGACCCGACGTGATTGACGTTTTTTTTTTTTACGAACGGCGCATGCGCCGTCCGTGTACATATCCCAGTGTGCATTGCTCCAAAGTGCGCCGCAAGGACGTATTGGTTTCGATGTGAACGTAAATTATGTCCAGCCCCATTCACGGACAACATACACAAACAACGTAAAATTGTAAAATTTCGACGCGGGAACGACGGCCATACTTAACATTGACTACGCCTCCTAGGGGCAGCTTTATCTTTACGCGGCGTATCTCTTACAGAAACTGCATATCTTTACTCTGAGGGGCGCACGTACGTTCGTAAATTGGCGTATCTAGGAGGCACCATATTGATGGCACACAGCTGCCCTGCCTTCCCAATTGCTGACATAGGCAACACAACAGCCAGACCAAGCACTTCAACTGCCATCACCTGAGCATGAAGGGCAGTAACCAGCAGCACGAGTTAGCAATGCTCATTGGTGACGATGAGTACCTTGAATGAGGACTAAAAACACTTATCTAATATTGCATCTATAATGTTATATTTTATTATTCAAAACAGAACATTGCATGAATATATTGTATTTTAAAAAATCTTGAGGTCCTTGACTTCCATTCCGGGTAAGCACTCTTTAAAAATGTTACACTAGCAATAAACTAAACTACAACAATGATTTTTCTGTATGTCAACTCTCGAGAAATGTTAGCAGCAGGAAAAAGAAAAGTGCCTGCTGCAAAACATTAAGGTTTAATACAACTTCTAAATCCATTAGCCCCACACAGAACATGCAACCCAAAGAATATGAGCACATAAAATTGCATCTCTGAGAAACTAAGACTTACCGTCGACTCATAAAACCACCATGTAGAATAACCATAGATAGGTCAGACCACTCCAGCACTTCCATGTTGTGCTTCTTGTCTTAATACTTTTACCCTGCATTTCATAGACATATGAACAGCCATTTCCCTCCCTCATTAAAACCACCAATATAAAAGGTAAAGAAAAAGCCCAAACAAAAAATGTATGCAGCTTACCAATTATTAGGTATGGTGGCTGCATCCATTTTATTTTCTTTAGGCTCCCCCCCCCCCCCTCGGTTTTCACCTGGCGATTTGTCCTGTATTAGAGATACACAACTCTGGAGGAATGAGAATAGGAGGCACAGCAGACAGCAGTATTGCAAGTCTGGGAAGAGGATAGTGTTAGATATATTAGCAGATTTAGAACCACTAACAAATTGAAGCCAAACTCCAGCTCACACTTTATAATCAGTTACAGCAAACTTTTTTTTTTTGCATGAATAAATAAGGAGGAATCCTGACAGGGGCCGTTTGTCACAACTAATAAAAGGATGTTCTTTATGGAAACAATGCATCCTATGTTGCCTTTACAGTCCGGCCAAAGGTTTTCCTTTTTGTATTTTTCCTCAGCCCTTCAAGACACTCCTGTCGAGGTGTTAACTTCTGTGGATGGCCTAGATGTCTCTGTGTGATGGATGCAGTTCCATCTTTGTTAAATTTCTGTATCACATTTGCTATGGTCTTCTGACTGACAAATAAAGCTTTGATCTTCTTGTAGCTTTCACCTTTCTTGTGTAAAGAAATTATTTTCTTTCTCAGGCCTTGTGACATTTTTCTTCTATGTGATGCCATTGCTGACAGCATGAAATGGGAAGGGGTTTTTCTTTGTCAAATAACGCCCTTTTATAATCAACTGTCTGCTGGACACCTGTTTAATAGACTCACTTGAAGTTGAATTTTTTGTTAAGTAGGATTTTGTCTAAAATACTTTGGGGAGTATTCATTTTTGCAACATGGTCTGGAATGCATTTGTTAGGAAAATGTATTTTGTGTGTGTGCAAATTAACAATTCCTGGTTGCAATCAATGGTCTGCATTTGTGGGCATATTGGGCCATATTCTCATAGAAGTTACGATGGAGTATCTCAGGATACTCCATCGTATCTCCCTTTTTTGGCCCGTGTATCTATGCGACTGATTCTTAGAATCATTTTCGCATAGATACACTTAAGATCCGCCATCTGTAAGTCACTTACACTGGCGGATCTTAAATGTAATGACGCCGGCCGCCGCTAGATGGCATTTACGTGAAGGACTCATTTGCGTATGCAAATGATCCTTCTACGCCGATTCCCGAATGAGTTTGCGTCGCGTAACCATCGCTAACGTCGTTTGCGTAAGCGGAAACTTACTCCTGCTATATGAGGAGTAAGTTTCCGCAAGTCCCACGTAGGCCATGTTACGGATGGCGTCGGGTCCGCGTCGTGTTTTTTCGTCGGGTACGTCGTTTCCGTAAGTCGTTCTTGAATACGACTATACGTCAATGACGCACACGTCGGCGTCATTGACGTTTTCCGCCGAGAACTGGAGCATGCGCACTGGGCTTTTTGAAGCCCGGCGCATGCGCAGTTCATTAGAATCGGGGGCGCGCTTAATTTGAATACAAGCCGCCCCTTGGAGATCCGCCAGGCTACGCCGGGGCATTTAAACTCCGCCGTCCCAACTTACGGAGCAAGTGTTTGGGGAATACAACACTTGCTCCTGTAAGTTGGGACAGCGGAGTGTAAGTGCCTTAAGCGCAGCCCGCGGATTTTTAGAGAGAATATGGGCCATTGTATAGTAGTTTCCCATAGAAAATGTTGATTCTGAAAGAAAAGTGAAAGTTTTCTGACAAATCTGTTGGGGTGTACTCATTTATCCTGAGCACTGTATATAATAATGGAGTACAAAGTTAAAACATGGGGGAATGTACACTGCTCTCATAATTCATTAATTCAAATTTAAAAAATGATGAAGAGCCTTTCTGCTGAATCATAAACATTATACATTGGCATGGATCTGCACAGTCATTACCCCAGTTACTGCTTATGGATGTCATACATGATTACAATTTGTCCATTGATATTGGGGGATGTGTGACACATAGCGTTAAATAACAGAGGGGATAGCATGATCATAGTAAAGATTTGATTGCACAATGAAGGTAAGATCGTGGAATGGACAGAGCTTACAGACAGGGAGGGGGAGGAGGACACAGGAAAGCAGAGAACAATGCTCTGGATCACGGAGGCAGGTAAACTGACCATGGTGTCAGGGCTCATGATATATCATGGTCAGTTTACAGAGGGGAGGGCATAGCCAGGCAGGATCAGCCAGGTATTTTTAGGTGATATGGGGGGCCAAGTTACACAGCATAAGCACTGTGCTGTATATCAAGCTTTAAGGGAACAGGATCCATTTTATTTTTTAGGTTAACAAACACTTTAAGAATACCTAAGGGTTTATAACATGGCTAAATAGGAAGATATTTTATTTTAAAAAATTATACATTTAACTTGTAAGGTTTACCTGATGTCAAGTGCAGATCACAGGTTATATTACTTAATGACACCATCATTGACAGACTATCTACAAATGTAAGTTTACACAGGAGCATTTTATGATAGATACCAATTCCTGACTGTTGTTTTGACAGTCAGTAATTACTAGTATTAATGGCAGGGAAGAGAAAAGCTGAACATGTGATACAGAAATCTAGAAAGTTTGTGGAAGTATTTGAACCACATCTCCTACATTAAAAATCCTTAAGTGGACCAAACTGAAAATGAAAGATTTGCGATCTTAGAAACATTGAGTATAAGAAATACCCTGAACACATTTACCCTTTGTTTTGAATTCCTCCTGAAAATCAGCAGTGCAGCTCCTGTCCCATAAGCCTCTTGGCTGTACATCTGCATTTCAGATCTAAAGCACTGTACTTCTGCTAGTCTCACAAGATTTGAAGTGAGATTTTGTGATGTTACTACGCTGCTCTACTGTTTATCTTGCTGGAAAGAAATCTACTGTATATCTGCAGTGCAATAATCTCCCCGTTTCTGCTTTATACATATTGTGGGTCTGTCCTATCTGAATGACTCCTGTTACCTCTCGGTTATTAACCCCACCATTCATCAGAGCAGCAGTCATCAGGGAGCAGCTCTGATATGAGGAATAACAGCCATACCTCTACCATAATGGCTGCCTGTACACAAATACACACCCAGGAATGGCGAAATAAATCTGCTGTAGGGACACCACAGACAAAACTAGAGACTACTAGACTTTCTGTCCACTGCTCACCTTTTTTGGGCGCAGCAAAGTTCTCCCATAGCAGCTTCCATGCTCCCTTCACTGAAGCCCTTCCTGTAAAATTAAATTTACAAATCATATCTTTATACGTATTTTAGGAATATGATAAAGAATTGTTCCATTGTATTTACGGTTTCAATTCTTGAGCAGATCAATAGGGTGATCTTTATATGACATCAGTTAAATCAGCCTTGCTCAACCTTTTCAAAAACTCAAGAAACCCCTACTAAAAAGGACTATAAACTACAACTCTTGCTACATTATTGAGATGGTCACTGGGAATAATGCTCCTACACTTGTAGTCATTGGGAATAACTCCCCCCTTACAGAAAGCTAAAAGGATCAATAGTGTCAGTGGGAACTTATGAGAGGAAGAAGTTTCCCATTGCTCAAGGAAACCTTAGCAACCTCTGGAGGAACCATAGTTGAGTTACCCTAAGTTAAAGTATCCTTACAAGTACAAAAAAAAAATAAAAAAAAAAAAGAACGAAATGGAAAGTTTCATATTTTTTCCCCCCCAATTTAACACTTAGTTAACTTGGGTCATTCCTTTTTTTTTTTCTTTGTTTTACCAATTATTATTTAAACCTTTTTTTAATTTGTAGAAGAAAATTTGCATTTTTTTTTTTATCTACAGTAATTTTAGAGCTGGTAAAAAAGAAAAAAAATATGCCATCCAAATGCACATCTTACTTGAAGCCATGGTCATATAATGTTCCTTCTCTCTTCTTCGGTTTGCTTTCTGTGGTTCTTCTTCGGGTGTCCACACTCCTGCCTGATTGCTGTGCCAATTTACTATTGATAGAGGCAACAATTCCAGGGGCATGGTCATTTCTCATAGGCTTCCAGAGGCGGGGTGGACTGAGGGACCAGTGCAAAGAAGATAATGTACAGGGAAAATTCCTGATCTCCAGGGTAGGAATCAGCTTTAATTCATTACACTGCAAGGTGGTTTAGGAAGAAGTGTTTGGAATCAAGACTGAGGAGTTAAGGTAACTGATGCACAATTTCAATATTTTTTTTCCTGGAGATGGGCCTTAAAGTAGAACTAAAAGGCAAAACTTTTTTTTTTTTTAGAAATTAGAACATCTATCTGTGCCCCCCATTAAGGAGATTCGCCTTCTCTGTTACTGTTTACCATTATCATTGAAAGTGAAAGTAAATAAAATACCAAATTTTGTGTTCCCAGAAAAGGAATTAAAGGAAAATCTTCCAATGTAGAAACATGGCGACCTGGGGGTTCCCCAAGGAATTTTATTTGCAGGGATTTCCTCTCACTTCCTATTTGATTATAGAACAGGAAGTGAAGGGAAATCTACAAAAAATGGGACACAGGTGGTGAAAAAATAATAATAAAATCTGACAGGGATTATAACCCTCCCTTTTTCTATCCAAAATGAGTTCATGGACGGACACAGCCTTAATCTTGACATAGTGGAAATAGCCTTCCTTTAGGAGTGACTAGTCAGAAAATTTTAACAACTTCAAAGCTGAACAGCCCCCGCCCAGGGGACGGTCCTACTGACTATATCCCCTCAGGCTGCACCACGCAGTTCAGTACGTAGCAAGCAGTACAAACTTTAAAAAAAGAGGGGTGGGTGCTGTGTCCGTCCATGAACTCAGAGAAAAGGCTTTTACGGTGAGTATAAAATACCATTTTCTCTTTTGTTCATAGACGGACACAGCCTTAATCTTGACATAGTGGGACGTCCCAAAGCAGTGTCAAAATGAGGGGTGGGAACGGCAGAAAATTAAACTTCACCCCAAAACAAAACAGAGCTCATCAACTGAGGAGTTGTAACTAAACAGCCGCCTGCAAAACTTTGCGGCAGAAGAAGCATCCGAAGATGCACTCACAACTTGTAAAGTTTAGTGAAAGTGTGACCGGACGACCAGGTCGCCGCCTTACACACCTGGGAAACAGACGCTTGATGTCAGAAAGCCCAAGAGGCACCATTGCCCTGGTCGAATGCATCGTAACAGGGAGGCGGCCAACCCCTTATGGCGCAAGCCTAAGCAGGATCTGTCGGATCCACCTCGAAATATCGTCCGATGAGACCGCTGGGCCCTTCTTGGGACCAGTCACCGAAACAAACAGTGAGTCTGAACTCCGGAACGGAGCAGTAACAGGCAAGTATACTCTCGGAGCTCGGACAACGTCCAAGGAATGCCACGTCGTCTCCTTAGTATTCGACAGATGAGGACACAAGGATGGCAGTACAATGTCTTCCTTGAGATGGAAGGTCGAAATGACCTTAGAAAGAAAAGAAGACTGCGGACGCAGCACCACCTTATCCTTGTGGAAGATCAAATAGGGAGCCTTTCATGACAAGGCTGCCAGCTCAGAACCTCTTAACTAACATAACATAACAGCCACCAAAAGGACCACTGATGTTCTCAAACAGTGGTTTCTGAGGCACCTAGAGGTCATGCCGTTAAAGCCATTGACTGTAAAGCAGGATGACCTATGGGACCTTGCGACGGCAGGTCCTCTCGTAGCGGTAGACGCCAAGGTGCATCTGCTATTCAAATCCCCACAGAGGTAGTGAAGGACGGACCGGAGGGGCCATATGCCGAACCCCCTGTACAAATGTTCTCACTAGAGAGTGAGTCGCCAGGTGTCGCTGAAAGAAAACAGCCAGGGCAGATATCTGCCCCTTAATCGTGCTTAAAGCAAGCTTTTTGGTCCACCCCGCACTGTAAGAACAGCAGGACTCTGGACACGATATAAGTCCGTGGATTCCACTTAATTTCCTCGCAAAGGGCCAAGTAAGCTCTCCAAGTGCGATAATAAATCCTCCTAGAGGATAACTTCCTAGCCTTTCTCATGGTAGGAATCACAAAATCCGATAGGCCCCAGTCTCTTAGTACCTGGCTTTCAATAGCCATACCGTTAAAGCCAGCAACTGTAAAGCAGGATGCAGTATGGGACCTTGTGAAGGCAGGTTCTCTCAGCGGTAGATGTCAAGGGACGTCTGCTACTAGCCGCACTAGATCGGCGTACCAAGGACGCAGAGGCCAATCCAGAGCAATTAGGATCATAGGAATCCCCTCTGCGAAGCAGAAGAGGCAGGAGCTTTAGAGGAGGGAAGGCATAGATTAGCCGGTACTGACTCCACAGCGCCGCTAACACATCTGTTGCGTCCGCCCACCACTGGCTACAAACCTCAATACCTTCCGATTGAGTCAAGATGCCAGGAGATCTATGTCTGGCGTGCCCCATCTTGGGCAAAGGAGCTGAAACACCTCCAGGGGCAGAGACCATTCTTCTTGGTCCAGCCTCTGGCGACTTAGGTAGTCCGCCTGCCAGTTTTCCACACCCGGAATGTATATGGCCGACAGGGCCGGTATGCTCCTTTCTGCCCACCTTAGGATGTGAGCGACTTCTGACGCTGCAGCCAAGCTTCTTGTTCCTCCTTGATGGTGGACATATGCCACCGCCGTGGTGAGGTCCATCTTTTCAAGAAACGCTTCAAGAGGGTAACGCACCGCTAAAATTTTTAGGGACTGAAAAAACCTGTGGTTTATCCCACTCCTTGTATAAAAGTTTTTCTAATATAAGACACACAAGGAGACACTTTAACAGTGCGGGTTGCCTTACGGAACCCAAAAGGGACCAGCGCTTCTGCAGACCCCTCTATTTTTTGAGTATCTCGCACTGCGGGGATAAGGTCACTTACTAGAGCCCTATCGCGTGCTGACCTGGGTCCGAGGTCGTCCTCACTGTCTGTGCGATCTTGGTCCGCATTGTCAGAAACCCCAGAGTCAGGGTCATGAACCCTGGACCCGGCTCCGCATCTGAGTTGTCCCCAGCAGATGGCAGGGGTGCTTCCTAGCCCTCGTTCTCCCACGCGCTGCTTCCACCTTGGCAACAAAGGCATCTAGATTGCCGACATAGCGTCCACCGATACATCTGGTGCAGGGGCATCAATTGCCAGCTCAGGAATCTCAGGGGAAAAAAACGTCTGTTTCTGACGCCATGCTGCCCACACGCCTGACACAGGGACTTCCAAACAAGGTACATTAACCCACCCTCCTAGCTGCAGCAGAGATGAGGGGTTCCCCCCCAGAGGACTCACCACCCAGGAACCAGTAAAAGGGTGCCGTTCTTAGCTGAGCTGCTTCTTGTCTGCTGAATACTAACACATCTAGGGTCTGTCGGTCGGTCTGCTGTAATGGCTGCTATTTAAAAAGGCTGCAGCTTTAATCAGCTCTTGTTTGCTAGTCAGCAGCGTGTCTCTGTCTGGCTCCTGATTTAAATCTGAAGATGGCCGCCACTCAGGCGCTAGAGGCCAACAGCGCTGAGGCCCTAAAAGCATGGCTGCCAGTGTTATTTATATAGATAGGATCAGGCTACAAAAAATGGCCGCCGAACGGGAGCTAGAGGCCCCGACTTGTGTAACATCTCCAGAATCCTAGGCAAAATAGCCGCTGAGGTGGCCACTAGAGGCAAAATTGCAATGTAACTCCAGGAAGTAACCATTACAGTGCGGCTACAAGAAAATGGCCGCCAGTGTAGAAAGTAAACCTGCAGACACCAAAAGTATGGCCGCCGAACGTCAGAGGCCAAATACAGTGTGGCTACAAGAAAAGGGCCACCAGTGTATACAAACAATCCAGCATGGATCACATGAAAAATAATCGCCGACAGCATGGAGCAGGACACACAGTAAGCAGAATCTCTTAGCAGCTCTACACATTGCGCAAGTAAAGAAATGCAGCATGGACACACCAAGCATGGCCGCCGACAGCATGGAGCAGGACACAAGTAAGCAATCTCTTCTGACACTTATACACTATTTTAGTGAAGGTAGTTGGTTCCCCCCAGGTGAACTCCCGCCCCAGCAGCTAGCTCAAGGAGCCTAGGGAGGAGGGGAGGGGAGAAGGGAATATAGAGCCCTTTACTCTCCTCTCCAGGGATGCCCAGCTCTGTCTTCTTGCTGAAGCAAGGTAGTAACTACTTACCCTTCCTGTGGGTTTATGCTGGAAGCATCCTGGAAAGTGCATCTACCGCATGGTAACGGAGGTGACTGTCGGCCAGGCTACTGCAACTCGGCCCTGCAGACCGGTCCTTATGCAAGCCCTGGAGCGTATAGCTCACCGGCCACCCGTAGAGCGACGGGCCTGTTATGGATGACCCAGTGCGTAGCTATGGTCGGCACACGCTTGATGGCCAAAACTGGAGGGGGGGGGGGGGACTACAAGGATCTGGGATCCAGCCTGTCACCCAGTCGGCAGTTGATAGCAGATCACAGGAACGATTACAAACTTAAATAAAAAATCCAAAAATAAATTTGAACTAAAAGCCTCCAAGCCTATGGGCCTGAAGGGAGCCATGTCTTCTCCTTAACTAGACAGAAAAAAACTGAACTGCTTGGTGCAGGCGGAAGGAATATAGTCAGTAGGACCGCCCCCTGGGCGGGGCTGTTCAGCTTTGAAGTTGTTAACACTTTCTGCCTAGTCACTCCTAAAGGAAGGCTATTTCCACTATGTTAAGATTAAGGCTGTGTCCGTCCATGAACGAAAGAGAAAATAAGTTTTGCCTATAGTTCTACTTTGAACTTGAACCAACATTAGCCAAATTAAAGAAAACAAATCTTACCATGCCCTTTCATCTATAGAATGCACAATAGTTACAATATTCAAGTTAATTTAGTTAAAAAAAAACTGCTGGTACGAGAAAAAAAAAAAAGGGGGGGCATATGCATTACTTCATTATCTTAAGCCAGTGGTGGCCAACCAGTGGCCCGCAGAGCCTTCTGATGTGGCTGGCGACCTCCCTCTCTGGAATGGTGGGTTGGCAAGCCCAGATCACAGGTTGTCGACCCGTCATACCACAGCATCAGTGTTGTGAATGAAGCTGGTGGTAGAGAAAGAGAAAACGGCGGCGGAGTAGAGCCCCATAAGCCGATGCTTCCTGTACAGCCCCGGATTTTGCTAAAGGGCAGAGTCTATGGCAAAGTTCAGCTTACCTGCAGGATAGACACAGGTGCACTACGCTGCATCCGCGGTGTGGGTAAACTGCAGCACATTATTGTAAAAGCAGTTTTAGGCACTTTTTACACGATCGGCCCTACCTAATCGGACTCTCAATTCATCTCTACAGAGCAGCAGATGGAAACAGACTGTTGTCCTTTTACGCCCGCCTACCTCCAATTCTATCCTCTAATAATAAAAAAAAAAGGAATTCATCCCCTTCCTTCTGGGCGGATCGGATTGGAGGGCCTATAGAGTAGCTGTGACCTGTCATCCGCCTGCTCCGCTCATTGTGGCCCGCGACTGGTTACCAAGTTGCTTAAGTGGCCCTCGCTCTTCAAAAGGTTAGACACCCCTGTCTTAAGCAATCGCATAGCTCTTGTCAAATCAATAGGCCCCAAGAAAAATGTAAACCTTGCTCTGGTCTATAAAGGGTATAACGCAAGAGCTACGGTGTGATTTAAAAATTTAATAAAAAAGGTTTTTAGAGCACGTTTTAGTTTTGCCACTAAAAGCTGCCCATGAACTGGATGTTTTTGGGACAGATTTTTTGAAAATACTAAGAAGATTCTTTATTAAAATAATCATAACTAAACTAATGACTCGAGCCCCTTTTGCATTCATTTTATATAAACAAGTACTATATATATATAAAAAAAAAAAATTGCACTAGTGTTTTGACAAAAGTAAACCACCATATATGACAGTGCAAAACCTTTGAAGTGAACAGAAAATCCAATCAAAATATTATTCAATCCAAAAATGTCCTTATGCAAAAGTGCAAAAAATAATGTATTCATAAATTGATCACTAAAATGCTCCTGTGCAAAACAGTCCATGCATGCCAGTGTCTCACACTGGATAGATGAATCCTGACAGCACAGTGCTCAGACATTCACCGCTGTGACACCATCCTCGGATGGAAATCTGCAACTATTCCCCCGCCAGCCTCACTGTGTTCCCCTTATGGTGATCCAGCTCACCGTCTCAGATGGGATGGATGGATGAATCCTCAGAGTTAAAATGAGTAAAAAACAGGGAAACGCCTCATGGTGTAGTATGGTCTCAACCGTTTTATTTTAAAATCAGTGCACTTACATATAAAACAAAGATGTTGCTGGCTGTAAATCTCTCCACTACAGCCAGTGCTATCCTTTAGTCATTAATTCAAAAAGAATATGTGCAGCAGCATCTTTGTTTTATATGCAAGTGCACATGAGGAGTCTCCCTGTTTTTTTACCCATTTTAAACGTATATTCATCCATCCATCCCATTTGCGATTGGTGAGCTGGATCATTTTGTCACTATAACAGGCTGGCGGATTTCCATCTGAGGATCAGAGATCCCAATAAGTGCTGAATTATCTTCATGAGTAAGGAAGATCACTGGTGGTCTGGTAAGCTCCCATTTGATTTATGGTGAAGGTGTCACAACGGTGAATGTCTGAGCACTGTGCCGTCAGGATTGATCTATCCAGTGTGAGAGACTGGCATGCATGAACTGTTTGCACAGGAGCACTTTAGTGATCGATTTATGAACTTTGCACTTTAGAAATATATTATATTTTGCATAAGGACATTTCTAGATTGAATAAATATTTTGATTGGATTTTCTGGTTATTTCAAAGGTTTTGCACTGTCATATATGGTGTTTTGCACATGGTCATTTTATTTAGCGCTGCACTTTTAGGACAATCACTTTGTATCATAGGATTTTTAGAACATTAAAAAGATAAGACATTAAAATATATATCTTTCAGATTGTAATTACCCTATATGCTAAATGATCCTTTGTACCGATAACATTTCTCAATCAATCGTCTACAGAAAATGATTTTCCAACAAGCTGGAAAACAATTTGACTCATATCTTGTTTTAACGGTTGTTCATTGATGTACGTGTGATCAATTTTGTAAATGCTGCAAAGTCACTTGTGCTCACTGAACATTCTGTGAATATTCATCAAATCTTCTCAAACTAAGCCTTTCTATAGCCAGCCTCAATCATAAGCGTTTTGAACTATGCAAAAAAAAAAAAACACAAAAAAACATAATTAACAAAGGTAAGAATAGACAAGTCACACACAGACAGCGCTCATTTGTCCTTCCTGAGGCGATTTGCAAGACAAGACCAGCAAGCATGGAGAATAGGACTCCTGTACCAAGAGGGCAGCAAATCAAGAAAATGAAGAATGAATGAAGACAGCAGAGATGTCAGCAGGTCATCTGGGAAATAAGGATTCAGGACCTGGATTTAGATGGAGATCACAATTTAAGTCCATTGACGTATGTTACATGACTTAAAATGATTAAGGTCATTTTCTGTCTCTCAGAGCTATATGGACTCACTGCAATGATAGAAGACACTTGAGTGCCAGGAACTCTTACACATGAAATTGAAAATCTCTTTCACAGAGCTTTTCTGCATGCCAGCTGTGTTAACTCACTCTTTATCAAAAGACAACAGTGGGCTGTGCATTCTATACTAGCCAATGTAAAGTACACACAGCATGTAACCATATTAGTTTAATTTCATATCATAAATAACATACAACATATCTTCTAGAAAAAAAAAAGTAAGATTTTCTTTTTTAATTGAAAGAGGCTGCACATTTGCCTGTTTATGCTTTCCTCCTGAAGAGCCGTCTAGAACATGTGCAGTAAAAGTAATGCTGGCCACTACAACCCATTTTCAATCTCAAAAACAACTTAAAGCATATGTATGGGCATGACCCAATTTTACCCTCAAATCTCCATCTCCCCCTCCAGAGTATACCCCAACATACAGATTCTTTTTTATTTGACCTTGTTCCAGTAGCAAGAAACAGTTTATATTACTCCCTGTGACTTCATCACCTGGCTGTGAAATCCTTGCAAGTGCAGCTGTTGGGAGGGGAGTTCTTATTAAGATAGGCACAGCACCCAGAAATACAACTTCCAACAGAGCTTTCTCTACACATAGTATAAGGGCAGGCTTTTTTTTTTGTCAAGCTGGGTTCGCATATGTGCCACTACGGTTCCCAGCATGGGGTCTGGTGCATCCCTGTTCACCAATTCAGGTGCAAACAGGTCCAAATCTTTGCCTGAATTCGCATACCAACCGGACCCAAACATGCACAGGACCCTTTTGGAATGCTGACCCCGGCCACCCCAGACATGTGTGAGCCGGGCACACTTGCATATCTTACGAATTGGATGCAAGGAAACCTGCATCTAATTTGCGCATTTGTGAACCGGGAATTAAGGCAGCTGCATTGTATTTCTGAAAAATAATTCATCATATGCATGTGGAGAGGAACAGAGTGGTCAGGGATTGGAAGAGTTCTGTAGTCCCTACAGTAAGAGCTGGTAATGGTGTTTGGCATTTCCATGCAACAGAGAGTTTTCAGCCAACTAAAAAGAAGTTAGGACCTTACTACATTTTTGTCAGGGTGACCGATTGTTTTTCTATACTTAAAGCATTTTAAATGGATAAACCACAGGAAAATGTATATGTATACAAAATGATGTACAGCAGTGGTCCCCAACCTTTTTGGCACCAGGGACCGTCGTTGTGGAAGAAAATTGTGCCAAGGCCTGTATGCGGCTTTTTGCTGGCAATTTATCGGGGCAATGGCTGGTGTTGGCGCTCCAATCATCACGGTACCATGGTTGATATGGTGTCAAGATGATTGAAGCGCATTATTTCTATTATTACATTGTAATATAGAATGAAATAGTTCAACTCAACCATAATGCAGAATGTGCCACCAGATGCGCATTGTCACTTGCCATGTCACCTGCCACCAGATGCGCATTGTTACTTGCCACGTCACCTGCCACTAGATGAAGCTTGTCACTTGCCACTTCGCTTGCCACCAGATGCGTTTTATCCCTTGCCACGTTGCCTGCTACCAAATGCGGATTGTCACTTGCCACCAGATACGGATTGTCACTTGCCACGTCGCCTACCACCAGATGCGGTTTATCACTTACCACTTTGCCTGTCATCAGATGCAGCGTGTCATTTGCCACGTCGCCTGTTATCACATGCAGCTTGTCATGTTGCTGCCATCAGATGCAGCTTGTAATTTGCCACGCCGCCTGCCACTAGATGTGGATTGTCACCTTCCACCAGATGTGGATCGTCACCTGCCACCACATGAAGATTGCCTCTGCAGTAGTGGCAACACAGGCGTGCGCATTAGTCCAGAAACAAGCCTAAAGTAGTGAGTAGTGAAGGAGAACATGATCTTCTCTCTCTGATCCCCTGCCTCACGTCCAGTAGTGTAAAGGTGTTCTATTGCGCTGTGAGGGCGGAAAAGCAGTGATGCGGGTGGGCGGTGAGAGATGATCTCATCTCTCTGCTCCCCCGCCTCACCTTCAGCATTATAGCAGCCCCGGGGTAGCAGTGTTCTGCTGCGCTGTGTGGGCAGAAGAACGGTAATGGGGGGCAGGCGGTGAGAGATGATCTAATTTCTCTGCTCCCCTGCCTCACCTCCAGCAGTGTAGCGGTGTTCTGCCATGCTGTGAGGGTGGAACAGCGGTGTTGCAGGCGGCGGTGAGAGATTTCATCTCTCTACTCGCTCCACCACCGCACGTCAGACAATGCAGCCTTCGAGGCCCGGCTGCAAACAGGCCACAGCCCAGCAGTGGGCCGCGGCCCGGGGGTTGATGACCCCTGATGTACAGCATATGATTTTTTTTTTCCCCTCCAAATATTGCCAAGCCACAAAAGTTATCATACCAAGGAAAGACACATACAATACTTAATTTCAGGGCATTGCCACGATTGTTGTTGGCAAGTTGCAGTCATCAGTTTGTTTCTGTAATGGAAAAGCCAGTTGAACATGCCATCCATGGCCAGCATTACTCTAACAGCCACTATGTGTAAACAGCTATAAACATGGTTACAGAAAAAAAATGCACATAGTAGAGGACAATCTTCTATTCTAGAAGAATCTCTAGATCACGAAGACAATAATAGTACATTGCTCACACAGGAAATACATGCGCATTGACTTACATTGCTAATCCTTTTTCGTATGATAACAATTTTTTTGAACAGATATTGAATCAATTGTGCTTTATTAAATTTATGACCAAAAAGGTCTCCAAGTGCCCATTTATCACAACCTCACTGTATATGAAAAATACAATAACTAGTAACTTGCAAAATATTAATTATACATGTCCAAAGCTTTGCAACATAGAATGTAAATTGTGTTATTAAGTTTACATACCCTTGGCAGAATTTGTAAGAGGTTAGACATTTTGGCTGCACCAAAACCACAAAACAACTCCATTACAAGATCCCAAACATTACCTAGAGCGGCCTCAAAACTTCTGGAACAAATCAATTTGAATGAGGAGACCAAAAATCTAACTTATGTTCACAACCATAAATGCTATGTTTGGAGAAGAGTCATCAAAGCCCATTAGGGGAAGTAAACCATCCCTACTATGACACAGAGGTGGATCTCTGCATTTGAAGCCGCATCTCCTAAGTGGCACAGGAATTTAGTAAAAAATGATACCAAGATGAATGCAGCATATGATCAGAAAATATTGGGAGACAAATTTGCATTCATGAGCCTGGAAGCTTCAGACGCACACTTAAACTTCTCAATATGACAACAATCTTAAAACAAAAGACTGACCCTTCAATGGCAACAGTGAAAAAAAACCCCTGAAGGTTCTAGAATGGCCATTCCATTTTCCACATCATTGAGGCACTTTGGGAACATCTCAAAGATGCAGCTCATGCTAGACAACGTTTACAGGACCTAGAGTGGATATGGATGAAAGGAAGCTTTAAACAAATTAAAAGGGGCCTCATTTACAACTCTTACAAAAAGTTACAGTATTTATTGATGCTAAAAGAGGGCTGATATATGATGTAACTAACTAAGGGAATGCAAACTTCTCAACAGGGCCATTTTGTTATCCTACCTATAAAGCTATGGTTTGGGTAATGAATGATACCTTATAAAACATACCATACCACATAAAAAATAAATAAAAAACAACAACATTTGATCTGAACACTCATGTTTTTTTTTAAAAAAAATTATCCACATCTTACAAATTTTGCCAGGGGGTATGAAAACCTGGGCACAACTGTACAAGAAGGCCTTACATTTCCCACTACAAACATGGAAACACATATAAATGTTGTATATGATAAATGGCCAGTTCTAATATTGATATTATAGAATCCTGATTAGAGTAGAGTGACCAATTTGTTTCTTCCATTACTTTGCCCACACAGTGTTACGGGCTAGAAAAGAGATTTATTGCGTTTTTGTGACTAATCTACAAAATATATTAAAAGGGATAAAAAAACATTTTACCCAAGCTATGAACCTATAGAAGTCATGTCATTTGCTAAAGAGAGTTCATGTGTGTGCAAATGAAACCAAGTAAACATTTTTTCTATAGCTTGCTGGAGAAAATATCTTAACAAGCGCCAACATATAGACAGAATAAAGCTCTGGAGATTCACTAACTGGTTGTATACTGTAAAAAAAATCCCAAATACTGAACACCCCAAGAAGCACCATTAAACCCATCGTTAAAAAAAATGTAAAAATATGGCACAGCCACAAATCTGCCTAGAGGAGGCCATGGTGGCATGTTGTCGTGAGGATGCTTTCATCTACGATTGAAGGCAAGAAGGTTCAAGCCACTTAAAGGCCAATTTTGGAGAAAACCACAAGACTGGGGTGGAGGTTCACCTTCCAGTAGGAAATACCATAGACCTCAGTCCAATTCAGAATCTGTGTCAAGCTCTAATTATTCCTTTCCACCAACAGCCCCCATCAAAACTCACAGATACAGAGTAATACAGTATTTCAAAGAAGAATAGGCAAGATTAGTAGAAATCTATTTTCTTTTTAAACCATTAAAGCCTAATGAAAGTCTTGTCTTTTACGCTCTTTACAAGTTGGAGCCTTCCCTGCCGGCAGAATACAATGATTAGTATTGCCAGCTATAGCTGGCGGCACCAATTTTTCAGGAAAAACCGGACAGGCTGATTGTACACAAGTCAATTGGTGCCCATATATTGATTGAAATTTGACCGTTTTAGCAGGGACCGGACAAGTTTTGATCCATGTATGGCTGACTTAACTCTGCAGCCTTTCGGATATGACTATTTAGATACCATGTGCAACTGTAGCAAGAAAGTGAAGAATAGACTGTGAAAATGGAGGCTACTTGTGCCAATTCTCTCTGACTGCATATCTTTATATGTGAATTTAATTTGGCATCAAGCCAAACAGCATTCACACCTTCAAAGTTTTAGAAATGTTGTGTAAATCAAATAGTAAAAATCCCAGTTAAAATTGTTTTAGTTCCATCTTGTAAAAATACAAATGTGGAAAAGACCAAGAGGTAGAGGGTACATTCTTATGCAAATAACTGATATGCTTCAAGTATATTTGTAACCAGACCTAAAAAATAAATATAATAGGTGCTTTGAATCCAGCTATATTAAACTGATCATGAAATCGTTTGAGGGAAATGGTTTTGAAAATGTCTATTTATAATGACTTGTAAACTTTTACAGAGTAGTCGTAAATATTTACCTTCTTTCCTATCCCTGAGGGGGCTTATTGGCAACTGACCCTACCACAGATGATTATGCTCTAGGGCAAAACTGATCTCATGTCAATAAATCTGATGCTATATGTTTATTAAGTTGTAAGGAACTGGATTACTCGAATGAAACGCATGCAAATATAGGAAGTGCATGCAAATACCATACAGTGTTCTTAGTGGGATCTAAACGAAATAAATAACTAGCCAACGCGCTGCCCTAGAAAACATGATTCTAATTTTATTAAATTTCCTAAAAAAGTCTGTGAGCAGCACACAGTCAACAAACCAAACAATAAAAGTATCAGTTAAAGTATTTTATAAAACCTCTTTACTATTATCAAAGCTAATCACTGTACATTAGCAACCATTTTTCAGACGTTAAATTGCTGGACCAGTTGTAGAGAAACTGACAATAGTGATGGAGAAAATAACAATTGTAAAATCAGCAAGGTTTTGCCCAATGTCACTACTGGAGACAATCTTTGTAAGAAAATATATTTCAAATATTTCAGGAAGAATTTGTTACACTATGAAGAAATCAGGCAGATATATATTTACACACAAATAAAAAAAAAATTATGGGAAGAAGAAAAAAAGGGGAAAAAAAAAAAAAGATTTGTTCCTAAAAGTGAAGAGATGAGGGGGGAAATAATATTGAGGGCAGATGAAGCTCCGTTTCCAGTTTAGGCTGTCCATTTCATCAGCAGGAACAGTTGCCACATCCTTTAACGCTGTTAATTATCTCCTCCTGCAGCTTCTTTCGTTCCTCCTCTTTGGACATTTCTTGGCTACTTTTCGCAGACTTCTGATTGCTCTGACTGTTTAAGACCCTGTTACTCTGTGTGTGCCACAGTTCAGAATAAAGGCTACTAGGGTTTGCCAAAAGTCCAAAATGTGTCCCTCTCTCTGCCACTTTACCCTGCCACGAGATGAACAGAAATTACAGTCAGGCTAGAATAAATGAAACATTCTTTGTTTTGCATCAAGGTTAATTAGCACGTAAAAGGCTTTATGTCAAATTCAAAAACAGGCAAATAATTCACATCAAAGAAGCCAAGAACTTACTTATTACAATGGACCCCCAAAATATTACTATAATATACATTTAGTCCTCCAGCATTGCCCTCCTGCTTATTTATAAAAGGGGTATATTAATGGATGATTCTTCTCCAGTACTTCTATCATGGGTGAGCAGCTCATCCATGCATACAAGTGACCATAGCAAAACAAATGTACTAGTTTCAGCAATGGTTACAGCCTAAGTGTGAATTGTTGTAGAGATCAGAAATACAGCAAATAGATCATGCTTCCAAAACTTGACGCTTTCTTCGCACCCATGACTCATTTGCCGTGAGAAATGAACAAGCGAACAAGAAGTATTACAACACTTATACCAGGGTTTGACAAATTTGCTTGGAATCTAGGTGCCAGCTAAAAAAGTTAGGAGCCAGAAAACACGCCCCGTCAAGCTCACGCGCAGAAGCGAACACATATGTAAATGGTATTCAAGCCACACATGTAAGGTATCTCCGCGATTGGTAGAGTGAGAACAATAATTCTAGCCCTAGACCTCTTCTGTAACTAAAAACATGCAACCTGTAGAATTTTTTAAACGTCGCCTATGGAGATTTTAAAGGGTAAAAGTTTGTCGCCATTCCATGAGCGGACGCAATTTTGAAGCGTGACATGTTGGGTATGAATTTACTCGGCGTAACATTATCTTTCACAATATAAAAAAAAAATTTGGCTAACTTTACTGTTTTTTAATTAAAAAAAAAAAGTGTATTTTTTCCCCAAAAAAGTGCGCTTGAAAGACTGTTGCGCAAATACGGTGTGACAGAAAGTATTGCAACGACCGCCAGTTTATTCTCTAGGGTGTTAGAATAAAAAAATATATATAATGTTTGGGGGTTCTAATTAGAGGGAAGGAGATGGCAGTGAAAACAGTGAAAAACAAATTAGAACTGCTGTTTTACTTGTAATGCCAACGGCCACCACAAGATGGCGCCAGATCACAGAAGGAAGCTTAGGCCTGCAGAAGTCAGCAAAGCCGTGACCTCAATTACAGGCGGGCCCGCCGCACACGGAGACACAGGATCCTGTGTCTCCGTGCGCCCCCACCTCCCCCGCCCTGCGATCGCAGCGGGCGTGCGCTGGCCGATAATTGATGCCGCGGCTTTCTGCAGGCCTAAGCTTCCCGGGTGCCAGGTCACAATTTCTTGTCGGATTTTGTCGAGGCCTGACTTATACTGTACAACAAGGAATACATTAAATCACAGCAACAGAAAGTGACTTCAAGGGGTTGTAAAGATTTTTTATTTTCTAAATAGGTTCCTTTAAGCTAGTGCATTGTTGGTTCTTACCTTTTCCTTCGATTTCCCTTCTAAATGTTTTTTTTTCTTTGTCTGAATTTCTCACTTCCTGTTCCTCCTCAGTAAGCTTGCCCCCATCATACATAGTACTTATTTATTACCATACAAGTCATTTTTTGAGACCCGTCTTGCTCACAGCTTTTCAATCAGTAGATAGCATTGCTCATAGAATAATCAAGTCATCTTTTCAAAGGCATAACTCAAAACCCTAGAAAACATTATGTTTTAAATAACTCATTGTACTGGTAGTGATCAAATAATTGAAGAAAAGGATGGGCTCATCCATGCCTCATATATGAAGAGAGACTGCAGTAACAGTAGAATTTCTCGGTCTTCCCACTCCTGTGCTGCCATGTGTCGGAGTTTCTGATCTTGCTGCCTTCCTATGGGGCTAGTGTGAATGCCACGCCAGCAGGAAACAATGTATAACAGCAGGAATTTGGCTCGAAAACAAGATTCACTATGCACACATCTAACAGAAAAGACAGTGATGTAATGTTTCTATACACTCGTGTACCTGCATTATACCACATAGCTATCAAACAGGCTCACCAGATTTCTGTTTTCACATTACAACTGTGGCTGGCATATTGCACATCATATGAATTACAATTTAGAAACACATGCAAAACGGCAGGTAAAATACCACATTTGTCTCTAAAACAAGAAACAAATTGCCCATGGACACCCCACAAGGCTGTGGTGTTAGCTGGACAAGACACACATTATGCTCTTAATGTTAAATTAAACTGCCAACAGATGTCCTTACTGGGAAAAATAACTAGAGTCATAGAAGTTACAATTAACAGGAGGAAAATGTATACATGATCACCATCAGACATTTCTTATCACAATACTATGGACATACATTTAAATGAATGTTGCTAAAAAAGGAATATCAGTTTAAATAAAAAAAAAATGCAAATGTAATAACCCAAACCTTAGCATTATTTATTAACCAATTTATAGACGGGTTTTACTTCCTCATGGTTCCTCTGCAAAGTAAAGCATAATGGGCTAGTATGCATCACATGTTCGCGCTGGTGGCCGGATCCATCTTCTGCTCTATTCCTTACGAGGGTCGCGGACTCTGGCTCTGTGACTGTCCGGAGCCACGTGACATCACTCCCCACGCATGCGCCCGAGAGCTGTCAGTCACGGCACAAACGAGTGAAGAAACGGCACGGAGGCCCGTTTCTTCACAGCACATGCGCCGATGACCCCATCGTTGCAGTGTACACTAAATATCTCCTAAACGGCACACATTTAGGAGATTTTTCCACTACCTATAGGTAAGCCTTATTATAGGCTTACCTATAGGTAAAACTTACAAATGTGGGTTTACAACAACTTTAATGTACATTTGCTTGGCTTCATGTTAAAGACTTTAGTACATTTTTTTGTGTCAATTCATCCATGTAAACCAAGGGTCCTCAAAACTATGGCCCTCCAGTTGTTCAGGAACTACAATTCCCATCATGCCTAGTCATATCAATGAATGTCAGAGTCTTGCAATGCCTCATGGGATGTGTAGTTCCGCAACAGCTGGAGGGCCGTAGTTTGAAGATCCCTGATGTAAACAGTATGTCCCTTTATAAACTGAAGCTCATAGTAGCCTGAACACAATGGACAGTAACACAAGCAGTACTCACCTTTGTGTGTTGCATTAACTATTCTAATAGCCGATAGTGACATAATAGGGTTGATAAACTTTGAGGCTATTCACTTAGCTTAGTGTACGAGATGAAGCTGTGCTCACCTAAATGGCAAGTTTTCCTTTACAGAAAAAATGTAAAATTGAACCAACATTCTGATCACACTTAAAATGCTTAGATTGGGGAAGCAGAACAGTGATGCGAAGAAGACAGCAGTGGCAGAGAAGACAGCACCAGAGGAAGATTTTTAATAAAGGACTTGTCAAAACCATCTCTTGCTTTTATTTACACTACACTGCCTTTTTGGGGGTGAATTGTTAGGGGTACAATGTACCTCATACACAGAGGGGGGCGGCAGGATCTGGGGCCCCCCTCTTAAAGGGGGCCTTCAGATTCCGATAAGTCCCCTGCCCGCAGACCCTAAAAACCACCGCCCAGGGTTGCCGGGAAGAGGCCCTTGTCCCCATCAATATGTGGACAAGGTGCTTTGGGTGGGGAGCGCATACCAGAATCAAAGCACGTTCCAGACTCAAAGCACCTGGTATGGATCTTTTTAAAATACATTTTGGCTGGTGTTCCCCTTCAAAGGTCCTCAGAGCCCAAGTCACACCACAAGTCAGATTATGTTTGGACTTGGATGCCACTTTTATAAAAAAAAAAATGGTCTGAAAGCTGGATGAAAGACAGTTTTCATAGGGAACCACTGATTTTGAATAGAAGCAGAGGAACGCTGCTAAAAACGAATGCGGCTAAACGCGCATTAACGACAAATGCAAAAAGCTACTAATAGTGCATTTTTACAGCTACTTTCTCCTGGCGTTGGTAGTCACATGGGTTTGGAGCTCGTCTTTTTTTTTTTTTTCTAACGCCATGTGTGCATGAAGCCTTAGTCAGCGCATGTGCTTGAAGAGCTGGGTACCAGAAAGGAAAACACTCTACTAAACACAGAAGATGTCTGCACCTTTGCTATTGAAGGCATACATTTAATACACATTATAGAAAACGACAGAGTTCCACTTTACATCTACAGACCTGTTGAGTGTCTATAGTATCCCAACAGTCATCATTTGTATTCTAAAATGTGTACTACCCCATATTTATTATAATTCAATAGTTTACATAGGGCTGCCCAAATTTTTCAAAGGTTTCACAAGTATAACAAACAGAAGGAGGTCTGTAAAGGGAGACCACTCCTTCATTGTCTAATCCACAGGCTGAGGAGGGTGTGTGTGCTTTTATCCTGTGTTCTTGACTGGTCACGTGGCTGCTGCAGGGGAGTTCAAAGACTAGGCTGTGTTGTTTTGGCAGGACAACTTGATCACAAAACTTACTGCACAACTAAACCGCAGTATATTTTCAGAATCACTGCAATTAATTTTTATTACAGGTACTTATATAGCACCATTCATTTACACCGCACTTTACATGTATATTGTGCATACACATCAATCCCTGCCATCAAGAGCTTACCAATCTAAGGTCCCTAACTCACATTCACATACTAGGGCCAATTTAGACTGGAGACAAATAACCTACCAGCATGTCTTTGGAATGTGGGAGAAAACCCACGCAGGCACAGGGAGAACATGCAAACTTCATGGAGGTGGTGTCGTGCAATGCAAATTACAGCTGAGAACAGTCCTCACTCACATGAACAGACTATTAAAATACCATGAGGTTTGTGTGTACTGCAGAACACAGAAAAAAGGAATCGCATCTAGACTAGTCTATATTCCTGCAGTTTGTAAAGGAATCAAGACAACTGTGTAAATTCCCAATCAGGTATTCCCCGGCACCTTGGTGATCCAGGAAACCTGATGGCCAGACAGACATTAAAAAGCCAGTTTCTAATAAACAGGTCAATCAGTCGGTAGCTCTGTCAGCACCATGCTGCCCAAAACACCATTCGCCTGAAAAATCATAAGTCAGGGGGAAAATTGTCGGTCGAACAGCGTCTGCATCCAATAAGATGCAGGAACTGTTTAGTATTCTGAAACACAGGGGCACTGGCTGTCAGAATAAAATACCTGCAACAAAATAGTTGTTCAGAGGAATGTGTTTGATTTCTTTTGTTTATCCCACAGTGAACAAAATAAATCTATGTGTGTATGGCCGATAGCATGTGTCCAGTAGGTTTTAAAATGCTGAGGTTATGCTTTTGTCATTCTCCCACTAAACAGACAGCATATAAAAAAGCATGCACAGGATCCAGTGTTTTTCTGGTGTTCAAGCTCAATCTCAGTATAAAATAAAACTTTCATTATGTTCCTCATAATTCCTTATGTGACAGGTATAAGTAAAACTTAACTTTTGCACTCTGCTTGCCTTATGAATCAAAGATCACATGACTATGCCATTCCTCTTATTCAGTTTTGCAGTGCTGGACCATGGGAGGAGTAGAATAAAGTCCCACAAAAGGTATGGAAGGGTGCTAATTTAAAGGTTTGTGGGCATGATGGGTGTGTTCCGCAATATATATATATATATATATATATATATATATATATTTATAAATTAGATTATATACGCACATGCCTCTTGCCTCACACATGCCTCTTGCCTCACACATGCCCCTTGCCCTACTCAAAATCTTTTCAATGTAAATCTACAGTTAGCAAATCCTGCAGTTATTAATCTGAACTACCCATTATATAAGTAATTAGGTGCTGCTTACCTTTTCCAGCACTACAATTTCATCTGCATCAACAATGGTGGACAACCTGTGAGCGATGAACACAGAGGTCCTGTGTCTTATCATATCACGCATCGAGCCGAGAATATTCTGTCAAAATAGAGTTGTAAAACAATGATTTCACAGCTAAACTGTCAGCCTTTAAAGGTAAAATTTACATTTTGTACTGAACCAGTACTCTAAACTCAAATGTATTTTAACATCCTGCTACTAAATATGCAGTATATATAATTGGGAAATAAGTAAATGTGCACTGTAAAACCTTCAGCTTCATATGGACACTTTGCAATCTAGAAGTAAACTTACGTGAATTTACTCTATTGCAGCCTAAATTAGCTACTTGGTGCAAAAAGCAAAACTAAAAGCTAAAAAGGTGTGATTGAGGGTCGGTTCATAATAGGAATCGCACAGAAACGCACTGCATGTTTTTGTGCAATTCACATTCTGACATTCTGTTCAGTGCAGTGCGAGTTGAGCTTGTTCATTTTGAATGAACAAATTAATTTTGATTTCAATTTTTGAGTGGTAATAAATACTGTGTACAAATCTAGCTATTTCTTTTGCCTTTCATGGAAAATCAAATATAATCAAAATGATCATAGTTATATGTAGGCTACATAGGCTAGTAAACACTTGTACATCTTCTTTAGACCAAGCATGGCTTAAATGGGTTGTAAAGGTTTGTTTTTTTATTTTCTAAATAGGTTCCTTTAAGCTAGTGCATTGTTGGTTCACTTACCTTTTCCTTCATTTTCCCTTATAAATGTTTTTTTCTTTGTTTTCTTTGTCTAAATTTCTCACTTCCTGTTCCTCCTCAGTAAGCTGTTCTAAAAGACTTTCCACCGTTCAGATGATGGTGGAAAGCTTACTGAGGAGAAACAGGAAGTGAGAAATTCAAACAAAGAAAAAAAATTTTTAGAAGGGAAATTGAAGGAAAAGATAAGTGAGCCAACAATGCACTAGCTTAAAGGAACCGATTTAGAAAATAAAAGACGAACCTTTACAACCCCTTTAAGATTTAAAAGAAAAATCCTTGTGGATATCCTTGTGTTAAAAGGGAAAGGATCAACAGTTACTAAGGCAAACATACATGACTGTGTTGATTTAGAGATAATAGCAATCTATGGCATTGAGCAAGATTTTTACAACCCTTTACTGCAGAAGAGCATGCACCAAAGTAAAGTTGCTTTTTAAATGGATGTCTAAATAATAAGTTGCAGAAAATTGCTCTAAACTTGTGTGCAGAAAAAGAAAAAAAAAACAGAGAAAGGCTGTTTAACACTAACACATTGCCACTGAAACCTGTTTCACACCTCTGCATTTGTATATGCATTTTGCAGCATATAAAAATGCATGTGACATGAAAATACATCGAGTTCTGTGCGCGGTGTTAAAAATGCAGCAGATTCAATTTTACATCAGATTTGTTTGGCCTACTGAAGTTTATAAAAGTACATAAAAATACACATATTGTGCATTTTCATGCGTTTACTTTCATTCATTTTCAACCTGCTGTGGTTAAGTACATGACAGCTTAATATCCCATGGTTACAAGCACCTTCCCTAGATACCAGCCATGTGCTACATCAGCTACAATGAAGACTGAGAATTGCTAAGGCAGTATAAAATCAGCCAAGTTTCCTAAATGCCATACACTGAAAGCCAGGTAAACACATTCCTCAATGTCACTATAAGAAAAGAATCCTCACTGGTTAACATCAAACATGAAAATGCATGTAAAAAAGGCACAATGCTCAAAAATGAGCATTTAAAAAAACATAAGTAAAAATGCATGACAGCGAAAATGGAGAGATGTGAACAAGGCCTGACACTTTTTTTTAGCTATGAATATGTAAACTAAGTGTAATGTTATTGCTTTAACTATTTACCAAAACAGAATCAATAAAGTGCAAGCACTGGGGATCAGTCTTGACGTAAACGGGGATCAGGGAAACTTCTAGTGAAGGTAAAAAATTGAAGAATTCCTGTTGCTAATAACAAAATAGGATTTTTTACTTTATAGTAAAATCTGTTTCTTGGAGCGGTCTAATCATTGATTATTGATTATTTGCATCTACCCATAGGTGACTGGACACTAGCAAGCCCCCCCAAAAAAAAACAATAACACTAAACTGCAGTGACTTCCCTTATATAACCCCACTCCCAGCTAAGGAGATCATAAAGAACAGAGGGTAGGGTTTTAATCTCAACAATCCTAAACTTACTCTATGACGAACCCAACGCACTTATTTCCTTGAATTTTGTGACACATATTCAGTATTGGATTGGAATAAATGCTTATAGAGCGCCGAATGCGAGTTGTGAAACTTGCGTCTAAGCGCTTACCAACAAGCTGGGGGTATCCAGTTCCCAGAAGCAAAGAGAAGAGACTAGGACATCTAAATAAGAGGGGAACAAGCAAGAAGTAAACAAAAATATAAAAAGAAGGGAGGGGGGGGGCAGGACACAAGGAGCCTATCCCTACTCCCTGACCATGGACCGCAGCCTGGGATTAAGGCAGCGTCCTGCTAAGAGCTTGGATGGCCAAGTGTCTATCTGTAGCCTTGTGAAAAAAGCAGTGTTTTCAAGCCTTTACGGAAGGCCATCAAGGAGGAGGATGCTCGGTGCCGATGAGGGAACTGGTTCCAAAGAGAATTCCCAAGTGTTTGGAGCCAGCGGCCACCCTTTGAAGCCAAGCGACTAGGTTGAATAATCGCTAACAGGGCGTCAGTGGAACAAAGCTCTCTGGGTGGACAGTAGTGTTGTGTCATATTCGATAAGTACATCGGGCCTAGTTGCCAATACACCAGACAGAGAGCCTTGAACTCGACCCGTTTTGCGATCGGGAGCCAGTGTAGGTACTGCTGTGTCACACATTTCACAAAGCCTGCATTCTGAGTTACAGAGGTGTTAAGAGAAGTTTCAGGAATCACAGCTTGCAGGTAGCAAGGTACCATGGGTCATATAGTCCTTTTCATATGAACATAAATAGCAGAGGAGAAGCTGCAAAGCATGCACAGAATCCAGGAAGTTGTGTAAACAGATGTCCGGCATGCAGCACTTGCAACATGAAAGGAGATTTTTTTTCAAGTAAACCTATATTGGATTGTCAAAAAGAACTATTGTTTGTATTACTATTACAATGCGGAGGTTATGAAATGAAAGTGTAGGCTGTGACCATAGAACGCCTTTAGGTCCAAAATTATATTTTCTTAGACATACGGTACACAAAATCTTTAGTCTTAAACCATGGGATGTCCAAAAGCCTGGCCTAACAGCAGGGGAGATGTGGGCAATACAGCATACAAATTCCAACAGGCCCATGTTACAAACTGGTCAAAGTGCAGCTTGTGGCACCTTCTGTCCAGAACTGGCATCAGAGAAGACCTGGACAGCCACTTGGTCATCTGTTCACATATTTAACTTTAACCAAGTGGCAGCCTTGCAAATCTGAGAAACAGATGCCTGATACTAAAAAACCCATGAAGCACCAATGCATTTGCCAACGTGTGCCTTAACAGGGAAGGGAGGAACCCCATCATTTGGACCATAGGCTTGAATTACAATAATCCACCAAGCAATGGAGAGCAAGATTTAGGGAGTCACCTGCGGAACCATCGGGAAGCACAAAGAGGGAATCCAATTTCCTGAAAGAGGTTGTAACCAACAGGTAGACTCTCACAGCTCATACCATGTCAAGACAGTGGATATATATTTCCTTGGGATGTTTTGGAGTAGGACATAAAGGAGGGGAGGATAATGGCCTAGTTAAAATGAAAGGAGGAAACCCCCCATATGAGAAAAAAAAAAAAAAAAAAAAGGATTTTGGCCTTAGGACAGCCCTATTATTGTGTAGTACTGGAAATGTCCTTTACAGTATTAAGGCCACGAACGCTAACCAATTGTCCATGTAAAGTTGACAAGCAACAAGAAATGCTACCTTGTGACTGAGGTCAGATAAGGGAATATGCTTAAAGGGGAGGTTCAACCTAAAAACAACTTTTTCTTATTACACTGGCCCCCCACATTACAATACGATTATGCCTGTTATTTTTTTTTTGCTGCTGTACATACCTTGATACAGCATATTCACCCGTGGCTTCGGGGTTGCGAGTCCCGCGGGAGTGGGCGTTCCTATCATGCTGGTGATTGACATTTTGACAAAAAACGAGCTCCCCCCGTCGCGTAAGCCGTGTCACGATTGCCGAAAGGAGCCGAACGGCGATGCGCAGGCACAGTATAGCGCCGACTCGCCGTTCGGCTCCTTTCGCCAATCGTGACGCGGCTTAAGCGACGGGGGGAGCTTGTTTTTTGTCAAAACGTCAATCACCAGCATGATAGGAACGCCCACTCCCGTGGGACTCGCAACCCCGAAGCCACGGGTGAATATGCTGTATCAAGTTATGTACAGCAGCAAAAAAAAAACTAACAGGCATAATCGTATTGTAATGTGGGGGGCCAGTGTAATAAGAAAAAGTTGTTTTTAGGGTGAACCTAAAAATGCAAAAGGAAGAAAATAGCTTGTGCAGAGAACCCACTGAAGAAGAGGTCATTCAGGTGCAGACTTAAAACAGAAGGCTGTGAAAATGGCTTCAAAATTTAAACAGCCATTGCACCCATTCCATGGCTGTGACACATCAGTGCTTTTTGGCAAACTAAGGCATAGACAGATTTGAAACATGAAAATCCCTTTACATAACGGAGTTAAGGTTCACTCAGTAGAATAAAGATATCTATAACCTAAGGGCACTAGCATAACAACTGATGTTAGCTTGGAGTGGAAGGGATTATATAGATGGGTTCCTGCAGCTTTTTTTCCCAGTGTTTAAAAACCTGAAGGCATTGTCCTATACAGGCATACCCCACTTTTAAGTACACAACGGGACCAGAGCATGTATGTAAAACGAAAATGTACTTAAAGTGAAACAATACCCTTTTTCTCTTCTAGGGTGTAGTGGGGGGTCAGGGACTGTAGTGGTGGTGTCAAGAGCTGTAGTTGAGGTCTCAGGGGCTGTAGTGGGGGTGTCAGGGGCACACTGGAACAGGGTGGGGTATGCTCTCGGAGCTTCAGCTCCTTCTACTGCGGCTGCAAAATGTCCGTACAGTACTTGTAAGGCACTTTACATACACTCGCAGGTATGTCCTTACTCGCGAGTGTATGTAAAGTGAGTGTACTTAAAGCGGGGTATGCCTGTACTATTTTTCCTTTTCAATAAGAACATGTAGAAAAATTAAAGTATTTTTGTTCTCTTGAGCTTCTAACTTCTAAGTCAAATCAAATCGGTGAAAACTTAAAAAAAGTTATGGCATAGTCAAATTCCAAGGCTTCGTAAAAGTCAGAAATTGTCTGTCTTCTAGGGTAGACTGCAAGTTTCTCATGGACAGTTGCAGCAGACTTTGACATGCAACACTGCCTAGGCACTAATGTTCCTGAAGCCTCATACAAACCGGCACTGTGACATAATCTAAGCCAGATTCTGCCCACTCCTGCCTCTGGAGACCGCTGTCCTCATGAGAATTGATGCATCTTCCTTTGCAAAGAAGTGACATTTGGCAATGTAACTATTATGCTTATCATAGTTTTTCTGAGGGCCCGATAGGGAGAATGCTATACCTGATGACTTGTAGTCAAGGGTCTTCTTGTTTCTAATTTACACATCTTGATCCCGATTCCTCCTGATCCCCCTTTCCTCCTGTGCTACTTCTGTATCAATACAAGTGCTCTTTTCCCCTCCTGTGGCATTGTAATGGTTCCACCACCTAGGCAGCTGCTGTCTGTGGATTCGTGGCCCCTTAGCAATGTCCCGTAAGCATAACTCCAGTCTTTCCCACCAGAGTTGGCTGTATGAGTGGATATGTGCTTTCTTCATCTCATTAGGAGGATGGGTCTGACATGAAAAAGCACAACCCTGCTCATTGATCAAGATGTTTTCTAGCATATATAAAATCCTTATAGAAACGCAAGAGTTGGAAGTGCCGACATATATAAAAAATTGGGAGAAAGAACTGGGGGAACGAGGGAAAAAACAAAAAATAAAATCCTGAAACTGGTACATGGTTCATCAATAAATAGTAGGACAATAGAAATTAATTACAAATGTATTTCTAGGTGGTACAGAACCCCAGATAATCTAGGAAAGTACCAAATAGGACAAAAAAACAGGAAACATGGCTCAAATCTGGTGCAGATGCCCCAAAATTAGAACATATTGGAGGGAAATATTAAGGTATATAAAAGTAGATAACTAAAACGGATATACCAGAAGAACCATGGGCATGTTTGTTTCACGGAGTGGATATCCCGATAAAATAATACAAAAACTCAATGATAATTCATATGATGAATGCTGCAGAAAGCCCGATACCGAAAAACTGGAGAAAAGTAGACAGCCCAAAGATAGTGGAGTGGTTTGATAAAATAGAAGAGACTCGAAATATGGAATATCCTAGACATAGCCATGAAGACACAAGAGAAGGATTTTCCAAGAGATGGGATGATTGGAAAGAGTTTAAACTAACTAAGTCATACAGTGAAATTAGGAATACAAAGTGAGGAGAAGCAGTCTGGGGTGGGGGGTAATGTGGGTGGGATACAGGATAGTGGGTGAAGCGGGTGGGAAAGGATTTAGGCTAAAAAAAATAGACGAACATATATATTTTTGAAAACGGTCTATTTTCTTCTCAAATGATTTTTTTTCTATTTATGAATATTGTATATTATAATAAAAAAAAAAAAATGGATGATGTTTTCTACACAGCAAAACACAGACAAGTCAAGTGCAAAATGAGGCATGCTGGCAGTGGGAATAAGCTGCAGAGAGCCAACAGGCAACATTGGTGATTAGTTATTAGACCGCCAGTTGACATCCACAATCTTGGTCCATGCTAAAAGGCTTATGTTGCTAGCAGGTATGTTCTGCCCGTTCTTGTTGTTCCTTTGTACATATGCTTTCTTTGTCTCATCTCCAACTTAAAAAATCTTAAAAAGCCATGAACTTACCTCCTCAGTAATGGAGTCCAAGGAAGAAGTGGCTTCATCATACAAAATAATTGGTGGGTTCTTCAACATTGCTCTGGCAATTGCCACTCGCTGCTTTTCTCCACCTTAAGAAAAATCACAAAAATGTAATTGCTAAACTATAGCAAAGTAGATATTTAACTAAATCTACAAGTCAGCATAAATTCCTAAAATGCCACAGTATAAAGCGCAGCATCAATTTAAAAAAAATAAAATACATTTTTGTGCTTAAAAAGCAGTCTTTGGGATCCTGTCAAGTTACTTTTACCTAAACTGACATAATGGCATCAGTCTGTTGCAGGCAGCAGAAGAATTACTTAAAGTAGAAGTTCAGCTTAAAACTAACCAACTTTCGATCTACTCGCAGCCGCTTTCCAAGACTAACTTACCTAGCCCTGTAAAGAAGAAATTGCTATACATACCCTTTCTGAAGGCGCTCCGGTCCAGTCCCACACTGAGCTGTCAGCAGCGACTTCTGTGTGTGGGGGTATGCAGAAGAGGTAGCCAACAACGGAAGCTTCATAGTAACTCTATGGGTGACGTCAATTCCCAGCCATTGCCGGCTGTCTCCTGCAGACAGCATCTGCCGCTGGGGCCCGGAATGAACCAGCTTCAGAAAAGGCAAGTATTAAAATTTTTGCTTTACAGGATTGGATAGGCAAGTCTTAGAATGTGGCTGCGAGTAGATTGAGAGATAGTTAGTTTTAGGCTGAACCTCCACTAAGTTTTTTCTTCCAGTGACACAGTGACGTGTGTCAGACATTTGTGAACACAGCCAAAAACTGCACAGGCATCTGGATTTACATGCTCATGGCATCTCTAAACCAGAGTTTCAATTCAAGAACTAAATACCGACTATGATGATGGCATTCAGGAAAAAGAAGAAATTACATTATCGGTGGGAGTACTGTGACTTCTGTGTTTTGTTTATGCATGATCCAACGGTTTTATATATATATATATATATATTTTTTACTTTCGTATTTAATATTTGCTTCACAACTAAATATTTAATTTGCGTCACAGGATTTCTAGCGCACTATAAGTTTTTTTTATCAATAATATTGACAACAGAAATTGCAAAATATATTTGGTAGTCAGTTACATCAGCCATTTAGTACTTTTTATGTGTGAAATGCCAAATATTTGTTTCATTTTTTTTCTTAATAAGAAATCAAAAGGAAATTACCAAATGCAACCAAAAAAAAAAGCCTAGAATTGTGATCACGTTCTTGCTATAGGAAAAAATATAAGCCTCCTGTCCAGTAATCTCAAAAAAGGGCTTTGCACATACACTTTGCTATGCCTTCTTAAAGGGGTTGTAAAGGTACAATTGATTTTCCTAAATAGCTTCCTCTACCTTAGTGCAGTCCTCCTTCACTTACCTCATTCTTCGATTTTGATTTTAAATGTCCTTATTATTCCTTCTGAGAAATCCTCACTTCCTGTTCTTGTGTCTGTAACTCCACACAGTAATGCAACACTTTCTCCCTGGTGTGGCGTGTCGTGCTCGTCCCCTCCCTTGGACTACAGGAGAGTCAGGATGCCCACTACACACAGCTCTTTCTCTATCTGCAACGTAGAGAGCATCCTGACTCTCCTGTAGTCCAAGGGAGGGGGCGAGCACGACACTCCATACCAGGGAGAAAGCCTCGCATTACTGTGTGGAGTTACAGACAGAAGAACAGGGAGTGAGGATTTCTCAGAAGAAATAAGGACATTTAAAAGAAAAATCAAAGGATGAGGTAAGTGAAGGAGGACTGCACTAAGGTAAAGGAAGCCATTTAGGAAAAAAAAAAATTGTACCTTTACAACCCCTAAAAAAAATGAAATAAAAAACAAAAAATAGAGGAAAGGTAGCTTTAAAGTGAATGCAAATACCTCAAATGCTGTATAGGGGAATAAAAATTAAAAATAAATCTGAATGGTATTGATACTACTTACACCTAAGGGCCCTTTCACGCGGATGTGTCCATGTACAGGCTCCGCTTTGCTCAGTGGTGATCGCTCCATCGATCCCTGCTGAGCAGGCAGATGACAGGTCTGTCTCTGCACACTGTGCAGGGACCGACCTGTCAGAGCACTGCTCTCCTCTATGTAACTTGCATTTTAGAATTAAGGGTGCGTTAAATGTAAAGTTTATGTTGACCTACTTTTACAAAAAAAGCCCAATGTTGAAAAAACATTTTTTTACAGTCCATCCTAAAAGATATTCTGAAACTGGGGCACAAGCAGCAAGTTGCTTATTAAACCCAGTTACAGGAAATAGTAATTCATCTAAATCAAACAAATGCTTTTATGAATCATGAATAAACTGCTAATCCCACATCTAGGCCTCAACAGTGTGTGGCAAAGAAAGAACAGCAATGGTTTCTTTAGCCTTTGATAAGAAATAATATTGATGCCACCAAGTGGGCAGTGTGCCCGGTAACAAACACATCAAAATCCTTTGCTGTGCTACTCAAAAACCCTCTGTGATTTGAGACATAGAATTTAATTACACACGAAAGTCACTTAACACCAAAGACTTTATTGAAGGGTTCACTTATCTAAGCTATTGTAACCATAAAAAATTGGTACAAATCTTATTTTTCGCTTACTAAACAAACAGTCTTTATCAGACACTACCAGCAAAAAATATCAAATATTACTGGCCTCTCAATTAATTACATAGTGTTTATTTTTTTACCTTTTCGCTAACCAGTGGTAATCCTTTGTGAACATTGGGGTGGATTCAGCATGCAATTACGCCTGCGTATCCATAGATACGCAGCGTAATTGCTAAGTAGCGCCGGCGTATCGACTTTCTGTATTCAGAAAGCTTGATACGCCGACTGTAGCCTAAGATATGACTGGCATAAGGCTCTTATGCCGTCGTATCTTAGGCTGCATTCTTACGCTGGCCGCTAGGTGGCGTTCCCGTAGTGGTCAGCGTAGAGTATGCAAATTGCATACTCACGCCGATTCACAAACGTACGCGCGCCCATAATGGTAAGTATGGACGTCGTTCATTTTTGAAATTTGCGTCGTTTGCGTAAGTGGATCGTGAATGGCGCTGGACGCCATTTACGTTCACGTCGAAGCAAATGACGTCCTTGCGACGTCATTTACCGCAATGCGGAGTACGTTCGGTGCAGGAAAGCGCCTAATTTAAATGATCAAACGCGCTTACGCCGGCCCCTTTTACGAAACGCCGCCGCAAATTACGGAGCAAATGCTTCATGAATGAAGCGTAGCTCCAGTAATTTACAGAGGCGTAGCGTTAAAACGGTACGCTGCGCCGCCGTAGTAGTGCGCGCCCCTACCTGAATCTACCCCACTGTTTTTAGGGTGGACATTACCTGATAGCTTGAGCCCTCGTTCCCCTACTTGAGTATTGTAACCATGAGGCATCCGGAGAATGGCATCGTGTAATCCTGCCAACTTGGCTACTTGATACACTTCTTCAGGTGAGGCATTGATATTTCCATACATCAGGTTATAATAAAGTGTGTTATGGAAAAGTACAGCATCCTATAGAGAAATAAACATAATATATTATTTGTAGCTTCAGTCAACAATTAAAGCCCAACTCCAGCTGAAACATTATCTTTATCTCAGGGAGTATGGGGACATATCCATTATGTTTATATTACAGTCAGTGTTCTCATTGGGAAGATGACCACTACAATTTTATTCTGACGACAACCTGTCACAGTTTTTCACTGTGACAAGAAGTGAGGGGAAATACCCACAGGGAGGACATAGATCGCAATAAAAACCTGACAAAAGGTTCTTGCCTTTCCCCACTCTGAGAATAAATACAAATTGTCTTTGTAGTTGAGCTTTAAATTCTACAGCAGAATCATCCCCATATACAGGTGCATCTCAAAAAATGTGCATATCATCAAAAAGTTCATTTATTTCAGTGATTCAATTCAAAAAGTTCTTGGACCACTTCTCTTCTCTATCTACACCTCCTCCCTTGGTCACTTGATAACCGCCCACGGCTTTCAATACCACCTATACGCCGATGACACCCAAATATGTTGGTCTACTCCTCACCTCACTCCTTCAGTCTCCTCTCACATTACTAACTGACATCTCAGCATGGATTTCGCACCACTTGCTTAAACAAAATCTCTCTAAAACTGAAATACTAATATTCCCCCCTGCCCGTGCCCCCCTCTATGACTTTTCCATCAAAATCAACAATGCAACCATCAGTCCCTCCCCTCATGCCAGGGTACTAGGTGTAATCCTAGACTCTGATTTGTCATTTCAGCCTCAAGTCCAATTGTTGTCAAAAGTTTGTAGAATTCACCTCCGTAACATCTCTAAAATTCGCCCCATTTTAACAAATGAAACCACCAAACTCCACATCCACTCCTTTGTTATCTCTCGCCTTGACTATTGCAACTCCCTTCTTATTGGCCTGCCTCTCTACAGGCTTTCCCCTCTTCAGTCTATCATGAATGCTGCTGCCAGACTTATCCACCTTACCAACTGCTCAGTGTCTGCCAAACTATGTGTGTAATGAATCTATATAAATTAAGGTGTTTAAAATTTTGAATTGAATTACTGAAATAAATTAACTTTTTGATGATAGTCAATGTTTTTAAAATGCACCTGTAACTATAGGCAGAGTATATGTATATAAGATATTCACGCGTTACTGGAACTGCTGAACAGCAGCTAAAAAGGAAAAAAGGGAAATGGGTCAACTGCTACAAAGTAATGGGAGGTTAATCCACAATCTAAATGAAATGAGTAAACAGAATTGTGCTGAGCTGTTGGAAAATTTCTGGCTAATGAGTGTGGGAAATGCCCACTAATATCCACAGGAATAATGACATAAAATTACACAACTAAAAAAAGTGCAAGTGGCAATATGTAAAGTGAAAGTGACAATAAATTAAATGTGCAAAAAAAACTACATGCGGATGAACTCCAACGTTACATGAACGAAAACCTTCTGAAGAGTGACAACTAGTCCTCTGAAGGGTGATAAAGTGCAAGAAATATATAAATAATCATACAGAGTAAGGTCCAAAATGCAATCAAGATGTATGATACAGTGACTGTCACATAGGTGTGCACAGGGTGAAACGTGATGGATCCTTGGATATTAAATGTATTGTCCAATGCTTTTGGGTGAACACAATCACACACAAAATGTGGGGTGATGCACTCTTCCGTGCCTTCCACTGTGGTAATAGGTAGACTCTTACCTCACTGCTGTGAGGTTACAGCATGTATATAATGAGCCTGGGAAGATCCAACGTAATCCTGCCTATGTTGCCCCTTGATGGGTACCGATGTGGTTCCTTAGTGTTCAAATACAGCTACCCTGTCCACAATGTGTTATGCATCTTCTTTGTACCATATACAGCTACATGGATATATTTATACTTTTTGCAAAATAGCAGTTACCTATGTAAACTATGCATTTTTAAACTACCATTAATTTGAATATATGGAAGGTATTCTAAAAGATGTCTGCCGACTTTAACCAATATTACTGCTATTGCCCTTTTACATTCTGTGCTAGTAATGATAGCTTATTCACTGGGTAGAATTTCAACTTTCTGAATAAAGCAGAAGATACAAGTCTGCCTCCTCACTAAAAACATATGAAACTTTGACTCATTCTTTTCAGTAAAGTTTTGTCTATGACATAAATCATACCTGAGGAACAACGCCAATGGCTTTTCTCAGACTCTCCAGACTGACATCCTGAATGTTCTGACCAGCCACATATATGTTTCCCTTCTGAGGCTCATAAAACCGGAACAAAAGTCGGATCAGGGTGCTCTTGCTTGAAAATAATTGAAAAGATTTTACAATGAAAATGGGAGCATTTCCACAAAATTTGATAAATTGTAAGAATAAAAACGTAACAGATCTGGACAGAAGTAAAAGGTTTAAGCTGTGGAGAGGTCATTATCCTCATCCTGATCTTATAATCTAGCAAGTCATCAACCAGAAACATGCATGCAGAGAGAGTTCAGACTACACTAGCTGTATGCATGTTCCAAATCAGTGAATCACTAGGTAAAAAAGCAAGGATTAGAATAGTTTTGCATACCCTCCTTTATTCCCATCTGACATTAATGGAGTGGAAAGGGTAAGGTATTGGGAGTGAGTTACCTGACATTAACTCAGAATTAACAATATCATTTAAAGAAACCCAAGACTATTACACTATTTTAAAGAAAAGATTTCCAAATCAGAAACTTAAAAACAAATGACAGCGTCTTACCCTGAGCCACTGCCACCAACAATTGCTATTTTCTTTCCAGCAGGAACTTCAAAAGACACACCATTTAGGACTTTCTGTCCCTCCAAATATTCAAAGTAGACATCATCAAAGGTAATATTTGCAGTCTGAGGAGTGACCACTATTGAGGGAGCCAAATCTTTATTCTAGGGAAAACAGAAGAAAAATGCTGGGTGGCAGCAAAAAAATGCATCCCACAAGTGAGCAGAATAGAATAAGTTCTAGAGCAGGGATATGCAATTAGCGGAGCTCCAGCTGTTGCAGAACTACAATTCCCATGAGGCATAGCAAGACTCTGACAGCCACAAGCATGACACCCAGAGGCAGAGGCATGATGGGACTTGTAGTTTTGCAACAGCTGGAGGTCTGCTAATTGCATATCCCTGTCCTAGAGGAATCTCAGACCACATTCCCCTCATTATGTATCCTAAAGCTAGAGCTCATAATACTCTTACCAGGGTCTCTTGGAAACTAAAAGTAATCCGGCTTAATTTTGTTACTTCACATGATTCTATTGAACTACAGACAACATAATGCTTTAGGGTCCATGATCCTTTTTCTGATTTACTTACCTGTTGGGAAGTGTTTGAAACCTTCCTACGGGAGAAGCTGTATTTACTTTTGAAATAAATGGTGTCAAAAGTGACTGTATTAAGGAAAAGTTGGGTGGAAAAGCAGGTACATCAATTTGAAAGGAAATATGTTTCTAATCTCAATACTTCTACATGAGATGCATGTTTGCACAGGATGTTTTAATGCGCTTATCTACTGCATCCAAAGAGAGTAAGGGGTTCTTTAGTAAACTGGTTTCCCTTTAAAAGGGGGAGTGAAAACTGATCACTTGTTATCTCTATCGCAAAAAACCCTTTAACCTTATCGGTGCACCAATTACACTAGAGCAGTGGTTCTCAACCTTATAGTGCCGTGACCCCTTGATAGGGGTCCCCACAACTTGGGAAATCTTAACAGTAAAATTATTTTGTAGCGTGGGTTGTTGGCACCCAAGGCAAAACAAGTAATTTGTGCCCCTAACCCATGGACATTTAGTGCTCCCTGAGTCCCTTCAACTCATACAGTATTAAATTCCATTATGCTGCATTTTAGGATGTACCACTCTTTCTCTTTGTTCTCCCTTCTTTCCCTTTTATCTCTCTTTTCTAATTTTTTTCTCCCATCACTCTCTCTAGCCGTCTTTCTTGTTGTTTAATGGCAACTATAATCACAGGTAGTGTTACTCACTGTGCCTCCGACTTTGTGGTGTCTCACAGCAGTGACACCTATGCCGAAATCAGGAGATAGGGTCTCCTCCAGCCCCTCCCACTTCATTCTTTACCAGTCAGCTGACCTCTAGTCTCTGCCCCCCAGCCATGCCGTGAACTGAGTGGGTGGCTGTGAAGAGGCTGAGTGGGCAGCCGCAGGCTCCAGGGACAGCCCTGTTGGGCGGCTGCAAAAAGGATAGGAGAGCAGTTAGGGCTTCAGGAACAGCCCAGGATTTGGTGACCCCTGGCATATCGTCATTTGACCCCCAAGGGGGTCCCGACCCCCAGGTTGAGAACCACTGCACTAGAGGGACAAGTAGTTAACTCACCAAATATGGTACTACAAGAGTTAGCCTGTTTTTTGACCTGCAAAATGACAACAATCTCCCAATCAGAGGAATCCTTACACCAGTATGTACAAGATAATACCTTAAAAAAAAAAAAAAACTATCTGGAAAACATCAAAACACTATTAGACTCCCTATTACTTTAGAAGAAATACAGACAGCAAAAAAATGCTTTTAGAATCCGTTTCTAATCATAAGAACCCTGGTGATGACGAGTTTATAAATGCTATGCAGAATGTTCCACAGCTTCTGAAAATGGCAACACCTTCTACCATCTATGACAACAGCCAATATAAAACACTGTTATTAAACCTAGTAAATAAAGACCCCACTGATCCCAACGTGTACAGACCTATTTCACTCTTACTATCAGATGTGAAAATACTGGCTAGGTCCTGGCAAACAGATTAAACAAAGTTATAAAAATAAGTGATTTAACCTGTGGCAGCTTTTCCATAATCACACACAAAGTGTTATGAAAGTGTGAGCTTTACAACTACTCAGCATCCCACACCCCACAATTGAATAAGATCAAACTTACTATAATGATTAGGGGGCATGCACATGGGCACATCTCCCTAGTATAGCGTGAACAACCTAGCGTATTTTTGTGTATATTTTTAGTTCCTGGTGCTGCTTACAGCTACCTACAGAGATAAATGGCTGCACAGAGCATGAATGTTCCTAAAGTCAGACTAGCAGTGTTTGTGTGCATCTGGCGCTTTACGCAATATTACACATGCAAATCAACTCAAGAAGAATTACCTTAATTTTTGTGTCTATACTCAGAAGAGTGAAAAGTGTGTTCATATCAATTAGAGCTTGTCTTGTCTCTCTGTAGACTGTTCCCAAGAAGTTCAAGGGCATGGAAAGCTGGAACAGCAGCCCGTTTACCATAACCAGATCCCCGATAGTTAGGTTTCCTGAAGAGAGCAAATAGCATTATGCACAAAAATCCAAAGTATATACACAGTGTGTGTATGTATATATAAACATATTACAGTGCATATAAAAAAAAAAAAATTGTAAAGAAATTAAAAAACACAGACACAAAAGTCATAAAAAAATAAAAAAAAAATAAAAAAGTCCCACAAAGTAAGCAACATAGATCCACATCATTATGAACCACATCCCCCTGAAAGAAAAAACACCCCAAGCACAGACACAATCTGCTCTTGATGACAAATCAGGAATGCAAAGCTCCCTAGCTGACAGCTGAATGTAAACAGATATGGTATAACCACATTTGAATATAGACCACCCGGGAGCAGAGATTCACAGCAAGCAGTCACTGGGAATGGAAGTGCCTGCATTTTTTATACCCAATTCTCTAATAACCTGCCTGAGTGAAAAAAATTACAAATTTAGCATCAGTAGTAGCAATACTGCTTCTAAAAGTTTCATGTAGTTTGGCCATTTACGAAACATGGGTTTATCTGAAACTAAAGCACATTTCTAGTATTCACAAATGACCAGCTTTTGTGAATACAAGTATCAACCGGAACATTCTTGTTATGACGTCCACAAGGTTTCTTGCACCTTCAACATCGCCAAATTATATTGGATGTTATTTTTGGATATGGAAAAATAAGTCTGATTTATATGGATGCTTCTATTTTAATGCTATGTGCACATTTACAATTAATCGAACACCTTTTATGATCAACACATTTTTTTCATTTTTTGACTGTATGCTATTCATGCCAGTACACTACATTTCTTATATTTTCTACAGACAAAAAGTTTGTGTGATCAATCTAGTGTTATCCAACCTGCAAGGATTCCTTTGCTTGCAAGCACCATGATAGCTGTGAGGCCCACACTAAATATTGCACTTTGTCCAAAGTTCAGCATGGCAAGTGTTGAGGTAGTCTTCAGAGAAGAATTTTCATATATTTTCAAATAGCCATCATACCTCTCCGCTTCATATTTCTCATTGTTAAAGTACTGTCACAAAAGAAGAAGAATGCAAAATAGTAAAATTAAAGCAAAACCAGCCAAGGCCTTCTGCTAATGTTCAAGTTAAAGGTACACTAGCTAAAAGTTTTTCACAGCCAACTAGTTATTGACCTAGTTGAATCTAAAAGTTAGGCATAGGTGCGAAACCTGCTCTTAATGCTCATATATTGTTAATTACGAATTATGAATTGTCATTTACAGATACTTACTTCTGGTTTGCAAGGCCACCATTCAAAATTGTTGGGCCTCATACAGCCTGCCTGACAGGCAGCCTAGCTGGCTAATCCACCTAACACAGAGGAACTTTAAATATCTTATTGTGCACACACAGTAATCCCAACAGCAGCAGCTCCTAGCAATTAAATATACGTTTACTGGGCCAATTGACATACTTAGCATATCTGGCACCCGAGGCTGGTCAGAGTTATGGGCGTAACCAAGTTGAGTTAACAACGGGAGGAGCTTAAAGGTCTATAGTTAAATAAAACCTGAGCCTATTCACTGTATACACAGCACACATATGCCACAGTACTTGTACCTACACTCCCAGGAGTGCATAATGTGCATAATATGGAGCAGGGCTCATGAGTAGGACACATACATTCTACTGTACAGAATTTGACCCCCCCCCCCCCCCCCCAATACAGATCTTTCCCCCACAGGCTTCCCTGAGCCAACCACCTCAGTACAAACCCCCTTCTCAGCTTAACCCTTTAGTACAGACTCCCTTACCCAGATCTACCCTCCCAGTTTAACCATTCAGTACAGACTCCCCACTGTGGAGAACCCCTCCGTAAAGACCCCTACCTTCTATCCTAACCCCTCATTACAGACCTCTCACTCTCAGTCTAATCCCATAGCACTGAATCCCTGCACCTAGCTCAAAACTTCAGTACAGGCCCCCTTTCTAGCCTAATCCCACAGTACAGACACCCCTCCTCTTCCCCCAGTACATACACCCCTCCCAGCCAAACCCTTCAGAACAAACCATTACCACAGTACAATACAGCCCTGCTTCTGCCGGACAGCAACACGAACAATAAACTGGACCTGTTTTGCAGATGCATAAAACTGATGGTTAAATTAATTCGTAACACGTTTGACAGATGTCCTTCACATATCAGATGTCTCAGCTAAACCATAATTAAGGGGTTGCTGTTGTACTTGAATTTATAAAACATTACTGAGAAAGTAGCATGATGTTTACCATTTAAAGGGAAAGCTATCAGTACATTTTTAAGGGTGCACATTTTGCGTTCTTACTGTAAGTTAACTGGAAAGCAACTGTAGATGTAACTTTCAGATCCATGCTCACCCAGTGCTTACAGGTATGGAAAAACATTAGACCCCCGCTCCCAGTATGAAACGCACTGGCCTAGTGGCTGGAGGAGGTAAAGACACTGCTCCCTCTGAGCGTCAACATTTGGGGGGGGGGTGAAGGAGGAAGTTGATTTGACCACTTCTGCTAGGATTCGACAAAATCCTACACCATGTCTTTTGGTGCCACCTGTCATAGAAGGAGGAGTGGAGGGGAGCGCTGGGGCAGTAAGTATCAGTGAGGCAGGGCAGTGTCACACAGGAACTGTCACTTTGCCCTGAAAAATGCACAGTGTCCCCAAGTACAGACAGGAAATCAGCAACATGTCTCTGAACCTGAACACAAAGTAAACACAGTATACCATGAGACTGCCATAGAACTGAAAGGAACATGTTTTTACAAACTATTATTTCTTACCTTAACAGTTTCATAATTTAGAAGTGAATCTATAGCAGCATTTCCAGCTTCATTATCAGCCTTGTTCATTTCTATTCTGAACTTCGTCCTATAAAAATATTCAGCAAAACAGTACATCAGTAATGCAATTGAGGGACCTTAATGCTATGATGAAGAATTTCCTAAAGGAAACATGTACTGAAAAAATGTGAAGGTTGTCATTGCTGTCCTCACCTCCCAAAATGTTTGTTGGCAGTCTGTTCATGCTAATCCACCGTTTTCAATACTTTCAATTGCACCAACATGAAACAGGGGTTATCGGAATCTGGAAGCCCCCTTTAACAAGGGGAACCCCAGATCCTGGCCCCCCTATGTGAATTGGTAATGGGGTAAATTATACCCCTACCATTTCACAAAAGATAAAAGTCATTGAAAAAAACGGCATGGGTTCCCCCCCAGTCCATTCCCAGGCCCTTTGGGTCTGGTATGAATATTAAGGGGAACCCCGACCGAACCATCTTTTTTTAATTTGGCGCAGGGTTCCCCTTAATATCCATACCAGACCTGAAGGGCTTGGTATGGCATTTGGGGGGACCCCCACGCAATGTTTTTTTTTAAATTTTGGTTTGGGGTTCCCCTTAATATTCATACCAGACCCAAAGGGCCTAGTAATGGACTGCAATTTTTTTTAATGACTTCTCTGTATTGCCGGGACCCGACAATTCATTATAGCCGCGAGTTGTTTTAAATTAAATTACTTTTCTTCTCTTTAGAAATGTCATTTTGTGCAGGGACTGTTCTAAACACTGGAAAATGGGCCACTTACAGGCATACTATAGACACCCCCCAGGTATGAAATTTAAAGGAATATTTCACTTTTATAGTTTCACTTTAAGCATTATTAAAATCACTGCTCCTGAAAAAACAGCCATTTTTAAAAAGTTATTTTGCATTGATATATGTCCCCTGGGGCAGGACCCAGGTCCCCAAACACTTTTTATGACAATAACTTACATATTAACCTTCAAAAATAGCACTTTTGATTTCTGCCCTTAAAGGGTGTTCCGCGGCTTTCGAAACTGCCGTGAACACCCCAAATTGTTCGCTATTTGGCGAACACTCGATGTTTGAGTTGAACTTACGTTCGACTCGAACATCGGGCTCATTCCTAGTATTCAGACAGCTTTCACAACTGCTGAAACAGAAAAGTATAGGCTACACAAATGGAAGCTTTGTGACTTTGATGGGCTTCAGGTTTAATAAGGCAATATACTATATAGTTTAATTTATGCACATTAAATGTAAAAACCACTACCATTCTCCTACATCATTTACAGTTAAAGGAGAAGTTTACCTTTTGGGTACACCCCATATTACAGGTGTTACATGTGTTATTGTGCTCCAGTCCCTGATTGCAGGGTGCAATACTTTACAGGCCGCAGTGCAAAAAAAATACACGCACATTTGAACATGAACCGGAAGTGATTACCGATGATGTCTTTCTGGCTCACTTGTTGGTTTCCCAGTTCATTATAGGATATCTGCTACCTACAGCCTCTCAAATGCTGAAGGTCGTGTAAGAGTGTGTTGTGATTAAAGCTTTGTAGGTTTTGAAGACACTTTGAAGTACCAAAAAAGCGACACGGGGTATCATTTTTGTAGGAAAGCAGCAATGCAAACTCAAAATTGTGAACAAGACTGTAAGCTAACTTTTATTTAGTGAGAGGTGCATTGATTGGCATTCAGAGTTATTTATTTTAAAGAGTTTAACCACTTCCATACCAGGCACTTACGCACCTTCCTGCCCAAGCCAATTTTCAGCTTTCAGCGCTGTCGCAATTTGAATGACAATTGCGCGGTCATGGTACACTGTACCCAAATGAAAATTTTTATATTTTTTTCCCCACAAATAGAGCATTTCTTTTGGTGGTATTTGATCACCTCTGCGATTTTTATTTTTTGCGCAACAACTAAAAAAAGACCAAATTTTCGCAAAAAAAATAAGTTCTTATTTTTTCCTGTTAACTTTTTTTGTATATAAGTACGTTTTCTTCATCAATTATGGGCACTGATATGGCGGCACTGATGGGCACCGATAGGCGGCGCTGGTAGGCGGAAGCGGCACTGATGGGCACTCATAGGTGGCACTGATGGGCATTGGGCATAGATGGGCACTAATGGACACTGGGTGGCACTGATGGCCACTGAGGGGTGGCACTGATGGCATTGCTGGGCATCATTCCAGTCAGTACCCATTTGTGGGCACTGATTAGCATCGATTGTGTTAAAAAAAAAAAATATTGTTTTTTTGTGTCTATTTTTGCTCTATTGAGCACCAGGGGGCACTCTCTGGTGGTCCAGTGCTGGCATCTGAGGAGGGGCTGCGCTGATAAACAATCAGCGCGAACCGCCCATCAGGAGAGCCGCCGATCTGTCAGACACGAGTGAGGAAGAGCCGATCAACGGCTCTTCCTGTTTACATCGTGATCAGCCGTGGTTGGACACGGCTGATCACATGGTAAAGAGCCTCCGCCGGAGGCTCTTTTCCGAGATCGGAGATGCAGGGTGTCAGACTGACACCCCGCATCACCGATCGCCGCGCGCTCCCACGGGCACGCACTGGCATGTAATCCTGCAGGACATCAACAGACGTCCAGTCAGGATTTCAGAACCACTTCCCGGATGTCAATTGACTATTGACCAGGCGGGAAGTGGTTAAATGCTACATTTTGAAGTATAATTGAGCCCTATGACAGAAAAAAAATTACCTCCACTGTGTGACTCCAATGGTGAATGCTGTATAAGCTCCAAGCGTTCCTAAAGTTGCAACTGCAAATTGGACTCCACATTTGTAATACTGTTAGGAGGGGGAAAAACACAAGACATACGCAAAATAAAAACACAAAATTACCTGTAACTGCAGAAAACATACATTCATAGCAGTCAAACAATATGCAAGGTATTAATGACCATGGCTATACAAACAGCACACAGTCTTTCAATTAGCCCAACAGTGAGTTGTCTTTTGTCTAAGGTAAGAAATACATAATGAGCTAGTATTCTATGCATACTAGCTCATTATGCCATCGTTTTGCAGGTTTTTATTTTTTAAAATTTTAAGGGTTTACAACCACTTTAAGCCTGGGTAGAGCCGACAGGTTCTCTGAATTTTGTCAAACTAGGGGTCCCTAAAGAAGAGGTTTTTGGAATTTTCCTTGATGGAAGTAAAAAATGTCACCGGTCCTCATGTCACCAGATGTTTTCTTTGGCAGGGCGTACATTTGAGGTGCATTTTAAGGGGAAGCTGTCACTTTGAGCTGTCAGCAGATCAGGGATAGAAGGGAAATCTTCAAATGTTCTGGTGACAAAGGGGGCATTTCTCTCACTTTTCTTCCAATTTAATTATGTGCCTACAGGATAGGAAGTAAAGGCAAATCTCCCCTATGAGACCCAGATGGCAAAAAAAACATCTAAAAATAAGTTTTAACCAAAAGTATGGGATTTAAATGTATTGCTGTATCAGGATTTCATCTGCATACATCCACTATTTTACATTTTACAGCTTTTATTTATACCAATGCTGCTATAATTACTCTTTATCCAGCTGGATCCCCAAAGCAAAACTATGAAACTGATAATTTTTTTAAATGAGGTATTCAGAAATACAATTAAGAAAGTTTGAAAAAAATTGATTTGTTGTAAAAAAATAAAAAAAACAGCATGTTTCCTCCATTTTCCAAGTAGCCATGTAAGGCTGGGTTCACACTACGGTTTTCCCATCCGTCAGCCGCATACGATTTCAGTATTGAAAACGTACGGGCCCGGACGGGAAAACGTATAGATAGAGAATGCATTGCAAATCGTATGCACTCGGATGCATCCGGGTGCGTACGATTTGCTGGCAAAACGTTTTTTAAACGTACGCAAAACCGTGTTCAACCACGGTTTTGCGGTCGTTTTTAAAACAGTATGGCAAACGCATACATTCTCCTTTAACATTAATGTTAATGGAAAACGCACATATGTGCGGTGCCATACGTTCCCGTCCGTTTCAGCCGCATACGGTTTTTCATATAAATCGTATGCGGCTGACGGACGGGAAAACCGTAGTGTGAACCCAGCCTAAGCTTGTGCAGAGATCAAGGGACCAGTCACACCATTGTATTGCAGCAATGCAATACATGCAAACGTGTATTGCAGCGTACTATAAATGCTACATTCATCTTTTTTGGTGCTTTAAAGTGGAGTTTCCATCCCAAATTTTTTTTTTCATTATTGTGCTCATGTTTTTACTCATCTGGAAATGCCTGTTGCTATGCAGTCCCACGAAATCTGCCTTTGGAATCGCCTAGGATTCTGACATCATCTCCCTCTAATGCTCCTGGGAAACGTGTGTCATCATTTCCCAGGATGCAGTGCACTACCCAATTATCACTCCCCATCCAAGACTTCCAGGAAGTAAGTGCTTGTGGGCTTCACAATGCCTACAAGCAAAATGACAACGGTGTGGACATAGTTTTATAAACAATCTTTTTTGAATAACTATGCAGAGCGGCGGCGGATTGTAAAATAGTAAGTGACCAGGTTTATATTATAAAAACTCATGATGAAAACACATACATTTAAAAAACGCTAATTGTGGTTGGAACCCCGCTTTAAGGCAGCCCACCAAATGAATGGGCAGCCTTAAAGCAAAACATTACTTGTAGCATAACGCGACACAAAGTGTGTATGCAAACGCAAGGCAATAGTGTGATTTGACTCTTAATGTAATGCTGTGCAAACTTACAAAGCATTCTGAAAAAGGTGGTTGGGTTGCCTGAATTCTGTGAAACATCCAATGCAGGCAGGATCTGCACTATGCGTGCACATCAAACTGTGTGTCGTTTAACAAAATGTCAGGACAGGAGATTTTTACATTTGTAAATGAATTCCTTTACTGAATACCACACTGTGCTATTCAAACTATTAACACAAGGCGTCTTTTTATTGGGCGAGTATCTTTAAATAAAGTCTATTTTATACAAAAGCACATTATGGATTTCATGAGGGTACAATATACACAATATAGAAACAGCCAGAGTTAATTCCCTTACATGGGTAAAGATTGTATGAAAAAAAACAGAAAAAAAAAACCCACTGGAAGACTCTGGTGTTCCTCATTTTACATAAAAAAAAACCTAAAGACTAAAAACAGGTTTAAAAAGGTACAAGACAGAACTTACCAATATGCTGCTAACAAGGAAAACCTCAAACATTGTGGGCCCCAGATTAAACACCAGGGCACTGAGCACAAAGCTGATGCCTCTTGTACCCCGATCGATGGCTTTAGAGAGAGCTCCCGTCTGTCTGCTCAGGTGGAAACCAAGGTCCAGATTATGCAGATGTAAAAATACATTTTTTGCAATCCTCCTGATGGAACTCTGTGCCACCTTTCCAAACACGGCATTTCTCAGTTCATTAAAAAGAGCAGAGCTGGCTCTAGCCACACCATCTAAAAAATAAATAAAAGAATTACAGAATGAATGTGAGAAAAAAACACTTTCTATGGTCACAGAAAAAAATTAATTTAAAAACATCAGCATTAAAAAAAAACAAAAAAAAAAACAAAAAACAACAATATAGTTATTTTTGAAAAGCTCTTCACTTTCTTAAAAACCTCCTTTTTATGTTGTGAGCTCTGCCAGACTGCTGGCCATCTCTTTTCACAACTACATTAATTCCCTGCAGACTTTGTAGCTTCTCCTCTGTGGTTTACTTTCAGTTTCTAATGACTACACATCCCATGGTACCTTGCTGCCTGCAATCTTTGATTCTTGTACTCCCTTCGCCTCCTGAATCTACTCTTCTCAGTACATTTGTAGTTCAGAAGGCAGGCTCTCTGAAATGTGTGACACAACAGTGCCTACTTACATGGGTATAATAAATATGTGTCACACAGAATTCAAGGAAATCATTGTGAGAGAATCTTCAACAAGGTAAGTTTACAAACTTTAATAACATTCTCAATTATAGGAATAGACTAGAAACAGTAACATTGGGTGCAACATGTTACCAAACGTGAACTTATCCTTTCAGTTAACCTATTTTTCTTATGTTGATTTTAAGAACACATGCTGACTTTTTTTTATATTTAAATACATGGAGATATAGTTTAAATACCGAAAGCAACTACTCCTTTAGCAACAGAGCGGATAACTGGAAAACGCAACTTTTTTGGGTCCCTTAGTAGTGCCGTGCTCAAGTAACTTTCCCCTTTTCTTCATTTTTTTTTCTTTTTTAATCCAAGTTTTTTGTCTATTTTCCCTACTTTCACCGTTATACCTCTACAGAGTTATGGATTTAAAATTTCCAATCCATCCAATTAGCATATACTGATCTAAAAAGATTGATGCATGAAAACTGCAGTAATGAACTTCAACAAATATTGTGTGTCTTAGAGCCGAGATAAGAAAAATACTCATTACTAAAGTTAAAGATGTCCAGAAAAACATAAAAAGTGTGAAGGCACACAGCAGAGGAACGGGTGAAGAGGTCGGACATCAATCTCTTTCTGATCAAAGAGCAAGACACCTCACTGTGTATACTGGATGGGCATAAGCGAGACAGCATCCGTTAGAAGTTATAAATATAGCTGGAAGGAAAAGGTTACAAAAAACTAAACAAAATGTGTGTGTTCTCATGTTACTATACTGCTGAGAGTGACAAATGTAGTTGACAGTAGGTTATCTTGTATGCTTTCATAAGCACAAACAACATAAAAAAAAAAAAGGAGGGGGACGCGGAAAGAGGGACCTCAGAAGAAGAGGATCGGGGCTGCTCTATGAAAAAAAAAAAAGTATCACGTTTGTTATTTGAAAAAAAAAAAAAAAAAAGAATTTTCCTTTAGAATCATTTTAAATATATTTGAGCACAGTAATCAAGTCCACCATGGCTTTCAAAAAGATAAGAGACCAGTGCTGTCTTGCATAACAGCATTATATTGATTAGCCTGTCAAAATGTGGTCAGCGGCACGAAAGAACACCTTTGGACACACTGGGGTTGATTTACTAAAGGCAAATCCACTTTGCACTACAAGTGCACTTGGAAGTGCAGTCACTGTAGATCGGAGGGGTAGATCTGAAATGAGGGGAAGCTCTGCTGATTTTATCTTCCAATCATGTGCAAGCTAAAATGCTGTTTTTTATTTTCCTTGCATGTCCCCCCTCAGATCTACAGCAACTGCACTTTCAGTGCAAAGTGGATTTGCCATTATTAAATAACCCCCACAGTGTCCTGTCTAAAGAAAAAAAAAAAACACACCACATGGGAATAGTTTGTAGTCCAGAAGGCAGGGAATAAATATTAGAATAAAGTTGGCAATACACTATTAGATTGTTTTTTTGTGAAGTGAACTGAAAAAGATCTAGCAGATGACTCCATCCAGGCTATACAGCGTGGATGGATGAATCCCCCGGCTACACTATTGTATTCCGATTAGATGCAGCTGCTGTATGGCCAACAGTTTTATGCCTTAGGGCCCTTTCACATGGAGCGAATCCGTGTGTGGGCTCTGCTTTGCTCAGTGGGGATCCCTCTGTCGGTCCCCGCTGAGCAGGCAGATGACAGGTCTGACTCTGCACACTGTGCATGGCACGACCTGTCAGAGCGCCTCTCTCCCCTATGGGGGATCGGATGACGACGGACCATAGAGTCCGTTGTCACCCGATCCGATCTGCCAGATGGAAGGAAAAGTAGGGTTTTCCTCCGTCACATTGGAGCGGATGTCAGCGGGTATATTACCGCTGACATCTGTGGCTCCATAGAGGAGCACGGAGCGCCCGTTCAGGTCCGCCTAAAAAAACTGGAAGGCGGACCTGAACGGACTGTGTGACTTTTGACTTTTTAATCTAGAGATGTTGGATTGGCAGGGGCACAATAGGGCCACTTGAAAAGTGAATTTTCCCAGGTTCATCAGGAACCAGATACATTTCTTCAAGCCAGAACATAATCTGTTATTAAAAAGATAAAGATATTTAACTCCCTACGGTAGCCAAATGAATAGAATTATTGTTCCCATTTAAAGCCGTCCCTTAGTTTCTAAACAGAGTAGTGAGGTTACCCCCACACTGCTAAAAAGGAGACAATTTGTGATCGACAGCTCTGGTCTCAGGTAGAAGGAGGGGCTGTTCTGGAGACCAGCACTACCCTTCACAAAAAAAAAAAAAACACATATACAGCCCAACTGATGGATGATATTGCGCTGCATCAACCTGCCACTGCTGATCATTGTGTAATCTATCACCCTTCTATTGGTTGAACTAGATGGACTTGTGTCTTTTTTCAACCAGACTATAACCATCGGCTAAGCTGTATATGTGTACCATCAGCCACTGATAGACACACAAAGCCGCAACTCTAAACGATTTCTCCCGGTTATAAATGAACAATCCTTTGCCAATCTCTCTCTGATGCCTGCTGGGCAGTCATGTGACCTCCCTCCCTAGAGTATACATCAGAAAAAGAGCGATGGGCGATCACTTAACTGCTGATCGGGGAGAAGAAATAAGGTATTTAGAAGAAGAATTTAACAAAAAGGGCATACAGTATATACTTCAGGTTATACTGCAGTGGGGCTGGCAGTAATGCGCAGAAATTTGTGCACTGCTCGGAGTGGTGCTACAAGGGGAGAGGAGGGGTGGATCACACACAGACTGACAGGCAGGGAGGGGAAGGGGGAGGAAGACACAGGAGACAGAGGAAAGAAGAGAGCAGGGCTGCGGATGACGGAGGCACGTAAACCAGGAACGTGTGGCGAGGTCAGTGGCTGGTGAGGCACCGGCTAGTATCAGAGCCAGATACACACAGGATACATACGCCGCAATTGTTGGAGCGAGAGCAATAATTCTAGCACTAGACCTCCTCTGTAACGCTAAAGATGTAACCTGTAAAACATGTTAAAGCCACACCTATGTAGATTTATAAGTACTGAAGTTTGGCGCCATTCCACAAGTGTGTGTAATTTTAAAGTGTGACATGTTAGGCATCTATGTACTTGGCGTAACATCATCTTTCACATACAAAAAAAGTTTAATAAAAAAAAAAAAAAAAATGCTGCAAATACCGTGTGACATAAAAAGTGGCAACGACCACCATTATATTCCATAGGGCATCTGCGAAAACACTATATATATATATATATATATATATATATATATATATATATATATATATATATATATATATATATATATAAAACTGTTTAGGGGTTCTGAGTAATTTTCCAGCAAAAAAAAAATTATTTTTACATGTAAAAGAGAAGTGTCAGAATTGGCATGGGTGGCAAGGGGTTAATTACCATAAGTAATATACAAATAATTATTATATATTGTTTTTAAGGTAATTTACTTTTTTTTCAAAAACTGTACTCAAGAAGGTCTTTACAGACAAATTACTTAGTTTGAAGTTATAACTTCCAACCAGTAATTTCACAGTAAATAGATAAATAAAATGATTATGTTATAACATATAACATATAGCATATAAATATATGATTTAGCTTGATTATAACAGTACCTTTTAGCAGGCAGAATAATCTCATTCTCCCTCTTAACTGTGTGAGAAAAACACAGGATTGTGGGTAAATCTTATACCCATAAACCCATATTTATTGTTTTTAAGAGGGCTGGGCTCGAAGGGAGCATTTGTCTTTTTGAATCAAGCCCCTTATATGACACTGCAGCATTTTCATTGGACAGCTGGGACAAAATGGTACTTTACTATTGGTCCAAGACTCCAAGCTGTTTATTGAGCTCAGTGCTCTGACAAGAAGTGAGAGGCACTGTGAGCTCATCCTCTCAGTCTGCTGCAGAGTGTGTCAGGTTGTATTTAAAGTGGCCGCTCTGTATTAAGTTTCTGACAGGCGGCACAAGGAGCCCCATATCTGTGGAACCATGGGTCACAGGAGCCCCAATTTATTTTTTTTTTAATAGTGGTGGGGTAGCACTTGGGTTATTTACTTCCTACATGTGGCGGGCTCTATGACCCCAGGTCGCCAAGCTACGACCCTTGAAGCTCAGTTTTCTTTTTTTTTATGTTCATGGCAGGTGAGGCACGGTGTCAGGGCTCAGCAGCCATGATTAACTGTGGTCAGTTTACATGGGGGGGGGGGGCAGAAACTGTCAGGATCAACCAGGTATTTCAGGTGATACAGGGGGGCAAATTACACAGCACAAGCACTGTGTGGTTATTCATGCTTTAAAGGAACGGGATCCTTTTTTTTTTTTTAGGTTAACAAATGCTTTAGTCCCCTTTCACACTTATACGACTTGTCCCACGATTTTGGAGTGCAAAAATCGCATGACAAGTTATTCTCCATGATTTTCAATGACTTCCACTCATATTGGCACGAATTTAAGTCGTGCCGACTTCAAAAGTAGTCCCTGCACTACTTTGGTCCAAATTCCAAAGCGAGTTGATGTCCATAGACCTCAATGTTAAACCCTCAAGTAGCATGCAAATCGTACCTGAATAATATAGACACAATTTCAGTATGACTTTGTAAGCACAAGCAGCTTTTTGACCCTTGTCATACCCAATCCTTTCAACATAGTAGCCCCTCCCAAGCACATTTTTCTAGCACACATTCACTTCCTTGCACACCACAACAACCAGGAAACAAACAGGAACTGAAAACAACTATGGCAGTAAAAGGAATTACCTCACACCATGTATGTTTTCATTGGTTAATGCCAAAGTTGTGGCAAAGTAGTACTGATCCAGAATCGTGGCGAAATTGCGTCCGCAAAATCACGGCAAAGTCGCTTGACTTTGAAGTTGTACAAGTGTGAAAGTGGCCTTAAGATCCCTTTATTTCTGGGATAATTTTCAATCCATGAGTAAGGGCAGGAATTATAATAATAAAAACACCTTTTTTGGGGAAATGCCTTCTTAACAGTTGGGCTGCATACACACGATCGATTAAACCGATGAGAACGGTTAAAAAAAAGCCAACTTGTTTTAAATTTAACCGATGGATTCCTAACCGATAGAAAAAAAAAACGATTGTTAGTAGGCGACGACCATCGGTTAAAAATCCACGCATGCTCAGATTCAAGTCGACGCATGCTTGGAAGCATTGAACTTCATTTTTTTTTTAGCACGTCGTCGTGTTTTACATCACCGCGTTCTGACACGATCAGTTTTTTAACCTATGGTGTGTAGGCACGACTGACCATCAGTCAGCTTCATCGGTTAACCGATGAAAACGGTCCAGACGGTTCTCATCGGATGGACCGATCGTGTGTAGAGGGCTTTAGTATGCTTTATGCTATGTAAATGGAATCATTTGAGTAAACCAGTCCTAAAAAAAAATGCTGAATTTTATCTGGTAAACTTCCTTCCACCTATGACAAATTCTATTGCAAAGGGTTTACCAAGAAGGCCATCAATTAGATCCCTTTTAGTTTGGACACATTATTGTGCATAAAGTAATACCAGGACAACTATGATCATTGTGTGATAATCATGTTAGGCTGCCAATTTTGCATAAAATACAAACTCCAAACAATGCCAGGCTGCATAACAACCCGAAGTTAGCTTGAAAAAAATAATGTATAAAAATGAAGCCTGCACACATCTTCAGAAAAATAATATATCAAGAATAAAAACAACCCAAAAGTCTTAACGTAAAATAAATGAGCACGACTATGGTAACCTTGCCAATCCAATAATTACAGTCATAACAGAAAATGCAGAAAAGGGAAGAGAACACATTAAGCTGGAAAGGATTAACAATTTGTTGATTTTGCACTTCTATTTTGTTTTTGTTAGCCAAGTGCTTTTAAAGTACGGAGAAAGCTGCTTGTTGATTCTTATGCGTAAAAAAAAAACAGCAGGCCCCTTCCCCTTAGCCTTCTTATACAGTTTGTGCATAATACATTTCTAGACTCCATGTAAACATACAAGTCTTTGTCTTCGATTTAGTCAAACATTGGAATAAAAACAGGAAAATCCAAACCAAACCATGTTCATAAACTGGAATTAAACAGAAAGATGGACGTCAAATCAAAAAAAAAAAACTTGTAGTGAAAGTGATTGTTTATATTTTAATTGCAAAATAAAAAACTTTTTTTTATTATACAGTCTCATAATAAAAACATTATGTAATTTCAGGGTTTGCAAATTGTGGAACATGTACCCTCATTAGGTATTGTTCCATAATTCAGGTGGCATATAACTGCACATATAATGGAGAAATGCACACAAGGAAACACTTGCAGCTAGTTATTTAAATCGGCATGCTTTTTCTAGGGCCTGGCAGCTGCAACCAGAATGAGCAAATTTGAATATGCTCACACAAGCAGACCCTGCCAGGCACTAGAGGCAACATAAAGATTTAAACAGAAAAACATCAATTTCTATGGGCTCCCCTAGCTGTTCAGAAAAGTGTAGTGTTCAGAATGGGCAGTGAGTTTTTTGGGTGAGTGGAGCAGCCATCCTAAGCCAAGCAGAAAAAAGGAATGGGATCTGCAGGAAGGGACTGCAGAGCTTCAATTAGCAGCTTCAGGACATACAACAGATAATTTTCAGTGTAGCTGGGGAGAATATGTTGGCAGAAAATAGCCCATCCAGGCTGAGAACAAGAACAGATTTGTCAAAGGTGGTTCTGGTGGCACATGACAAAGAAATGATGGAAAAGGTTGTTTTTTTTTGGATACATTGATAAAACAAAATCAGCCAACCTAGAAACAAATCTCTGTTAGGCAGAAAGGTTATATATGAACCCCCCCCCCACACACACACACAAAAACAAAACAAATGGTTAAATACACCAGTAAAGTAAATATATTTAAAACAATGTTAGGACAGAAGGAAAGTAAAAACCTTCTATAGTCCAGAAATCATTAACCTTTGGGTCAAACCAGAAAGGTTACTTGGTAATCACTGCAAACATTGCATTTGACAGATGAATTAGGTCTTGACAAGAACTTAATTGAATTGGATGTTTAATTAATAATAATAATATTTAAAACAGGACTTAATGTCCTCAAAAATTATATTTACAAGGGAAAGATTCTGCTATAGCAGATACATTGCTTTTTGTTTAAGATGCCAGGTAACATAGGCCAAAATGTATAATGTACATCATAGAAAATTAAGAGAACTTACCCTAACTTAGCTGTGAAAATTATACTAGTAAACTGAAAAAAATATTTCATCCAATTCAAGGATAGCTTTGCCATGCACAAGCACTAGGAGGCTTCATTATAAGAGTGAGTGGACATGGCCATCAGCCATAACAAAGTCTGCATTTAAAGCTCACTGTTAAAATGCAGGCATGGAACCTGTGGTGTTTTGTGGAGTTCTCAATTGTTTTGCACATTTTTATTCATTTTAACCACAAGGTTAAGGTTTAAGGACCGAAAGGATTTGCCCCCTTAATGACCAGGGCATTTTTTTGCAAAACAGCACTGTGTCGCTTTAACTGACAATTGCGCGGCTGTACGACGTGGTACCCAAACAAAATGCATTTCCCTTTTTTCCACACAAATAGTGCTTTCGTTCAGTGGTATTTGATCACCTCTGTGGTTTCTATGTTTTGCACTATAAACAAAACAAAAAAAAGGAAGCGACATTTATAAAAAAAAAAAAAAAAAAAAAAAAAGGGCTAGTTTAGGCCAATATGTATTCTTCTACATTTTTGGTAACAAAAATCACAATAAGCGTAAATTGATCGGTTTGCGCAAAAGTTATAGCATCTACAAAAATAGGGGATAGATTTATGGATTTTTTTTACTAGTAATGGTGGCAATCTGCGATTTTTAGCGGGACTGCAACATTGCGGCAGACAGATCGGACAGATTTTTGGGGACCATTGACACTTATACAGCGATCAGAGCTAAAAAAGCCACTGATCACTCATCAGGGAAGGGGTTAACACTAGGGAGCGATCAAAGGGGTCAAGTGTTTCCTAGGGAGGCATTTATAACCGTGGAGGGAGTCTACTGACTGGAGGAGATGGAGCACTGTTCCTGATCACTAGGAACAGCAAATCTCTCTCTACTCCCCTGTCAGAATGGGGATCTGTTTGTTTACATACACAGATCCCCGTTCTGGCTCTCTGTAGAGCGATTGTGGGTGGCCAGCAGACATCGCTAGCCGCCAGTCATATGCCCACTCTAGTTTTGGGATTACTACATCACTCTCTCAGGAGTTTTAACATACTTATCCAGAGATGTGCTAGAGAGCAGAAGGTCTTGGCAGAAACTAAGAGAACAATTTGGTTGGTATTTTGAGACTAGTGATGTAGCTGGGGGCCGAGTTAGGATGGCTTTGTAAGTTATGGTTAGTATTTGAATTTAAATGTGTTGGGGGAGTGGCAGCCAATGGAGGAATTGGCAGAGAGGGGTAGCATACACTGAGCAGTTGGTAAGGCGGACAAATTTGGCAGCAGAATTCATGATGGACTGGACTGAATAGGGAATAGCCTATGTAGAGGTAATCCAATAAGGAGAGAGTTGCAGTAGTCGAGGCAAAAGATGACCAGAGAGTGAAAAAGAAGCTTTGAAATGTCATTGTTTAGGAAGGGGCGTATTTTGGGGATGTTGCAGGGGACAGGGATTGGATGTGGGGCTGAAAGGAGAGCTCAGAGTCCAGGACTACACCCTGGCACGGGGGACGGATTGATGGCTGTGCCATTAATCTTGGACGGAAAAGTCAGGAAAAGGGCACATGGGGGTAAAAATATTATGAGCTTGGTGCTGGATAGGTTGCGTTTGAGGAAGTGGTGTGACATCCAAACAGATATTTTGGTCAGTAGGTTAGCGATGAGTGAGGAGACTGATGTTGTAAGTGAGGGACAGAGAGATAGGATTTGGATGTTGCCATGTAAAAATTATATTGAACGCCAAGGGACGCTATGAGCATGTAATATACCATTCTGTTTTAAAAGTTATTAGCCTTACAAACATGGCTCATGGTCCAATGTGGTGTTTTCTTAACCACTTAACCCCCGGACCATATTGCTGGTCAAAGACCAGAGCACTTTTTGCGATTCGGCACTGCGTCGCTTTAACTGACAATTGCGCTGTCGAGCGACGCGGCTCCCAAACAAAATTGGCGTCCTTTTTCCCCCACAAATAGAGCTTTCTTTTGGTGGTATTTGATCACCTCTGCGGTTTTTAGTTTTTGCGCTATAAACAAAAATAGAGCGACAATTTTGAAAAAAAAATAGGATTTTTGTACTTACCGTAAAATCAATTTCACCGAGTTCATGGATGGACACAGCAGCATTGACCTTAGGGTTATATACCTTTCCTTTCAGGAGAGACTAGGCAGAAAAAACAGCACTTTAAGTGTTAAAAACACTTCTCAGTACAGCACCTCCCAGGGGGCGTGTCCTCCGGGTACATCCCACTCTCTGGAACATCCAGCCTCAGGTTTTTTTCTGCCTAGCGATAGGAGAAGACATGGCCCTTCTGGAGCCCATGTGCTCTGGAGATTTTTTGCGATTTCTCGCTTTTATTTGATTTTTTTCCTGCATTTTTGGAGAAAGATTTACCATCGTACGTGGAAGGCCTACATCTCTGTGCTGTGTCCGTCCATTAACGGACGAGAAATTAATATTTTTTACTTTTTGCTATAATAAATATCCTCCAAACATATATAAAAAAAAACATTGTTTTCCTCAGTTTAAGCCGATACGTATTCTTCTACATATTTTTCGTAAAAAAATAAATCGCAATAAGCGTTTATTGATTGGTTTGCGCAAAAGTTATAGCGTTTACAGAATACGGGGTATTTTTATGGCATTTTTATTAAGATTTTTTTATTTACTAGTAATGGCGGCGATCTTTTTTTGGTACTGCGACATAATGGCGGACACTTTTGACACATTTTTGGGACCATTGGCATTTTTATTTCGATCAGTGCTATAAAAATGCATTGAATTACTATAAAAATGCCACTGGCAGTGAAGGGGTTAACACTAGGGGGCGGGGAAGGGGTTAAGTATGTTCCCTGGGTGTGTTCTAACTGTAGGGGGGGTGGGACTGACATGGGGAAATGACTGATCATGTTGTTCATGTTGTATGAACAGAAGATCAGCATTTCTCTCCCTGACAGGACCGGGAGCTGTAACGAGCCATCGCGTGTGCCCGGCGGCGATCGTAGCGCCGGGCACGGGAGTGGCCTGCGCGAGAGTTGACGGGTATAACTGCGGCAGCTGGTCGGCAAGCAGTTAAGAGGAAGTGTGTTTTTTTTAACACTTTTTGTATCAACAACTTACTTATCACACTAATGTCATGCAAGCTGTAGATCAAAAAACTATTTTCAAGTGTTCCCCCGAATTCATAAAACTTTTTCTAGGGTTTCTTTAAAGGTAAAAAAAGTTGAGAATGGCTGGTCTAACGTGTTCTTTTTCAGTAAAGGAAACATGTGCATTAACAACCATTGAAACAAAACGAAAGGTCTACCCTAAAATTCCTTATAAGCAGCAAAACCTCAGATGCCGTGCAGGAGCGCTCTCATCTGTGTCCACCATTGTGTACATCTATTACACCAGTTCCAGGCAGACAGGGTGGGTGGGGAACAAAAAATTTCCTTAAAAGAGCTGGTTCACCCAAAAAAAAAATTCTAACATCACATTAAGCTCCATTCCGACATTGACTGTACACTGATCTTTTTTTTTTTTTTTGTGCCGTACATACCGTTAGATCTTTATTTTCTCCCCCGGCTTCCGGGTAGTGAATCCCACGGGAGTGGGCATTCCTTTGCACAGGCTAATTGATTGACGTATGACAAAAGCTTCCCCCCGGCGCATAGGCCGTGTCACGAGTTGCCAAATGAAGCCGGACTGCGAGTGGGCTCTATACAGAGCCTGCGCACCGACGTTCGGCTTCTTTCGGCAACTCGTGACGTGGCCGTATGTGCCGGGGGAAGCTTAGGTCATACGTCAATCAATTAGCCTGTGCATAGGAACGCCCACAGGATTCACTACCCGGAAGCCAGGGGAGAAAATACAGATATAACGGTATGTACGGCAAAAAATAAAAAAAAGATCAGCGTACAGTCAATGTCTGAATGGAGCTTAATGTAATGTTAGAATTTTTTTTTTGGGTGAACCCCCGCTTTAACCACTTAAGGACCTTGCCTGTTTTTCAGATATGGTGTTTACAAGATTAAAACAGTTTTTTTTTGCTAGAAAATTACTTAAAACCCCCAAACATTATATATATATTTTTTCTAACACCCTAGAGAATAAAATGGCGGTCATTGCAATACTTTTTGTCACACCGTATTTGCGCAGCAGTCCTAAAAAATGCCCTGGTCATTAAGGGGGCAAATCCTTTCGGTCCTTAAACCTTAACCTTGTGGTTAAAATGCGGGCGCTACTCACGTATGCATTTGCTTCTGCGCGCGAGCTCGTCGGGACGGGGCGCTTTAAAAAAAAAAAATATTTTTTGATTTATTTTATTAAATTTTTACACAAAAAAAAAAAAATGGGTCACTTTTATTCCTATTACAAGAAATGTAAACATCCCTTGTAATAGAAAAAAAGCATAAACAGGTCCTCTTAAATATGAGATCTCAGATCCCATATTTAGACTACAATGCATAAAAAAGAAAAAAAAATTGTCATTTGAAAAAATTACAAGAAAATGTCCCTTTAAGAAGCATGGGCGGAAGTGACGTTTTTACGTCGCTTCTGCCATGCTATGGAGACGGGTGGGGGCCATCTTGCCCTCACTCATATCCCAGCAGAGCAGGCGGCGGCCCCTCTCCCGCCACCGATAATGGTGATCTTGTGAAATATTTATGCCACCTGTACAATGCTCAGGGCTTTAAATCTTTTTCTCAGCTACGTTTAGATTTTGATTTACCAAGATCGTACCTATTTTATTACTACCAGCTCAGGCACGCTATCCGTGCCCAGTTTGGCTCCCTGGATGATCCCACTGACCTGCCCCCATTGGAAAAACTGCTCAGACAGCCAGATCCCACTAAAAACTTGTCTCCACCTATTATGCAGCCCTTATGACTGACTTTAACCCCAGGTTTCACAAAGCTCAGGTAAAATGGACCTCTCTGGACAACTCCCTGGTAGACGAGGACTGGTCAGAATTTAGTGATACGTATAAAACCTCTGTTATCGCTTCCCGGGACTGCATCATACAGGTCAAAATTTTCCATCAAACCCACCTTACTCTGGCTAGGTTACACAGGATGGGTCTCCTGCCCTCAGCTGCCTGTTTCCGCGGCTGTGGCCGGGAGGCCGATTTCTTACACTGCTTCTGGACATGCCCGGTAGTCCAGGACTTCTGGGAAGAAGTGGGTGCTTTCATCTCATCGGTGCTAGGCCTCCCAAACATAATCCACCCCAAGAACTGCCTATTAGGCATTTTTGGCGAATTACACCTATCATCACATGCCAAGAGACTGCTCCGTATACTTCCTGGAAGGGCACACAGATCTCTCTGAAATCCCTGGTTAAAACTTATTAATGACGCTATCCCACTGTATAAACTTACTTTTGAACTCCGGAAACGGAACTAAACCTTCCACAAAAATTGGGGTAGATGGTTGGCTAGTCCGCTAACCCTCTCCCAGCACTGATAGTACTACTCTTGCTTGACCATTGATGGGCCGTGCCTCACGGATCTCTAATGTCTGGACCTCCGCTTTTGCTATATCCAGGTATTCAACCTGATCCTTTTACCACTGTGCCTACTTTATATTTTGCACCGATGTCCGTTTACTTTTCTATGTTTGAGTGTATTGCCTAACGTTTATGACCAGGTTTGTCGTCTGGTGGTTTTTTTTTTGTATGTTTTTCCGTTTGTTGGTTTGTTTTAAACCTAATAAAAAAAAATGGTGATCTTGCGGCGAATCCGGCGCGGAGACCACCGTTATCTTTTAGAGGACCACTCACTGAAAAGATGGATATCTCGGTTGTGGCAGCGGCTGCTGCCGTTACCGAGATATCCATCTTTAAAAAAATGACGTATATATACAGTGAGGGGTCCTTAAGTGGTTAAAGTTCTTCATTTTTTAAAGAAAGGTACAACTTTACTTGCATGTTGTTTTAATCATAGTAGTACTTACATCCAATCAAAACAGATGTTGCTATAGTTGCCACAGTATTTGGTGCATCTGCTAGATTCAGTATGTTCCCAGATACCTCATTCAAATTGTCAACTGCATATTTAAACATGAACGGCACCATAATATTCATACCCTGCAAAGAAACAAAAGTATTAGTGGTCCATGAAGAGAAAGAATACGTGCCTAAAATTTACCTTTTTTTTTTTATCCAATTCTTTTTATTCTTGTGTAAAAGTATGAATATAAACATTTACCAAAAAACAAAAAAAAAATAGTACAAAAATTGTCAATGCATGAATGGATAATTGTGTTGCACGAACCCATTACATTATGTAATACATTTATTTGGTTTGAATATGTGGGAGGACATATAAACCTAGCACAGATAATTTCTATGACTCGTTTAAAAACTGAAAAAATCTGTAAGTGATAAAACAACATCTTAAAAACTGTACCTTGCCATCACTTCAATAACCATAATATATTAGTGACATACATGCATTTTAACCAGTAGAGTACCGGGCCATCGTCAAATGACGGCTCCACGGTGACTCTGAATATTCAACAGGACGTCATATGACGTCCTGTATTCCTGCGGCCACTGGGGGGCGCGCGCCCGGCGCGTCCCCGAGATGCCGATGCGCGTGCCTGGCGGTCGCGATGTCCGCCAGGTACCCGCGATCGGTAACGACAGAGCAGGGACGTGGAGCTCTGTGTGTAAACACAGAGCTCCACGTCCTGTCAGGGGTGAGAGGAGACCGATCTGTGTCCCTTGTACATAGGGACATAGATCGGTCACCTCCCCCAGTCACCCCCCTTCCCCCACAGTTAGAACACAATACAGGTATACATATTAACCCCTCCCTCACCCCCTAGTGTTAACCCCTTGAATGCCAGTCACATTTATACAGTAATTAGTGCCTTTTTATCGCATTAATCGCTGTATAAATGTGAATGGCGCCAAAAACGTGTCAAAAGTGTCCGATGTGTTCGCCGCAATGTCACGGTGACAGTAAAAAAAATCGCACATCGCCGCCAATACTAGTAAAAAAATTAATAAAATAAAAATGCCATAAATCTATCAGCTATTTTGTAAACACTATAACTTTTGCGCAAACCAATCAATATATGATCATTGCGATTTTTTTTTACCAAAAATATGTCGAAGAATATGTATCGGCCTAAACTGAGGGAAAAAAAACGTTTTTTTTAAAAAAATTGTGATATTTATTAAATAAAAAAGTAAAAAATAGTGTTTTTTTTTTTTAAATTGTCACTCTTTTGTTTATAGCGCAAAAAATAAAAACCGCAGAGGTGATCAAATACCACCAAAAGAAAGCTCTATTTGTGGGAACAAAATGATAAAAAAATTGTTTGGGTACAGTGTAGCACAACCGCGCAATTGTCATTCAAAGTGCGACAGTGCTGAAAGCTGAAAATTGGCTTGGGCAGGAAGGGGCGTAAGTGCCCGGTATGGAAGTGGTTAAAGCTGGGGTCTTGGAGCTCATGGCTACGAGTTTGCATTTTAGTACACCTAAAACTGAACTCCAGGGATTTGGCAATATGTACTCTTGCACGGTGCCACCCTCAACCACACTGTAAAGTTATCTGCTTGTTAAGTCTAGGAGTGCTGGAATCAGAAGTACCATACTCTATGTTCTGGCAGGCTCCCTCAATCAGTGCTACTGGTTCTCTACTGCCTCCTTTCTAGGGTGCTCTGGAATACGGTCCCACTTCTGCTTCTTTCACGTACAATTCAGAGTTAACAGTCCCAGCACTGCACATGAAGATGCCAAAAGACTGCCCATAGTCTGAAACACCTGGGAGGACAGTGCCATACTGCCCTTTTGACCTTCCCCCTAAACTTAACGAGCATTTAAATAGGGCCCCCCCTCCCCCACATGGTAAGGATACATGTGGACAACTTTTCTAAGTTCAGGTTCATATGTACATTGCAACAAGTGTCGGGAGCATTTTTACATGTGTTGAGAAGCCCATTTACACTTAAAGCAATATCTGTCGATGCACACTGACATGTTAAAACGACTACAGGTTTCAAGGGGCCCCTCAACATGCACTAATATGGGTTACTAGCCATAAATTAAATTCCAGTCTTCTATATATAAGGTTAATAGCAACCACTTTTTTTTCCTCTGGTTCCTTGTTCCATGTGCTAGTAAATGACCTTGATTGTTTTTAATTAATGAAACACAGCCTCCCCTTTTGGGAATGTATGTTGGACATACTAGTGTGTATGGGGGTTTTTAATATCATGAATGTGCAGAATGTTTGTGGGAAGGAAACTGCTTTAATTTATAGGTGAGCTTTTAGTTAAATTTAGATCCAATGATGCACAGAATAAATAGAAAATGACGGCAAGTTTGCATTTACAAAGCACTCCGTACATATATACAAAAGTGTGAAAACAGCCTCACAATTCACAAAATGCACAGAATGTTTTTATTACCAAAAGTCATTTGCTTTCTTTTATCCCCCCAAAATGTATCTCACTGCATGATCAGCAGAATATACTGCATGCACAGTACGTTTTTTTTTTTCTTTCGAACTATTTACGAAGATAAAGGCACAATAATACAGCTAGCTTCAAACTGTTGATCACCAAGGTTCGATGATATGTCCACAGAGGGAGTAAAAAAAAAAAAAAAAAAAAAAAAAAGGAGATGAATAAGGTAATGATTAAAAAACACTTTGCAAAATAAAATGATCAATAAGCAAATATGGACTTCAAAAGTTAAACACACATTTTGAGTGGAATAAGGAAATACCCCATCTTGGAATACAGTACAGGACACAGGATTTGTTCTCATAGATCTCATGGGTTATGTGCAGGCCTTCTTCATATGACTGGACAAAAACTTTGCTGGGGCCACCACTTGGTTTAAACTCTTATAACACCACCCACTCCAGTTTTTTTGTAAGCTAAAAGGAGCGATCACATGAGATAAAAGTGATGGCCCAAGTTATCGAATTTAGAGGCAAATCAAATTTCCATTTATCATAAATCATACACACAACATTTTCATAGACAATGGGACATCCTCAAGCAACGAGGATAACAAGAAGGCAAACAGAACTGCCAACAATCCCATGGGAAAATTTGTGTAAAAACCCAAAAAACAGCTTAAAGCGGGGGTTCACCCGTACATGACACTTTTTCCCTTTAGATGGATGCTCGTTTTGTCTAGGGGAATCGGCTAGTTGTTTTAAAATATGAGCTGTACTTACAGTTTACGAGATGCATCTTCTCCGCCGCTTCCGGGTATGGGCTGCGGGACTGGGCGTTCCTATTTTGATTGACAGTCTTCCGAGAGGCTTCCGACGGTCGCATCCATCGCGTCACGATTTTCAGAAAGAAGCCGAACGTCGGTGCGCAGGCGCAGTATAGAGCCGCACCGACGTTCGGCTTCTTTCGGCTACTAGTGACGCGATGGATGCGACCGTCGGAAGACTGTCAATCAAGAAGGAACGCCCGCTCCCGAAGACCCATACCCGGAAGCGACGGAGAAGATGCATCTCGAAAACGGTAAGTACGGCTCATATTTTAAAACAACTAGCTGATTCCCCTAGACAAAACGAGCATCCATCTAAGGGGAAAAATTGTTTTATGGGTGAACTCCCGCTTTAAAGCACTTTGCGGCTGAAATCTTGCATCAGCCAAGCACTAAACTTCCACATGATAGAACCTGGAAAATGTGCGAACATAGGGGCAGCCTTGAAAATCTGGAAAGCAAATGCTGAAACAAGAGACACCAGCAGACGCGGTGGAATGAGCTCTGATAGGAAATAAGCTGTCTGCTCCACCTAGCAATGGTGGAGCGGGAGGCAAGAATGTCCCTTTCGACATCCTGAATAGCTATGACAACATCCAGGCAGTGAAAAAATGGAACTACAGTGGAACCTTGGATTACGAGCATAATCCGTTCCAGGAGAATGTGCGTAAATCCAAAGTACTCGCATACGCAAGCGAGTTTCCCCATGGAATGGAAACGAAAAAAAAAAAAATCCAGTCAATGGAAACAAAAATTATTTGTTGCGCGTTGACCTCAATGGCATGCAATACCGAATGCGGCCAGAGGCGGGGGACGCAGGAGAGCCTCGGAAACGGCCGAAAAGGCCTGAGAACACTTCGGCTGACCTCAGAAAGACTTTGTTCTTGAGATTTGCCGAGGTCAGCTGAGCCGTCCTCGGGCCTTTTAATGCATTTCCGATCGGCGACGTTCGGCTCCGGCGCCCCCACCTCAGGCCAAATGCGGTACTGCAGGCCCCATTAGCTTGAATTCTGGTCATTTGCGAGACAACACTCGCAAACAGAGTTGGAATTCTTTAAAAAAAAAAAAAAAGTCTTTCAAAAAGCTTGTTAACTGAATTACTCGTAAACCGAAATTCCAATGTACACTGCTTCTAAACACCACAAACCAATTCATTTTTAATATTCCAAGCAAAAACATCCATCCACCCATGTCTCCTTGCTTTATTTTGCTGAGAAATACCCCTTTAAAATGTCTGGTCGTGGCCATCTTGAGTAAGGGCAGATGATTCATGAATTATTTACTTTCTGAAATACATACGCACATAGCTCAGGCATGGCGGTGCTTAGCTTAGAGAAAACCCCTCCTGCCTGCCTGGGATGCATGACATAAATTTGCCTAAACCTGAAAACCTAGTTTAGAGGCACAGGCTTATATTTAAACCAAGCATATATGATATACCTTCATATCTGTTTACCATGCTAGCAGCATAAGAATCAAAAATAGTCAATATTGAACGAAAGAGTGAAGTTCCACTTTAAGGAAATTTCTTTGCCGTGTTTTGGGCAGGACAAAGGGAAGGAAGGACAATGTCCTCATGTGGCAGGAAAGGACCACCTTGGGTAGAAAAGTTGGTTTTGTTCATAACCAAAATTGTTCCTGTGTAATCTAAGAAAAGGACTGCCAAGCTCAGAAACATGCCTAACAGATGTAATTGCCACGAAGAAGGCAACCTTACATGTAAGATCTTTCAAGGGGATATCTCTAATCAGCTCAAAAGGGGGTGTTCAGATCCATGGCGACACATGGCAATTAGGGGATTTATGTGACACCTTGCAAAAAGGTCCCGATTAAGGACTGTGAAGCAAGTGGTTTCTGGAAAAAGGATGGATAGGATAGCAGAGAGATGTCCTTTAAAGTGACACTAAACGATATCCTTATTCTCTGAAAAAAATCCAAACACATCCACTACATATTTACATAGTAGGTGAGGTTGAAAAAAAAGACACAAAGTCCATCAAGTCCAACCTATGTAACCATGAAATTGATTTTTCATAAAATAGTTTCTTACTATGTTTTCTGCCATCTTGTAATGCCTGTGAGCTCTCAAATCCCTCCCTTTCCACTTACTTTAATTTCTTTGGAACAAAAACGAAATCTAAGTTGCGGTCACAAGCACTGCTCTATGATAACTACAAATCCCACAGTTTATAGTCCCTAGCAAGAGAAGCTAGAGAAGCAAGAGAAGCTAGCAAGAGAAGAGTGGCTATGCTACTACTTACTACTTACTTACTACTTACTACTACTTACAGTGGGACCATGGAGAATGAACGGAACCACCCTCTAAAAACGGAAAGTCAGATTTCAGCAGCAAAAAAGGGAATCTGGAAAAGTTAGGCTGCCAAAAAGTCATACACACACACACACGTGGTATCCCCGTACCCAGGAGAAGCAGCAGAACGTATTTTGGGGTGCAATTCCACATATGCCCATGGCATGTGTGAGCAATATATCATTAAGTAACAACTTTGTGCAAAAAAAAACAAAAAAACCCTGTTTTATATTTTGCCACAAGTGGCGGGAATATGACAAATATTCCAGGGACCCAACATGTCTCTCAGCAAATAGCTTGGGGTGTCTACTTTCCAAAATGGAGTCATTTGGGGGGGTTTGTGCATTTTATGGCCTTCGAAACCGTGATAGGTAGTGAGGAGTGAAATCAAAAATTTGCGCCCTTAGAAATGCTGAAGGCGGTGCTTGGTTTTTGGGGCCCCATACGCGGCTAGGCTCCCAAAAAGTCCCAAACATGTGGTATCCCCGTACTGAGGAGAAGCAGCAGAATGTATTTGGGGTGCAATTCCACATATAACCATGGCATGTGTAAGCAATATATCATTTACTGACAACTTTAAGTAAAAAAAAAAAAAAAAATTGTCATTATTTAATCACTTGGGACAAAAAAAAAAAAAAATATTCAATGGACTCAAACATGCCTTTCAGCAATTTCCTTGGGGTGTCTACTTTACAAAATAGGGTCATATGGGGGGGGGGGGGTTTGTACTGCCCTGCCATTTTAGCACCTTAAGAAATGAGATAGGCAGTCAAATTAAAAGCTGTGTAAATTCCTGAAAATGTAACCTAGTTTGTAGACGCTATAACTTTTGCGAAAACAGTAAAGCAATAAATATACACTTATTGAGATTTTTTTTTTACTAAAGATATATGTGGCTGAATACATTTTGGCCTAAATGTATGACTAAAATTTAGTTTATTCGATTTTTCTTATAACAAAAAAGTAGAAAATATAATTTTTTCCGTTTATATCGCCAAAAATAAAAATCGCAGAGGCAATTAAATAACATCAAAAGAAAGCTCTATTTGTGGGAAGAAAATGACGCAAATTTTGTTTGGGTACAACATCGCATGACCGCGCAATTACCAGTTAAAGCAGCGCAGTGCCAAATTGTAAAAACACCTCGGGTCCTTAACCTGCATATTGGTTTGGGTCTTAAGTGGTTAAAGTGTTGCTAATCCAGGGACCATGCCATATATAGCAGTCTTGTGACTTCTGAGTGTCTGGTTAAAGCTTGTAGGAGGAGTTTTCATTCTGTACTAACTGTCCTATCAGAATGCAGGGCCCCTGACCCGCTGTGTGGACAGTGCTGACTGGCCTTGTGCTGATCACATGCACCCTACCAAGAGAAAAAAAACTCTCTAGCAATACACACCAAACTAAGCATGTGCAACCTGCCCCCCCCCCCCCCGACTCTGTATTATCGGGAAATATATTGGGGACATTGGAAGGAGGAGGAGAGGATTAGAGGAGACCTGATCAAAACAGACTTTTTCACACAATGCAGAGGGATTAACCCACTTAGGTTCCACAGTGAGTATAACAAGCATGCTTTACTGCATATACACATTGATTTTACAGTTATGGATTTAGGTACACTTTATTGATGCTCAAGGCTAAGCACCCTTTTACGACCAGATTAAAGATAGGCCAGTGTAGAAGCAACAGAGTATTCTCAGGGAGTCAAGCCTCTTTCCTCGCACCAAGCAAAAATCGCGCTCCATGTGTGATAGTAGATCTTGCAAAAAGTTGATTTAATTTCCTAGCTCTGAGTGAGGTGGGCATGAATGAATCAAATATGTCCCTATCCTTCAAGCCCTGAGTTTCAACAGCTATGCTTGTTAAAGCCAGTGACTGAAAAACAAGGTCGAATAGAGGGTCTTGTGCCATTAATTTGGTCTGTTTGGAAGATGCCATGGCTCCAGGAGCCCGATCATGACTGTGTACCACATCGAACTGGGTCAATTTAGTGTTATGATGCAACCAGAACCTTTTTACATCTATCTTGCACAGAAGAGCCAAGGAAGAATCTTTATCAGAGGGAAGGCATAGCTCATCAAGCTAAACACAAAGGCAATCACCCCAATTTATAACTAGCTTTGAGAGAAATGTGCACATGGCAGTTCTTCACACACAGCAAACAAGACAAGATATATTTCCCAGCACACTTACCAACAAAATAGATAAATAAATTCACACGGTCTAACAAGTTGCGTTACCAACTGAGGTTATAGTTGCACATTTGTAAACATATGTGGAAGCCAGAAGGCCTCTCTGTATAGTATGGTCCTATCTCTAGTCCAGGGGTCCTCAAACTACGGCCCGCCGAGGACCTTTATCCGGCCCACTGCACGCAGGGCCGGTAGACTGCTGTGTCAGGAGCTCACTGAAAATTGGGCGCGCTGTGATAAAAGTCCCGCCCTCCTCTTAGACCAGGTTGTGTGATAGACGCAGTGTTCTGTCTATCACATGAGCTAGTCTAGGAGGAGAGCAGGACTACTTTCACAGCGCGCCCAAACTTTTCAGTGAGCTTCTGACACAGCAGGAGCAGGAGATCCCGATGCACACACTGACTGGTGAGACATCGTTTTGCACAGTAAGGCTGCAATGGTAAGGGGGGGCTGCAATGGTAAGGGGGGCTTGCAATGGTGGGGGGGCTTTGTAATGATGGTGGGAGGCTGGAATGGTGAGGGGGGCTTGTAATGATGGTGGGGGACTTGTAATGATGGTGGGAGGCTAGAATGGCGAGGGGGGCTTGTAATGATGGTGGGGGGCTGCAATGATGAGGGGGGCTTGTAATGATGGTGGGGGGCTGCAATGGTGAGGGGGGCTTGTAATGATGGTGAGGGGGGCTCCAATGGTGAAGGGGGCTTGTAATAATGGTGAGGGGGCTGCAATGGTGAAGGGGGCTTGCAATAATGGTGAGGGGGCTTGCAATGATGGTGGGGGGGGGCTTGCAATGATGGTGAGGGGGGCTGTAATGATGGTGGGGGGGGGCTTGTAATGATGGTGAGGGAGGCTGCAATGAGGGCACATCAAGGTGGCATTGAAAGTGAGGCTGCAGTGAGAGCACGGTAAGGCTGCAATGATTGTAAGGCGGCAATGATGGGCACGGGTTGGGGGACTTTCAGTTTTTTTTGGGCGGGGGGCGGCGGTGAAGGACCCTGCCCTCTAACGGTCTGAGGGACAGTGAACTGGCCCCCTGTTTAAAAAGTTTGAGGACCCCTGCTCTAGTCTATAGGAGTCTCAATGTTGCAGCATACTTCCTTCAAGTAACAAGTACACAGCAGAAGATCAGCAGTGCAAAATGGCAGCTGAAGGCATCTAATGTGTCCTTGTGCCATATCCATAAAGCTAAACAAAATTGGCAACTGCCACAACTGATATCTAGTTAGCCAGCAAAAAAATAAATAAAAAATATGCACTGCCTCATGAAGGCCCCTCAGTATAGTGTGGTCTTAACTCTAGTCTGAGAGTCTCCATGTTGGAACATATATAGCAATGGAGAAATTAGGCACAGAAATGCAAATGTTGTGCAATTAGAACCAGTTATTTAAAGCAAAATTGTTAGAGCCAATTGTTTTCTTGCTGGCTAGCTGTCAGTCACCGACTCTCTACTCTTCCCCCTCCAGTGCTCACTAGAGCGCTGGACTGTGGAAAGAGTGGGAGAGGCTGGGTCAGTCTCCCAGTGGCTCGCTCAGAACCCGAGCCAGCTGCTGGTCCAGGCATTTGGGTGGATTGTGACATTAAAGTCAGGATTAAACCAGAGCCTGGACCAGCCAAGTGAAGTCAGCCCACTGTCGGCTGCAAATGGGTCACAGTGCAGAACGAAGTTCACTCCTGTGATCCCCAGAAGAGGCAAGGCCAAATGAGCTTTGGCCCTATGTCTCCTTTCTTGATTGGGCCAATGCTCATAGCGCACATTTAATCTGTGCATGATTAGGAAAAGTCATTTTTTGTATTTAGCCATTCAGTACCCATAGGGACCTGTTTTTGCTGTAGTGTATCAGGTACTGCTAGGCAAAGGCAAGTGGAGCCCTGCATCAATCAGTACATCGACAGTGAAAAGCATTTGTCGAGAAGCCACAATACGTAGCTCATAAACTGCAAGGGTTATAAAATACTCTGATTACTGATTCAAGAACAATGTCACGAAGGAGATGGTTAGTGTTTTTGTTCTCTGGAAGGTTCTAGGAGGGACAAAATATTTTTTAGAAGAATTCAGACACATAGCAGAGAAATCACCATTTGTGCACCTGAGAGGGACCTGGAGTCAGAAGAAGGAAATGTTGTCATAGTAGGTAATTGTTCCAGGACAAGGGAACAGCCATCAGTGGCGTTTGTGTTTCCTTTCCTGGAGTCCATTATTTGGTTATTTTGTTCTAGCTCCCTTATGCCTGTGATCCACCATAGTTGAAGTGAGGGGATACTCAGTGGGGAACTCAAAGAATAGATATAGAATGTATGGGGTTTTGCATATGTGGAATTAAGGAGATGCTATGTATATCGCAGTAGCGACTTTATCGGTCTCTGTAGCAGAAGGTGGCAGGAAGTGTAGTAAACATGTTGCACAAGTTTTGTGCAGGTATGGCAATGCATCAGCCAGAAAACATGTTGCAACTGCATCACATCCTGAAACAACATCCAGATGGGAGGAGACTGACAATTTTAGATTGCAGTCAAAATTACCTACTTATATAGTATCGAAGCAATATGAACAAGTGCAAAGGGGATTAGCACAAAAAAAATAATTAGAGCATCTGCTTGAATGCCAAGCTAAAAGTTTTGGTGTGGTTATGAACTGGTCTACAGTACAGGGAATTAATTTCTTACCTTATTCATGTTGCTGTACCCACAAAAGGCCCACGTTTCACCCATCATGGTGTGCATACCCCCCAAGGGGACTTTGGTGTCCGAGAACCAAAGAGATAGCCAATGGCTCTGAACTTGTACAGCACTCTTATACACAGGATCCAGTACCCAAAAGCAAACAGGCCATCCCCCCCCACACACAGTGGGGTCCAGGTATGGACTCAAGTTATAAGAGGAGTAATGGATCAGGGAAGTTAATCAGGCAGTAAGTAGTCAGATCTTAACAGAAGTGTATAAAAGGAGAACTGGGCGGGGTTATTTAAGTGTGCCCATAAGAGCAGTTCCTGCAAAGTTTTTGCCAATCACTAGCCAGCATATTACTCATGGTCTATCCTGTATCCTGTACTGTATTATTAATATATAAGATTTCATGCTTAAAGGCTCACTGAATATTTTCAGGACACAATAGTTATGAGATAAAATAAATAATCTATGTGAACTGACTTATTAGTTTAATAGGTGCAACATACAGTGCCTTATACTTGACATATACTGGGCCCTTTTGTGGCAACTTCAACCACCTTCCTTTTTGTCTTGATCAGTGCCAAAAATTGCCCATTAGTACACTGTACTAAGGTATGATGCCGTTTTACTGCAGGCAGGTCATACAGGCATAGCGACGTACCTGTATGCCGCTCCCTTCTTCCGGGTTCAGGGTGTGCAGAATGACCAGCAAGCATACATCTTCAACACTGCAGTTTGGAATAAACACCTGGTCACCCACCTACCTAGAATAGTACTAATCTGCAATATTTAAAAAAAAAATCCACACTTTAAAAGCTGCTTGGGTGTGTATGTAATAGCTGACAGCATTGACTTTGGGCATGTCCCCAATCCTGTCACAATGGTGATTTTGGTTAACTTTAATAACAGGCTGTAACCGAGATGGCTAACAAAATGAAGAGATATTTGAATATTTTAAGAAGCATGATTCATTGTAATATAATATCCTGCAGTGTGATTATCATTAAAGGAAAAAGCGTTAATAGCTTTCAGTTATGGAGATATGGCTCTATTGCTTGTCTTTCCAATTCCAAATCCCACCATGGAGCCATAAACCTGACATTTTATAGAAACAGAATATAGGTATAAATGTGCCAGTTAAGTAAAAGAATATCCTTTTAGCAAGTAAATTCAATTGTGCCCCTTTCCTTCAACATATCCTTTAGATAAGTCTTTCAACAGGAATATTCCTAAGTATCCTGCACACATTTTAATAACATCTAAAGCCGACATCCAGGATTTCAGTGCAGTGGATTCCCTGAGGGTAAAACATGAATATATATAAGGCCAAGTACCATTCCATTTCATTCATAATCAAGTGAGGATTTATTCTCATCAGCAAAATTTGCCTTGATTTGAAATTCATTAATATCGCAAGGAGGGGATTAGGCTGAAAGAGGCAGAGATGTGTGAGCAAAACTGTGTGGTTTACGTTTTAAATTAAATGCTTTGTGGATGGAGGGCTAATGCCATGCAAACTCCTGCTCAAGGCAAAAAAATAAAAATGCACACATGCAATTCAATTTATAGTAGAATGTGAGATATATAAAAGAAAGGAAATAGCAGAAAATAAATAATGCCAAACTCTTGAGAAAATCTTTGATTAGCCAGACATAATTAGGTTTTTAAGATCATTCTAAGAACATTTTTAGGTGTGCAACATAAGCACACAATTTCAAATGGAAATGATAAGCACAAGAATCACCAGTATTTGTGTTTTTGTAGTCTAGGTATGACACAATATATTATATTTCCTTTTTGTATAAAACACCCAATTTTTTTTGCTGTCGAGTCTGAAATAATGTTTAAAAGGCAACTTGGAGTGAGGAACATCAAACGCCAGAATTAAAATTAAACTCCAATTTTAAACGAAATACTTATCTGCTGTAGCGCAGTTCTTTTCCTATCATGGTCACTCCTTTTCCTGCATGCAAGGCGGAATGTCTTATGGCACATGTAGTCCCTGTGAAGGTGCCCTTTAGTACATGTGTAGCTGCTTTCCATCCACATACAGAGCAGAATGTGGGAAGAATAATGGAGCGGCCATGTGACTGCAACTTTTATTTTTAAAGGTATTTGGCAGGAGTTTTTTTTTTTTTTTTTTTTTAAATAGGAGCACAGGAGGGACAAGGGAAATTATTTTATTTGGTGACTGGAGTTTGGCTTTAAAGCAGTAGTAAAGTCCGCTTTTTGATTTTTTTCCTACAGGTAAGCCTATAATAAACCTTCAGAGCACCATGCTGTAACCAAGGGCTCCCGCGAATCCAGAAGGAAGAACGGGGGAAGATGGAAGCCCTCTCAGCGAAGACAGTGTACTGCTGGAGAGCTATGCTTTAAGGTAAGCATTTCATAATGTGCCAATATGTGATACATACTAGCACATTATGCGATTATTTTGCAGGGGAAAGATTGTTTTTTGCAGCGGTTTACTACCGCTTTAAAAAGGGGTTGTAAAGCTTCAAGTTTTTTTCACCTTAATGCATCCTATGCATTAAGGTGAAGAAACACCTTGCACTCTCGGGCCCCCCAGCCCCCCCCCCGTTTTACTTACCTAAGCCACGAAACATCGCGGGCTCGTTCCCGCAATGGTTTCCCCCAGCTTGACGCGGCTCGTCATTGGAGATTGATAGCAGCGCAGCCATTGGCTCCCGTTGCTGTCAATCAAATCAATGATGCAGCGCGCCGGCGGGGCCGAGCGATACAGTCGGCGGCTATAACCCCCTTGGGAGAGCACTTTCCAAGAAGGGGGTTAGCTCTTGCGGGGAGGAGCCAAGACATCAGCCGAGGGACCCCAGAAGACCAGGATCGGGCCACTCTGTCCAAAACTAACTGCACAGTGGAGGTAAGTAGAACATGTTTATTAAAAAAAAAAAATTGATATAGATATACATTTGGTAGATCATCATTCTAGTACTACCACCACAGTGCAATCACCAACTTTTTTTTAAGTTGTGTAATATTAGAGAAGTGCCATAAGTAAAGAAAAGATTATTTGTGGTACCTTTGTCCCATCAATATGTAGATAGAGCGAGGAAGAGGCTATATTTGGACTTTGATGGTACCATATATTAACTGGTATTTGTCATGCGATTAGAAAATATAAACAACATGTATATGTTCCTTTTCTAAAGTATATTTTGTGAATACAAATAATCATAGTTTTGGTAAGTAATGACATCCGCTATTCCACAAACCCCATTTGTAAGTCACCATATATTACCAGGAGGGAGCCAGAACCGGGGGCCCGGAAAAAAAGATGTAACTAATTACAGAGGGGGCAATTACAGATGGGGTTTGTGGTATAGCGCATGTCATTACTTAACAAAACTATGATTATGTGTATTCACAAAATGTACTTTATAAATAACATGTATATGTTCCTTTTCTATTTTCTAGTCACATGAAAAACGCTTTATATGCCATCCAATTACAGAAAGCTCCTGAAGAAGTGGCCAATATAAACCCACGAAACATGTAGAACACCTTAAATAGATGGTATCTATATTCTATTTGTAAAGATAGGATGTACAAAACATTTTTTTCTATTTGTCATGATCTATTCTATGAATATGTGATTATTTATATTCTTTGTAATACATTTTGGAATTTTTCTAAACTTGATTGTTTAATACCAGTTAATATATAGTACCACCAAAGTTAAAATATAGCCTCTTCCTCTCTCTATCTACTTAGTTGTGTAATACATAATACGGTCTATGCTGGTCATAATTCTACCAAATTTGGTTTCAGCAAAAACATCATAGTTTCCTTCTACCCTCTGAGCCCCTTCATTCTGAGCAAAAAATACTTTCAATCCTCATCAAAAGTATCTTTGAACCAACTGCTGCCCGATCAACCAATCAGATTTTAACTGTCATCTTGCAGTCCCCTAACATGAATTTAAAGCGCAGCCACAAACTGTTGGCGCTATATAAAACCTGTATTATTATTATTATTATTATTATTATTATTATTATTATTATTAAGGGGCCAGATCTCACGGTTCCTGTGTAAAACATGTAAAGAAATCTTAATCTTCAAACACAAAAAAAAAAATGAATTGATCAAAGTGATTTTTTTTTTTTATTATTATTAGAACAAATGCCCCACACATGAAAATTATGTAAATCCAACATTTCATATTCCCGATATGAACCTGCTGTAACATGTACTATGAAAACGTATCCTGTTCTTATTGTATTGCTTCATTTGTGTGAAATACCTGGTGTTCCCTTCAGTCTTTCTGCTTTTCTACTAAATACCGACCACACTAAGCAGAACTGACACACGTGGTCAGTTCTCTAGCTGTGCTGGGAACTCAGCCTGCTCTCCTTCAATGATCATTTACTGGGAAGATCAGTGTGTTGCTGCTTCTCCTTCCCCAGCTCTTATGCAGCTTAAAACAGAGGGAATGTGATCAGGAACTTTCCAGGATGAAACTGAGGCCAGGGTTACATCACCTTTGCCCCACAGAACCAGTAAGTGGGAAAACAGTAATCCTAAGTAAAAAATGTTTGCTTAGCCTGTTGCGCATATTTGTAGTGGCAAAGAAGGTGATGCCTTAACGCACACATGCCACATGTGTGTTCATGGGCAGCAGAAGTTCCGCATGGAGAGTGCGCCCAGAGCACACCGAGTCATCAAGGCCAGCTCCTGGTTTATAGTAATGATGACCACTGCGACAGCCAATCACAGTGTTCATGTGACTGGGCAGCAGACCTTCCCACCCTCCATGTATAATAGCCCAGATAAAAGGATAAATTCACCTTCTGGCGCATGCTGCCTGTACTCATATTTAGGGTGTAAATTATAACATGTTCCAGACTTCAAGAGTATGAAGAAAAATTTAAGAAAAAACAGGCATTAAACAGACCACAAATGTGGTATTCTTTTCAGTTTGCAAAAGAAGAAACAGATGTCCCATCATCTGATGAGATCCAATAGGAAAAGAGTGAAGGAAGAACTCCAGTTAAGGAGAAAGGGGATAATGACACCTGGAGAAAACAGGGGGGTTACCTCAGATGAACAGTTCTGATCTTCATCCCTGATGGGAGAAGGAAAATCTGCTATAGGTCCCCGAACAGGAAATATATGGGACCTAGGAGGTTACCAATTCACCATATAGGAGGGCTCGTCATGAGAGAGAAATGCTGACACAGAATAGTTTCTTCACCTTGAGGATTGGAATGGGAGGACTATATTATGCTCATACGAGCAGGGATTGGAAATATGTCCTACAGCAGAACTCCAACTATGAGAGATCTGGAGGAAGCCCAGTCAGGCACAGGGCTCTTAAAGATTGGATTATTTGGGTTGAGTGAGTGAGTGAATTAAGAAAGGTAAAAAAAAAAAGAGCAGGAAAAAAGGGCACCAGAAGGGGGGGGGGGAGGAGACTCCAGACTTAAAAATTAAGCAGGGAGGAAAAAAACCTCAACAAGGGATTAAAGCTCCTCCCCCTAAGTTTAATAAGTTCAAAACATTTATGGATGTTTAGCAATATATTAGAAAACTCAATGTTAAGCTGTACCATATCACCAGTCTTGCGAGGGATAAGAGGAGGATCAGTGTTTGTTGCATAGCCAAATTGGGCCAGCTTGGCTTGATGCAATTATGAATATCTGATATCTGGAGGGCTACTGGGGATACAGTAAAATCACTTTTGTAGCCTGTGTTAACATACAGTAAAATCCATGATATTTTGAGTTGTGTGCAAGTGGCTTCCCCTCTGCACACTTATCATAGGGGGTCACATTTATAGAACACCCTGTCACCACCACGTCCAATCAGGGATGCCTTGTATCCACAGAAAAAGATACTAAGCAGATAAATGGTGGGGGTGCCAAGTGATCGACCCCCTGGGGTCAGTGTGCAGAGTGGAAGCTCCTCACACAGAACCCCAAAAATCTTAACTCTTACTGTATGTTAGTGTAGACTACTTCAGTGATTTACAGCATCCCCAGTGGCCAATCGCGATATTAGATATGCACACTTTATACATGAAGTCAAGCTGGCCCAATGTAATTATGCAAAATATACTTCCTGGGAGTTTAGTTTAAAGGGGTTGTAAAGGTTAGTTTTTTATTTTCTAAATAGGTTCATTTAAGCTAGTGTGTAGTGAAGTTATATATCTAACACAGAACCATAAGATCCAAAGTAGTGTAGTGATATAATATATAGTGTCCAGTAGATAATTGATATTTAGGTATTAGTATGATGACTATAAATTATGTTCCGCAGCAATACTCCAGGTTCTCCAGAGAGTGCATTTATTTGACTTGCAATACAGAACAAAGTCCAAATTCCACAGATGATACAAAACCAACAGAGTAATTCAAAGTCCCATTTGACTGGATCAAATCTAGACCTGTGCCATATTCAGAGAATATACGGAGAATATTCTGAGTGACAAGACTGACCTCCAGAATTATTATATTATATTGCCTATCCACTGAATGGCTGAGCAATTTGATTGGCTGTCTTTGATCTACATCCTGTCTTTCAGAGCGACAGATAATGACCCCAACCAAATGTTTCCCATGAATGAATACCCCCTCAAGTCTAATTACCATCAATAAATACTTCCTTATGTATGTAAACAATGTACCCTTTGAGGTTAACAGGCCATACCTCACACCTAGGTAGTCTTGCATAATATTAAACACATCAAAGGGTCTTGAGCTGTCCCTTTGATATGTTAGAATTCAGCTGGCTTGGACAGTTCAACTGAATTCATGGTAGGCAAAATTCTTTTGATCGATTAAAAATTCTTGACGTCACCCGATGCGAGCAAACTGCACCCATTGGATTGAGGTACCTTTGCATCTGCGGAGCAGGAGGATGCATCGGGCTCTATCAGGGGACGGGGGCAAAAATATCCATTGTTTTTCTGTCCTAAGCAGTTTTGTGCAGACAATTCTTTATGTATCGGTAACATCTGTTCCGTGCGAAAGACTGTTCAGTTCTTCAGGGTATATTGTCATGTCTGCTTCCAAAAAATGTAAACACTCTGGTATGTATGCGTGACTGGCTAAAGTAATGCCTACTTGCCTACTATAAAGTGACTGACAGTCAATATACTAGATACGTTTTATAATTAAAGTTAAACTAACTTTCTAGGTTTTTCTTTAAGTTTAATAAGAAAAAAAAATACTTATGTCAGTGCTACAATTTGAATTTAAAATGCATTTGTGTGAACTGTGAAGTTAAGTCATGGATTGTGGAAACTAACTAGTGTCGGGTGATTGTGTATACCACAATTACCACTGACTAATGCAGAGTTGCAATTAGATCAGCTAAAATTAGTTGGATCTGTATGTGCATTATAATTAATCAAAATTAGTCGATTGATTAAAAAAAAAAAAAAAAATTATCGAACACGAAAATTTTATTCAGTAACAGCCCTACTTTAAACCCCTTTAAAGCTAAACTCCCAGGAAGTATATTTTGACCTTTAAGGTCCAAGAGAAAGAACAAAAACACACAGCAATGCACTGCAATTTGTATATTGCCAGAATGGTGTGATGATGTGGGCATTACGAAATTCACTCTAGACAAAAAGATGTATGTGTGTATATCGGTTATGGTTGTTCACACTCAAATGGTCTATTGTAGAAGCCTAAATCTTTATAAATTAAATCCATTGGACTAGCGATTTTAACCGTCTGCAATTATTGCACTGGAGCATGTCAATGTAAGCAGGTGCCAAACATTCAATAACAATTTCTGACTCTGCTATTATTATTGCTAGGCGAAGAGCATCACCTATACATTTTGTGACACATTGAAATGACAGGACAGCAACTCCAAGGAGGGTGACGAATCATTAAGGCTATTTCTTGCTTTTTAAAAGTGACATGCACTTCACCACTGACAGAAAGTTAACTACTTGCATGCCAGACATTGTAAGGTCCTTGTATATCATCAAATTTGATGTCACCAAAATGACAGCTATATGTAAGCAGCTATATTACATACAATCAAAAAAAATTCTACCTGCAATTTAAGGGGAACAGTTTATAAAAACTGGAAATAAGGAAAAAAATTATGCTGATACTAACTGCAGCTAATCAGGCTTTACATTTGATTTAAAAAAAATGTCTTTAATGTAAATAAAAATAGCATACAATAAACCATTCAAGGATGTCATATAAAATAAACAACCAGTAATAGTCACAATTAGATGGTTGTGGCATAAACTTGAGGGTTTATGGAAACATTTTAACACAATGTTTTTTTGCCAATAGGTATTGGTAGATTATTATACAGTGCCTTGCAAAACTATTTGCCCCCTTGGCTTTTTACCTACTTTTTTACATTACAGCCTTTAGTTCAATGTTTTTTTTTAATCTGAATTATATGTGATGGATCAGAACACAATAGTCTAAGTTGGTGAAGTAAAATTAGAAAAATATATACATAAAACTATTTTTCAGAAATAAAAAAATTATAATTGGCACGTGCATATGTATTCACTCCCTTTGTTATGAAGCTCATAAAAAACTCTGGTGCAACCAATTACCTTCAGAAGTCACACAATTAGTGACATGATGTCCACATGTGTGCAATCTAAGTGTCACATGATCTGTCATTACATATACACATACCTTTTTGAAATGCCCCAGAGGCACCAGTAACCAAACACTGCCATGAAGACCAAGGAACTATCCAAACAAGTAAGGGACAATGTTGTTGAGAAGTACAAGTCAGGGTTAGGTTATAAAAAAATATCCAAATCTTTGATGATCCCTAGGAGCACCATCAAATCTATCATAACCAAATGAAAAGAACATGGCACAACAGCAAATGTGCAAAGAGACGGCCGCACACCAAAACTCATGGACATATCAAAGAGGGCATTTATCAGAGAGGCAGCACAGAGAACCAAGGTAACCCTGGAGGAGCTGCAGAGTTCCACAGCAGAGACTGAAGTATCTGCCCATAGGATGACAATCTGCACACTCCATTGAGTTGGGCTTTATGGCAGAGTGGGCAGGAGAAAGCCAATACTTTCAGGAAAAAAAAAAAGGCACGTTTTGAGTTTGCGAAAAGGCACATGGGAGACTCCCAAAATGTACGGAAGAAGGTTGCTCTAGTCTGAGACTAAAATTTAACTTTTTGGCCATCAAAGAAAACACTATGTCTGGCGCAAACTCAACACATCACCCAAAGAACACCATCCCAAACATGGTGGTGGCAGCATGTTGTGGGATGTTTTTCAGCAGTCGGGACTGGGAAACTGGTCAGAGTTGAGGAAAAGATGGATGGTGCTAAATACAGGGATATTCTTGAGCAAAACCTGTACCACTCTGTGTGTGATTTGAGGCTAGGATGGAGGTTCACATTGCAGCAGAACAATGACCACAAGCAACACTTGAGTGGTTTAAGGGGAAACATGTAAATGTGTTGGAATGGCCTAGTCTAAGCCCAGACCTTAATTCAGAAAATCTGTGGTCAGACTTAAAGATTGCTTTTCACAAGCACAAACCATCCAACTTGAAGGAGCTGGAGCAGTTTTGCAAGGAGGAATGGGCAAAAATCCCAGTGGTAAGATGTGGCAAGCTCATAGAGACTTATTCAAAGCGACTTGGAGCTGTGATGGCCACAAAAGGTGGCTCTACAAAGTACTGACTTTAGGGAGATGACTAGTTATGCACATTGACCTTTTCTGTTATTTTGTCCCATTTGTTATTTGCTGCACAAAAAAACAACAAAAAAAACACACATCTTCAAAGTTGTGGGCATTAGGGATGAGCTCCGGTGTGTTCGCACACTCCACATGCAGAGCTTGCCAGTGAGTCGGCAATGCGCTGCGCTAATCACAGGCAGGGAGACATTGTCCCGATGCTAGGCTGCAGAGATCGGAAAATGTCTCACTGCCTGTGATTAGCGCAGCTCTGTGCAGACTTCCTGACGGGCTCTGCACATGGGGTGTGAGAACACAACGGAGCTCATCCCTAGTGGGCATGTTCTGTAAATTAAAAGATGCAGATCCTCAAACAATCCATGTTAATTTCAGGTACCTGTCACATGTTTATTGCTGTCACAAATTTTGACATTAAGAAAAGCGATATCTTTTTTTTTTAATAGCAGCAGTGTAAAAATAAAAAACAATTAAATACATTTTTAAATGTAAAAAAATAAAAAACAACTGAAGTGTCCCCATCCCCCCTGTGCTAGCACAAAAAGGTGAACTAGTGCGTCGGTCCCATACGCATGCAAAGAGCAACTGTCTGACATATAGAAGGTATCACCATGAACGTCAGCTCATGAGCAGTGTTTCTAGCGCTAGACCTCCTCTGTAAATCGAATCCACTCCGCAGCAGAACTCAGAGATTCACCCAATCTTCACCAGGTGACACGCTAGCCAGAGGGGGGACTGTATAAGAAAAAGCTCACTGTGTGGAGTAAGAGAATATACTATATAGTGTAGTATTTATTAAAGTGATGAATCGCAGCATAAAAATACACAGATTCTAAAGCTGGGATCCCAATAAAAAGAATCAGTACTATAAAATCATAAAACTCAGCTGCACTTACTAAGACGATGGCCATCTTAGTAATTTCAGCTGGCTGGAGTCTCCCCTGGTGAAGATTGGGTGAATCTCAGATGAGTGCTCCTGTGGAGTTGATTATTCACAACATATGCTGCGTTTGCTACATTTATACGTGGCTGACTGTCTGATGAGTGCATACAGGATGGCGGATAAGTGGCACCTTTCCTTTACTCTGCACAGTGGATGGTCTCCATTTTTTTATATTGAAGACACTATAATTCTATCATGGACTGTGTTTATAACAAATGTGTGGACTATTAACCCCTTCCCACCTACTGTAAGCATATATGTGGCCTCATGGAAGTGGATCTTTATCCATGGGGCCACATATATGTGAATCTTTATTTGTGCTGGAAACACGCTCTCACCAAGAACCCCAAGTCTTGTATTAACAATAGGGTAACCTGATTGCTGTGATAACATCCGATTGGCTACCACAGTGGTTAGTCTCTGTGAGCCTTCTAAATGAAGAGGAAGATGCATTGCATTTTATTCTTCTTGTAGGAGAGGAAGATATATACAAACAACTGAGAAAAAAAATGAATATAAAGGAGAAAAATAAGAGAAAAATAAGATAAAAGGTTTGCCAGGGTTAGTGTTAGGGTCAAAGGTCATGGTCAGCATATTTTGGGTAGAAGGTCAGTGTGTTTTAGGCAGGAAAAAAAAAATACAACATGCTCACCATTGTTTCTGAGCCCTACTATGAGTACAAACAACAATTAACATACACATATGTGGTACCAGAGATAGTGACATTCATCCACATCTCCTCCATTCACAGAACAAAGAATGCATAGCCTTTTCTGAATAAGATGTGTGAAACTTAGAGGCAACCGATTTTTACATTGCAAAATGTACAAAATTTGTTTTTGGTCAAACTTGAATAATAAAACTCCGGAAAGATCATGGGGCTCTTTGAGCAGAAAGCATCCCTAAATTATAACCAGCAACAGGCATAACAGAGGTTGGGGTGTCTGAAATGCTGTCTGATACTCATATTCAGAAAATAAGAGATTTCTTGCAGAGAGACGTTTATAGAATTACTTGGCCAAACAACCTACCCTGACATTGTCTTACTTTAGTGTAAAGTTAAGACCTTAAAATTCAGGGAAAATCCATTTCAGAGTAAGTACAAAAAAAATTAAAAATTAAGCCTTGGGGTCATAGAGGAGCCTATAAGCAAGTGGTCAAGGAGCATGGTGCTCATCCCTAAGCCAAATGGCTACAAGGTTCTAAAATGAATTCAGGAAACAAAATGAAATATCCAAATATGCCACATGAACAAGTTGATGGAAAGGTTGGGTCCCGGCAGATACATTACCACTATAGATCTTACTAAAGAGTAGTGGGAAGGTTCCCCAAAAGCCAGGGCAATGAAAAAGCTTTTTTCAGCACCAGATGGGCTGGTCCATTACATGGTCCTCATTTTTGGCTTACATTGAGCTCCAACCCCATTCCAAAAGATATGATGGATCACATTCTAAAGTCCTGCAAAGCAAACGAGTCTTCATATCTGAATGATAATGTTGTGTTTAGTTTTGACTGAGATTCACAGCATTTGAAAGGCTGTTAAAAAGTAAATCCAAAAATGCCCAATAGGCCTGGAAGAAGCCCAGTATCCGGGCTACTATACTGGTTGGGGGGGTACAAAATTCCTAAGGAATATTAATAAATTAATGAAAAGTTGGCCCCACCCATATAAAAAAAATCATTAGAGCCTTGTAAGATTGTATGATACGACTGGAGTGGTGTCTAAATTTGCTAGTTTAACAGCTTTACTTACTAATCTCACGAAAGAGAGCAAGTCCATTATGGTGAAATGCAATAACAGTCAGATAGCCTTTCAGGAGCTAAATGCAGCACTATATAAGGGTCTGTGGTTAAACACTCACAATTTCAGTCAACAATTTCTTGCACAGATAGATGGATAGATGCCTCGGATGTTGGCATTCTATATTCTATTGTGGAAAGGGAGTGTCTGGCCATACAGTGGGTGCTAGGGTTTTTGAGACATTAATTTATAGGCAAACAGTTCTACAGTTCTTCTTACAGATCATTCTCCACTATGGTGAATGACTGAACCAATGGAACAATGCAAGAGTTTCTGGCTTTACAGGGCTTTCAATTTCATACAGGCCAAGGATCCAGCAAGGGAATGCTAATGGACAGTCATCTGTCCTATGTATGTTGCCAAAAGGTGTGCTTTCCAAAAGGTCTCCTAAGTCTCCAAAGAGTCCCCTAACCTCTCCTTCTAGTCCTCCCTCCAACACTGCCTGGGAGACAGTGACTAGACACCCCTACTTATCCTCTGCCATCTCCTCCCTAGGTTCTGGAAGGCTCCCAGAGCTAGTAGATGGGGCAACTGCCAGATTCGGCATTAAGCACTGCTTACTAGATGGAGACTACTGAAGCTGAATACTGGGTTAAAAAGGGATCGAAGGGACTGCAAAGTGCTAGATAATACCTGTTTAACTAAGGCTACAAAAGTCCTTAGACCGTGGGCATTTCCTTTTGATCCCATAAACGAGGAGGCTTAAGCTTTCCTGGGGCTTTCCACTGCAAAAAAAAAAAAAATACAACACAGGGAATCCATATTAAACAAATTGATTGTCACCAACCACCACAGCGCTCAGAAGATCCCACCCCCAGAACTCCAAGCATCCAGTCCCCACATCTGACCACCAAGGGGAAAACTGGTAAGAAACTAGGTAGAAAAAAAAAACACCAAAAAAGGAGCAACTGGGAAGAAACCAGGTAAGAGTCACTTCTCTACAGGCTCCTTCGACCAAGAATTTGCTGGTGCTTGCGGCACCTGAGCTCCCTACTTCCGACATGCTGGCATGGCCAGCTTGAAGAGGTAGAGGCAACTCACCAACAGAGTTCCAAAATTACCACCACTGTGCCTCCAGAGACCCCAACACCAGCCCACACCTGACCCGCTATCACTGAGCTCCGCAATCACAAGAAGCAAAGCACCTGGGGGAAGTTTGGCCCCTCCCGGAAAAGATGTTACCTGCTCTCCGTGACCGGAACTCAGGGGTTCCGGCTATAGAAGCTCTGAACACCGCAGGGAAGCCTTCTCCTGCTTCAGTACTTACCCTACTGGGCACTAAAGTGGTAGCGGATACCCAGAGCTTCCCCCACCCATCAGAGGGGAGGCTGAGTGTTGAAATAAACAAGCACGAATTTGCTGCAGAGAGTCGGGCTGGGCCCCATCTGCTGGGATAGGCCACCACAAGCCATCTCCCTGTGCAAAGTGTACAAATGTCCAAGTATCTAAATCTCGCAAACAGTCATGGTTTCCTGCAGTGTCTCCCTGTCAAAAGAAACACCAGAACTGAGAAGCCAGCGGTGAGGCTTGCCCTTTAAAACATGGGGTGGATCCTGGTCTCTCAAAAGGTGCTATCCTGAAGGACTCTTGGGGAAAAAAATCTTTACCTGCTGGAGTTTTTTGCATTTTTCAGGAATACAAGGGGACCCCCCCCCCCCTTCAGTGACTTCCTAGATACAGGAGTCCAAGGATTTACTAAAAAGGGATATATCCTTTAATGGGCATCTGCAGGAGACAAACACAAGTTCTTCAGTCCAACAATTAAGCCAAAAGGATCCTCCTAATATGTCCAAAAAGGAGACCCAGTCTTTATGAAGTGTATCTACTAGCCCATTGACACAATAGCACAGGGCCACAGGCAAGAGCTGAAGTTGTTGGAGAACAGAGGGATCAGTAAGTATCGATGCATGGTTCCAAGCCTTTTTCTTGGACCAGAGTCTGGTAGACCGACATAGTAATAACAGGCTGCCTAGCAAGAGTCACAGGGGCGAACCAGATTTTGGAAAAGGTCTTCTAACGTTTTATATCCACAGGGTCTTGAATACTAAAATATTCTAAACAGGAACTGTTAAATAGGATATTGCTGAGCAAAATGTTTGAGAGGAGCAAATATTTTCTCAGGAGGAGGCCGGTCGCTGTACATAACAGGCTGTGAAAGCATGTGTACAGAGATGGTTTTAGCAGACCATGGCATATTTAGGGAACCCAGGCTAGTGAGTGGCCTTTGGGTTAGGCCGACTGCGTTAATAAGGGAAGAAATAGTATCTTTAATTTTGGGAGATATGTCTGCAAACTGAACTAACCAGGAAGCAACCAGCAAAAGATCAGAGATGGAGTCAAGGGGAAGAGAACAATGGATCTCTAGTAGGGCAAACATTTCCCATCAATTCAAACCTAGTGGCATAAAATTCCTCTCTTGATAGTTGCATGAAAGAGGGTTAAGGGTAGAAAGGGTTAAGCTTTTGTGGGCAGTAAAGAGCACAAGAGAGGTCAGAGAATCACTGCATTGGGTCCGAATGCAAATTTCCAAAGAAGGCGTGTGCATGCACCTGTCTGGTAGGAATGGGCTCATGCGCGTTTGGGGTTCCCACCTGCCCAATACCGCCAGGAAGCATACTGCACACCGCTAATCACAGGCAGTGGGACATTTCCCGATCCGCAGCTGCACAGATCAGGAAAGGTCTCACTGCCTGTGATTAGCTGTGTGGGATAGGCCAGGTGGGATCCCAAACACACCCGAGCCCATCTCTATGTGCAAATGCAGTGGTGCATTCCATCTGTGTGGAGCGCAAAACACCCAGGCTCCCAGATAGGTATAGTCCTGACTTACCACAGCAGTCAGACCTGTGGTTCAACCAGTCAGCGCTGAAGGATGTTTGAGATATAGCCCCATCCAGCAATTTTCGCCCTTTTGGTAGGCATACTACCCAAGAAGTCTTTAGACAGGGTTCCACTGGCAGGTGTACTACAACCCTGGACCTGTGGCTAACTCAATACCCTGCACCATGTGCCTAGGTGAGCACTTAATGAAAATGAGTCCAATGTAAAGAGGACAACATTACAGGCTTGCTCCACATCTTCTTTCTGGTGAGGTACAGGTACGGTTCCCCAGGGAAGAGTCGGCGTGTAACCGACCCAAGAATGTCAAAATGAGTAACAGTGGCTCTGCAGCAGCAACAGAATCTTGTTAAAAAGAAAAAACGTATTAGAGCAAAGAAAAATACTTGCTGGGCATCCAGAACCTCACCCCACATTGTTCCCTCAGCAGTGCCAACATCACTACTTTGACACATCTCTATCCCTAGTGTCATTTGGATGAGCTCTCAACACTATCTGTAGTAACATTTTTAGTATCTCTCTCCCTGCCGCTTGCATCATGTTTTCTAGCATCTTCCCCCACCCAATTCTCACTTTGTTCTCTGATAACCTCTCTTCCCCAATGTCTACACTGCCCCTCACTGTCAACACTACACTCTTGAGGCTCCTTATCAACCATCTAAGCATTGTTCTCTGGCAGCTCTTCCTTCACTGTCTGCAGTAGCTGCTCTTGAAGTCTCCTCACTGTTCATACTACACCCTATCATGCCTGCGTTTCTACATATAGCTATCCATATCAATCTTTTCATTGTTGCAGTCTGCTGCATTTAACATTAAATTTAAAATATTTACAATTAAGCAACACTTGTGCTTGTACCCAAACAATAGGAGTAGGAGGGAGGGTAAATAGATGATTGAGTAGGCAGGGGAGGGTGAAAAGGGGTTCTTGGGGGCACATTTTAATGTTTGGTTTCTGCAGATGCTGATCGTAGTTGGTTAATGGAATTATCTAAAAGAGAGATCAGGTTGTAGGCACTTGTCAATCCATAGTTGCCTTACCTTAGCATATATAGAAATCCTTTCATGTATGATGATCTTGATTGTTTTTCATGTATTACGGCTTCAGCGATTGTGTTCTTGGTTTCGGTAAGGAAAAGTTTAGCAGATTTCCAGGCTTTAGCTATAGCTTACTGCTGCTGTTGTGACTTGTAACATAAATGGAAATTGTGCTTTTCTGAGGTCAGGAGGATGTATAATTGAGAAGCGCTATGCACAAGTTTGGGGCAAAGATGCTAGACCAGAAGTATTTAACTATTGGGTTGGTCCACCATGTATGGCAATGGATGCCTACGCCTTTGCAGCCCTTAAAAAAAAAAAAAAAAAAAAAAAAAAAGAAGAAGAAGGAATGTACTTGGGAACAATTTTAGCTAGTCTAGTTGTGACTAGGTACCATCAATATAGTACTTTCTAATTTGTTTCCAGGGCTGCCATATTTTAGGAACAGGATTAAGTAGTAACCCAGATTTCATTCCAGTCCTTGTTCTTTGAAGTGATACAAAGGTCAGTGGTCCATTTGTTAGTATAGAATGAGAGTGGGGAAGATATTTGTCAAACATGGTTGAATAAATCATAGCTAGCAGAATGGAGGTCCTTAATATATTTGTGTTCAAAGAAGAAAAGCTGGATGTAAGGGGTTTGAGTAATGTTGGTGTAAAAATGCTTGACTTGTAAGTATTTGAAGACTACCAAGCTCAGGAGGTTGTAGGTCTCCTGTCGTGCACAGAAATGTGTATTACCATTTGGGTCCACTAGTTGATATAGTCCAGTCAGGTTTAGTGCAGACCAGCCTGCAAAGGAGGTGGAAGATATATAGCCTGGATAACATGAGGGGTTTCACAAAGATGAAAGCAGGGGAAAGTGCAGGGACAGTAATCTGGCAGTTGGTTTAAAATGATCCCAGAGGGCCAGCAAGTGTAGGGTGATGGGGTTAATGATATTTTTCTATTCTGTTTATGTTAACCAAAGAATGTTTTTGATGGGTGGAGGATCACAGTACACTGCTTTGAGTACTAACCAAATCAGTGTCTCCCAGGTGACATTAAGTTTTGTTAATTGTGCCATTTGTGGGGTGTGGTAATATTTTTCAAAGTTAGCGAGTCCCATGTCCCCATGTACTCCAAGTCAGAATAGTGTCATCTTAGACAGACCATTTGTATAGTGACTTTATTGCAATAATATAGAGTTAGGTTTAATAAGAGCATATGTTTACAGGGGCCTTCCCCCCATTGATATGTAAATAACTGAGACAGGAAGTTCTTTGCAGGAGGTTTGGTGTATGCAGGAAATGGGTGGGAGGCGTTTGGGAAGCTTTTGAAAGAAAGAGGAGAGATGTGTTTGGAAGAAGGACGAAGAGAAACACATGGCTGTCGAAAGCTGGAGAACTTTTGAGTTGGACACTGAGCAAGGAACCATGAAGGACATTACATCTTAAACACTAAGTTGAGTAACTGTTTAGTTAATTTAATGCGAACATATTGCACATGCTTGTATTTGTAGGCATATATATTTTGTAAGCTATGAATTGTGTTGTATTGTGCATCCTACAGTTGTATGTGCAGATTTTTCCTATTTAGTAAAGCATGGATACACTACAGAAGTCTAAGCTTCCTTGGTTTTACCGCAAGAACCTTAATAGATAGACGCAAAGCATTACAGTCATGCAGTATACATTTTTTTTGATAAACCAGCGGGTTTGAAAGAAAAGAAAATTGTGGCGAATCCCCCATCAACACACTGATGGGAAAATCCTTCTCGCAGCATTATTGTGTTCTGCGGGTGGGGAGCCTTCTCCGCTGGCAGTATTTAATAATTAGTGTTGCCGCCTATAGCCAGTGGCACTGATCGTTTGGAAGAAAACGTCAGGGTGGTTTTACATGAATTGATTGATGGATCGACTTTTGTACAACCAGCTAGCCCATAGATGGATAAGAAGTCCCTGCTGAATCGGCTGAATTTCAAACCATGGATGGACAGATTTAGTGAGCCTTGGTTTAGCTGCCCCCAGTTGTAGTAAACAACTTGGCTCCGTAGTATTTTTAGATAGTAAACTGGACCAGAGTCTGGGAAAACTCAAAAGAGATATAGAACGTTGGCTAATAAAGTCATCTTGACAGTTAGGGGCCCAGTGTGTCATTAGAGAAGTTAATTGAGTGAGTATCAGGGGGTAATTCACTTGGTAAAGAGTGTCAAAAGCCCCATACACACTATCGGTTTTCCTGTAGGTTTTTGTCTTCAGGTTTACCAAAACCATGTAGTGCAAGGGCCTGCCTGATTGCATACGAATTGAAACTCTTAAGGCTTGACCTCATATTAGATGGTTTTGGTAAACCTGAAGACAAAAACCTGCAGGAAAACTGATAGTGTGTATGGGGCTATAGACTTTGGTTAAGTTATATTTAAGATATGATGGGCGATGTTATGTCCAGGTGAAGGAAAAGGAAGACTACAAAAAGAGAGGAGATCCTGTTGCTGGAGGGATGGGTTAAGGGCTTTTGACTTCAAATGTATTCTCTTCTAAACCTGTAATTTGTGTAAATAAAGTAAAGTGGGGTAGAGGCGTGTGGGAATGTTATAAATAGGACGACATCAATCGGCAAATAGGCTGAGTTTATGATGCTGTCCTGCAATTTCAATTCCGTTGATGTTTGGGTTAGTTAAAAATAAGTGGTCAAGTGGTTCAGTAACCAAATTGAACAAGGGGGATAGGAGGAAACCTTGTCTAGTGCCTATTTCTATAAGAGAACAGTCAGATTTGTACCCAGAGGATTTCAGGTACGCTTGTGCATCAGAGAAGAAAGCCCAAACCCATTTTAAAAAGTTATGGTCGAAGCCCCAGCATTTCAGAATAGCGAAGGCCAATGAAACTGAATAAAATGCATTTTTTGTTTGTCAAATAATGAAGGCTGGTATACTCCTTTTCTGAGCTGCATGTAATAGAAGTGATGTCCTTCGTATGTTATCGCTAGCTTGACGATGGGGGATAAATACAACCTTATCTTTGAGGATCAATGAGCCCATTATCAGGCTTTGTTGTATTGTGAGAACTTTAGCAAAGGGTTTAAAGCAGCATTAAACCCAAAAGCAAACATTATATTGCAGCTTATAAATTCTTAGATGTGATTCATTAATTTTCTTTTCTAGGCATTCTATTTTCATCTGGTGATCTGGCCAGTAAGCACTCTTCCAGATGTATCAGTTTACAGGGATGAGATAAACCTTTTAACACTGGCAGGGGTCAGCTTTCATCAGTTTTAATTCATGTAAAACCTTTATCACAAAAATAAAAGGCCATTAGAAGGCGCAGCCAGCTCCGATCGCATAGCCTTCACCACTGCTGTCCTGATTGACAAGATTCCAGCCCTGCCTTGGTCCAAACAGATGCCGGTGACGTCACTTCCGGGTCAGCGTGGAGCTTCCTGGTTCCTGGAGAATCACTGATCCATTCCAGCCTGCTGCACAATCCTTTCTAGCTACCCAGAACAGTGGGACCTGCAGAACCACGTGGAATGCCAGGACTGCACTTTACTTTGACAAGCATGCATCTTTTATAATCTAGTAAGTGTTTTTAATCATATCCTATTAAAATCATCATTTTAATACTACACTCAGGTCTGCACCCTGCCTGTTTTTTCCCCCCTCACATTTCTTGCAGAGTTCTGGATGGCTGCCTTCCTTTTTAACCCTTAATACCCCTTTCTTTTCCTACCACCCAACTTATGTATACATCACCATGCAGCTATTACAGCCACAGACTATACCCATAAGATTTTTATATATTTTTTTCTTACCAGAATCGTCCTGTTGCTAAGTGGTGGCTCCTAATCTGCCACTTCCTGGTCCGCGGAGCTCTTTGTCACTTCCTCCCTCCCCTGTGCTCCTGGGAAATGATGCGCAATTTCTCAGGAGTCTGTGGGCAGTATTGTGATCAAAAATCAATTATTTCTTGACAGGAAATGACACAATTAAGGGCGGATCACAGCGCCGAGATGTGTTCATCTATGTTTCCATGACAACGGGGCGGGACCTTACTCCGTCATGGCCTGTTATGGCAGCTTTAGCAACAATCGGCACTACAGCCGCCGGCGAATAACACATGCGTAAGATCGAGAGGTGCATGCTGGTTACCCAGCATGCACCTCTCTAAAGCAAACCAGGAAGAGATATCGATTGGGCTTCACATGCCCACAATCATGATGGCAATCGCCACAACAGGAGGGAGAATATATTAGTAAGAAATTAATATTTTTAATAAATACATAATGAACTTTGTACAATCGTTAGTGTATTTAATTAGTGATAATGCTAGAATCAATAAAAAGAAAAAAAAATTGTCCAGAACTTCGCTTTAAGTAGATCATCATCTTTGTGTATCAGGTACTTAAGGACCCCTATATCCCTCAAACTGTAATGTGACAGTCTCCAGGAGACTTAACATCTGTTTTAGAGGTTAAAATCTCTTACGTCAAGGTACTGAAAACCCTTGTGCAGATTTCCATTGTTTTTAGATGTATTTTAATGTCTTTATGCACTTCATACTGGGCCTTCTGCAGGCCAGCTTATAGTGCACTCAACGCTACTTACTGATTATTTATATTTGAATACAATGTTTCAAAATGTTAACCTATTCTCAGCATAAATATTAAAAAAAAAATGGTTTTCCCCTTCTGCAAGATATTCCTTCATGTCCCTCTAAAAGGTTTTCATCCAAGAAAAGCACTAATGCATAACCTTACTTACAAATATAAGCTGGGTATATGGACTACATAGTGAGATTACATTAAATTCATAACAGTAAAAGATTAGATCAACTTGTAGGAAAAGTTCAAATATATTTAGCATATCTACAGATACACTTATAAAACCTAAATATATGTAAATAATGTCATGTAATTGTTGGTCAGGGATCATGTATATATTTTATCTTACACCATGCCTTCCCAACAGTGACATCTAGAGGCTGGAAGATGCAGTTAAAATACCATAGGGACTGTGAACATGTTAAAAAACACATTATTATTTATTATTACGTTTTTATATAACACTTTGTAGGTAAAATATTTTTTGCATAAGCAGCTAGCACAGTTAAAAGGAGAACTTTACCTAATTTTCATATCTTTTAGATTGTTAAGTTTCACTTGTATTTTTTTTTTTTTCCCCCCCTACAGATTCGTGAAGAACAAGTTTATTCAAACTTCAAACAAGTTTATTCAAACTTCAAACAAGTTTATTCAAACTTCATGCGTCCAACAGAGAAAGCTTTTTAAAAGTTCATTCAACCAAATCAGCGAAAATTCAAAGCAGAATCATTACAGAAATTCAGATTAACAACTCATTAAAAAAAAATAATATGTTAAATAACATATTTTTGTTTTAATCCATCATCTTAAAACATTCCACCTGGCTGAAAATAATGTTTTTGTTTGTGGGTGGGGGGGCACTAGGGACAAAGACCTAATCCTTGAGGTGGGATTCCTGGATTTGCCCCTATCCTGCAATGAAAATTAATTCCTCTGTCCGCATGAACCTTCCTGCTACATTCTCTGCATGAAATGTCATATATTACAGTTGCATATAAGTGGAAAAGGGGAAATCTGTGGGGATTTAAATTCAAGAAACCAGGCTGGAGGGCTTTTAAACAAGGCATGTCACAAATCTGATCTAGCCGACTTGCAGTATACCCATACTTGCATATAAAAGAATCACAGCAATTTGTTTTTAACTCACAGCAAATGTTTTGGTATTTTGTGGTCTGAAATTCTGTTGCCCATCTTAAAGCAGGTTCTTTGCCAGTGTGCTTAAACGAGGTGAGATCATTTAGAAGTGGTGTTGAAAATGATTAAAATGTTATGAATGTCTGGTAAGAAGCAGCCAAGCACTGTGCTGCCTGAGGCAGCTACATAATCTCACTCGACCTGTACACAATCTGTAATGTGTTAGCTTTGCACAACAGCAAAGGGCAGTGCAATATGATTTTCAATGGCCCCTGCACTGATACAGGCATGAAAAAAAATGTGTGGGGAATCACACCCAAATACCCTGAAATCATCACGTGGTAGGCTAGTGCAAGCAAGGTACGGGACACAGCACTATGTCTTAATTCGTCTATCTGTGCTCAATGTATCACTAAATAAAATGATCAGGGCTTCAGTGCTACTGGGAGTGTCATAAGCATGCTCTTCAAGCTACTTACAAAATGCAATTCTAGATTTGAGACTGGGGTGCTGCTATGTGTTGGTGTGCAGCTCCAGCAATTATTCAGAACAGATACTAAAGACGCACTGAAAAGATGGGGAGACTAGCAATACAGAGCATCTTCTAACTACGAAGTGAGGAAGACAAAATTATTTAAGGCAAAAAAACAATGATACTTTCCATTGAAATCTAGGATTTCAAGGTTTTAAACAATTAATAATAAAGTCCAAACATTCTGTGAAGACTTTATGCCATGTACACATGAAAAAGAAGAAAGGGGGAGTGCATGGAATAATGCAAACATTAACATACTATAAAGTTTGAAAAAGGTACTCCTCCTTCCAATGACTCCAGAAGTAATTGGTAAGGTGCTGAACCCGTTTTCACTGTCGCCTACGGACATAAGGGCGGTCCTGTGCTTAATCTGTCAGCTCTGCAATTTGCTGTTTTTTGTGCCTTCTTTGCCATTTAGGATAATTGACACATATGTGAAGAATTGGGGGATATGCCTCTTTTTATCCCAACAATCCAAAACCCTGCAGACCTTACTGCTCCTTCTGTAAAGTCATGTCCTTGGTGCTTAACTTGCTTGTGGTGATGTCGAACCAGCAATGCAGTGATGTGATGTAATGTAGATCTACAATAATAAAGGGGATTGTGTTTCTGATTAAACTTCCCCATGTGACCTCCAACTCCAAGTAGCTTGTCGTGTTCAATCATTATCCTTAGAAAGGTTGAGTCCCTTTGATATGTTAGCATTTTCCTGTGACCACGCTTCATGTTGAACACATCGAATTATGACATTTTCCGCTTGTAAAATTTCCTACATGGTGAGAGGCCCTTTACAGATGTGCAATCCATAACACTATTTAGGCCCCTTGCACACTGGAGCGTTTTTCGAGCGAAGCCTCATCTGCAATCCCAATGTGCTGGTAAAGCACCGCTAAGACCTTTTGCAGTGCCTCAGTGTAAAAGGGTAAGGCGTTTTTACAGCGTTTTCAATTAATTTCAATGGAGAGGGGCGTTTTAGAGCGTTTTTTTCAGTGCCCAAAAGCTGATCCAAAGATGCTGCTTGCAGGACTCCGTGTGAAAGGGTCCATTGAGATGCATGGAGAGCGTTTTAATAGCGCTATTTTTAACGCTAAAACGCTGTAAAACACTTCAATGTGAAAGGGGTCTAATGGTCTTCAGTATTGGTTGCAAATTAATGAGCAACATGTATAAGTCGTGCAACAGCTTATACGGCAGAAAGCCACTTTGAAAAGCATATCAAAATGGTGAGAACTCAACCTTGTCTTCGACAAGGTGTTGACTGTAATGGTATTAGCTCAGATTTTTTTTATCAGACTCAAGAGTAACCCAGCTCAAATGTAGACATATTGTGAAGTGTGATAGGTTCATCATTGTTGCGATACCATCAGAATCTGAGGAAGCTACCATTTTCTTCTCGAATGATGAAACAGTGTAACATTTGCTGAATGTAAGCCACTTAAGCAGAGAAAAATGTATATAGGGTTGTTGTTCAGATTAGGCCATGTGAAAAGGATATTGTTGAGCAAAACACCTTCATATCAAGCACTTGATTCAAAGACCACCCTGATCTAACCTGGCTTGCGAGAATGGTACCAGGATTCCTCTCCTTCCTTGAGGGGTGGTACAGGCTCCCCATGATCTCTCACACAAGTCAACAAGGTGTTTTTTCATCTCAGGTTTTCTGTTCAGGGTTGTCAAACCGCCTGTTTTAATGTGAACTTTTGGACAAGGTAATTTGGTTTGTTGCAGGCTGCCTCACAAGTGAACTGGGAATTTCTGTTTGTTGTTTCTTGACATGCGTTGCCCTTCCATGTGCTCCTTGCTGCATAAGCCATTTACAAATTGGGGTGGTTGCCATTTTTGTCTGTTCAGGGTGCATTGTAAAGAAGTAAATTGTGCTTCTGCATGCTGAACATTATTTAGTAGTTTCTTTCTTAAGGCACAAAATGGTAGTGGTGCCACTGAGCGGTTGCCACAGTCTTTATTTGGTACATCGAACACTGTGGTGCCAATATTATCATCACAGAAAAGGGCCTTGTTATCGCCATGGGTGAAGAACTGTTGCAGGCCTTTACTGCAAAGTCTTTTTTTTTACATTGTAGTGATGTGGGAACTGTTCAAAACAAGTAGTGACCAGGACATGTCTTGAAAGAAGAAACTGCGGAAGACCACCTGACATTACCCAGACAGACATTGCTATGATGACCCAGCCAAGGTCTAGGCCTTGGACATATGGTACGTCAGCTTGGCGTGCCTTGTGTACCCTTGGGATGTTTCTGCCAAGAAGAGAACATAGGCATTTCTGTCAAGAGCTGCTATGTGGTCAGCTATGCTTCTTAAGTCAGAGTGGTAAGAGGCAGCTGTTGAAGTCGGGATCTCCTCTCAGTTGGTTGAAATTTAGTTGTACACGATGAGAGTGGGCAATTCACAAAAGCATATCCTGCGCTATTTGGGCCACATGACACAGTTCCCCCAAATATTACAGTATATGCACTGAAATTTTTGGCAAATGAAAAAAAAAAAACACTGCGGAAAATTGTGTTTTCGGCATGCTGCTGAAAGAAAAAAAAATTATAATTGCGCAGATAATGGCGCGTGCACGCAGTAACTGTGACCGCGCTGCAGGGTGCCATCCATTGCAGAGTGTTATCCTGGTCAGGGCCCTGTCCTCCCCTCCCTCTTCCTCCTCTCATTGCAGAGCGGCGATCTCCCTGTGTCAGTTAGATGAATTGTCCGGGCCATGGTAACAATGTCCCACCTCCTGTGATAGACGGCACACTGATCCAATAGCGGGACATTGAATCAGTGCAAGATGATCACAAGAGGCGGGACATTGTTACTGCACCCCGGGCAATTCAAATCCAGCTCCGGTACACGTGGAGATCGCCGCTCTGTTTTGGACACAGGCAGGTTGCTGAATCTGATGGGCACAGGCACTGGTGAGGCTGCACGATGGGCACAGGCACTGGTGAGGCTGCATGATGGGCACAGGCACTGGTGAGGCTGCATGATGGGCACAGGCGAGGCTGCATGATGGGCACAGGCAGGCTGCTGCATCTGATGGGCAATGTCGAGGCTGCATGACAGGCACAGGTGAGGCTGCATCTGATGGGCACAGGCAGGCTACTGCATCTGACAGGCACTGGTGAAGCTGCATTAGATGGACACTGGTGAGGCTGCATTGATCTCTTGTATCATGTCTGAAGTCTCTGACCGTCTCCTGTTACATGTCTGCTCGAATGGAGGCGCACCAAATGGAAATTTTGCTAATACTATTAGCAGTGTGTTTAAGTAAGAGATTGAAGACCTGATACAAGAGATGGTTAGAGACTGAGGACATGATACAAGAGATGGTTGGAGACTGTGGGCCTGATACAAGAGATGGTTAGAGACTGCAGACTGCATTTTTCTTGCACTAAAGGTGCCAATAATGACCAACAATAAATTCATATTAATTTAAATTGAGAAGTCCAATTAAAAAGTCAAATATAATACAATTGTATATAAAAAAATATAAATATTTATTAAAAACTGTAATTTTCGGTATTGGTTTTCGGCCTAGTGCATCCGTCATTTTCGGTATCAAAATTTCCATTTGGTGCACCCCTATATGCAATACTGAAAATGCCAATTCACCATCTCTTTACACAATATTTACCTCAAAAAGCAAAAACGCTCCGCAAATACTGCACAAAACAGCATTAGAGTCAATTCATAAAAAAAAAAAATGCAGGAGTTAAATAAGTAGTGGCCCGTGCATATAATATTTACAGAATGTATGAAATGTCAGCTGGTTGTCAAGTAGCCGGCGCCTGCCGTGTCCTTCACAACCATAACTCATCTGATATTGGCGGGATTCCCCACCGACCGCAGAATGTAAAACAATAGAAGAGTGGCATGAGGGCCCCCCCTCCCCAAATCCATACCAGATCCTTGTCCGGGTATGTAGCCTGTCAGGGCCATGAGGTGTGAGGGAGACAAGCCAACAGCCTCCAACGGAGTCGGGGGTGGGATGTGACTCTCCCTAGCACTTTAACCCCATGTTGAGGACAAAGGCCTTTTCCCCACAACACTGGCCCAACCAGTTTTGAAAACCATGAGTTGCAGAAAAGAAAATGAATCCAGCAGAGCTATTGTGTTCGGAGACAATGATAACTGAGCTATCAACCACCACCAATCGCTCAGTTCTTTCAGCTCCATGAGCAGAGAGCTTGTGACTGTCAGTTACGGTCTCTCTGCACTGCCCCCCCCCCCCCCATGGGCACTCACTGGAGTGCTGTGCTGTGGAGGGGGCAGGAGTGGGCAGCTCAGGCTCTTAGTAAGCCTGGGTTGGGTGCTGGTCCAGGCATGTGGGCACATCCCGACCATATGGTCGCGATCTTTCCCGAGCCTGGAATGGCTCTCTGACATAAGCCCGCTGTCTGCTGAAAACGGGTCACAAAAGTGACATATAGTTTTTGAGATCAAAAAGGTGAGGGGGGAGAGTTTCCAATAAGGAAGGGAATGATTTGGGCTTCAATAAAATGACAGCCTACAACTGGAGAAAATAGGTGAAAAGCTGGAGGCAATTCACAGCACAAACTAAGTGGGTAGCATAATTAAGGAAATTATGTTCTTTTGTAAAAATAACATTAATGGTTATCAAATTGTTATGGGTAAAGTTCTGCTTTATATACACACAAACTACATCCTATTCAACAAAAAAAGCAACTGAATCAATGAAACAGAAAAGGAAGAGAGCCTTTCCCAGGTAATTTTCAGTACCTCAATATTTTATTGATATTTTAGCACCTTTAAAATGGCAGTCTCAAATAAATAATAAGCTGTCACAAACATATGGGATCTGAAAATTCCAAAGGTCTGCTGTTGTGTCTGAAGAAATTAGAACATCAAGTGCTGTGTAAAAGAAAATGCTTGTTTAAAAATGACCACCAATGGGTTAAACATGTTGCTGCCAATGGCTCCTTGTCTCCGGTTTAGATTACATTTTGTACAAGAGGAAGCAGAGCACTAGAGTATTAATCCTATGATTTCCAATATTTCCAAACTGTTGTGCCACTGATATGGATAAAAAAAGTGACCTATGGGGTCATTCCTCCCACATGCAGGCACTTATTTCAGCCTCCCAATGGACATGATTAATGGTTTTCTGGATAAAGGCCGTAGGATCACTTACCTTTGCACCAGCTAAAAGCCCAAGGGATATAGCAACTCTTGCTCGTAAATCAGGCCGGTCTTTGGGCCACACATAAGAAAACATAGCTTTTAAGATTTTCCTTGAATCCACCTCCTTCAGCTGTTGGAAGACAAAAAAATAATAATAATAATAAAGTGAGTCTGTACTAATTGGGTCATATTTGCATTAAGTAAAATGCATTTCAGTTGCATATATACCCCCCCCCCCCCCTAAACTGAGCAACAATGCACCTTTATTAAAGCGACGCTAAACGATATCCTTATTCTTCAAAAATTATCATCAATACACAACCACTACTTACTGGCCCTGTAATCAATTTTTTTTGCCTCCCGGTAACATCCTGCTTGAGCTTCTGAACGTCTCCTTTTCCTCCTCACTTACACTTGTTGGGAACAGGCAGTGCATTTAGTTGCAGTCATGTGCACTGCTCTATGCAAAGGAAAAAACTCATAGTCCTTAGGCCATCTCAGGAGTGAATGAGAGAGGGTGGCTTTCTATATACAATGGGACCAATATTAGATACTTTGAGTTAACCACTTAAGCCGCATACCATTTTGCTGGTCAAAAACCAGGCCACTTTTTGCGAATTCGGCACTGCGTCGTTTTAACCGACAATTGCGTGGTCGTGCCATGTGGCTCCCAAACAAAATTGACGTCCTTTTTTTTTCTCACAAATAGAGCGATTTTTATTTTTTACGCTATAAACAAAGATAGAGTGACAATTTTGAAAACAATTCAATATTTTTTTACCATAATAAATATCCCCCCCAAAATTATTTTTATATAATATATATATATATATATATATATATATATATATATATATATATATATATATATATATATATATATTTTTTTTTTTTTTTTTTTAAACATTTTTTTCCTCAGTTTAGGCCGATACGTATTCTTCTACATATGAAAAAATCGCAATAAAATGTTTATCGATTGGTTTGTGCAAAAGTTATAGCGTCTACAAAATAGGGGATAGAATTATGGCATTTTTATTATTTTTTTTTTACTAGTAATGGCGGCAATCTGTGATTTTTATTGTGACTGACTTTATGGCGGACACATCGGACACTTTTGACAAATTTTTGGGATCATTGTCATTTTTACAGTGATCAGTGCTATAAAAATGCACCGATCACTGTGAAAATGACACTGGCAGTGAAGGGGTTAACCACTAGGTGGCGCTGAAGGGGGTTATGTGTGCCTAGGGATGTGTTCTAAGTCTAGGGGGGATGGGCCATGTGAAACACGACAGTGATCACAGCTTCCGATTACAGGAAGCTGTGTACACTGTCCTGTCACTAGGAAGACTGGGGAAATGCTTGTTTACATCAGCATTTCCCCCTTCTTCCTTACCGTGACACGATCGGGGGACCAGTGGTCAGAGTCACGGAGCTCCCGTCCACAATGCCGCTTGTTAAAAGGGGATATATTATATTCTATCTATCTATCTATATCCATGTGCGTGCCCGTGCCATTCTGCCGATGTATATCTGCGTGCGGCATGTGGTTAAATGACATATGTCGCCACGGTCCTGTGGGACGGAAGTCACAAAAAAAAAGCCAAGCAAAATGAAAAAAATCCAAAAACAAACAAGGTGTGATTTTGTTTTCTAAGGAGTTAAAAATTTTGCCTGGAACTCTGCTTTGAGAATACAGAATGGTATCATTTTTTTAAATCAGAATTTAGTATCGCTTTAATGATTTATGAGCTGAAATGTATAGTCCATGCTGGCAAAATATTAGTTCAGCTTGGCACAATAGGCTCATGTCTGTTCACCACTGAGGGGTGCCTGTGGTTGCCATTTTATTGCAAGGATCTGGTAGCGCTCTGGACATTGGGCATACAAAGTAAACCCAAGAATATTAATCCAAGTATCTTGGGTGTGCTGGCTGACATCTGCTTTTTTCCATGTCTCAGGACCACAGACAGCGGCTCCTGTACGTATGAAGAAAAACACTGGTCCATCATAGTGTTTCTTCCTTCAGTACTTAGAGAGTCAATGTCCCAGAACAAGCTTGTACATATTCGGTATCCTGACACTCAATATGCACACAATTGTCCAAACCAGTTAGTGAAGAGTAGATTAAGATAACTGCCCTTGAGTCTTCTTTACCTTTAAAAAGCAGCCAGCAATGGTAGCTCCCATGCTTCAGAAAGGTTCATCTATAGTCACACCAGCCACCATACGGTTGTACAAGGATATATATCATTACAGATATGTTCCTATAACATTAAGAGGTCCATACATGCTCTCCCATCGCCAGTTTGATAATGTACTGTTCTATCGGTGACCTCTCTCTTTTTAGCCACCAGTCCGATATGTTTTGGTTACAAAGAAAAAAAATATTATATTTATTTGCCCAATGACTACTGTAGATGTGGAAGTCTTCAAAGACGACAAATGATTTACAATGGATACATATAAAATATCTTCAGTGAAAACAGCGGTATTTAGTGCCAAAATAAATAAATAAATTTTTTTTAAAAAAAAGGTACTTTTAGTACCAAAGTATCTTAAAGCCCAATTGTAGTTTCCTTTTATATATGTCAAATACATTCAAAACAAAAGATGGTCAAAGTCTTTCAGTTCATTCCCTTCGTAAAGCAGCCATATCCAGAGTAGAAAACCTGCCTACTGTCAGCATGCGATAGAGAAGGACTGATGCTGTGTGGAAGCAGCAGTCTCTCTGCAGCAGTCCAACATATGCACACTTCCGAGTCAAAAACACAGCTATCGGTCCCTTCTGACTGGAGAGCTCTCAACTCTCTAGCATTGGGGTAAACAGCTTTGAAAACGGAAATGTTGCTACACCGAAGGAGTAAAAAAACAATATAAACCCCCCCCCCCCTCCCCCCCAGCACAAATGAGTCTTTATTTCACTGATCAGGTTGCTGACTTAACATTGTACAAGATAATTTGTAAGCATAAAAGATGAAGGTATGTATCCACTAACTTTTGACAAAATAGTCAAGTAGTAAAAGGAGGTGACAGATCACACCTAGAGTGTTTGCACTGCATCTCCAGTCCTTTGATTTCCATCTGGTTAGTGCGCTTGCCAGGACTAATTATTGTCGTTACAAAACGCAGTCTTTTCTGTGAATATAATCTACAATGGAAGCTGGATTTTTTTTCAGTGCACACTGCAGTGAATTCACAGCTAAAAGCTTCGAGAATTGTTCTAGCTTGCCTAACTGTGCGTAAAATGTCACCACTTCATTTAACAGGGCTGGCTCTAAACTTGTGTAATCATGCATTATGAGTCCATTAAGCTATAAAGCACAAGACTATATTTAAAGGTTAAACGTGTATTGCAGAGGTTCCCAAATGAGCTCTTCAAAAAGGAGTACAACCTATTTAAAGAAGAAACTCAAGATCAAGCATGGAAGGGAGGGGGAAAGCCTAATGTTTCTATGAGGATTGGGTTTTAATGCAAATTTTAATTTAACCTTGTTGGACAGAAATGGCGGTGAACATGGAAAAACGGTTGAGGGCAAAAAAGGGTTTACTGTTTGCAGCAGTCGTTCCTTACAGCTTGTGCATCAAAACACATTGAACAACTCAATTGCACTATTGCCAGTATCACCAAGTTACCCGTTTGCGTTTTGGAAAGCACCTGCCATTAAAAACAAAATAAAATAAAAAAAAAAAAAAAAAAAAAGAAGGTTTGCTATTCACTCTTTTCGTTTGCAGGTTTGCCTTTTCTGACATTTATTTTTTTACTTATATGTGCAACACCACCAATATACAGTATGAGGTGAGACGATTGAATTAATGGAATGTCTGCGGCGCAGCACTATGGTGGCGAGTCAGCCTTTCGCACTCGAACGTGATCTAACATGTTCTAATTTGCACTCGCCTGGGTCGCAGACCAGTTGACTCAGTCTTTATGGATTAGTATAAGAAACAAGTGTGTGGGTTGCGCTGTTGGTTGAAAATGAGTGTCAGGAATCTGCAGCAGTGAATTACCGTATTTATTGGCGTATATCGCGCACTTTTTTGCCCTTAAAATAAGGGGAAAATCGTGGGGGTGGGCAATATACGCCGATACCCGCGCTCAGTTTGAATGCCTGCGCCGACATATACCGAGTGGAGTAAACTCTGCTACATTCGGCCAGGCTCGGCTTTGCTTGTGCTCGCGCATAAACGTCACAGAGCGTGAGCACGAGCAAAGCCGAGCCTGGCCGAATGTAGCCGAGTGTACTCCACTCGGTATATGTCGGCGCAGGCATTCAAACTGAGCGCGGGAAGCGGCGATTAGATGGGGAGACAGCGCGGGAGAAGCCGGGAGGACACCACCGAAGCCGCAGACGGACACCGGACCCGACGAGGCCGGCGATGGATGCTGCTTAAGACACCAAAACTGTAAGTACCGAAACATTTTTTTTACAGGAATTGAGGGTCCACATTAGGGGTGCGCGCTATACGCCGGAGCGCACAATACCCCGATAAATACGGTAACAATATGAAATTTTGAGTGAAAGTTGGAAAAAGTGCAACTTTAGCTCTGTTACAACAGGCTTATGTTGAACATTCCACAAATAAATCAAATGTTTTTGAATGGCATAGATGGTTTAAAAGTGGAGTTCCACCCAAAAATGGAACTTCTGCTCTTCAGCCCAAAAATAGTGTTCAAAGTGCTGTTTTTTGGCGTTAAAAAACGCTAATAAACATTCAAAAACGCAGCTCATTGACAAAAAAAAACCCCTAAATAATGCAATTGCAAAAATGTAAAAAAAAATAAAAAAAAAACTTTGAAAGGCTCCCTGCAAAGCTACTGCCATTTTTATAGCTTTTTTTAGTGTCCAGTGTGCAGTGTGCATGGAGCCTAAAGGGATAAACTTCTGGGTGTGTAAAGAAAAAGTCTGGGCAGTCTGCCAAGTTTTTAACATGAAACATTGTAACCAACTTCCTTCTTAGAGAAAAAATGCTGGAAGTTTAACCACTTAAAGTCCAAATCTTTTTCTGACACTTGTTTCCTAACCACTTCAATACCCGCCCATAGTCATTTGACCTGGGTGGACGTCATATGACGTCCTGGGCTTTGTGGGGGGATATCTGAATGATGCCTGCAGCCAGAGGCATCATTCAGATATCATTTGTTACTGCCGGTGATTCTGTGCAACATAAGAACGATCATAGTGGCGGTTCCACTGCTTGATCGTTCTTAAAGGCGGCGGGAGGGGACATCCCTCCCCCCCCCCTCCATCCGGTGCTTCTCTGGGCTCTCCCGTGCCATCTGGGGCCCGGAGAAAGAATCGTCCAGCGCAGGCTAGGAAGCATAGAGATGACTGGTGATCAGAACACACACCCGCCGACATATGTAAACGCCGTTTAAAACAGATGTGAGGTATCGCAGGGTGCGTTAGAGTGCCAGCAACAATTCTAGCACTAGATCTCCTCTGTAAATCTAAACTGGTAACCTGTAAAAAATGTCAAAGCGTTGCCTATGGAGATTTTTAAGTACCAAAGTTTGGCGCCATTCCACGAGTGTGCGCAATTTTAAAGCGTGACATGTTAGGTATCCATTTACTCAGTGTAACAATCTTTCATATTTTACAAAAAAATTGGGCTAACTTTACTGTTTTATTTTTTTAATTCATGAAATTTTTAAAATTTCAATTCAAAAATTATTGCGCAAATACCGTGCAAGAGAAGTCGTTTTATTCCCTAGGGTGTCTGCTAAAAAAACATATATAATGTTTGGGGTTTTGCGTAATTTTCTAGCAAAAGAATGATGATTTGTACATGTAGGAGAGAAGTGCCAGAATAGGCCCGGTATTGAAGTGGTCAAGTCAAAATCAATATTGTATTTGCCCAGCGGTTTTTCAAATGCATTTTTTTGGGAGAACTTACACTTCAATGAATATATATATAAAAAAAAAAAAACAGTAAAGTTGGCCCAATTTTTTTTTGTTTTAATGTGAAAGTCGATATTATGCCACGAGAATCGTGAGAGAATCGCAATCAATCTTCAAGCAAAAAAAATTGTGATTTTCATTTTAGCCGGAATTGTGCAGCTCTATTAGATACCCGAGCCACCCGTGGGTATCTACGGCACTTTTTTCGCCCCTCCCCCCTCATTGTCTTCTGGGAGACACACAGGTCCCAGAAGACAGCAGCGACCAGTGGGAATGTACAGCGCAAGTTGCGCATGCGCAGTAGGGAACCAGGAAGTGAAGCCACAAGGCTTCATTTTCTGATTCCCTTACCGAAGATAGCGGTGGTAGCACCCGAGAGCCGAGCGACATTGCAGGCGTCCTGGACAGGTAAGTGTCCTTTATTTTAAAAGTCAGCAGCTGCAGTATTTATAGCTGCTGACTTAAAAAAAAATAACGGTGGAACTCCGCTTTAAGGAGGGGCGGGAAGATGTCCACGATGAAGCAAGAAGTGGGCAGCCAAAGACACAAAAGGAAGGATGCAAATGTGGACAGTCTGCAAATCCTTGTACATTCATGGTAGTGTGTTCTTTTGATCACAAAGGGATAATTGAACATGGCAAAATTCTGAACATGGCAGAATGGTTCAACATTCTTATTACTTGGAAATTCTGAAAAGGTTACAGGAATCTTTTCAGAGGGAAAGACTGAAACTCTGGCCCGACAAGTGGATCCTCCACCACAACAATGCTCTTGCACAAACTATTTTTTTGCAGTGCATTCCAGGAATTTAATTTGCACATCTTGTACGTGCAAAAGTTTTAAATGTATCAAACCTATATTAACAAAAAACATGGTTTCTCCTGGCCTCCAAAGCAGCTTACCAAGCACAGTTCTGCTCAGTTAGCCGCTGGCTGTGACATACAAATAATGTGGGTTTTCTAAGAATCTTCCTTCCAGCTTTAATAGTGCTCATCCCAATGCAAGTCAAAATTCCAAAAACGCAACATAAATAGTGGATCAGCAAAGGAGTAAAATCACACTTTGTGCTCATTTACACTTGTGGCTGAAGGTGGTAAAAACCTGTTAAGTTGCAAAACCAGTTGAATGGGGTGTACACATGCCATGGTCGCAATGCTCTGGCTGTAATGCATGCAGTTGTAGCATAATGGTACGGCACCTCCAGGGTTTAAACAGACAGTAAGGAGGAGACATGTCACCGCCTGTCAAAGGCTTTTCAAAGGGGATGGCAAGCACTGCCACACGTCAATTTTACCTAACACTTTAAAAGTGCATTGCAGCACTAATTTGCAAAAGCAGACTCCAAGTATCCAAGATGGTGACAGGGTCACTTACCAGATGCCAACATTTTTTATTTGTTAAGAACTTTGAGTTTATTGTCATTGCTGTCGAGAGTAGAAAATCTTCCCAACAGGGACACAAACAAAAACACTTTAAGTAAAATTGTATAGACTTCTAAAAAAAAATGGCTAATATGGTTCAATGTTTGGAAGAAAACCAGGAGACACAAGACAGAAGAGGAAGCTTTCAAAATTGTACAGCAGTTTGACCACGGAATAAGGCGCCATTTGAGCTCTTCTGATTCAATGTCCGTTGAACAGGAAAGTGGTAAACGTAAGTGGAAAACTGAAATACCATCCTGGCTTTGCAGAGTAAATTTGCAGTGTAAACCAAAACAATGGCTGAATAAAATGACACATCGACAGTTAAAGCAGTTCAAGTATTCTAAGGCCGCGTACACACGATCGGTTAAACAGATGACAACGGTCTGATGGACAGTTGTCATCGGTCCAAACCGATCGTGTGTGGGCCCCATCGGTTATTTATCCATAGGTTAAAAAAACAAACAAAAAAAAACAAACAATCTTGTTTTAAATTTAACCGGTGGATACCTGACCGTTTTCATCGGATGGACCGATCATGTGTACAGGGCATAACAGTACAGTTAGCCGGTTGCCTGGTTTGCAATAAAAATGTTGGGGGCCCTTAGAAGCCCCCAAAGTTGGGCTATATTGAGTTAAATCCCTAGTACTATCCCCTACAACACAGAGTATGCACTTTCGTTATCCTATAGAATCCTAGGAGCACAAATGTGTCTCTGAGCTGTATATTTAGTCATTTGCCTGAAGATTTGGTTGCTGTACTTTAAACATGAAGTTATTCTTGCTATGTCAGGTGTACTAAACAGTGTTCTTCAGCTTTGTGAAAATGTAAGCTGCATAACAGTTCATGCATGCTAAAATGCTGCCAGGTTTACCTGGGTATAAAGGATTATATCTCTCGCTCTATCATATATCTATATACACACACACACACACACACACACACACACACACTATATCTCAACACACAAATTACTTGTGTCCGTGTCGGACACGCCCTTTCTCTTACATAAATAAGAAAAAAACATTGCTTTCAATCATAAACATCTCCAATTTTAAATGGATAAAAGTCCATCCTTAAAATAATTGCGCCACATGCGCTAAGATTTCCAAAATAAGTGCTTTCATAATTAACACATTCCACAAAGAAAATCATATTAAAAATAAAAGCACCAAAAAACAAAGGAGACCATTTGAAGATAAAAAAAAAAAAAAGTAACAAAATGAGACATTTATGCTCATCTGTACCTGGGTGAGAAAGAAAAAGCAGAGCACAGCGACAGCTTTTAGCTACAAATCCATCTTCTCATCGCAGTATATAGAGTAAGGATATGCATAAATAGTTTTATTGTATCCAAGCACAGTTGGTACCGGGTCTATGAGAAACATGAGGAGCTGGAAGTGGAAGGGATGCTGTGATGGTATAAAAGAACCCTATGAAGAGAGAGTGTATGTAATTATACATTGCTACAGGCTAGTCAGGATAAGTCAAGATTGTGATTAGGAAGGGGGGAGGCAGACAATATTGCGAAATAGGTATTTGTCTGCACGGCACAGGTTCACAAATCGTAAATACTGAAGGGCAAACTGCACAGCCAACCTTGCAAACATTCATTTGTAATCTATATCATGCTGCACACAGACACTGAAAGATGGACATTTTATTTATATACATTAAAAAGGTCAGTTATTAACATATGTAGTCAGTCAATGTAATGATCGATTTGTGGGGTACAGGGACATGAGGTACCTGCAAAAGGCGGATGCAGTGCAAAATGTAATCTGCAAGTTCACTGGTAACTTTTACGTCCAAAAGCACAAAGAACGTTTGTTTATCACCTAAAAGATTTAAGAACGTATTTATAAACAAACATTTCTATGTATCAATGACCACGATATCAGTATTTTCAGAACTCCTGTCATTTATTAACCTCCCTGGCGGTATGATGTCAGGTGTTTGATGCTGAAAGCGGTACAATTGTTTTGCATGCATTTTTTATTGTAGGCCTGTAATTCTTAGGAATAACACACTTAAATCTGTCCAAACTAGAGTCTAGTACACATCCCGGGTATGATAAAGTTTGAAACACAAAATCATAAATTATAACATAACAACAAACTATAAATAATAACAAATAATACATTTTATTCAATACATTTTAGTCAATACATTTTAGTCAATAATATAATCAAAATCACTGAAACTGTTTTTTGTCTAAACAAGGGTGCAATATTGATAGTCATATTGCTTCAGTAAACATCCCAGGTATGATAAACATGGGACTGCACAAAGTCTGACGTCACAATCAAGACAATAGAACATGGGTTCCTTTCGGATTTTCCAGCCACTCTCATCACGCTTTGAGCAACAAACCACGCACATCCTTGTGGGTGCAGACTTTTTTTCAGTTGGTGGGATGTGGTTCATGAAGTGATGACCAGTCAGGCGTTCTGGGTTGACAAACCCCAGCAGCACTACGTCCAGCTCTATTCACAGCCGTTGGCGTTTGGTGGTTCAGAAAGATCAGTTCGGCAACTTTCCAAACAAAGTCAGCATCAACCACAGGCTTGTCACTTTTTTGTATTTTTTCAGAATGTAATACTTTTTTGTTGTTTTCTCATTGCTGGATAACATTTCATTGCCTAGTCGACTATCAACACCTCCCATGGTGTTGTACACCACTTTTTCATGATGTCCCACCTTTTGTGTGTACCATGATAGTGGAGGTGTTATGAATTGCACTCATTAGGCACACATTTTTTTTTGTAACGCCATTGCATTGCCATCATTTTGCCTTTCTGCCAGGCAACCATTTCTCCTGTCTTGAGCTTCTTATTGCCAAAGATTGGCGGCATGTCATGCTGGTTAGCCCTAACAGTTCCATAGGCATCCATTTTGTTCTGTAGAAGGAACTCAAAGTTCAGGAGATGTGTAAAAGCCCTGATCGCACAATAGGCCCTTTTTAACATTGGCTCAATCAGTGAAAGAATGGAAGATGTTTCCATTCCATAACTACTGTATTTTGGGTTGAATTTGGTTCCTTTCCCAGTGTATAGGACAGAATTCCAAACGTAACCAGTGCTCGATTCACATAGCATGAAGGATTTTATGCCAAATCGTGCTCTTTGATGTCATATATTGTATCTAGCTGAGCCTTCCCTTAGTAGTCCATTAGACTTTCGTCTATGCCAGGGATCTCCAAACTACGGCCCTCCAGCTGTTGCGGAACTAAGTCCCATGAGGCATTGTAAAATGGCCCTCCTGAACAACTGGAGGGCCATAGTTTGGAGACCTCTGTTCTATGCTGATGTCTTGATCTGGCACATAGCTCAGTTGGAAATTCTTCTGAATCATTTGAGATACCTCCCAAATCTTCTTGAATTTTGGTGCTGGATGAGTAGTTTCATCAAATTCTTCATTATTTTCAAAGTGCCAATACTTCATTATCAGGGAAAATGTGTACTCCGACATGGCCGTGCCAAAGGATGGAGTGACTAGTAATTTATTGGTTGTCCAATACAATTTCTGCAGGGGTTTCCCCACCACTCTCTGAAGAATTAGTAGGCCCAGAAATTTCCAAATGTCCTCTTTGGTCACTGGTTCCCACTTTCTGCTCCTTGAAAACCTCCGATGCGTAGCAGCTTGTTGCTCCTGGTACCAGAATTGTATCTAACAATTTTTTCAATAACCTCATTGGTCAAAAATAGTTGGCGGTATGCCAAGGGGTTGTCATCTTCAACATCTACTTTGATAACAGGTGCTCCAGTAAATGGGAATCTTGGGGAGCGCTGTGTGGTCCGTACCGCTGTCAATAGAGCACCAAGTCCGCGCATCACTGAGGTCAGTCGCAGGATCGTCGCTGAAATCACTTTCTGTGTCAGACGACGAATTTCCCCCTACCACTCAATTCTGCAAGCGATTCTGTATCGCTATTTTCCAGCAAATCATAAACCGCTTTTGGAGGTAGAGGCACACTTTGATGCCATGGTCATTTTCCAGTTTCCAGACAGGAAGGTCAGTGAAAATGCAGGTCAAAGCAATGGGGGGGGGGGGGAATTGGCAAACTGAGGTCAAATTATTTTATATAGTAATGTAATCCAATAAGATTACAATGTATTGTGTGTGTTGTGGTTTATACAATTAACATTTTCTGCCACTACCACCCCCCTGTGTCGCGATTCTCGCAGGGAAGAAAAGCCGGAACACACAGAGCATCGGGCAGAAGATCGGGCCGCCGGACACAGCTAAAATAATAATGTCATAAATCTATCCCCCATTTTGTAGATGCTATAACTTTTATGCAAACCAATTTATATACGCTTTTTGTGATTTTTATTACCAAAAATATGTAGAAGAATATACATATCGGTCTAAACTGAAGAAAAAATGTACTTTTTAAAAGAAAAAAAATTTGGGCTATTTATTATAGCAAAAAGTACAAAATAGTGTTTTTTTTTCTATTTTTTTTTGGTTTATAGTGCAAAAAAAAAAACTGCAGAGGTGATCAAATACCACCAAAAGAAAGCTCTATTAGAGGGGGGGGGGGGGGGGGGGGGAAGACGACAATATTGTTTGGGTGTAGCGTCGCACAACCACGCAATTGTCAGTTAAAGCGACGCAGTGCCGTAATGCAAAAAATGGCCTGGTCATTGAGCAGCCAATTCTTCCAGGGGGTGAAGTGGTTAAGGTGAGCATTTGCCTATTTACAAGTTCATTGTCTACTTCCCAATGTGTCCCTAATGCTGATGACACCAAAACAGACAATATAACTTCTGGCACTTGTTCATGTCCTATCATGAGCCAGACCAGTGAAGAACCCATTATCAAGTATATTGGATCATTCCTCATCAGAGATATTACCTATGTCTTCTGACTATTTTACTCTGCATCAGAAAGACATGGCTTTAGAAACCAGAGTTATGAAGAAACCATACAGTGATGATATTTGTCCCTTTCTGGATTCGGACACCACCAATTGTGTAAGTACTGTAGGATTAGTGAATTCCAAAAAGGTACACCTTAGATTGGGAGGAAATGGCATGTCTGATTTGTAAGTATTGATAAAACAAGTTATTGGGCAGGCTAAATTCTTCTCTCAAAGACTGAAAATCTTTCAACATATTACCACTATATAGCTGCGGAATACATTTTAGACCATACATAGACCAGTTGATAAGTCCCTGTCATTTTTGAAGTTCAGCCTATTTGTTATTGTTAAAAATATGGATATAATTAGTATAGCCCAAAAATGTAAAGTGTTGTTTAGTTTTACACCAGACCTTCTCAATAAAGGCCAAACTTAGATAGAGCCTCAAATTCTCATGCCCCTAGGCACTCCTCAAGATTTTAGAAAGCAATTGGGGAGATTTACTAAAACTGGTGAAGCTGTGCATGGTAGCCAATCAGCTTCTAATTTCAGCTTGTTCAATGAAGCTTTGGCAATAAAACCTGGAAGCTACCATATATACACTTGAGTATAACCCGAGTTTTTCAGCCCATTTTTTAGGCTGAAAAACTAACCCCTCGGCTTATACTCTAATCAGCAGTAAAACAGTGGGTCTGCCGCTGTGTAATCCATATGCAGCCGTACCTTTTCATTAGTAAAAAAGCGTGTGTCTGCCGCTGTATAATCCAGTCTGTTCGACCGTCCATTGTAAGACAGCCCCACCTCCTCCCCGTGTCTGTGATAGGAGGAACACTGATACAGTTTCCCAGCATCGTATCAGTGTTCCTCTATCACGGACGGACGAGGAGGAGGTGGCGGGGCTTTCTTACAATGGACTGGAACAGACTGGATTATACAGCGGCAGGCACACGCTGTTTAATCCATACGCAGCCGTACCTTTTCATTAGTAAAACAGCGGCAGACCCGCTATTTTACTGCTGACTGTGGGCACAATTAGACTGCAAATGGGCATTGTTTACCCAGTAGCTGCTGCATTTTCCCACCCTAGGCTTATACTCGAGTCAATGTGTTTTCACATTTTTTTGTGGTGCCTCGGCTTATATTTGGGTCGGCTTATACTCAAGTATATACGGTAATTGGTTTCTATGCAGAGATGCACCAGCTTTTGCACTTTAGCTTTAGTAAATAACCCCCAGTGTCATGAGAATACCTTTACTGGGATCAGAGGACTCGGGATCAAGCCAGCCAGTAAGATGCTTCAATGGCGCAGCCCAGCTTTGATTTCTAATTGTTCTGCTCATAGCCATATTACCTTGCATACAACCTTGCTAATTTAGAATTTATACTCTGTATATACTGTACATAAAATCTGTACTTCCTACGCTTTACTGCAGATTTGTTGATTACTATTTTACGTTATGGATTTCTTGTCACATCTTTCTTGTTTTTTCAGTTTCACAACCAACATATTTGATGCAATACCAATAGTTCATTATGCCGGTCTGCCACACGTGTTCACTAAAAGCGGAGGTCCACCCGATTTTTTTTTTTTAAAAAGCCAGCAGCTGCTGACTTTTAATAAATGGACACTTACCTGTCCAGCGTGCCCACGATGTCGGCAGCCGAGGCTTCGCTCATCTCTCTGTTCCCCCATGCCGCCATCCTCGGTGAGGGAATCAGGAATTGAATCGTTGCGGCTTTACTGCCCGGTTCCCTACTGCACATGCGTGAGTCGCGCGGTGCATCATTACTGGTCCCTACTGTCTCCTGGAACCAGTGTGTTTCCCAGAAGATAGCGGGGTTGACACGAAGGGGCACGACTCCCACAGGAGTCTATTTTACGCATGTGGGTGCAAATATCTGCACCCCCCTTCCCCCCTAAAGGTGCCAACTGTGACACCGGGGGGGGGGGGGGAGGGTTCCAAAAAGCGGAGGTTCACTTTTTGTGTGGACCTCCGCTTTAACATCAAATGTCTCAAAAACTAAAAAAAACACACAACAACAACAACCACAAATGCCTGTTAGCCTTTGTCCTGGCATTTCCTCCTTACAGCAATCCTATTACCCAGATCTGGATTTATTCCGCTGTCAAACTTTAATGAATTGTTTTTAAGCAAATACATTGTAATTAATTAGGTATAGTCTATGAAATAGTAACATTGTTACAAGATACATCATTATTTTACTACAATTTCTGACTTGTCAAACCCAGTATGTACTATATATTGCAAATGTAAATTTCAGTTAAACTAAAGCAACATCCGGGTTTGGTTAGAAATAGCATTTAATATCACCTTTTAAATGGTCTGCACTTCTAAACCAATATACTGGGAATCCTGTGTCTCAGAATTTCTGTCATTTAAAGGTCATTAAAATGGCAGTGACGCACTCCTTACGGTCTCTTTGGACCTTTGGATCTGTGAATGGCAGCCCGTTATGTTTTCTCTTGCCACATAATTACTGAATACAGCAGAAGAGGAGAATCCAAGAAGATTTCTAAAAACCCAGCTACAAAATAGAGCTAATATATTAATTACAGAGCTGATGCTACCAAAAAGCAGGCATGGCTTAAAGATGGAGAAATCCTGGAGTTTCCCAGTCCTAAATTTCATGCTTCATTAATTAAACCTGAACAAGTAACATCCCTTACCCTTGCTTCCTAAATATACTATTGAGGGCATTTTGATATATGTTCTCTGTAAAGCCAGCCATAGACAGTGTGAACCTCGGCTGTTCAGCTGGGACCGGCTGAGATTAGAACCATGTATGGGCAGGATGAATGTACCAAAGTTGATAGATAGACTTGGCTACAACCAGCCTTCCGAATCTTACATGCAAATACTGCTGGCGGCTGCTATGGTCGCTAGCAATAATCACTGTGTTCTTCCAATGAGGAAACTTCAGACAGGCTGCCTGTGATGCACTCTTATCAGTTGCATTGTTCCCTGCTAGCTCTTTGGACTATAAAACACCTCCTAAGTAATGATGGAAAAAAAGGATGGGCATTCTGTAGCCCTGTACTATTGCTGCTCCTCCATATACAGTACAATATATAGAATGCTGAGCAAAAACTTTGTTATCCAGGTACAGAAGAAAGCATGTTACTGCAAAATTCACTAGGTACAAGCAAAGTAAAACAAGCCTTAAAAAAAAAAAATAAAAGAAGGAATGCAGCCACCACTTTTCAGGACTGGTAAATTAGAGTTTTGTTCTCGGGTTCAGACACACGAACAACTGTTGACAAGAAAACATAACACTTGGCTTTATCGTAATGCCAATAAAATTGGGAAAATCCAGATCCAGTATACATTTTTCTGAGACAAGACCCAATCTGCTGAAATCTGATTGGTTACTATGGATTAAGGCACACAGGCCTACAGTATATATATACCATTAATTGATAAGCTTAGCACCCACAACTGCTACATGAAAAGTCAAAAATTACAAAACATTTTATCCAAGTAAGAATATTTAGGGGGGAAATTAATGCATACTAAAAATGGCTGGTTTTCTTACCCCTTCTTTGGGATCTGTGTGAAGTCCACCTCCTGCAGTCCCATGCCAGCATGATCTTATATGGGTAGAAGGCCATCCCGATAGTACCTACAATAGAAGAACACGTTTTTAAAAAGGTAGACATCTTCCTGGTCATATGGCACAGCTACATAAAAAACAACTGCCTTTATTTGTGTAAAGGAAAGGTATTGGAAAGCCATACATCCTCTGTGGTTTTCAAGTCAGAATTTCATTTAGGAAAAAAATATGCAAAACATTTACGAATACTTAGAAATATGATTAAAGCAGAATTAAAGGCAAATCTTTTTCTTTCATTTTGGATAGCGCAAGGGGAAGTTTTTTGCCTTATGTGTCCCATTCTTTGGCGTATTAACCATGATTAAGCTCGGAGGGGGGGGGGGGAACAAAACGTGTTGGGGGCATGGCTTAGATCAGGGGTGTCCAAACTTTTTTCAAAGGGGGCCAGATTTGATGAAGTGAACATGCGTGAGGGCCGACCATTTTGCCTGACATTCTTTGAACCATTAAAATTTGGTCTAAGTGTGTTCGTTCGAGTACTAATACTCTTTCCTTTGTGGCTGTGTGTGGTGAAGAGATGAGCATGGGCGTGTTATTTGGATATACCGTATTTAACGGCGTATAACACGCACCTTCACTTTAGGAGGGAAGTTTCAAGGAAAAAAAATGTAAATAAAAACCTGAAGCAAAATAAGGGTCATTGCCCATGAATGCAGCCTAATCAGTGCCCATCTGTAGCCTCGCCATTGCCATGAATGCAGCCTCCCCATTGCCATGAATGCAGCCTGATCGATGTCCATCTGCAGCCTCCGAGGGAAGGGGGGGGGTGAGCACCAACTGATTACATACAGGAGAATCTCCTGTTTACACAGCAGCCTCTTTAATCCAATTTCTCCCGTCTCCTATGATAGACAGAGGAGTCGTCCAATGGCAGCCCAGGAGACGGGACTTCCTATTACAGATGTCGAGTAAACAGGAGATTCTCCTGTATGTAATTTGACAGCACTCGTTCCCCCTCTCCCTGTCCCCTCCGAGGCAGCGCCGATAAATACAGTATATATCCAAATTACCACTACTGGAACTGGGGCCGCAAATGGCCCCCGGGCCGGACTTTGGACACGCCTGGCTTAGATGGAGCAAGTTGGCGCTGCTTTTAACGATTAATTGCATGACCGGGAATGGTGTGTGGCTGCCAGCATCTCTGCACTGGCTGGTTTGCTATTGGCAACATCTTCAATTATACTACTATGGCCTTCTTTTTTCCAGTTTTAATGAATCTGCCCCTATGTGTATAGTATGTACTGTATGTGTGCAGGTGTATTTTTACATAACATACCATTTACCACAGATGTGAAACATATTACATTTAGCACAAAATCCATTTAATTGTGCTGCAGGCAGAGGATTCACCTTTTTCCATGCACATAAAACGAGACATTATGCAAAATGTTGCAGAATAAAATGGTGAAAGCTCTCAAAGTGTTTCCCATCTTATCCCCAAGCTTTCAGAATAGGAGGAAGCTATTAATACCTTTGCAGCCTCTAACAAGTGTCTTGAATTGTCTCTCCCCCAAATGCGGCAAACGGTCTGCCTTGGAAGTGTGTGCAGCACCTGAGGAGAAAAACAAGGTCATATTAGCACAAAAGGGAATATTAGCTCTTCAAGCAGCACCATTTTCCCTCTGCTTTAATGCTTTGCGATACCCAGGAGGAAAGCACAGAATATAATGCTGAAACAGAGCCAGAAGAACACAGGCAGCAGGTGTAAAGCAAATTAAAAACAAACATTAAAAATGCAAAAATGACAAAGGGCCCTTTGTGCCACCGCAGCTTCCATGTCTCTAGATACCAGCAGTCTTTACTTCTTTGTAAATCAGAGTCCCATTACATTATCAGAGACTATATTCATAGCCTACAAAAAGGTACAATGATACAGAAGAACACAAAGCTACAGGTAGAGCATTATAGTGGACATCCCCTAGTGAAGAGCTCTGCATGGCAAAAAGAGTAAGAGACTAAAACTCTTTCTTCTTTACACTGTTCATTTAGAAGAATGTTTTCCAAAAAGCTACCAGCTCCCTTCTAAATTCCCCTCTGTCAGAATACAATAATGCGGCAGCAGATTTCCCTGCATCACACATTGTGTTGATGGGGGATCTGTCAGGGATTTTTTTTTTTTTTTATGAGGGGGAAAAAAAAAAACGTTTATACTAGGGATGCACTGAAATTTCGGCAGCCGAAACATATCGTCTGAAAATGGCCTTGTCGGCAATTTTCCAAAAGAGAATTTGCACTGAAAACGGGGCAGGGCCTGCTGAGCGGGGCCCCTGGTGCAGCCCATCACAGGGATGTCATTCTGGAGCGTCCGTCATTACTCTCTCCCCCTGCCTCCTTGTCCATGCTGCAGACAGCCTGTGGGGTCTCCATGTGCCCCCCCCCCCCATCCCCGAGCGGTGGCTGCATAAGAAACCGGGCTCTCCGATCCTCAGCCGATCTGTAAATCGGCTTTGCAGGAGCTCGGTCAACGCTGCATTTACTCTGAAAATGAAAGCAGTACCCGGCATGGAGATTGAAGATACAGTGCTGCAGCTGCCGATTTTTAAAAAGGCTGTCTATATATGTTTGTATGCGTGCGTTTTATATGTGTATGTGCATATGTTTATATGTGTATGTGTGTGTGTATATGTGTATGTGTATATGCAAATGATGGGCACTGGTGAGGCTCATGTCTCCAGTCTCTGACCATCTCCTGTACCATGTCCCCAGTCTCTGACCATCTCCTGTATAAAAATATTTTTTTAAAAACAGTCACTTTCGGTATCGGTGCCGTTTCTGTATCGGTTTTTGACCTAGTGTATTTTTTATTTTCGGTATCGGCACCAAAAACCCTATTCGGTGCCTCCCTAGTTTGTACCAAGCTTAACCCGCACGCTGTATAGACAAATGACGGTGGGATCCCCTCTTGCTCTGGGCCGACGTCATTTGGTGATCGTGCTATGTCCCTGGGTCACAATGTGACCCCAAGCTCGGTAAAGAGCGGATAATACGGCTCTTTACCCAGGTGATCAGCTGTGTCCAATCACGCCCGATGTAAACACGACACGAGTGTGAAGAGAGGAGAGCCGATCAGCAGCATCCCCTCACAAGGGAGGAGCAAACAGGCAAACAGTGCCCAGCAGTGATGTCAGTGTGTCCATCAGTAACACCAATCTGTGCCCATCAGTGATGCCAATTTGAGCCCATCAGCGAGGCCATTCTGTGCCCATCAGTGATGCAAGTCAGTGCTGTCTTTCAGTGCCCATTCAGTGCTGGCTCATCAGTGCCGCCCATCATTGCCCATGAGTGCCACCTATCAATGCCGCATATTAATGCCACCTCATCAGTGAAGGAGAAAAATTACTTATTTACAAAATTGTATGACAGGAAACTAAAGAAAAACTTGTTTTTTTTTTTAATTGTCTGTCTTTTTATTTATTTATTTTTAGAAGAAAAATAAAAAACCCAGTGGTAAAATACCACCAAAATAAATCTCTCTTTGTGGCAAAAATTGCTAAATTCCCCATCAACACAGTCAGTGTTGACAGGGGAATCCTCCCTAGGAGCCATTGAGTGAGCCTGGCTGGGGAAAGCACAGCGAATATTGATAGTGGCTACAACAGCCGCTAGCAATAATCGCATGTAAAATCCAGTGGGCTGGTTGTACCAAAATTGATCAATCAACTTGGGTAGATTTAGCCTGTCCATACATGGTTCGAACCATCTATAGCCGGCTTTAGTCTTCACATTGATCCCTGTGGAGCTCTACTTCACTACAAGTCAAAATGTAACCTCAACTTATCAGCTGTTCAAGGAATAGTTCTGAAAGGTGTACGGCAGCCCTCAAAATTTACACTCGCCTGCTCGCATTTTGCAAATTAATTTTGAGGGCTGGCAAGTGTGGGCTGCCTGGGAGCAGGGGGGGCGAGCAAGGAGAGGAGAGTCACCGCTGTTGTCGCCGGCGCCTGGTTGTTCAGAGCGCGGGGAACATAACAGCTTTCAATTCAATAGCTGTGTTCCCCACCGCGCAACGTCATATACAGCCCGTCCCTTGTCCGGGCACTTTGATAGACAGATCACCCATCCCAGGATTGGACGGGTGATCTGTCTTTCAAAGTTTCCCGGACAAGGGGGGGGGGGAGGGGCTGTATATGACGGCTCGCGGCGGGGAACACAGCTATTGAATTGAAAGCCGTTATGTTCCCCGCGCTTTGAACAACCAGGCGGCGGCAGCGGCTCCTCTCTTACCCAGCACAGGTAGGCTGCAATATGGGGACTTTTTGCTGCACTGGGGACATGGGCAGGCTCCATTTATTGGGCACGGATAAAGTTGTTGTTAATATTTATTTTTATAACTTAATTCTGCATAAAACATTTAAGTGTCATTTCATGAGATAATTTATGAGGGCGTGTCTAGGGGCGGGACATTGTAGGGGTTGGGTGGGACAACTGGTGGCGAGTACGCCTTGAGGCCTGGCTAGTAACTCAGGAGCCCTGGTGTACGGTTCACATATATGTTCTCAGCTGTATTTTTAGCTGCTTGCCAAGAATTCAGCTTTTATAGATGGAGTATCTTTTGGCGTATGTGCCATACAAATACTACTGTGGAAAAAATCCCAAATAGATAGAGAATCAAATCTATAAAACTAAACACTTAGCTCAATTTCTTATGCTCCATTCACACCAATGCGTTTAAAGAATTTTGCAGAAATGCAGGCAAAGTTTTAAACATAGTTTCCTATGGAACATGTTCACATGAATGCTTTTTTGTGCCTCTGCATTTTTGAAAAGGGTCGGGGACTTTTTTTCCCCTGCAAAAGGCAGCGTTTTGCATGTAATAGAACACAATTTACCCGCATCCAAAAAAACGCAAGTACCGCGTTCTTGCCGCAATTTACGTATTTTTTTAACGTGTTTATAGCCTATTGTTAAATAAGATGTAAAAAAAATAAAAATAAATGCAAAAACACAAGTCGCGGTAAAAATGTGTGTCGAAAAAAACAGCAAGCACCACAAAAACACTAAAAAGCAACACGCATAGGTGTGAATCGAGCCTAAAAGATTAGATTTCACGTGAAACAAAAATATTTATTTAAAAGGAACAAGTATTCATATCTATTGAGAACTTTCAGTAGTGGGAGTTCAAAAAAGTGTGCGATTTTTTGACTGTCAGGCCAAGTTTTATACCGAGCATTTAGGATGGTTCTCGCCTATGCAGGTTGCAGGTTGCATATTCAGGGTGCATTTTTCAATACACGATTTTCATCCATTGAACTCTATGGAACCAAAAACCAGAAAAAATGTCCCTGACCCTTTCCATAAAATGCACAGATGTAAACTACATCCATAGGAAACCATGGTAAATAGACTGTAGAGTGTTTCTGCAAAACAGAAAACGCACTAAAAAATGCATAGGTGTGAACCAGGCCTTACAGGGAATGGTTGTCTAGCAGTTTCTTTGGCCTGGGTGATGATTATTTCTGCGAGTAAAAGTAAAGTTTATCAGTCTCAGTTTACATTGCCTAATCCTTTACAAATGTACTGAAAGTTGAAAATGTAACATTAGGTGGATTGCTTCTCGCTTAAACATAAAACATACATGCTGTGTACAAACTAAATGCCAAAAGACATCAACGGGAACTTTATCCTAATCTACACAAATGTAAGTCCAGGACTGTTATCATGGTGAAACAGAAGCCCAGAATAAGCTCCACCTTATTCATAAAGCCTTGCGTTTTCACAACACACACCAGAAAACTGATAAATGTTGACACCAAGATAATAAAAGCCAGTATCTAACAAACACTGGAGTTACAGATGGGTGAGCCATTGCAAATGAATACAATCTCTTTACATGTATGTCCAGCATACTCGGAGGCTGCTTTAACACTGCTCTGTTGAAAAAAATAAAAATATATGAAGAACACATACGCATTTTGCTGCGTTACTATTGCGCTTTCTGGTTCCCTGACTCCCAGCATGCACCTGTTTAACACGGTCATGCAACTCAAAAATCGATGTGCATTTTTGATGGTTTTTCTATTCATTTCAATGGAGAGATGCGTTTTTGGAGTGGTTTTCAAAAAGTTCAAAGATGCAGCAAGCAGGACTTTTAAAAACGCAGCCGACTGGTGTGAAGAGTTCAATAGGATTTAAAGGGATGCATTTTTCTTGCATTTTCTGCCGTTGTTTTTTTTTTTTTAGCCACTGACATACAAGGAAGGGTATGCTGAATGATACTAAATGAAGGCTGTGGAGGCAACTGCACAAAAGCAGCACTTTATCAATTTGGCCTGATTCACACCTATGCAGGTTGCAGTTTGCATATTTCAATACACATTTTTGATCCATTGAAATCTATAGAACCAAAAACAAGGAAAAAAAGCCCTTTCCATAAAAAGCACAGAAGTGAACTAAATCCATAGGAAACCATGTTAAATTGACTGTATGCAAACATTTTGAGTATAGCCTCAGATTAGATTATTTAAATAATCGTATAATGCAGGGCTCGACAAATCCCGGTCGCCAGGGCGACTAGAAATCGCATCCTGGCAACTTGGCTTGGAAGGTGGGCAAGTCCTCAGCTCTTCCTTGTGTGAGCTGGCGCTATCTGGTGGTTGCCGTTGGTATTACAAGTTAAGCATTACAAGTTAAACAGCAATTCTAATGTAATTTTTCACTATTTTCACTGCCATCTTCTTCCCTCTAATTAGAACACCCAAACATTATATATATTTTTTATCCTAATACCCTAGAGAATAAAATGGCGATCGTTGCAATACTTTCTGTCACGCCGTATTTGCGCAGCGGTCTTACAAGCGCACTTTTTTGGGAAAAAATTACACTTTTTTTAATTAAAAAAAAATAAGACAACAGTAAAGTTATCCCCATTTTTTTTTTTAATATTATGAAAGATAATGTTACGCCGAGTAAATTCATACCCAACATGTCACGCTTCAAAATTGTGTCCGCTTGTGGAATGCCGACAAACTTTTACCCTTTAAAATCTTCATAGGCGACGTTTAAAAAAATCTACAGGTTGCATGTTTTGAGTTACAGAGAAGGTCTAGGGCTAGAATTATTGCTCTCGCTCTACCAATTGCGGGGATACCTCACATATGTGGTTTGGACACAGTTTACATATGCGAGCGCTGCTCACGTATGTGTTCACTTCTGCGTGCAAACTCGTCGGGACGGGGTGCGTTTTCTGGCTCCTAACTTTTTTAGCTGGCTCCTAGATTCCAAGCAAATTTGTCAAACCCTGCTTTAATGTACCATCATCCAGAATTTAATGGAAAGATGGGCACACCGGAGGATAGGATGGTAACGGCTGCTAGTACCAATAATTGGTGGCGAGAAAGTAAAAAATAAAAGTAAACCAAAAAAAATGTTTAATAATAAAAAATAGAGGCACTCGGAATATGTGAATTAGGCATCAGCCCATAAATTGACTGTAGTGTGTTTCTGAAAAACTGAAAATACACAAAAAAAATGCATAGGTGTAAATCAGGCCTTGGGCTGGATTCACACCTATGCATTTTGCAGATTTGCACTACAGATTGTGTTCCATAGGAAACCATGTATAAGGGACTGTAGTGCAAATCTGCAAAAAGCACTAAAAATGCATAGGTGTCAACCAGGCATTATACATTGCATTAGCCTATTTGCATTTCATGAAATATATCTGAAAATCAGCAGTAGGTCATTGGGGAGGCCAAATTATCAACAGGCAAGGTCTAAAAAAATAAAAAAAAATAAAAAAAAAACACATCTCTCCAGATAATCTGAATGCAAAAAACGGTATACACAGGAAATTCTCTGGCAGACAACAAAGGCGGTCAGATCTGCATGTCCTAGATTTAATCAAATGTTACTGGAATCTGCCACCATTGTTTACTTTGCTTAGAAAACATTATATATATATATATATATATATATATATATATATATATATATATATATATATATATATATATATATATATATATATATATATATATACATATACACACACACACACACACATACACACATAGATGTATGTGGAAATATGGTGAAAGTAGCACTCCAATTTAGAAAAATATAAAAGTGAATAAACATACAATCTCTATTTGGGAAAGATTCAAATGACCCAGTGTTTACAATCCCCACATGTACCCCTTATATCTTATGAGAAACTCAAAGTTTTACCCAGCCCTCACATTTCCTAGAACCTTCTTCACAAGATGGATTTCAGCGGGTCCAACACAATGTTGTGACTTTTTATCACCTGCCTCATTTAAAACATTTTTCAGAGATATACGTGAAAGTTAAACTTCCGGCTTCAGAAATTTTTCGCCATTTACAAATTAAAAACTTCTTTGCACCATATTTACAAGGTATAGAAAAATTGAGTGACATGACGCAGTCTGAACGAATATGTAAACGAGATCCTCATTCAAGGAGGACTCATTTCAATACTATACAGTCCCTGACAAAAGTCTTGTCGCTTGTGTACAAATTGACCTGAAGTGCCACTAAAATATATTTCTAATCAAGATTTTGTTACAAGAAATGGGTCATTTTAATCCCAACAGCGTTTGTAATAATGTTGCAGTGCAAAACGAAACTGACAAAAAGTATTCTAATATTCACAGGTTGGTAAAGCCCATTGAGTACATTTTTGCCAAGACATAAGTGTTGTCGCCTTATTATATGAGCTTCACCTGTGACTAATAATGGATCAATTAGGTCTCAGGTGTGTATAAAAAGAACACCAGTACACTAGACCTTCTCAACTGCAACTAGACCTCTGCAAACATGCCTAAGATTCACCCGGAGACTAAAGTGTTGATTATCAGGAGGCTGAAGACCAGATCCACTGCTGATGTGGCAGACACCTTCAATGTGTCTCAGCGTCAAGTTCAGAGGATAAAAAAAAAAGATTTGAAGAGACTGGAGACGTTTTGGACAAGGCCAGGTCAGGCCGACCCCGCAAGACAACTGCTCGAGAGGACCGTTTGTTGGCTTGAAAATCCAAGGCCAGCCCATTTTCCACTGCAGCAGAGCTCCACGAGACCTGGTCACCTGAAGTCCCTGTGTCAACCAGAACCGTTTGTCGGATTCTGTCTCGAAATGGCCTCCATGGTCGAATCAGTGCCCATAAGCCAGCACTAAACAAAAAGACAATTGAAAAACCGTGTGGCATTTGCCAAGAGCCACAGCCCGCTAAAAGGATGGACTCTGGAAAAGTGGCAGAAGGTGGATTTTTCAGATGAATCTTCTGTTGAAGAACACCACAGTCGCTGCAAATATTGCAGGAGACCTACTGGAACCCGCATGGAGCCGAGATTTACCCAGAAAACAGTGAAGTTTGGTGGAGGCAAAATCATGGTCTGGGGTTACATCCAGTATGGGGGTGTGCGAGGGATCTGCAGGGTGGAAGGTAACATCAATAGTCTAAAATACCAAGAAATCTTGGCTACCTCTTATATTCCCAACCATAAAAAAGGACAAATTTTGCAGCAGGATGGTGCTCCATCTCCACATCAAAGTTCCTTAAGGCGAAGAAGATCAAGATGCTCCAGGATTGGCCAGCCCAGTCACCAGACATGGACATCCTTGAGCATATGTGGTGTAGGATGAAAGAGGAAGCATGGAAGACGAAACCAAAGAATATTGATGAACTCTGGGAGGCATGCAAGACTGTTTTCTTTGCTATTCCTGATGACTTAATCAATAAATTGTATGAATCCTTGCCAAACCGCATGGATGCTGTCCTTCAAGCTCATGGAAGTCATACAAGATATTAAATTTGGATCTCACAGCACAACTACTTAATTTTCTGACATATTTTTGGATTTTCAGTAAAGTTGTTCAATTTCTGTATAGGCGACAAAACTTCTACAAAATAGAGAAGCCACAAGACTTTTGTCAGGGACTGTATAGCCAACTAAGTACTAAGCTTACCGCAAAATTACCTTCATATGCTGAAATATGGATGAACGACCTTGGTTTCAATATAAATATATATCTACCTGGAATAAAGTATGGTCAAATACTAAAACGTCCTCCCAAAATATACTTGCTATGGAAACAAATTATAAAGTTCTCATGTACTGGTATTTGGTTCCTGTTAGAATCGCAAAATTTGCTCCCCATTATTCCCCGCTTTGTTTTCGCGGCTGTGGTGATCCGGGAACACATTTACATATTTTCTGGGAGTGCCCTGTTACAATAAATTACTGGAAAGAAATATTCCTCATGATTTCAGCAGTTTTCAAGAAATCCATTACTCCTGATCCATCTACCGCACTCCTAAATGTAAAACCGGATTGTATTTCCTATGCTCAATTTAAACTGTTCCTACAAATCACCACAGCCGCAAAGCAAACCATCTCCAAAGCTTGGAAAACAGCTACGCTTCTAGTTTCTGAAACCAGAAATAGAGTACATCAAGCCATGCTCCACTCAAAATCAGAAGCCATAACCAATGATTCCATAGACATATATGAAACAATATGGAACCCATGGGCGACCTATACCATCTCATCTAACCCAGATGATTCTCTATTGAGACCTTGGTAAGATATTGTAAGCCAGTAACATTCTGGATACAGTCCATCTATATTATTACTATCTCTATTATGTAACGATCCCGGAGCCTTTCCTATCCTATTGTTTTCATCACTTTCCACTTTTTATACTCCACATTTTGTCCTTTCTTTTTTATCTCTCACTTCTTCACATATATAACTCAAGCTAGCTCATTATATAAAATGGTAAATGTGAATATGTAAATACGATTTCTAATTTTGCTCTCATGGTTTTAATAATTAACATGAATAAGATCCTTCTCCCCCCCTATTTGGGCTAGTTTTTGAAACGATTCATTGCTAAAATTACAATTGCTCCATAGCTATAGTTCATATCATAATTATATCTGGTTCCGTTTATATCATAATATTCTATAATATTTTATATGAGTTCAAATGTAATAGACTAAAATGATGATAGGTTTGACTATTAAGACCCGGACCAAAATGCAGCTAAAGGACCCGGCCAGGTTTTGCGATTCGGTACTGCGTCGCTTTAACTGACAATTGCGTGATCGTGCGACGTGGCTCCCAAACAAAATTGGCGTCCTTTTTTCCCACAAATAGAGCTTTCTTTTGGTGGTATTTGATCACCTCTGCGGTTTTTATTTTTTGCGCTATAAACAAAAATAGAGCGACAATTTTGAAAAAAATGCAAAATTTGTTATTTTGCTATAATAGATATCCCCAAAAAATATATATAAAAAAAAAATGTTTTCCTCAGTTTAGGCCGATACGTATTCTTCTACCTATTTTTGGTAAAAGAAAAAAAAAAACGCAATAAGCGTTTATCGGTTGGTTTGCGCAAAATTTATAGCGTTTACAAAATAGGGGATCGTTTTATTGCATTTTTATACTACTAATGGCGGCGATCAGCGATTTTTTTTGTGACTGCGACATTATGGCGGACACTTCTGACAATTTTGACACATTTTTAGGACCATTGTCATTTTCACAGCAAAAAATGCATTTAAAATGCATTGTTTACTGTGAAAATGACAGTTGCAGTTTGGGAGTTAACCACAAGGGGGCGCTGAAGGGGTTATGTGTGACCTCATGTGTGTTTACAACTGTAGGGGGGTGTGGCTGTAGGTGTGATGTCATCGATTGTAAATCCCTATAAAAAGGGATCACACGATCGATGCCGCCGCCACAGTGAAGCACGGGGAAGCTGCGTTTACATACAGCTCTCCCCGTTCTTCAGCTCCGGGGACCGATCGCGGAACTCCAGCGGTGATCGGGTCCCGGTGTTTCGGACCGGGGCGCGCACCCGCGACTGGGTACTAGCACAGGACGTACCTATACGTGCATGTGCCCAGCCGTGACATTCTGCCGACGTAAATGTGCAGGAGGCGGTCCTTAAGTGATTAACCTGCTTTAATGATTCCTTTAATATTTCTCATAGGATCTACAAATATTTATTAGATTATTCTATGTTTAAAATACTCTTATTACACGATACCATTTTTCTGTAATCTTTTATTGCCAATTGTATCTACTGTTTTCTCTTTACTTTAAACTCAATAAACATATTTGACAACAAAAATAATAAATATTTTAAGTATTCTACAAAAAAACAAAAAAAAAAACTAACACTTACATGGCATATCTGTTTGCAAGGGATACTTTAATCAGTTGCATGACTTTGAATCTTCCCATCCAGAAAGTGGTTCAGGTGCAGTGTTGTTGGAATAGGCTGTCCAGCCAACTTCCTAGCAATCTACATAATATTCACGCTATAGTCAGAATTTGGACTACACAGACACAATAACTGACTTTATCATCTACTGAAGATTGTAAGCTGGTTGTTTTTTTAGTTGGAATTTAAGGATTTAAACATTAAAGCAGTTGTAACCTTAAGGGGGGAAAAAAAATAAAAAATTATCCTGTTTTTTTAAACACTTCAGCCCCGGGAGGTTTTACCACCTTCATGATCAGGCCATTTTTTGCGATATGGCACTGCATTACTTTAACTGACAATTGCGCAGTTGTGCGATGCTATACCTTTGGCGGTATTTGATCACCTCTGCGGTTTTTATTTTGTGCGCTATAAACGAAAAGAAGCAACAATTCAACATTTTTTTTTTACTTTCTGCTAGAATACATATCCAATAAAAAGATTTAAAAAATAAAAATCGAATTACTTAATCAATTTAGGCCAATATGTTTTCTGCTACATATTTTTGGTAAAAAAAATCCCAGTGCATATTGACTGGTTTGCACAAAAGTTCTAGCGTCTACAAACTATGGGATATTTTTATGGATTTTTTTTTTTTTTTTTAACTGTGATCGACATTGTGGTTGACAAATCTGACTGTTACTGTAATAATGACACTGGCAGGGAAGGGGTTAAAACCAGGGGTGATCAAAGGATGAAGTGTGTCCCTAGGGGGTGCATACTAACGGTGAAGGGAACGCTCTGACTGGGAGAACACAGAGATCCATGTTCCTGCTTAGCAGAATACAAGATCTCCAAATTCTCCCGTCAGAACGGCGATCTGCCTTGTTTACATAGGCAGGTCCCTGTTCTGCCTCTGGGGAACGACCATGGGTGGCCGGCAGACATTGCGGTCGCCGAACCCGCCGATTGGCTCTTCCACTGTGAAATCCGCACACGCACGCCCCCAGAGGCTATTGCTCGAAGTGACGTACAGTTACATCGTTTCGCGCAGCCCGACCGCTTGCCAAGGAGGGAGGTCTGGAAGTGGTTAAAGCATAGTGCTTGTGCTGTGTAATTTGGGCCTCGTGACCACGTTTATCAGGTCTGCTGATCCACGATACCGTTGTCAGTTTACATGCCTCTGTCTCTCTTTGACCCCCCTCCCCCCGTCAGCTAGTGACTTTTGCTGCTATCATAACTGTGTAATTCCTACAATCCCTTGTGTTACAATACATTATGTACCCCGGTGTGTGCGCATTTTAAAAAATATGCCGCTTTATACCTTGTTTCATAGCGCTGATCGGCGCTCACCTGACTGCCCACTGCTCTCCACCTGGCTGATGTCAGTGTAGGATTCTCAGCTCCTAGTTATCAGGAGAGGAAGAGCGTCAGGCAGTCACGTGAGTGCCGAGTGGCACTCTGAAATAAGGTATAAAGTGCCATATTTTTTAAAAAGCACATACACTGGGGTACATAATGTAATGTAACACAGGGGGTTGCAGGAATAACACACAGTGGCTTTACAACCACTTTGAGCATGTTTGGATGTCCCTGTAACCACACAATCCATGTATTATGAGGTTCATTTACTAAAGGCAAAATGGGCTATTCGCTTTGCAAGAGAATTTTCCCTAAGCTTAGTGTATTTGGTGAAAACTCACATTGGGTATTCTTTGCAAACAGCTGCAAGGAAAATAAAAGAAAAAGTATTTCTGCTTGCACATGACTGGATGCAGTCAGCAGAGCTTCACCTCATTCACTAAGCTAAATGTACCTTAAAAATGAACAGCCATTTGCCTGCAGTAAATCCACCTCTTTGACTACACATAATTGTTCAGAAAAGGAGCCTTGTTCCTCCGAGACAACCTCTATGATTACCCCTGGGGACAACAGGTGATCCAATGCCAGGAACAAAGGCCCTCTTTTTACCGGATACTTGACCTTAGGAAATGGGATGACGGGAGCCCCCCAAATTCCAGTCGATAACCCATAGACACTGTGGAGATTAGGGCAAAAACAACTAATCGATGGACGGGAAGGAAAAGATATAATAAAATATTTACAAAAATGTGAGGGGTGTACTCACTTTTGTGAGATACTGTATCTCTATATCAAACCACACATACACGTCAACTGCAATCCAGTATAACATATCTTGATTTGGGGAAAGCTGTATTGGTATTTTACACCATATTTCCTGTTGTGCTCTTCCCTAGCCTCACATTGTCCACCCACTCTATGCATAGTATGCCTGAAAGCTATGCTCACAGTATCTACTCGCTATCCTCCAGGAAGCACTGTATTTGTTTTATTGTAGTAAGCAATGGATCTTTGAGGTTTTAGCCCTGGAACCCTGCTGGTTACTATTACTAAAGAAATTGAGATTTGAAATAGGGATCACAAACTGTGTTATTCCACAATTATCTTCCTAACACATGGCCAGTCAAGGCCCCTTTAATGTATCCATGGGAGTTATTATTTTCAGCTTTTGTAATCATGTAGAGTAGTTAGAACATAGAAGAAGAACATTATGTTGTTCCACTTAATTTGTTAAATAGCATTTCTGTGAGAGGACATACTGTCTCCTTTGTCTAATAAGCTTGCTTTCTTTACTTAAAATACACGTGGCTATTTACAATAAAAAGAAAAAAAAATTAAAAGCCGACATACACATTACTGTCAATGTGTGAAATGTGCCATTGTATAGAATATCTAGGTAATCTACAGGATGCTGAAAATGGGACGTCAAAGTATGAAACGCATCAAGAGAAGTGCGCGTTTACATTAAAACAAACATATATACTCAAGTAGATGGCGGCAGCTGTACCCCGCCGCCAGCTCTACACGAGAACTGAGCAATCAAAGACCTTCAGTACGCCGATGACTGACAGTCTGTCCTTCCAGCGCTCAACAGTACACTAAGAGGCGGAGCCAACTGCCAGTCAAGCATCTGGACGGATCCCAGCATTGTTTTCAGATTCCATGTAGAGTCTGGATCAGCTCTGTGATGTCAGCTGACAGTGGGCTTTAGTCAGGCACCCCTGCCAAACAGCAGAGCCAGATCCTGGACCTCCTGTGCAGTTAAGCAGTACAGCCTGGCAAATAAATCATCTTCAGCCCTCTAACTAAACAAGTGAGGAGCAATGCACTGATGAGGTCATCCTTGTGCTCATATTCTTTTACTGCTAGCCCTGTATAAAGCAATAGTGCTGACCCCCCTCCTCCAAATCTGAGTGCAGGAGCTGGACACCTACTAAAATTATCACTAACAAAATGAAAACTTTCACAATAACAGGCACCGAACATAAGGTTGTTACAGTCCAAAAAGTTCCAGCCTGAAGCCGAGAGCTTGGTACCTTTATCCCTCAATGCAAGTGTGCGCACCCCTTTTGGTGCTCACTAATGTCACTGCCCCACCTTGTCCAATCAGAAAACACTTTGTATTCCTTCAGTGAATTCAAAGCTTTGTCTGAATTGCACCCGTGCCGAGCAGCCAGTCTACTTTGTTTAGAATGCAACAGGCCAGCTGCTCAGCACAGGACCAGGAAGCAAGTGGAGTTCACTGGAGTAGCGGTGTCTAGTGATTTCCAGCTTCCAGGGGCATCAGCCAGGTAATGATATACACATGGTTACACTGGTCCAAATTAGACCAATTAAATCCTGCAAAAATATACCATACCCAGAATTCATCTTTAAAGTAGATGTCAGCCCCACACATACACAGTAAAGTGAAGAGCCTCAGATGATACACAGATGAAACAAATCTCCCTACACAAGTTTTACATGTATATCTGTTGTCTACAGCTTTGTAGACTCTTTAGAAAGTGCACATTGTGTTTAAAAAAAAATGTATTCCCATTTCAGCAGTGGGAGGGGAGTCTGGGCATACTGTGTGTGAGCTGATTGGAGGAAAGGCAACACCCTCCACATAGGCAGAGGAACAAAAGGAACATGCAGAGCTGTGCTGTGAATAGACCAGCTCTCTGCTAATCTATTTATAGGACCCATCCTGACACAAAATTCAGCCTGGTTTTATCACAGTTGACGGAGAACTTATCAGAAGTTATTATGCTGAGAACAGAAGAACGGAGTAGGAGAAAGCCAGGGGACTTAGGGCTTTGAAAAGCGATAAGAAAACACTACAGATATATGTGCCCATCTTAAATTTCATGAATATTTTACAGGTATTGCTTTGTAACAATTGTCCCCTTAGGTCAACGTGCTTCTCATAAAGCTTCTTCAGGACTGGTTGAGAATCCAATGACAAGATAATAGTAACCGCATTTTCAGCAATCTTGTCATAAGCATGCCTGATTGGGTCCTTATCTGGCGTACAATATTTTTCCCTCTATTAAACCAACAATATGTATATGCTATAACCATTGGTTACCAAATACTGAGCACCTAGAGCATTTGACCACAATCACATTTTGGTCATATTGGCCATATCTGATCCCATAGTGATAACCCCATAAAGAGCAGAGTGTACATCTTTGGAACATTTGAGGCAGCGGCTTAAAGTAATTATTTTAGACAGAGTTCTATTTTTTTGATCACTTGTTTCTTTGCAGAGGCAATGGGTTAAAGCTGAGTTCCAGATACAAAAAAAAAAAATAGTTTTTGCAGTATTTGCCTGTTCTCTGGTGCTATCCTCTGAAGACTCGCCATTCCGAGGTTCAGCGCCACTTAATTTGATTTGGCTGATTTCCTCTCAGCCCAGGCTATTGTGGATGCACCACACCCCAGAGGGGCATCATGTAACCTGGGCTAGGAACAAAGCAGACTTCACACATCATTACAAGAGTGCAGCTCAGCCCAACAGGAAGCACCACTCAAGCTGAAGAGGAAACACTGGCCGACATATACAGAGCGCAGTACACTCGTGTATTGTTGGGCAGGCTCGGCAACTCTCGCGCTGACGTCCTGTACGTCCAGGACGTCAGCGCGGAAGGAGCCGAGACTGCCTGAGTGTACTGCGCTCGGTATATGTCGGCGCAGTATTCAAACTCGGCGTGGGAAAGCGGGTATCGGCGTATACCGCGCACCCACGATTTTGCCCTGATTTTCAGGGCAAAAAAGTGCGCGGTAATGCAGTGCCGTATGGCAAAAAAATGGCCTGGTCATTAAGGGGGGCAAATCCAACCGGTCCTTAAGTGGTTAAGATAAAAAAAATTCTGACTTTACAACCCCTTTAACCAAAAATAGTTGTGAATCTTTACACAATAGATTGCCTGAATACTCCCCTTCATCCAATCAGGTGCAGATGAGATAAGTACACAGGAATTAGCTTTTTACATGATTAGCTAATTTGACTACTTCAGCTCCAGGAGATTTACCCCCTTCCTGACCAGGCCATTTTTTTGCAAAACTTCTTTCCTCACAAGCTTTCTTTTGGTGGCATTTGGTCACCTCTGCTGTATTTTTTGCGCTATAAACCAAAAAAAATAAAAAAACTAACAATTTTTTTAAACACACACAATATATATATATTATATACACACACATTTTGTTTACACTTTCTGCTATAAAAAACATATCAAATAAAGAAAATAATAAAAAAAAAAATCTTCATCAATTTAGGCCAATATGTATTTTGCTACATATTTTTGGTAACAAAAATACCAATGAGCATATATCGATTGGTTTGCGCAAAAGTTATATTGTTTACAAACTATGGGATATTCATTTTTTTTTTACTAGTAATGGCTGCGATATTGCAGTGGACACTCTGGCACTTTTTAGGAACCAGTGCCACCAATGCAGTGATTAGTGCTAAAAATATGCACTGTCACTATACTAATGACACTGGCTGGGAAGGGGTTAAACATCAAGAGATCAAAGGGTTTAAATGTGCGCCTAGCCGGTGTTTTAGAGTAGTAAGGGAGGAGCTTTTACTTAGGGAAGGCATAGATCCATGTCCCTGTTAAAATATATTTTTTTGTGCTTGAAATTACCTAAAATCAGGGCAAAATTGTGGGTGCGCGGTATACGCCGTACACTCGGGTATAGTCAGGCAGTCTCGGCTCCTTCCGCGCTCACGTCCTGGACGTACAGGACGTCAGCGCGAGAGTTGCCGAGCCTGCCCGACAATACACGAGTGTACTGCGCTCTGTATATGTCGGCGCAGTATTCAAACTCGGCGCGGGAAACTAGCAGGGAGGACGCGAGGACACCGCAGAAGGACGCCGGACCCGACGAAGAGGACACCTGAAGCCGCAGATGGACGCCGGACCCGATGAGGCCGCCGCGCAAGACACCAAAACTGTAAGTACAAAAAAACTTTTTTCCACAGGAATCCGCTGCAACTTTAGGGGTGCGCGCTATACCCCAATAAATACGATATATATATATATATATATATATATAGATATATATATATATATATATATATATATATATATATATATTAGCAGAGACCCTAGGGAATAAAATGGCAATTGTTGCAATATTTTATGTCACACTGTATTTGCGCAGCGGTCTTTCAAACGCAATTTTAATGAATTAAAAAATAAACCATAAAGTTAGGCCAAATTGTTTGTATAATGTGAAAGATGATGTTACACCGTGAGAATCATAATCTTTATTCTAAGCAAAAAAATTGTGATTCTCATTTTAGCCAGAATCTTGCAGCTAACCTGTCAGGTTTTTTGTTTTTTCCACCATCTGTGCCCCATTAGTAAGGCTTTCCTTCACTTCCTGTCTCATAACCAAAACAGGAAGTGAGAGGAAATCTCCCCAAAGTGATGGAATCCCTGGTTGTCACCATCACTAGTGTCCACGTTGGAAGATTTCTCCTCTATTCCTGTCATGGGGACAACACGAAATTTGGGATTTTCTCTCTCAATGACAACGATCACCAGGGTGCAATAAAAGCTGACAGGTGTTCTGATCCCTCCACACTGAAAGCTGAGCTCTGCCTTCTGTCATACTGAATGGAGATGTCCCTGATCACATGCCTGTCAGGCTCTTCCACCCACAACATTATGACAGATCCTCTTCATGTGCTCTGCCGGTAGTAGGGGCCCCTCTATCCCCCTGATTGCAGCCCGCCCCCCATCACTCACCTGGCTCTGCTCCCCCTTTGCCCGGGAACTGCTGGACTTCCACCTCCGTTCTCCTTGATAGTAGCAGCTGAGAGGCCTCCTGAGCTGCCACAGTAACCCCGGTCTCCTGCGGGGAACATTGAGCACCATGAGCAGCGCCATGTCCGGGGTCACGGGGTCTGAAGGACTGGAAAGCTCCTAGTCCTCCCACACCATAGAGTAACGAGGCCAGACAGCCCCTCCCCGCTGTGCGACTTCTGTAATACATCGCTGGTCATTCCCGGGCAAAGCTCCACCTCCAGTTCCTGGAATGCAGCCAATCACGTCGTTGGTGTGAGGGCACACTGTGATTGGCAGCCGCGGAGACCAACGAGCCGCGCAGTCCGGGATGCTCGCGAGAGGCTGCTAAGCTTTGCACGCTGCTGTGTGGTGTCAGAGCCGGGCTGCATGGAAGACATGCCGGGGGAACAGCAGCAGTCGGAGCCCGTCCATCGGCAGATCCGCTTCGCTGATGGCAGCGGGAGCAGCAATGAGACTGACAAGGAGAGTGAGGAGAGCCCCGAGCTGGAGGAAGATCACCTGCAGCAGGTGGGACCTCAACTCAAACTTCTCCCTATGAATGACCAGATCCGGGAGCTGCAGACTATCATCCGGGACAGGTGAGCGGACTTCGCCATGGTATGTGTGTGCGCTATGGAGGATTTCATCACCTTTATTAGGAATGAACACAGTTATAATGTATCTGCTGGGAATGGAACCCTTCTTCACCCGCAGAATGAAGAGCCAGCTCCCTAGTATGACTGGGGGAACCATCCATAGAGAAAAGCACTGAATCTGGAGGCTGCCATTGCTGAGCTGCCCCTCTGAAGATGCTTGTTTCCTGGCTGACCTTAATTCTGTGGCGGCCCATCCATGCAGGGGCCCTGCCCCCTAATCTGTGCGTCCGGCCCCCTAATCTGTGCGTCCGGCCCCCTAATCTACATGCAGGGCACCAGACACATGAATTCCAATGGGGTCTCTTTCGTTTTTTTCTTTAGAAGCACGTAACTAACACCAGAGGCTCTAATAGGCTTAAAAAAAAACGGCAGAACCCACAAAGTTTTGTGACAATAACGAATGTCGTCTTGATTCTCCTCCCTGGCAATTGGCAAGTGTGTCCTGAGACCCGTCACTCAATTGGCTGAGAGGAGAAGCGATCCTATTGGCTGCCCAGGAGAAGCTGTCGTGAACTGCCAGGAGTAGGAGACGCAGGGGGAAGCCAATGCGCGTGACCTAGATGGGGTTGGTGGGGGGTGGTGGCTGGTGGATTGTTTGCCGCACCTTCCCAATAAATATATAACGCGAGCAGTCGCTGCCCTTTTTAGTGTTTGAAGACTGTGACCTGGACCGGAAATTCACACCGCCGTGCGGATATTTGTTCAATGTCAGCGGCTTTGAGGGTCTCGTAGCTAAAATGGAGGAAGTCCCTCGCTAGTGGCCGAAAAAGGGATAATACCGACGGCAATGCGCCTCCGCAGATGTGCATTGCTGGCGGTACAGCCGCGGTTTCCCATTGCTTTCAATGGGAAGGAGCGGTAAGCACACCGCTCCAAAGATGCTGCTAGCAGGACTTTTGGAGCGGTCCTGCTAGCGCACCGCTCCATTGTGAAAGTCCTCGGGGCTTTCACACTGGAGAAACAGCAGCCGCTGTTTAGGGTCGGCTTGCAGGTGCTATTTTTAGCGCAATAGCGCCTGCAAACCGCCTAAGTGTAGCTGTCTTGATCGATTAGCCACTTGAAAGGTGTTTTAATTCTAGAAAAATAGTTGTGCCCTTTTCATGGTAACGGCCGACATTGAAGTGCATAATAATCGCACTCGGTTTCCAGTTTTTGTAGAATTACGTTTGTTGGGAAGTATTGCTCAGAACATTGAGACGAGGAATACATTTCAAACACGTTTTTATTTTTTTATGTTTGGTGCATTGAATTTCAGATGATTTATTTGGTTTAGCAGAACTTTCAGCTGATGTTGTAACATGCTGAGTGTTTGTAGGAATGGCAGCAGCTGTTGCAATGATGTCATAAAGTATTTGCTTAGTGATGAGTCAAGTGTGATTTCATGCATCATTTGGTGGTCCGGCATGCTCCAAGGGTATTGGATGAACATGTTACTTGTTGTTTTTTGTTTTTTATTATTATTATTAATAATTTATTATCAGATTTTTGATTTGGGTTTTTTGGTTCTTCTATATTGCTACCTTCTTTCTAGGTTTTGTATTTCTTTGTTTATTTTTGAAGTGTACCTACAGCAGGTCCAGAACTTGGCCTCGTATTTCTTTTTAGCACGTCTAGCCTCTGATGACTTAAATGCTTAATCCACCAATGTGGCTGCTTGTACAACAAAGCCGGTAGTGACATTCTGGATGTGATTGGGGTCTAATTCAAGGTTAGCGTTTACATTTTACAGGATTAGTCAGATATTTGTATATAAACTGTGTGTGTGTTTAGTTCCACAGACCATTTTGTGGTTTTCACTGAAGTTAAACTTTGCTTATGATTTCTATATTGTATGCTTGGTTTCAAATGCATGGGTTTAATCTAAACTATAGACAAAAAACACAAGCTCCTGCGCACGGGTGGATTGTCTGACAGTTAGTCAATATTCCGCATGGGAATTTCCACATATGTCAAAAACGGTAACCGTGGCCTTGCTGCCCTTCAGTGACGGGGAACATCCTAGCAGAGAACAAAAAGATTTGTCTGTCCGAAAACAATGCCTCTTTATAGAAATGTGGGACTTATGGAGGCAGATCACCCGCTTAGTCCTAACTTATAAAATGATGAGCAAGTACATTGGAATGTCAGCATCTGTAGAACAGAAACCAGGATCTGCTTTACTCAGCACTGAACCCCTGTGTGAAACGCATCAGCTACATACCCCACTGTTTGCTGTGTTTTGTAGTGCTTTTTCCTTTTATACCTTTAAAGGCTACCTACCTTTCAAATGTTTTTTGGTGTGCGGCTGTCAATACCTTCGAGTTTAGGATCTGCTTTAAAGCGGTGTTCCGCCCCCAAATTTTTTTTTTATTTTTTTTTAAAGCCAGCAGCTACACATACTGCAGCTGCTGGCTGTTAATTAAAAGGACACTTACCTGTCCTGGAGTCCAGCGATGTCAGCACCCACAGCTGATGTTTCCATCAGCTGTCGGGTGCTGCCGCCACCATTGTGGGTAAGGGTACCCAGCAGTGTAGCCTTTCGACTTCACGCCAGGAACCCTACTGCACATGCGCGAGTCCCGCTCCTCTCTCCTACTGACCCAGCGGCCGGGGAAGGAGTAGGGAGCCATAGCCATGACGTCACCACCTACGGCTGAGCCTCCCGGAAGTGGGAAATGATACCTGTCAAAGACAGGTATCCTGTTCCCCCTTCCCCCGAAAGGTGCCAATTGTGGCACTGAAGGGGGGGAGGAATCAGTTGAGTGGAAGTTCCGCTTTAGGGTGGAACTCCGCTTTTAAACTTTGAAAATCCTTGTAATGTACAAAGCTGTCTTGGAGAGGATTTTAATTCTTACTTTAGCATTTTTTTTTAATCTTGCCCATTTATATATTTAATGTATGTACGGTGTTAAATGTAGTTTATTTTCAACTATGATGTCAGTGAATGGTTTTGTGTACTATATACGGGAATAATAGCTACATGTCTCCATGCTCTGGCTATTGAGAACAATTCAGTAAGAATGAGCTTGGGCGTTTTCAGATCAAACCCGCCAGGAAGCCTGCAAAAAAAGAAAAAAAAATGTTTAATCCACAGCTGTGAGTTGACTTTACATCTGGTTATTTACAACTGCTGTTTACCCCACTTTACCTGATAATTAAAGCGTTTGTTACCCTAAAAAAATAAATGAATATTGATCCTGTTCCATTAAAGCAAGTTATACAGCACAAACTGACCACGGTATGTCACGGCTGCTGAGCCCTGACACCGCGTCCCACACTCCGCTTGAGTGCTTCCGTCATATACCGCTTCCTATCAGTCTGGATATAGATATCAGATATTCCAGCTGCTCTCAAGCACACAACGAGACGATACTTGTTTTGTCTGCTGAACATAAAGTGTTTAATGGAACCAAAAATACAACCTTATATACAGTTTAAAGAGGAGGCAACCAAAACATAAATTAACATGAGCTAATTAACTAATCATTTACCCAGACTAGGCGACTCATAGTAGACGTCGTGTCTCCTCGCTCACCTGCTATACAATACACATTATCATAAACACAGGACATCTTTACACAATAGCAGGGTCAATTAGCACAGAGAACAGACAGATGGCCGGGTGTGAGGGCATTAGCATCTCCTTACACTGTATGTCCCAACAGTATGAATAAGTCACTCTAATGGCATATACAGGGTCCCCAGACATACAGTTCACAAAGACCAACGTTCCCCCAAATGCCAGGGCCCATGATTGCAATGTAAGAGGCTAGCATTTAGTCCCCTCCAAAAACCTCTGTCCCAGGTGAGTCTGTCACATGTCCTAAACCGTGTAGGTTCCAGCACCTACAGGTAAGCCTTAATCTAGGCTTACCTGTAGGTGAAAGTGGTCTGTAAGGGTTTACAACCACTTTAAGTAACCACCTTCTCATTGTCAATTAAACAGCTGTCCATTTTTTTTTTCTCGGTTCCCCTGTGCCCCTAATAGACACAGATTGACTTATGCCTCGTCTCCACGGAACGGTTTGGGTCGGTACAGTTTGGAATGGTTAGAATGGTCCGGTCTATTCTGGTGAGAGTTTCCACTGCAAATCAGGCCGTCGGGGGCCATACAGAGTTTAGAAAAAATGCCTAGCGTGTCCACCAATCAGTGGAATGTATTGTAGCTCTGCCCTAACCGAACCGTTCCATTTTCTATGGCCCCACATCTGAAGCAGGACCCAGAATGGTGCGGTACGGTTCGGTTTTATGGTACACTTTCATAATGGAAACACCCAAAATAGCATAGCATACTGAACCGATCCGCTCAAGGGATTCTGAGTTCCATGGCCCCCCTCCCCCTGCCTAAAGTGACTCCTGTCACAATTACCAAATAATTCTGGGGTGCAGTGTAGGGCCCAGTGTCGGAAAGCTGGGTCTCCATCAGAGGTCATGGACCTTACAGCAGGACAATGAAACCAAAGCACCCAGAAATGCTTTAAGACAAAGTGCTGGAGAGTATTAAACTAGCCAGCAATGAGTCCAGTTCTAAATCCCATAGAGTACCCATGGAGAGCTCTCAAAACAGCAGTTGGGAAAAGGAAGTCTTCCGATCTGAGGGACCTGGAGCAGTTGGCGGAAAAAGAGTGGCCAAACTCCAGTAGAGGTTTAAGAACCTCATTGATGGTTAATGGAAGCGATTTGATTTTAGTTTTTTTTTTTTTTTTTTTTTTTTCAGGTTGGTGTGCTGCCAAATATTAAATAGAGGGTGGCAATAATTTTGTCCTGTCCATTTTTGGAGTTATGCGTGGAATTTGTCAGATTTGGTTTTTTGTTTCTCCACTTTTTTGTGTTGTACCAATACAAAGAAAAGAAACCTGAGAATGCCTTAACATTTGTAATTGCAACAATGTCCAGGGCAAAGTGGTGCATTATCTGACAAATGCAGGGGTGCCAATATTTTTGGCCATGAGTGTTTGTATATAGCCATTCTCCTATGCTTTAAAGTGGTTGTCATTGCCCAAAGTAATTCTTAATAGCAAGTCTTTTCTGGCTGCTGTAGGCTTTAACAGGTTATTTTACGTTCAATTTTTTTGGGAGTGGCAGGTGCATGTGTCGGCCGCCATGTGCGTGGATCCATCCAACATCACTGCTATGTCCTTTAACAACATAAAGGCTGCAGGAATCGGAGGAATGGACTATAGTCAATCTCGGAGATCATAGGCATCTGGCACACTCCAAACTGTTGAATCCAAAGGGTTTAACAAAAGCTGCAGTGTTCCATCAGAGGGAGGATGGGAGACACGAGGTAAGTTTAACGTCAAGTATTTTGCAGAGCCTGGGCTTTTTTTTTTAGTTTGGTGACAAGCGTCACTTTAACCACTATACAAAAAGAATTGCCAGAAGATGGACCTCTAAAATGGCAGGCAGAAAAGGGATCTAGCAGTACACTGGGAGATCTTATTATACTGCTGGTTCTGGTGGTAAATAACTAGGGATTCCAGAGGACGTTGGATAAACCTCATGTGGGCAGGAAATACTTGACATCATGCTCTGGTGTGGCTATCATTACAGTAACATGATGGTAATGCATTTTCTGCATTTCTCTGTTTTACAGGACCACAAGCAGAGGAGATTTTGTATTTTCTGCAGATCGGTTGGTACGTGTATTTACCAGTAATATGGTGTGTGTGTGTGTGTGTGTGTGTGTGTGTGTGTGTGTGTTTGTTTGTTTGTTTGTTTGTTTTTTTTTGTTTTTTTGTAACTTTAACTGAGTATATAATGATCAAAATACTGTAGTTATTCAATTTCATTTAAAGCCTAAGGTTACCTAAAGCCTAAAAAAAACAAAAAGGATATTCCTTGCCTAATGGCTTTACTTCAGCTTTAAAGTATAACTAAAGGCAAAGCTTTTTCTCTGCTTTGGATGGAGTGGAGAAGGATTCGATTCACCCTCTCTATTTTGTTTACCATCATCATTTCCATATTTTGAGTCCCCAGAAAAGTAAGAGAGGGGGGGAATCATCCAATGTGGGGACACTAGTTCTGAAGACCTGGGCGTCCCCAAGGAGTTCCTTTTTTTAATTTGCAGGGATTTCTTCTTCCTTCCTGTATGACTATGGGACAGATGGCAAAAAAAGTGAGAGGAATAGCCGAGGGAAGAACAGTCCCTTAAGGGCCCACATAGTGGCAAGCAAAGTGCCACATCCAGTCCAGGGGGCGCAGTTTGGAGACCAATGGTGACTAATGTATATTTATATACTGTTGGTATTGGATATGCGACCGTCCCTGATAACCTATACCACCACTGCGCCAATGAGAACTAACGTGAAAATGGTTAAAGCAGCCACTTGGTGAAAATTATACATATCTGAGATTAAACCTATTAATCAAATAATGTGTAAATAGGAAAAACAGTAGTGCTAAAAAGTGATACACAATATAACACCAACTGTAAACGATGACAATATTGATGTATAACGTGGATATTAGAAATATCACCCAGTGACATGTGACAAATTTATAGTCAATAAACAAAACAAATGTTGAAGTGAAGATATTGAATGCAAATAATCCAAATCTTCTTATATCTTAAATCTTCCACCACTCCCTCTGAAAGTAAGTGCGGTCTCAAAGGGAGTGGTGTGTCACGTTATAAATCAATATTGTCATCGTTTATAGTTGGTGTTATATTGTGTATCACTTTTTAGGGCTACTGTTTTTCCTATTTACACATTATTTGATTAATAGGTTTAATGTATATTTATGTTGATGTTGCAGATTCGGTTGGTGGTTGAGGAGGGTCTGAACCAACTACCATATACAGAATGCACCGTCACTACTCCAACAGGTAACATCCTCTTTGCTGATGTCTGTTCTTCCTCTTCTTCTTTGTCTTTGTTTTGCTTAAAAAAATATATTTTTTTATTTATTTTTTCCTTGTAGGGTACAAATATGAGGGAGTGAAATTTGAAAAAGGAAACTGTGGTGTGAGCATTATGAGGAGTGGTAAGTAACTGCCATGCTAGGTTCAGTTAGTTTTATTTGAACAAATACACTTTTGATTCCAGGTCTTTCCTAAATGTTTTTCCATTGTTGGGCACCACATGATAAAGGGAATACCAGTTTGTAACACCGGCATGAATTATTAACTAAGAGAAGCCTAGTTTAATTGAGCCCTGATCTTAGTGCCCACGTCCGAGCATCGGAGCTGCTGCAAGATTCTTATTGATAGCTATCCATAGCTATGACGGATTTCAACAATCAGCATATTGGAGAGGTCCCAGTGCATATAAGGCATTGGCTGATTTCATAACATTCTTAACCTTATAAAAGAATCGGGGAAACGAGAGAAAGCAGCAGAAAGAAGACGGAGGGAAAAAAAAGGGGGAGAAGTAGACTTAGAACTCAGACTATACCAATCTCTAGGAATCATCCATGTATAGGGGAGAGGTGTACCTGTACATAGCCCATGGTTCCCAAATATGTTCGAAGAGGGCCTGTTTGTCATTTATTACACTAGCCACCTTTTTCACGTATCATGATGCAGGATATTTTATGCTTCATGTGGCAAATGGAAACAGTGGATGACTTCCACGCTGCCGCGATTGTTATCTTAGCCACAAGAAGCATAAAATTGTTTCACAGGGTGTAGGATACCATTCGGGAGATAATTTAGCAGAGCAATAGAAGGCTGTTGGTTTACCAGAATCCCCGTTATTTCGCGGATCTAGGAGAAGACTTGACTCCAGTAGCTCCTGATACAGGGACATTCCCACCAGATGTGGTGCCCCACAAGGCGCAGTCTGCTGAAGTTGATGGGTACATCCTGACTAGGCAAGAAGGAACCAAATACCATCTCATTAATACTTTAATACTCGGCTCCATTAAAGCGGAGCTCCTCTAAAAAAAAAAATTTCCCCGCCATCCTCGGTGAGGGAACCAGGAAGTGAAGCGCTCCGGCTTCCCTGCCCCGGGGGGGGGGGGGGGAAGGAACCCTTTTTCAACTGCTTTTAAGCAGAACTCGACTCCCCAATTTCCTCTAAACTGCCTTTTTTATTTTATTCCCAACCAATTCTTATCTCTCACATTATTTCTCGGTATAGGTGAAGCCATGGAACAGGGTCTGCGTGACTGCTGCCGCTCCATTCGCATTGGAAAAATTTTAATCCAGAGTGATGAAGAAACACAACGTGCCAAAGTCTATTATGCAAAGTTCCCACCAGATATTTACAGGAGGAAGGTTTTGCTAATGTACCCTATACTAAGTAAGGATTTTTCTTATCCCTCTGTTTTCTTTACTGTTTTTTAGTTTGCATAAGCTTTAATCTATCGCAATACCGATAAACAGTAACTGATGGCTTGAACATTCACACTAATTTGGTCCATGCTGCACATTCACAGGTGTTTATAACGCCAAAAATTAAGACCACAGAGGTGATTAAATGCCACCAAAAGAAAGCTCTATTTGTGGGGAAAAATAGACATCAATTTTGTTTGGGTACAATGTCGCACGACCGTGCAATTGTCAGCTAAAGGGATGCAGTGTGAATCGCAAAAAATGCTCTGGTCAGAAAGGGGGTAAATTCTTCCGGGGCTGAAGTGGTTAAGGAGGTGGAAGGCAAAGGGTCAGAATCCAGAATGGACTAGGATAAGGCCATGTTTTGCGATACAGCATTGCGTTACTTTAACTGACAATTGCAAGTCGTGCGATGCTGTACCCAAATGATGTGTCCCCCCCCCCCCCCCACACACACACACACACAAATAGAGCTTTCTTTTGGTGGTATTTGATCCCCTCTGCAATATTCTCCTTTTTTTGGGGGGAACCAGTGAAACTAATACAGTGAGTGCTAAAAATATGCACTGTACGAATGACACTGGCTGGGTTAACATCACGGGCGATCAATGGGTTAACTGTGTGTGTGTGTTTTTTTTTTTTTTTCATTAGTGTGGGAGGTGCGGGATCCATGCCTTTCCTCCTGTCAGAACGACAATCTGCCTTGTTTACATAAGCAAACTGCCATTCTGCCTCTCTGCGGGGATGATCGGCGTGTGCCGGCAGACATTGAGTCTGTGGTACCCGCTAATCGCAGTGGGAGTGAGCTGCCAACTTCACGCCCCCTACCTAGAAATGCGACCTGTTTGTTTCCCAGAAGGGGAGACGGGAAGTAGCGTGACCCCCGCGGCAGTCTATGCCCGGAAGTGGGTGCAAATACCTGAGGGTTCTGAAAATTGGAGGTTCACTTTTTGTGTGGACCTCCGCTTTAATGAAGACATTGTCCTACCTTTCTTGTGCCTGGTTACCAAGCTTCCCAAGGAAATTGCTATACATTGATTGTGGCTTTTACGATCCGACAGCTCTAATACATTCAACCTTCATGCAAAAAACAGACTTTGTTCTGCCAACATGGTTCTTACAAGATGCAATATCACGAATACCCTTGAGGTACTTGCTTCTCCAGATCAGTGGGTGTTTTCTGGGCATTCAGCCATCAAAAATATGCTGAACAGCCGCACTCCAAACCTTTGCAGGGAAATGAAGAGGAAGCAAAACCCATCAGGGTATACTTCCTCTTTAATCATCATCGTGTTGGTACATGTGTACTTGGATGCCTTGGACCTCTGTCCTTTTTTATAAAAAAAAAGTGACTTTTTGGAGTGCGGCTGTCCAGCATATTTTTGTGTCTATGCCACTGTTGCAACCAGAGACAGCTGATCCAAGGAGAGGCAATTGTCTTAGAGCAGTGATTTTTTTTTTTTTTTGTCTTTTTAATGCTACCACTTGGTCTTCAGTTCATACATTCTCCAAGTTCTAATAGATGGATATCAACACTTCTGGGAATGCAGTTGTCAAATATATACAGAGGATATAAAAAGTCTACACACCCCTGCTAAAATGTCATGTTTCTGATGTAAAAAAAAATATATATATATATTATAACTTATAACTGGGGATGTAGCTGTGTTCAGAAATAAGCAATCGCATTTAAACGCATGTTAAATAGAAGACAGTACACACCTGCCATAATTTTAAAGTGCCTCTGCTTAAAGCGGAGGTCCACACAAAAATTGAACCTCCGCTTTAAACAGAGGCACTTTAAAATTATGGCAGGTGTGTACTGACTTCTACTTTAAAGTCTACACACCCCTGTTAAATGTCATGTTTCTGATGTAAAAAAAAAAAAAAAAATGTTTTATATATATACAGGCATACCCCGCTTTAAGTACACTCACTTTACATACACTCGCGAGTAAGGACATACCCGCAAGTGTATGTAAAGTGCCTTACAAGTACTGTTCAGACATTTTGCAGCTGCAGTAGAAGGAGCTGAAGCTCCAAGAGCATAGCCCGCCCTGTTCCAGTGTGCCCCTGACACCCCCACTACAGCCCCTGAGACCTCAACTACAGCTTCTGACACCCCCACTACAGTCCCTAGAAGTGAACAAATGTATTGTTTCACTTTAAGTACATTTTCGTTTTACATACATGCTCTGGTCTCATTGTGTACTTAAAAGTGGGGTATGCCTGTATACATACATACATACATACATACATACATACATACAGTTAAATAATTTCAGAACTTTTTCCAATATATATTATGTTATAGTCTTCTTTTTTTTTTTTTTTGCCATGCATGCCCTCGGGACCCATGGATTCGATGTCCCGCGATCGGGTCACAGAACTGCAGAATGGGGAGAGGCAAGTGTAAACAAGCATCTCCCTGTTCTGCCTAGCGACACTGTCACGGATCGCCTGTTCCCTCTCATCGGGAGCAGCAATCAGTGACATGTCACTCGTTTCTTTTTTTTTTTTTATTTATATTTTTTGGGGGGATATTTATTATAGCAAATAGTAAAAAATATTGAATTTTTATTTCTTTTTTTCATAATTGTTGCTCTATTTTTTTTTTATAGTACAACATTTTTTTACCGCAGAGGTGATCAAATTCCACCAAAAGAAAGCTCTATTTGTGTGTGGGGGGGGGTCAATTTTGTTTGGGAGCCACGTCGCACGACCGCGCAATTGTCAGTTAAAGTGACGCAATGCTGAATCGCAAAAAAGTTGACCGGTCAATTAGCAGCCAAATGGTGGTGCATTGCACCGGCGATCAGCAGATTGCTTGTTATGCAGGTCTCCTGCAGGCCTGTCAGTTTATCTATGTAGTCATTTCCTGTACAGGCAAGCAGATACTATAGCAGATATTATTGTCTAAACCGCTGGCAACAAAAGTGAGTACACCCATAAGTGAAAATGTCCAAATTGGGCCCAAAGTGTCAATATTTTGTGTGACCACCATTATATTCCAGCAGTGCCTTAACACTCTTGGGCATGGAGTTCACCAGAGCCTCACAGGTTGCCACTGGAGTCCTCTTCCACTCCTCCATGAGGACATCACTGAGCTGGTGGGGATGTTGGGGACCTTGGGCTCCTCCACCTTCCGTTTGAGGATGCTCAATAGGGTTTATGCCTGGAGACCTGCTTGGTCTTTATGTAGAGCAACAATTCTTTTTTCAGATCCTCAGAGTTCTTTGCTATGAGGTGCCATGTTGAACTTCCAGTGACCAGTATAAGAGAGTGAGAGCAATAACATCATATTTCACACCCGAGACCTTGTAACACTGAGTCACATGACATCAGGGAGGGAAAATGGCTAATTGGGTCCAATATGGACATTTTCACTTTAGGGGTGTACTGACTTCTGTTGCCAGCGGTTTAAACATTAATGGCTGTGTTATTTTGAGGGGGCAGCGAATTTACACTGTTATACAAGCTGTGCACTCACTACTTTTCGTATTGTAGTAAAGTGTCATTACTTCAGTGTTGTCACATGAAAAGATATATAATAAAATATTTAAATGTGAGGGGTGTACTCCCTTTTTTCTGTGTGTGTGTGTGTGTGTGTGTGTGTGTGTGTTGAGATCAAATTTTAAAAGGGTTTTTCCCTTACCTATTTTTGTTATTCCCTGTCGTCATCTGTGTTAAATTTCTTCTGCAGGTACTGGCAATACTGTTATTGAAGCAGTTAAAGTTTTGATTGAACATGGAGTCCAACCTAGCTGTATTATACTTCTCAGTCTCTTCTCCACCCCACATGGTAAGACTTTTGGATATTTTACACACACAAATTCATATACATTTTTTCAATGCAGATGTAAATATTAAGTTGGGAGTCGATTTGAGCACAGAAATCCAGCCACTATAGCAGCCTTTAGTTTGTGCACATTGAAAGATTTGACAATGGCAGTGCAAGTATCGTGACTTAAAAAAAACCTGTACGGAAAGAATTGTGTAGGCTGTCATTGCTGACCTGGCCTGAAAAATGCTAGTTGTCTGGCTGTTAGTGACCTGGCTTCAGTATTTTAAGACACCAATCGGGAACAGGAATGCAGATAAGAACATCCAACATTAATTTGCTCATCTGTGAACGTGTGGATTAATGATGTATTGAAGCGGTGGGTCAACCAGAACAGCCAGGCAGTCAGCATTACAGAAAGGTCATCAGCAATGGCAGCCCCCGTATTGCACTTGCCTAAAAAGCTACCCCATCCTAATTGCCATTTACTCACCAAGTACACCCCATACACACTAAATACATCATCTACAGATGAAGGTGATATCTTTTTAATAAAGCACAATAAAGTTGACCTTTTCAATAATTAAGTCAACACAAATCCAATCCTGGATCTCAAGGCCCTGTACCCTATCTCTTTAGCAAGGTGATCTACAGGTCCAGGACAGTGATCCTGTGGGACATGCCTACTGTGATGGGTAATGTTTGGGCCTATTAGGCCCTGCAGCATGGACTAGTAAGTGCCTCTGTGTTTGTGGGATGCCCCCATTAGTCTTCCCTCTGTGTGTGGTGCTTTAAAGCATAGGATGACATTCGGACATGTTTTTCCCCTTATGGGTTGATATACAAGCTGTAGCACTAACCAAGCTGACTTCCAATCATGGGAGCACACCAAGTACAGCGGCCTGTGTATTATTTGGTAGGGGCTGTCGCATTAGTTTTTGGCATAGGCTGACACTCCTTTCAGTTGAATGGCTGCTTTTTGCTAGGTTACAGGCCTGTCCTTCCTCACCAGGCCATGGCTTCTTGCAGGCACAGAGGTGGGGAGAAGGACAATGGGGGCTCCCAGATTCATTTGTCGGGTAGGGAGGTGCTCCTGCCAAGATTGCCCTGCAATGGCTCCCCCATGGGGCAGATTAGCTATGAATCCCTGCCCTTATCTGGTATTTCCACTGTTTGAGGGGCACATTCCTCGTCTTCCTTTGCATAATTTCTGGTCTGCAAGATCAGCTCTCGGTGGTTTACACTAGCCTGGGACATAACATGGCCACTCTCCTTCCTTCTGCTTCGGAGGAAGTTCCTTCTCCAATGGACGAAGTGGAATCCATGGAGAATCAGAAAACCTGCTACTGCCTCTGTCCTGCAAGGAGAGGAACGCGGACAAACGCCGCTACCGACGGGCACAGTGCTGGATGAATGTAGGATTTGGGTAGGTGAAGGGGGGCGATAACAATTACTGGGACATGCCCTCCATTAAGGTAAAAAAATGTCCAGGCTTTAGAACTATTTTACCTCTCTCTGTGTCCTGTGATGTATTCTAAGAAAAAGACTTTACAGGTATACATAAAAAACCAAAAATCGCATAAATCCATCTGCATGTTTGTTAAAAAGGTAAATATCTTTATTTTTTTTTTCCTTTTAACAGGTGCAATGTCCATCATTCAAGAATTCCCTGATATAACAATTTTAACCACCGAAGTCCACCCAGTGGCCCCTACACACTTTGGACAAAAGTATTTTGGGACAGACTGACCTTGTTTTTATTGTAATCCTGCCTCTTCAGAGGCTGCTTATGACCCAGTGTTTGTCTCAGTGCCCTGAATAATGTGCACTGCTGCCTAAAACTTGCACAAGACACTGAATTATGCAGTCTTTTTACTGTATATGTTTTTCTAGCTTTTTATGAAATATTTACTGCCTAGCCACCAGAAACTGAATGGTATTCCTTGACTTTCTTTGCTTACACACCCCACCAAGGGTCCACATTCCATTCAAATGCAGCTTGTATGGGTGTGCTGAGGCGTTCCAGGGCATCGGTTATTTATTTATTTGTATGACTATTATAGCTACTTGGTAATATTAAAAAAAAAAAAAATGGCAAGATCTTTGTCACTGTGTCTTTTCTGCTTTTATCGTTGGTAAGCTTTATAGGCCACTATTAACCCCTTCTCTACCGAGTCATTGTAGGACGTCAGACTGGACGTCCTTGCATTCCCGGGCAGCTAGGGGGCGTGTGCCCGGCAGCCGCGATGTCCGCAATCACGGCAGGACCATAGATCTGCGTGTGTAAACACACAGATCCATGTCCTGTCAGCGGTGAGGAGACCGATGTGCGTTCGTAGTACAGAGGCACACACATCGATCTCCTCCCCTTGTGAGTCCCCCCCCCCCCCTAATGTTAGAACACACTTTAGGGAACATATTTAACCCCTTCAGCGCCCCCTAGTGTTAACCCCTTCCCTGCCAGTCACATTTACATAGTAATCAGTGCAGTTTTATAGCACTAATAGCTGTGTAAATGTGAATGGTCCCAAAAGTGTCTGATATGTCCGCCGCAATGTCACGGTCACAATAAAGATCGCCGCCATTACTAATAAAAATAAAAAATGCCATAATTCTATTCCCTATTTTGTAGATGCTAGAACTTTTGCGCGAACCGATTTGAATACGCTTATTGCGATTTATTTATTTTTACCAAAAATATGTAGAATACGTATTTAAAAAAAAGTAAAAGATATTGTGTATTTTTCAAAATTGTCGCTCTTCTTTTGTTTATAGCGCAAAAAATAACTGCCGAGGTGATCAAATACCACCAAAAGAAAGCTCCATTTGTGGGAAAAAAAGTGCGTCCATTTTGTTTGGGAGCCATGTCGTACGACCGCGCAATTGTCATTCAAATTGCGGCAGCGCTGAAAACTAGAAATTGGTCTGGGCAGGAAGGGGGTGAAAATGCCCTGTATGGAAGTGGTTAAAAATAAATACTTTTGGCACCAAAAGTGTTAATAATTTACGTAACCTCATTTTTAACTATTAACTTGCTTTTTCAAGTATATAACTTTGTAGCATAACATTGTGATACTACAATATGTTCTAAATCTCCACTCTTTAAATTCATGATGATGATTAATTGATGGCAATTGTTATCCTACTGTGCCATGATCTGTTCATGTCACTAGCAATTTTGCATGGCATGCTACAGAGGAAAAATGCTTGAAAACAAACAGGTACATTTTTTTTTTTTTTTTTTTTTTTTTTTTTTTTAAATATATAGAGGGTTAGCGGGTTAATTGTATGCAAAAACAATCCTGAAGTATAAGATTTATTTTGTCTTCTAAAATAAACCTTACAAAGTGCCCCTAACATTTGCAATCTTGACTTTGTGTTGTGCATTTTTTTTTTTTTTTTTTTTAAACCATCTGCAAAAAGATTGTTTTGCTACTAAGACCCCTTTCACACTGAGGAGTTTTTCAGGCGGTACAGCGCTAAAAATAGCGCTGCTATACCGCCTGAAAAACTTCTGCCCAGCAACCTCAATGCGAAAGCCGGAGGGCTTTCGCACTGAGGCGATGCGCTGGCAGGAGAGAAAAAAAAAATCTGCAAGCAGCATCTGAGGAGCGGTATGTATACCGCTCCTTCCCATTTAAAAAAGCGGTAATACCGCCCGCAATGCGTCTCTGCGGGCGGTATTAACCCTTTATCGGACGCTAGCGGGGGTTAATACCGCACCGCGAGCGCCGAATCCCGTGGCAATTAAGACGGTATATGGCCGCTATTTTTAGCAGCGCTATACCGCCACCGCGGCACCCACCCCAGTGTGAAAGGGGCCTTAGTGTGTTGTATATGTGGGATAAAAAAAAAAAAACCCTGCTCTTTGCATTTGAAAGCAGCAATTTCAAATTGGTTTCTTGGGAAGAAGATGCAACAGTTTTTACTTTGTTAAAATCCTTTTTTTAACAGAACTAAACTGATCAATTGAACTGTTTTCCAAAACATCTACATTCATTCAAGGCATGCTGATAACTGTTACTTGTGTTCGCAACCAAACTGTCAGACCATCGAATGGCTGGTGTCATAACTAATCATATGTTCTATATAAGAAGATGACGTCTTTCAAATTTAATATATACTTTAACCCGCTATCGGACATCCCTTTATGGGGAGGATTAATCTAATGAAGCAAATTAACCTAAAAAAACGGTCCATGGTGTGATGGGTGGGCGAGGGGTGGTGGGGGGGGACGGTGGACATAAGGGAAGACAATTTGGAATTTAAGAGGCTTTTTCACTTAATCATAATGATGTAGGGGGAGGGGAAAAATGTATGCTTGTGTATGTATTATGTTAAAGCGGTTGTAAACCCAAAATTTCATCTTTGCATATCATTTTGTAGTTTTTTTTTAACAATGAATTGCCATGAGTCATTTTTTCTGTACCTGCCTCCTGTCCCTGTTATCGATATTTTCTTGAGTCATTACGTATACCCCGCATGCGCCGTGTCATCCTTCATTCCGGCCAGCTGAGACCTGGCCGGAAAGATTCAGTGTCCATGTCGGGGCTGCGTCATTTCCTGCTTTAGACGTCAGCCCCGACATCCTGCTATACTACATGCACAAGAGCGTCATGGTTACCATGTGACCTGTACGTCACATGGTACAGGAGAGCCAGACGGCAGACAGACAGCCAGTTTTAAAGTCCGTGGAATGTGTCTGAGGAATGTGCTTACACAGCGTGCTCCCGGAGGTATTGTCACTCCTTTCTGAAGCACGCTGTGATTTATTTTCTATACGTTTCCATAGTAACCGGAAACAAGGCTTGGAATGTCTCTTTACTAGTGCGCATGCGTGGGATTATCGAGAGAAGGACGTTCTGTGGGCGGAAATACAAAGCAGATTTAGATGCAAAAGACCACAGTGAAGATGGCGCTGGCGAATGTACTGAAATAAGGTTTGGATTATTAAGAACATATGCTGTAAGCTAACATATTTATATATACACAAAGTGGTCATTCGATTCATACTTAATTTGCCTTTCAGAATATTATGAATATAGTATTGATGTGTGTGGGTTTACAACCGCTTTAAGTCTATGCAAGTTGGTGTACTACTTTTTGTATGCAAACAACAATAAAAAAATGTTATAATTAAAAAAAAAAAAATCATATGTGCCGCCACACAATGATAACTGCAGACAAGCAGAGGCTAAGATTGCTTCCTTGACTGTAAAGGATAAGGTAGCTTTACAGGGAATCAAAATTTGACCAGTTCAGCAAGTACCGGACATGTATGGCCACTGCGGTTGAACAGAAGTCAAGTTCAACTGCTCTGTTGGATAAAAGCCACTTGATCAGTACTGTGGTAATAGACTGCAGTGTTTCATCTGTGTATTCTGACAGTGGGGGAAGTCTACCCCCCTGTCAACATGCAATAACGGCACAGCAAGGAGGATTCCCCATCCACTTTAAATGGGGGGAATCGTTCGTGGGTTTTTTTTCAGGCTGGACGAAATAAAAATTGAACCATTTTAGTTCCACTTTAGGAACGTCGGCTTCAGCTGTGTGATGTAAGCCTCTTGTCATTTTTTCTGCATGTCTCATGTTGGTACATATGCTTAACCACTTAACCCCCGGACCATATTGCTGGTCAAAGACCAGAGCACTTTTTGCGATTTGGCACTGCATCGCTTTAACTGACAGTTGCGCGGTCGTGCGACGTGGCTCCCAAACAAAATTGGCGTCAGATTTAAAGCACCTGTGCAAGATAAAGGAAAACCTGCAAAAAATGGCTTGTTGGGGGTACTTAAGGACAGGGTTGAGAATCACTTGCCTACCAGCCGCCATCATACTGTGGCAAGTTGGCTCTATGAGTGTGCGCAATTTTAAAGTGTAACATGTTAGGTATCTATTTACTCGGTGTAACATCGGCTTTCATATTTTACAAAAAAATTGGGCTAACTTTACTGTTTTGTTATTTTTTTTTAATTCATGAAACAATTTTTTTCCAAAGAAAAGGCGTTTGAAAAATTATTGCGCAAATACCGTGCAAGATAAAACGTTTCAATGACCGTTGTTTTATTCCCTAGGGTGTCTGCTAGAAAAACATATATAATGTGTGGGGGTTCTGCGTAATTTTCTAGCAAAAAAAAAAAAAAATTGATTTGTACATGTAGGAGAGAAGTGCCAGAATAGGCCTGGTATGGATGTGTGTATAAAAGCCCTGTATTGAAGTGGTTAATCCATAGTCCACCATTGAAGTGCAAAAATTGGTGTAAGTAAAATATTTAATCTGTGCAAAAAACACCCAGTGTCCCATCCCCTTCAAGGGTTAAATGACTCACCCCTAAAATAAAAAATAACTTGCTACTCAAAACACCACCACATCCAATTCAATCTGCTATGCAATGTGATTGCATCAATCGTTTCCTTCAAGCAAACAAGATGGTTAGGTGTCTCCACTCCAAAATATAGACAGAAAAAAACGCCACTTCCCAAGTGAAGCATTTATTAAAACATTGGTAAAAATGAAAAACAATAAATATGCACTCATGTTTAAAAGAGAAATTACAAAGCGTATCAATAGGTCTCCAGCAGATGGCAACCTTCCAGGAAGCTCTGGTTATGAAGGACAGGGGTATAATATCTGACTGTCTTTCCCATATTACTCAAGACCAGAAAAGCCACTTGGAGAAAAATCTACTAAATGTGCCTGGTGTGAACACAAGTATTTCAACACAGTACCTTGTATCCAGGCTTTTCTGCAGTTGGAACTTGGCCAAAACTTGTCTAAGTAATCTTAAGGGACATGTTTTATCCTATTCCAAATACCTTCGGCTTCTCTCTTTTGTAAAACCCCTTATTCTCCCCAAGGTGTCCAGCGTGCCCACGATGACGGCACCCAAGGCCGACCCGTGCCTTGGTCCTCAGATGCTGCCGCCACCATCTTCGCTTAGGGAATCAGGAAATTGAGCCTTGCGGCTTCACTTCCCAGTTCCCTACTACGCATGCGCAATCAAAATGGTCCCTCCTGTCTTCCAGAAGACAGCGGGGGACGACGGGATGCAACGTAGACCCCCCGCAGATTCTGCGGTTGTCTTTGCCCGGAAGTGGGTGCAAATACCTGTATTATACAGGTAGCTGCACCCCCCATGAAAGGTGCTAAATGTGACACCAGAGGGGGGAGGGTTCTGAAAAGCAGAGGTTCACTTTTTGTGTGGACCTCCACTTTAATGAAGACATTGTCCTACCTGTCTTGTGCCCTGTTACCAAGCTTCCCAAGGAAATTGCCAAACATTGTGGCTTTTACAATCCGACAGCTCTAATGCATTCAACCTCCATGCAAAAAAAACATTGTTCTGCCAACAGGGTTCTTACAAGGTGCAATACCAACAGTACCCTTGAGGTACTTCTCCAGATCAGTCAGGGTTTTCTGGGCATTCAGCCATCAAAAATATGCTGGACAGCCGCACTCCAAAAATTCACCTTTTATTTCATAAAAAGGAAAGAGGTCCAAGGCATCCAAGTACACATGTACCAACACCAAAAGGGTGCTTAAAGTGGTTGTACACCCTATGCAACCACTTTTACCTACAGGTAAGCCTAGATTAAGGCTTACCTGTGGGTGCTGGAAATATCTCCTAAACCTCCACGGTTTTGAGAATATTTACAATAGAGACATGCGACAATGTCTACGGCGCAGGCACACTTTAGAAACAGCACAGGTGCCGTTTATAAATGAGGTCATGCCGTGGCTGGCGGCTCTTGCATGCATGCACGCACGGGAGTGACGTCACGCGACTTCAGCCAGTCACAGAGTCGGAGTTCACAGCCCCTTAAGGAAGAGGGGTGAAGATGGATGCTTGCTGCTAGTGGGGACAGCAGTGACATCGCAGGCTTTGGTTTTAGGTTTTGACACATAATGGGCTTCTATGCGATGCATAGTAGGCCATTATGCTTTACCTTTGCAGGGAAATAAAGAGGAAGTAAAACCCATCAGGGTTTACTTCTTCTTTAATCATCATCGTGTTGGTACATGTGTACTTGGATACCTTGGACCTCTGTCCTTTTTATGAACAAAAAAAGTGGCTTTTTGGAGTGTGGCTGACCAGCATATTTTTATTTCTATGCCACTGTTGCAACCAGCGCTGACACCCATCTCAACTAATTTTTTTTATTTTTTTTTTTAATGCTACCACCTGGTCTTCAGTTCACACATTCTCCAAGTTCTAATATATGGATGGCCACACTTTTGGGAATGCAGTTTTCAATTGCAGGTTCTTTCAGTGAAACTGAGTAGGGTTTCTGTTTTACTTGGCTTGTTGGCATGGTTCCATTTGCCTTGTTGTTATCCATCCTTCTAATTCATTGCTTGGGGGTATTCCCAGGGTCTTTAAAAAAACAAAACAAAAAAAAAACCTGCTTGTGTCCTGTACGATTAGGATAAAAGGATTTCGATTTAACTCTAAACTTCATATCATGGGGGTACAGTACAGGACACCCTCTGTGTTACTCTGCATTGCTTGATAAAAGAACAGGAGGTCTCAGGGTGTTTGAGTAGGGTTATAGAGGTACGCCCGGGGTGGGGGGTCCACCAAAAGCTTTGCGATGTCCAATCACATTAAAGGTAGCCGAGTATAACCCAGGGTCTATGACTATGGTGTTTCACGCCAACCAAAAATGTCACCCCGCGTCAACTTGGACTCCCCCGCCCATTCTGGGTAAAACTATCACCCCTAGCACCAAACTCAAAAGTCTCCGAGTCATTTTCGACTCCTACATGACAATGGATGCACAAATAGGGTCTGTAGTCAGCGGATCCCATCATCTGCTACGCCGACTCACCCCTTTTATCCCGAAAGAGGACATTGCAGTCATGGTGGGAACAATCATCAATTCCAGACTGGACTATGCAAATGCCCTCTATCTAGGACTCCCTAAATACCAAATCACTCGTCTGCAAGTCGTTCAAAACACAGCCGCTCGATTAGTGACTGGCAAAAAACCATGGCAATCAATCTCACCTTCGCTGAGATCCCTTCATTGGTTGCCAGTAAAAGACAGAATCACTTTCAAGGCACTCTGCCTAACGCATAAGTGTATTCACGGTAACACCCCCCAATATCTATGCGAAAAAATAAAAGCCCATAACCCAAATCGCATTCTGCGATCCACAAATCAAAGCCTACTCCAAATACCCAAAGCCAGATACAAGTCCAAAGGAGATCAAAGATTTGCAGTCCAAGGACCTCGACTGTGGAATGCGCTACCAACAACCATCCGACTGGAGTCGGACCACTTGGCCTTCAGGAGAAAGATTAAAACCCATCTCTTCTGAGGTCAAGGGGGTTCCTTTCCCATGGAATGGAAACAGCGCCCAAAGGCGATTCAGTTCGCATGTGCTGCGCTTTACAAGTTTTTCACTCACTCACTATACAGCCTATGTCTCCTACTGCAGGGCTCAAAATTTCAAGTCCTGAGCTACTAGCCAGGCCTCAAGAGTTACTCGCCACCAGTTGCCCCACCTAATTCATACACTGCCCTGCGCCTAATTGCACCCGTAAACACGCCCTCGTAGATTTTCTCATGGAATGACAATGTTTTATGCAGAATCAAGTTACAAAATTAAATATTACCAACAACAACTTTAACAAAATGGGACAGGGCACTGGGGGCAGACCAGAGGGACAGGGCACTGGGGGCAGACCAGAGGGACAGGGCACTAGAACTGGGTCTCTTCCCCATTCTCTTGCTGTCTCCTCTGCAACTCCCATCCATCCTCTCTTTCTCTCCCATTCATCTCATCATCGGGAGCCTGTGTGTGCGGCTCCACGCTTGCATGTCCCCACTTCCCCCTTTTATTCAGGCTGGCAGAGAGGAGAGGAGCTGCAGCACAGTGGGAGGGAGTACAATCCAGCGCTGAGATCCACACAACTGCACAGCCATTGACACCATAGCACAGCGCACAGCACACATTGAGACCAGTCTGTTCACAGTGCTCAGGCTAAACTGTTGGATACTTACATAGAGCACAAGGAGAAGAAAACTGCCGCTCTCATGTCAGGGCAACTTTCAGTGAGCGCTGCACCGGAGTGGTAATTTTTGCAATCCTCCACCTCACTCATTACTTTCTGCTCTCCAGCTACATTGGTCGGGGGAGGGGGGAAGGCTCAGAGAGGTCATACTGTTAGGTCCCATGGCTTAATGAGAATTGTAAGGAGAGCACCTGTGTACTGCTCTGCCTGTGCGCGGCTCACCAGACTACTTTTCCCAAGCATGCACCTTTCCTCTTCGGCCGCCAATCTCATCGGGACTCTAAGTGTAGGCACAGATTGGAGGGAGATTGGTCATACAGCCCTGTCATCACTCGCCCCCAGCTTAAATCCACTCGCCAAATGCTAGTAGGCGAGTGGAAATTTTGAGGGCTGTCCTACTGTACACCAAAATATGGAGTTTACAAGAAAGTCAAAATTCCTCTTTAAAATACAAAATTTTGCCACGCACGCCCTCCCTAGAATACTCTCAATGCCTGCCTACCTTAGGCCATAGGGGGCTTTGCAACTGTTTTGTCTCTTTCTTCATGTATGGTTCACATTGACTCCTCTGTTCAAAAGTTTGGTATACTATATGTTGTCCAGGTACTCGCTTCCAGGTTTATGCCCCACTACCTGATGTAGGTCACTCACTTCTGTTTTGTGACAACAACATTCTGTACCTACGTTGCAACGTATATGCTGTACTTGTAATTTCTTCATTCTATCATCTTGTTTACTCAATACAACTTTAAAAAAGGTAAAATTTAGCCACTCACAGCCTCATTTGTTTTTACTAACTGAACCACAATTCCCATTTGCCACTGCAGCAGAGGGGACTCGGCACAGGGCTGTGACATCACCACAATTGGAGTCAGGCCGTACTTCCTTCATCCCCATAACAGAACGTCAGCCTTCATTATAGACCTGGGGGCTAAAGGCAAACACTGCAAGAACCCATGCATTGTGTGTGCGTGCGCACACACACAACCCATTGATTGCAGGTGTAATGCAAAAAAAGTATAATAAAAATCAGTGCTGTTGCATTTACAATTTTTTTGCAAAAGGTGGACTGTGCATTTTAACTGCCTCAAAATAGAATTACGGGCTAGCCCTTCTAATGTCCAGGGGCAATAGAACAACTAATGTGAATCATGTGTAGGGCTGCAACTAATGATTATTTTCATAATCGATTAGTTGGCCAATTATTGTTTCGATTAATCAGATAATAGCCTTAAAAAATAAATAAATTAGCATTTTTAAAAATTTTTGGGCCAATTTGTTGTTGGGCAGATTGCAAAACACAAATTGCCGCAAAAAAAACACATTCCATGCTTTTCTGCAGCTTCTCCATTGAAGTATATTGAACAAAAAAAAAAATAGCACCTTTTTGCGTTAAAAGGTCCTTGCCCTTTCCAAATACGCAGCAGCTGAAAAAAAGTCATGGATGTGAATGTGTCCCATAGGAAAACATGTGAATGTGTCCCATAGGAAAACATGTAACTGAACTGTAGTGTGTTTCTGCAAAAAACAGAGGTGTGAACCCAGGCCTGAGATGTTTAACATAATGGGGTTAAAAAAACTAAAATAAGTACAAAAAGAGCAAATAATTTGCTTTTTTGTACTATAAATGGCTAATTTTTGTTGTTTAAACCCCATTATGTTACTGGCCGATTAATCAATTATGAAAATTGTAATCGATTGTCAATTGATGGATTCGTTGTTTTGGCCCTAATCATGTGTATTTGAAATAAAAAAAAAACACCACGCCAAGTATTTACAAATCAGACATAATTTTATTCGCAGGCAGCAGATCCAGCAAAACATTATGGAAATAGGAGTGTTGGCCCTTAAAAATGCCTTGTAAGAGTGTAAAAATAAAAAAACTGTACAAAAAAAATAAAAAAATATTTGTTGCATTTCCTGTTTGTAAAAGCACTAATCATAACACAAATGACCACATGTTTGATAATTAAAGTGCACCTGTCACTTAAAACGATTTTTCTGCACATTTAGCATTGATCAGAATGCCACTTACTCAGAATGACTGGCATCACTGAAGCACACTGCATGATAAATATTCATGAAGCCGGATTTATGTTTTGTAGCCAATTGTTTGGCTGAATTCCAAATGATTTTGGATTCAGTCCACAAAATGTATGCATATTATATATAGTGGTGCATTAAAATAACTTGTGTCTCTCTCATTTGGTAGGCTATGAATCTAAATTTTTATTTTAGATGGACATACATATAAATGGCTTTAGTCAGACTGCTGATGTATATTAATGCAGTGTTGATCAAACTGAGGCAAATCCTTTTAAAATCCAGACTTATACAGAGCAAAATAATGTTTGCATATTTTGCAGTCAAAATTGAGGCTTCAAAGCTTGAATTTACAGAGCCGCGGAGCTAAAACCTGTTCCACTTTCCAGTTATTGTGAAGCATAACAGAACTTATTTAACAGCAGTATAAAATGCAACCAATTAAGAACTACATTTCAGCAGAATCAACCAATAGCTGGTAGCTAATGGTCAAGCTGCTTATGGCAATGTGTTATTTCCAATGCATTTAGAACTGGTAAAAAGGCCACTAAGCAATAAATGATGGCTCTGAAACATTTTGAAAGTTACAAAAAATGCACATTTAGCAGGCAAGTACATACACATGGTAAAAAACAAGACTCCGTCAAAGGAGCGCACACAGACGCACATTCACTTACACCAACAGATCCTCCTTTAAGAGGTAATTAAGTCAATGCACAGCAACCATGAATACTGGTAGCTTACAGAAATAAAACCACCACTAATATCTTATGCTGGACATCGTTTCCAGCTAATCCAGTGAAGATTCAAACATCACTCACCACTTTCTAACCTAATCTGCAGCTTTAATTAAAAGGTCTTCCAGTATGCTGAACAGTTTGTATAAAACAATGAGAAAATGACTGCTTGCTTGATTTCTGACCTTAAAACAACCAAAAAAATAATCAGTTTGACAGTTTTTGCTTTTTGACAAACAAAAGCACAAATGATGTGAACCTAAAGTGTCCTTGTTGATTGTGTGATTTCTGCAATTACAGCAGCAGATGATGAAGCTTTGGTACAGGAATGACCAACATTCTTACCAGTCATGGCTTTATAATCTCCCTTCCTCACACCATCTTTATGAATACCAATGTGCTCAGGCAAAGTTCCATGTTAAACCTCAAGGGCTGTCCCATTTGAGAAACAGCTACTTCATGTTTGTGTTTCCATACACAGAACATATCTAAATTAAATTAAGAATTTGTATTTCTTAGCTTTCTAGATGTTTTTTAAGACAGACCATGTATAAAACGGATAAGGCTCTTTCAGCACAGTACAGGCAGAGTTAATTATAAGCATAACTCCCCAGCACCCTAAACTAGGTAGGATTTGTAAGCAAGTAAAAAGGTAAACAGCATTTTTGTATATTTTTATGCTAGGTGAATGGAAACATGTAACAAATATAAGTAGTTGTTATCCCAATCAGCGGCAAACATGGAAATACACTTTAAAGGCCAAGTTCACCTTTTTTTTCTCAAAATTTTAGCTCCCTATGTACCAATTAAGCATTAATTACCGTATTTATCGGCGTATACCGCGCACTTTTTTCCCCTTAAAATAAAGGGGAAAATCGTGGGTGCGCGATATATGCCGATACCCGCGCTCAGTTTGAATGCCTGCGCCGACATATACTCGGCTACATTCGGCCAGGCTCGGCTTCGCTCGTGCTCATGCATAAACGTCACAGAACGTGAGCACGAGCAACGCGGAGCCTGGCCGAATGTAGCCGAGTGTACTGCACATGTCGGCGCAGGCATTCAAACTGAGCGCGGGAAGCGGCGATTCAACGGGTAACAGCGCGGGAGGACACCACCAAAGCCGCAGACGGACCCGACGAGGAGGACACCACCGAAGCCGCAGATGGACCCGACGAGGAGGACACCACCAAAGCCGCAGACGGACCCGACGAGGCCGCCGATGGATGCCACGCAAGACACCAAAACTAAGTAGTAAAATGTTTTTTTTACAGGAATGCAGGTCCACATTAGGGGTGCGCGCTATACGCCGGAGCGCACAATACCCCGATAAATACTGTAACTTCTTTTGCAAAAATAAAACAAGTATCCATTTATTCCACACACACTTGCCTCACTCTCTTAATGGATGTTTAAAAACACTGCTCCATTAATTCTGCCTTACTTCCTGAACAGACTGTAGGTCATGACACAGAAAGGAGTTGATCTCATTAGCACACAACCTGCATCATCTACCCCTCAGTTAGTCAACTCCTTCCTGTGTCACGATCTATAGTTTGTCCAGGAATTAAAGGGTTTGTAAAGGATTTTTTATTTTTATTTTAATAGCTTCCTTTACCTTAATGCAGTGCTGTTTTCATGTCCTGATTGTTCGTTTTTGCTCTCAAGTTGCTGTAATTCTTCTCTGATCTCCACACTTCCTGGTTGTCTGTTTTCTGATAACCACAGTACTGGGAGCTTTCTCTTTGTGGTCACTAATCAAGGAGGTGTGATTACTGTGTGTCTAAAACCCCACAGCACCAATCAGTTTTGTTTTCCAAACCATCACTGCCCTGTATTGGCTCTATGGCTCTGTACAGCAGAGCAGCAGGAAACATGCAAAAACAAAACTAGAAACTAGAGGTACATTATATCAGGGTTTGACAAATTTGCTTGGAATCTAGGAGCCAGCTAAAAAAGTTAGGAGCCAGAAAACGCACCCCGTCCCGACGAGCTTGCGCGCAGAAGCGAACACATACGTGAGCAGCGCCCGCATATTGCAACGATCGCCATTTTATTCTCTAGGGTGTTAGGATAAAAAATATATATAATGTTTGGGGGTTCTAATTAGAGGGAAGAAGATGGCAGTGAAAATAGTGAAAAATTACATTAGAATTGCTGTTTAACTTGTAATGCTTAACTTGTAATACCAACGGCCACCACCAGATGGTGCCAGCTTACACATCTGGTGGTAATAACTTGTAATACCAACGGCTCACCACCAGATGGCGCCAGCTCACAAAAACATTTTTTTTTTTGCCCCCCTTCCAAGCCAAGTCGCCAGGACCCTATTTCTAGTCGCCATGGCGACCGGGATTTGTCGAGCCCTGCATTATATGATTGATTTTTATCTATTTTAATTGTTTTTAAAAAGGAATCAGTTAACTATTATGTCTCTATACCCTGTAAACAGTCATTTCAGCAAAACATTTTTTTTTATTTACAACTCCTTTAAGGCAGAAGTAATGGAGCAGTGTTTTTAAACAGCCGTGAAGACAGTAATGTAAGCATGTGTAGAATAAATGAAAAGTGGTTTTATTTTTGCAAAAGAGGTACATTAATGCTATATAGCTACATAGGGGAGCTGGAATTTAGGAAAAAAAGACAAACAAAGCTGAACTTGGCATTTAAGCCTGGCATTTGTCATATTAACCTCAAACCAGTGACAAAGGGAGCATGAAGCTGTGGGAAAATGTGGATATGAGCAGCATTGTTTTTACAGTGCAATTCTCAACTACAGCTCAGGAAATGACCTCCAGTCTATTATATGCCTATAACAGCTTCTCCGGGTTTTACATACCAAGTAAAATACCTTCAGGAAACACTAGATTGAAATAACCCTCCATCATAAAATGATTAGTAAACTGTATTTATACAAAACGCCAACTGGCTAAACAACCAATAAATTAGAATATCAAAAAGTTAAAGTACATAATGAAAATCACTGTTACTGAAAAACTCCTCTTGCATAGAAAGAATTCTCAGAGTGCAGAAGAAAAACAATCGCATTTTCCTTTCTCCCACCCACCAAATACAAATAATTGCCCAACTTAAGCAGCAGATTTGTCCAACAGCGTCACAGCCTGAATGGCTCCTGGGGATGGAGTTCTAAAGCTGTACAATGTCTGCATGTGGAGCAAGGGTGCCTGGATATTGGCTGTCGGATGCTATGTGCAAACTTTCCCAGTATTCTGACCCCTAGAATGCAAGAGAAGGAAATATTTTAGGTCTATGAGTCAGAGTTTCAGAAGAAGTCAACTTACTTCAGGAAACAACAGCACTGATTAAGATAAACACCATTATCCCCCGTAAATTCTAAACTTCAGCAAAATATCACCATATACATAATTAAAGAGAACAGTACACAGCTGTCAGTGGAAACAGGAAATGTGTCCACATTAGTAGATTGTTCCCCTATTCCTGTCCACTTAACATAAGACTTCGATTTGATTCTGTGGAATGGGGCTACTTGTGGCAAACATTACATGGCTTTGGTCTTAGATTTATTAAATGGCTTTAACTTGTCTACGCTTCTCACATGGACAGAATTTGTGTCAATGGGTAGACATCTTGAGGATTTTCCACGTGCCAGGGGAAATAGACAGGCATGTTTTTTTTTCTCCTCTCTTGCACACCATTGTGGTAAAACCTCTGATTCATGGAACAAAGGGGAACTAAAGGCAATTTTTTTATTTAATGCTTTCTCTGCATTAAGGAAAAAACAAAACGCATCCACTGTCTGTGCCTCTGCTCCCCCCTTCCCCAAACATTTACCCGACAATTTCCTAGATCCAGCACAGTCCCTGCCAGCAGCCCCCACTCTCTTTCTGCATTCAAGGGCTTTAGGCCCCTTTCACACTGGGGCGGGAGGCGCGGTGGCAGTATAGCAGCGATATACCATCGGATATACCGTCGGATTTGCCGCGGGATTCAGCCGCTAGCGGTGCGGTAATAACCCCCGCTAGCGGCAGATAAAGGGTTAATCTCACCCGCAATGGGCGGTATTGCCGCGGTTTCCCATTTTTTTTAAATGGGAAGGAGCGGTATACACGCTGCTCCTCTCACCGCTCCAAAGATGCTGCTGGCAGGAGATTTTTTTCTCTCCAGCCAGCGCATCGCCTCAGTGTGAATGCCCTCTGGCTTTCACATTGAGTATGCAGTGCAGGAGTTTTTCAGGCGGTATAGCAGCGCCATTTTTAGCGTTGTATCGCCTGAAAAACTCCTCAGTGTGAAAGGGGTCTTACTGAGAGCAGCGGGAGCCATTGGTTCCTGCTGTGTCAGTCAAATCCTGTAAGGAAGGAGTGGGGGCAGTGCCTAGATGCACAAAAATGTCCCTAGCCCCCATAGCAAGCATTTGACCAGTGTTTAGCATTAGTGTGATTCAGCGCTAGCCACCTTTTTTCCTTTTACGTGTATTAGGCATTTTACGACTGTGGTATTGTAGATGCTTAGAAGTTATCCACACATTTCGTTTTCCATCTGTGTTATATTCCTTCGTATTGCTTTTGGCCACATATTAATACACCTAGAACTCAATTAGCATTTTTTGTATTTCTACGGTTGGTGTTCTCCTCTGCATGTGTGGATTGGAGCTGTGCAGGGCCGATCCGCCCTATATGCAGACTACGCAAGCTCTGTAGGGCCCCGAGTAATACTCGGGGGTCCGCAGCCGGCGGAGATAATGTCCCGGCCGGCCGCCATTTTCCTGAAGACCAGAACATGAAGGGAGCCCTGCCCAAATAGAAATAGAGCTTTGGTGCCGCCCCCGGTCTGTCTGTCATCTGTAACCTGTTGTAGAAAGGGGTGGTGGGTGGGTGGTACCGCAGCTCAATTTCTATATTGTAGCTGGCCGGCTCCGCCTCTAATATGTTCCCCCTCGCCTCTGCCTTCAGTTATGGCGGTGGAGACACCACTGCTGAGCCATAGAAGGGTTCCGGGAGGGGGGGACGGGACACCTGAGATGTAAGGAAGCACTCCGATGGGGACACCTAAACTGTAAGGAAGCACTCCGATGGGGACACCTGAACTGTAAGGAAGCACTCCGATGGGGACAGCTGAACTGTAAGGAAGCACTCCGATGGGGACACCTGAACTGTAAGGAAGCACTCCGATGGGGACACCTGAACTGTAAGGAAGCACTCCGATGGGGACACCTGAACTGTAAGGAAGAACTCCGCTGGGGACACCTGAACTGTAAGGAAGCACTCCGCTGGGGACACCTGAACTGTAAGGAAGCACTCCGCTGGGGACACCTGAACTGTAAGGTAGCACTCCGCTGGGGACACCTGAACTGTAAGGAAGCACTCTGCTGGGGACACCTGAACTGTAAGGAAGCACTCCGCTGGGGACACCTGAACTGTAAGGAAGCACTTACAAAAGGAAGTTGTATTGACTTTTCTAACTACAAGCATACATACCTGGTGGATACAGGGTAAAGACATCTACTTTCCCTTTAAGGATTACAGAATGACATACAGAGGACATTTTAGCAATAGCACATGGTGATTAAAAAAAGAACAATACCATATTCTTCACATATGACAAGCTCAATGATTCCTGAAGTATAAACAACTTCTAGGCTTCCCAGTTCACTGTCTTTAGATGTTTCCGCTTTGAAGTGGGTTTAGCGTTTCTGATCAGATCCTGGATGCACACAATTCTATTTTCCCTATATGCAGTTAAATGGTTGCAAATAAACATTCAAAGATACTAATGAGAAATTATTACATGCATTTATATGTGTTTAGAAACACAGTTTAACACCAGTGTGATATAACATACATACCTTAACTTACATACCTTAACTTTGCATTTTCAGCTTCAACTGTGCCAGTAACTATGTGTCTATTTCTATGGCTATGTGTGACGTCTCATGAGGACCTGAAGTACAAAAGGATACAAAACAACTGATTTTCTGAACAAATTTGCCTTCTTCAATAATTGCAGTTTTAGAGATAGTGTGAAAGCTAAAAACACCTACGTAATTTAAATTAGAATTAGTCCAAGGGTTTGTTAAAGAGAGAAAGATGCTTGTGTACGGAGTCACCTTGGGGCATTCACTACCTTTTTTGCAACATCAAAAGTCTAGGTCCTACAGCTGCTAGCTGGGTATAGCTGAGAATTCCAATACAAAGATCTTTTCAGAGGAATTTATAAAAAAAAAAACACATGGGTGAATTAAGCCTCTAGCTATACCAGATGTCGGTGGATTGAAATAGGTCATTTTATGGGATTTTTTGCATTACCTGTAAAATGTATTTCTCCAAGTACAGTACAAGACAGGACACAGAAAGATTTAGAGAAGACTAGGATATAGGCAGGTATGTTGAGGTGAACGGACATTAGCAAAGACTGCAAATATTCTCACACTCAAGAAAACCTCAGCTCTTTAAGCAAGCAATAAGAGAACCACAAAGGGAAGGGTGACCTGTGTCCTTATCTTTAAAATCTATTTCTTGGGAGTACAGTAAAGTCTGAAATCCCTTCCCCATTTTCTTATGCATACAGTACATGAAACAAGCAGATTCAGAGACGACTGGGGCATCCCAATGCAATATCAATGAGGGTAGATAGACCGACAACAAAACCAGCCTACACACACACACACACACACACACACACACACATTTAAAAAAAAAAAAAAAAAAACTTGCGACCAAATGCAGCATCAACAAAAGCCTGAACATCTACCCACTAAAACTTCAAGAGGCAGCCTTACAAATCTGCAATGCTGAAAGCTGAAGAGCCCAGAATGCACTGACAGAACTAGTTGAGTGAGAAGACACTGGAAAGAGAGGAGCCCTATATGTTTGGCCGAGTAGGCCCACACCATAACCTGACCGTTGCACCCAAACAATGGTGGAACAAAATGCAGGGAAAGGTGAAAGAAAGACACCATATTAGCATAAAGAGAACTTGGGCCCAACGATGACCATATCCTGGTGACATAAGATAAGTCTGCCAGCTCTGACACTCTCCTAGCGGAGGTAATCACTGTCAGAAAAAGACACCTTAAGAGTAAGGTCAGCTAAAAATAAATCTCTAACAGGCTCAAAAGAGGGGGAACCTGCAGCACCAAAATTACCAGATTCAAGTCCCACGGTGTTACCAAAGGCTGGGGGCAGTAATATGTATAACCCCTTGTACAAAAGCCTTTATTCAGGGAATGAGATGCTAATGGTCTTTGAAAAAGTGTAGCCCAAAGATGGTATTGTGCCCTAAATCTTACTCAGAACCAACTGCTGATCCAGCTCCGATTGAAGAAAACCCAGGATATTTCCCATGGAATACTGACAAGGTCTAACCTTATGCTATTCCCACCAGGCCAAAAAAAAAAAAAAAAAAACCTTCTCGATGTGATAATAGACTTTAGAATTTAGATTTTTGGGGCACTTAACCGCATAGCGATTTGTGTCAATCATGTATTTTTTATTGTATATTTACCATTATGTAATAGAACACTAGGAATGTATTCCAATATGAATCGCATATGTCAGCTCTTCAAATTTTAATATATGTCCATCACAATGGAAACTGCCACTATGGACTTTTAGGCTTATGGAATGTTTACAATATGATCTTTTAATAAATTTAAAAACTGTATTTTTACAGTGTCCTGCCTCATTTAATGTCCCATGACCATTGCCATTTTGTTTGTATGTATAATTAGGCATGCCGCAGTGGGTGCCTTCAGGTCATAACTGGTTTCTAACCGCATAGTGATAACTGACTCACACAGACCTATCTCTTATGACTTGGGCTTCAACAGCCAAGCCGTTAAAGCCAGTAACAGAAAAGCAGATTGGAACACTGAACCTGAAACAGTAGATACGGACGGTATTGTAACAGCCACAAAATATCTTCCAGAACCCCAGGAACATCTACTTACCATTTTATTCTTGGCCAGTTTGGAACCAAGAGAATCACTCTGTCTATTCACTGAAGCGGGCAAGGTAGGATTTTTTGGGGAGGAAAATGTATATTTTCAGGGAGAACTGATCCCATGGGGTCCTCAGGGCATGCGCCACAAAAGGCCCTGCAATCGAGACATGAACCTTTCTACCTTGTGGTTAAATCAGGATGCTAGAAAATCCACATCCATTGTCCCCCATCTCTGACAAATGTCCCAAACAATTCCAAGGGTGGGGACCACCATCCTGAGTTAAGCTGATGGTGGAGGAGAAAAGCTGCCTGTCAATTTTCCACACTTGGAATGTGTGGTGCCATTCAGGCTTAAACATGACATTCTGTCTACTACAGAATCAGGTCTGCTTCTCTTTGTGCAGACCGACCTCCGATTCTGCCCTGGTGGTTAATATAAACCACTTCCATGGCACTGTGATTGAACCCATGTCAGCAGTCCCTGAAGGCAGTATGTCCACTTGCAAAAGGGTGAGGTAAAAGGCTCTGAGTTCCAAAATATTGATGGGAAGTCATATTTACTTATTTATTATATACACAGCACTGTTGCCGACCTGATGACACCTTCCAAGCTCAAGAGGCTGGCAAGAGACTCGCACAACTCCAGTGCCAGATTGGATATTCATAATGCTACCAAGTCTGGCCTCTGCTGGCAGGTACATGGGTCAATACAAAGAAGTAGTCTGTTTGTCTCACACAGCCAGGATACTGTGTTGTAATGGCCCAGAGTGAATCTGAGCATACAACACCTTGAAGGAGGCCACCAACAGATCCAGGACCCTCATGCATAACGGCACTCAGGTTCAATGATGGAATAGGAGTGTCCATGCCTGAGATTCAGCAACATGATTTTTGTTGGAGTAGAAACACTTAAGCCAGTCATATTCAGGACAAGGTCCAGGATGCGTGCGAGTTATGGCATATTGTTGGAGGTTAAGGATCTAGCCAAAGGCCTGCAACAGTGGAGCCGTCTGCTGAATGTTGTGGGACAGATCCTGGCCAGATAGGGCCTTCAACAGTAGGTCATCGAGGTGCCCCAAATATTTACCCAAAGAACAAAAAAGAGCAAGTACCAGAGAAAATACCTTTATGCAGATCCGAGGAGCCATGGAGAGGCCAAAGAGAAGCACCACATATTAAAAGTGCTGCTCGCCTAGGGTAAAACCCAGAAAGTATTGATGCAGAGGATAAATGGGGGCATGCAAATAAGCATCTGTGATGTACAGCAAAGCCAGGAAACCCCTTGTTGAAGGGAGGTGATGACTGACCTTGCAGATTTCATGTGAAATTTCATGATTCTCAAGTAACTGTTAAGAACTTTAAGGTCCAAGATGGCGCCCACGTCTCCACTGGGTTTTAGAAGCACAAATACAGTGCATCCGGAAAGTATTCACAGCGCTCTACTTTCTCCACATTTTGCATCTGTGCATCTCAAGGATAATCAGTGGAAACAGGATGCACCCAAGCTCAATTTTGAGTATTATGGTAAAGGCTGTGAATACTTATGGGTTCAAAGTGTTTATCTGAGCCAGAGGGATCATCTTCCACTTTGGTCAGAAGTACAAATGTGGATGTCCCATGTATTGGTGTTCACACCAGAAGCCTTGTTGACTCATTGAGCGTATGCCCATTTTGAGTCCATTCACAACCGTTGGTGGTCGTTTTGTATACTCACTCAACATTTGATGTCACGAGGAGCACGTTTTTCTTCACTTGATCCAGTTCATTTCTTTTCACCATTATTCATCTCTTCACTTTATGGACTTAACAACATTTTAACTGACTGAGCGTCAGTTATTGGCCTTGAGCAACCCCACTACTAATACTCATTGAAAGAGGAAAGGTGGATGACCAGGAGGTCAGCGTGGACATAAGCCCATTGTGAGAGGATTGGGGGTTACCCCGCCAGGGCAGAAGGGCAGGGCATTCACTTCCACACGGGGACCAACCCTTCCTAACACCAGTTTTACCCAGTTTAGAAGGGGCCTTCAAGGACTGGGTCACATTGGTACAGATCACCTCTGCCCTGGACCAGTATAGCAGCCTGTAGCTAACCCAGCATGCAATACATGCCAAGGTGGACTCCTAACAAAATATCAAGTTCACAAAGTACCTTTAAAGGTTGGCATGCATCTTCTCTTGTGGGGTAATGGTACGGCCTCCTGAAGCTCTCACTTAGGGCACCAATCTGGAAACGGTGTAAGATGCCAGACGCAGTCATACCAGAGCAACAAATGACCGATAAAATAAAATCCCCACTAGAGTGTAGAGAGAAGAGAAGACACCCAATACCTAAAGGCACTAGCGATAAACTGAAGCTTACTGGGAGTGGGAGGAGTTATAGGGGTGGCCTCACAGTCCTTTTTGCCAGTGTCCAATTACCTGAAGGTACTTGCCTATAACCTAGTTGTCTCTGAATCTGCCTGTGTCTTGTACTGTATGATTAGGAAATTACAATTTCTAGCAAAGAGTAAAAATATGAGGTAGGACCATCTAGCTTGACATTTCTATCTTAAGAACAGATATCTTTCAGAAACTCCCAAATACCTGACACAATTCTAAGCTACTTCAGTGTTTTGAAAGCCTCACCTGGATTTTCTTCATCAGTACCATCATCATCATCATCATCATCCCACCGATTCTCTCTAGACAGCAAAGGGTTTTGAGATTCTGAAACTGTTCTCATTGGAAAGGATAGTCCATCTCCAATACTAAGAAAAAATAAAACAAATACACAGAACAGTGTATAGTGATGTAAAGAATACAATGCAGAAGAAACATTAAAAACAAGTTAAACGCATGTATTTCTTCTCATCGATTTGAACTCTTTAAAGATCATCAACCTGAATTATAATATTGCCTTGCATCCACCACTCCTTCCCTCCACAAATCTTGCTTTTTTCTCTCTCTCCTTTGTTTAGGGTTGTTTTTTTTATTATATTAACGATCTGGCCAGCCTATGAGTTTGACTTGCAGTTTGTCCGCTCTGCCTCTTGGGCTATGTAAAGTATGTCATATATCCCAGTAGGCTTAGCCTTTCATTGAGATAAGAGAGGGGGTAGGGGCTAGCAGCATGTCATTGGAGAATCAGCAGCTGAATCCAGAAAAGCTGGAAGCTTTCTGATGACTTAACCAGAGAAGATGGTAGTTCGGGACTGATCATGGGCAGAAGAGAAAGGGAGGGGTGGGGGGTGGACAAAGTGAAGATCGAATTTAATATGAACAAAATGACTGCAGAATTACCAACTTTGACAAAATCTGGACCCTTAGGGTTAGGCTTTAACACACACACACACACACACACACGTATTACGTGCAACCCCTTGGGGATGTTAGGCTCCACATGTCAGGCACCCTATACCATGTAAGCTGACCAACACCACCATAAAATATTATTAAAAAAAAAAAAAAAAAAAAGTATGCAAAAACCTGCTAGCCTACCTTGTGAAGAGAGGAATTAACCATAGATTTTTCTGCTTCCCAAACACTTGCTCCAAGTTCTTTCTAATGCCCAGGTGGAAGCCATTTTTATCAGGACCACTGTGAAACACTGGGGTCGAGAAGGCCTCTATAGAAGGTAAGAAAAAGGACAAAAGCAGTTATTACAAATATCTCTTTCTCAGCTCACACAGTTCCCATTTTATTTTAGACTATATAAAAAGAAAATATTCAATCGAAATCTGTTACAATTAAGTAACTATATTACTGGTGCCCAACACGTGGCAGAAGGGTGGGGGGGGGGGGGGGTTAATATCACAGACACCAGTTCTGGGGGATATTATTGCGTCCATTGGACACCAATGTTGGCAGTCATGAATACATTCGCTGGCACCAATGCTGGGTATAATTGTACTCCCAACTTCTTCAGTGTTAATTGCGATACACTGCAAAACATGCAGCTGGACAGAAATTTGAGATGCAAAAATGTGCTGCTATTGTGCAGCCCTCTGGAAGTGTCGGGGGCCCCATTTGAGGGCCTTTGTAATTTTCAAGTTGCCCACCACTGAACTATATAAATTTAACCACTTCCCGCTCACCATATAGCAGAATGAAGGCCGAAAAGTAGTCAAGTTATCCTGACTGGGTGTCATATGATGTCCAGCAGGATGAACCAGTGGTACGGTGCGACGCTCTGACACAGCGCATCTCCGATCTTGGTAAAGAGCTTATGACATAGGCTCCTAACCATGTAATCAGCTGTGTCCAATAACAGCTGGTCACATCGTAACCAAGAAGTGCTGTTTATCGGCTTTTTCTCTATTCGTGCTGACAAGAGCCAATCAGCGGCTCTTCTGACGGGGGGTGGTGTGCACGATTAATCAGTGCATTGATTATCAGTGCAGACCCACCAGGGATGAACACAAAAGCAGGAGAAAAAAAAAAATTATTTACATTTTTATTTGTTTAGCAAGAAATGAAAACTCATTGGCGATCAAATGACACCAAAAGAAAGCTCTATTTGTGGGGGAAAAAAATAAAAAATGAAGTTTGGGTACAGTGTTGCATGACTGCGCAATTATCATTCAAAACGAGACCGCGCTGAAAGCTGAAAATTGGCCTGGTCAGGAAGGGGGTGGCCAGTATTGAAGTAGTTCAAGAGGTGCTCCAGCAGTGTTCATTTTGGCAGAAAATTTTGTTTTAGTCTTAGTCTTTTGACTAAAATGGCACTTGCCGTTTTGGTCACATTTTAGTCTTCTGCAATTGTTTTAATCTACTAAATCTCCAGTACATTTTAGTCAACCAAAACTAAAATCTAACGGTGTAGTTAAATGCATTATTTAAGCATTCTCTACAATTGCCAAACTCATTATATACTGCTGGAGTGAAAAAAACGAATATACGAAAACTCACACAAAAACAGAAATCAGGTATTACTGTGTATTTCACAACAATAAATATCCTGCCCTTCTGAAGGCAAAAAGATGGGCATTGAAACTGCATGCATGTCTTGATCTATAAATTCTTGGCTATAAATTCAGACATTTTCAGGCAAAACACATGACCGAGCTCCAGATGGCCAACATTCTAGAGAAAGTTTCCTAATGGTAACTGTAGGCCAACTATAGTGACGATTTGACATTAACTGCAAAGTTCCATTGCCTTTACGAGACAATTGCGTTACAGTGAAGATGGATTTCAGTAGTTTTATCCCAATGGTTGCAATACTTTGCTAACACCCTTTTAAAATTTTCTCCAAAAGGCATATGTAATAATAAAACAAGCAATAAGGGGGGGGCGTGACCGGAAGCCAGCCTGGAAGGAAGCATCCCCTGAGAGCTCCTCTCCAGCCCGCAGCACTTAGGCAGAAAACCGGGGGATTCTGCAGCCATCCATGGGCGGTTCGCGGACCACCAGATCCACAAAGGCACGGGGATCATCCCAACCCCCGCCAGGCTCCTCCACGACCTTCGAGCGCTACTTTAAGCCACCCGACATGCCGCCGGGTGAAGGGGACAAGATGGCGCCGGACGCGGCCACGTTCAACACAGGGACATCTCCCCCTCGCTCACCTCAGACCAGCCATCCAGAGCCATCCCCGACCCGATCGCAGACCTCGGCCTCCTCTGAGAGCCCGGATGGCTCCCAGCAACGGGTGAGTGGAACCCCGCACCCCTGCCCCCCTGCCGCGGACCATGCGGCACAGGCCACAACCATCCCCGACCCCCGGGACCGGGACACCCAATGTACGGGGGCCTTCCCCCGTCTGCTCCGCACCGCCCCGGATCAGGACTTCCAAAACGGGGCCCAGCACTCCTCCTCTCCCACGTTCACTGGGGAGGACTTTCCGGCTCTCCAAGCCCCCACCAACTCCCAGGCCTCCATGAGCTCCCCAGAGCAGGGCAGCGTCTCAGCCAGCGCTAGGCCTCAATACACCTCCCCTGCAGCCAGGGGACAGATCCATCAGGCCATCCAGCCCGAGGTCGGAGATCGGAGAGGGATCTCTCCCCCTTCATATGCAGCCATGGCCAGCAATAGCACCCCGTGGCACGGAGGGGCCCCCACCTCACTGGGGGATCAGGCTGAGGCCTGGTCCGAACCATGGGACTCATCCCATCAACCCCCCCCCCCCCCTAGAGCCCAGAAGGCACGCAGAACTGGTCTCCAGCCACCGACCGTCCCCCACCGATCCACTTTATAACCCCACTGGCACCAGAGGAGCTCCCCAATATCCTCCCCCGCCATGGCAGTCCTATATGCAGGCCTTCCCCACGAAAGAGGATTTCAAACAATTGATTGAAGACGTTAAGGCGACATGCCGCACTGAAATACAGGCCCTACACACAGGCCTCAAGCACTTAGCTGACAGAGTGGAGATGGCGGAGGAGGAGATACAAGAGACTAAACTGGCGGTGCACCGCACCCAAACTCAGGCATCAGACCATCACCTTATGCTCAGGGACATGCAGCGGCACATTGAAGACCTGGACAATAGGGGGCGCCGCAACAATATCCGCATACGCGGTCTCCCCGAAGTCGACGGGGCGGAGGACCTCCAGCTGACCCTCCAGAATTTATTCAACGACATACTGGGCGCACCAGCTGACAAGCCCATTGAGATGGATAGAGCCCACAGAGCCCTTAAGCCAAAGGGTCCTGCCTCCAAACCGCGCGATGTTATATGCCGTGTAAACTCCTACCCGATGAAGGAAGCTATAATGCGTAAAGCGCGCCCCATTCGCAACCTAATCTTTCACAACAACCCACTACAGCTCTACCCGGACCTCTCCTGGATCACCCTGCAGAAACGACGGCTACTACAACCCCTGCTCCGTACCTTACAGGACAGAGACATTGTCTACCGATGGGGCTTTCCCTTTAGCCTGTCCGCCACCCACCAGGGGACCTCTGCCACCTTGCGTTACCCGGAGGACCTAGACGCCTTCTGCAGAACCCTGGACATCCCCGTCCCCCAGTTGCCGGATTGGGACCTTGTGGCCACGCCACCCCCTCCACCAGTGGTCTGGCAGAGAGTCCCCCCGCCCAGACGCCCCAGGGGACGTGACCCTGCCCGAAAATCCCCCAGGCACAGCCCCACCTGAGACGGCCGCCCTGGCCACAAGAGCCGCCCAGAAATCTACATGAAGCCCTCTTGATTTATTTTTATTTTTTTTTGTTATTATTCAGTTATTTTACCCCCCGGTTGCCCCAGCCCTACCTTAACGCTACACATCGGGCCTGTCTTGGACGAGACACCGTAGAGGCTGCCCTTCTGAGTACGGACCCCCCCCATGGCTGATAGCCTGAGAGTTCCTTCCTTCCCAATCCCCCTAGTGGAACCTCTCCACGCCACCCCCTTGCCCCCCCGACCCACATTTTTGGACATTTCGGCCGGGAGGTCCTTAAGGAACTGTTGGGACCTGAGGGCCCCTAGGCCACTCGGGCCCACGTTGTTGAATGTTGATGTGTGCTTTTTTTGGTCTTTTGCTCTCATCTTTCTCTTTCTTTTCAGACACCTCTCTCTCCCCCCCCCCGCAGGCAGGACCCGACGGCGCGTCCAGGTGGCTGTCGGCCCGGCGGCTCCTCCACTCGCCCTCCCAGAACCGAATGCAACGCATCTGACTCCAGCTAAGTATGAACCACGGTCACTCCACCCACAGTATGGCTAAGTTACTATCCCTGAACGTCCACGGGCTTAACTCCAACAGGAAACGTCATCTGGCACTTAGGGAATTTAGGCAGTCAGGGGCGGAGATAGTAATGGTACAGGAGTCGCACTTCTCTAAGGGCGACTCCTTTGCGTTCGCGTCCAGATATTTCCCCTTAATATATCAGGCCTTTAGCTCACGGAAACGGGCAGGGGTAGCAATTTTGGTAAAAAAGGGCACCCCCTTCACCTGCACAGATTCCTACATAGACCCCCTAGGCCACTTCATTATACTGCGGGGAACGTGGCACTCACGGGACATAACCCTATGCACGCTGTACGCCCCCAATGCACATCAGCATAGATTCCTAGGTCGGGTTTTTGCTCGTCTGGCCAGATCCCCCCACGACCTATTGGTAGTGGGAGGGGACTTTAATCTACCTCATTCGGCTACCTGGGATCGCCTGGTGGTGAATCCTCGGGCCTCGCAGGCAAGGGCCTTGCGGGACTCTAGGCTCTTCCGTCAGCTAACGAGGAGGCATGCTTTGTTTGATGCTTGGAGGGCGCTTCACCCAGGGGACCGCCAGTTTACATTTTACTCATCCCCCCACCATACGCACTCGCGCATAGATTATTTCCTACTAAACAACACCACGTTACGTGTTACTGAGACAGCACGGATTCTGCCCATCTCCTGGTCCGACCATGCCCCCATTACCTTGACCCTTGACCTGAACGCCCCCACCCGTAGGCCCTATAACTGGCGTCTAAATGATTTCCTTCTCAAGCACACCCCCTCTAAAATGGAAATAGACTCTGCCCTTCAACTCTACTTTAACGAAAATGACACCCAGGACATTTCCACTGCCACTCTATGGGCCGCGCATAAAGCGGTAATCAGAGGACGTTGCATGGCCATCTCTTCGGCCCTAAAACGGAACGCTGAGTCGGCTAGAGAGCAGGCGGAAACGCAGCTCCGAACCCTAGAAAATCGCCTACTGACCTCACCCTCCCTAATGCTCCTTAAACGTATCGCCCTGGTACGGTCAACACTCCGGGACCTGGCGCTGGGTCGAGTCGAGAAAGCCCTAGTTCGCCTACGACAGGTATACTATGACAAGGGCAACAAGGCGCAAGCTTTATTGGCAAGGAAACTAACAGACCGCGCACTCGCCTCCACCCCGCACCAGGTCCAGGACAGATCGGGTAATATTGTATCACACCCCCAAAGTATTGCGGATGCATTCGCAGCATTTTACGCGGACTTGTACAACAAGCCAGAAATCCCCCATAACCCCCCCTCCCCGGACCTGTTAGATAGGATGACACGATACCTGACACAGGCGGGCATCCCTCGGCTAAAACCGGAGGACCTGGCCTCCCTAAACGCTCCCATTACAGGAGAGGAACTGACCTTGGCCATTAAGGCCCTACCCGCTCGCAAATCCCCAGGCCCAGACGGGTTCCCATACGAATATTACAAGACCTTCCTCCCCACACTCCTTCCCCATATGACGAAGCTCTTCAACGCCTTTCTACAACGCACCCCCATCCCACAAGACATGCAGCGATCATTTATCACCCTTATCCCTAAACCAGACAAGGACCCCGCATTATGCGCCAGCTACAGGCCAATAGCCCTGCTGAACTCAGATCTTAAGATCTTTACGAAGGTCCTCTCCCTCCGCTTAAACGTAGTCTTACCCTCCCTGGTCCATAAAGACCAGGTGGGCTTTGTCCCCCTCCGCCAAGCGGGAGACAACACGAGAAAGGTGATTGACCTAATTGACGTGGCGGGCAGGGAGGGCTCGGAGTCCTTGCTCCTGAGTCTAGACGCAGAAAAGGCGTTTGACCGCCTTGGCTGGCCCTTCATGCTCGCCACGTTAAGACACATGGGTTTTGGGGGACCTTTCCTCCAGGCGGTCCGACACCTCTATACTAATCCGATTTCACAGGTGAAAACTCCCTTTGCCACTTCATCCACCTTCCCCGTTACTAATGGCACTCGCCAGGGGTGCCCTCTGTCCCCCCTCCTCTTCGCCCTTTGCATAGAACCTCTAGCAGCAACGATTCGCGGCAACCCGGATATTCGGGGTATCCCAGTAAGGGGAAGGGAATTTAAAATTTCCCTCTTTGCCGACGACATCATTCTGACCTTGACGCGTCCCCGCATCTCCTTACCCAACTTACAAAGGGAACTGGAACGCTACGGGGTCCTTTCGGGTTATAAAACCAACACGTCCAAGTCTATGGCCATGCCAATTAATATGCCCGGACCCGAGGCCTTGCACTTACAGTCCGTTTTCCCGTACCACTGGGAGCGAACCTCCCTGAAATACCTGGGGGTCCAGCTCACCCCGAACTTCGCATCCTTGTACCAGGCCAATTTTCCCCCCCTATACAGCTCAATAAGGGCGTTGATCCATAAATGGAAGTCTCACCAGATATCCCTTTTGGGCCGGATAGCAGCCATAAAGATGGTGATCCTGCCAAAACTGCTGTACCTTTTCCAGACCTTACCAATCCCGGTCCCGTACGCTCACCTGCGCGCCCTACAAGCGGACCTCCTCCGGTATGTGTGGAACTACAAGCGCCACAGGATCCCACGTTCGGTCATGACGGCCGCGCGCACCGAGGGAGGACTGGCCTTCCCTGACCTGGTCAAATATTACCAGGCCTCGCAACTTCGAGCGGTGGCATCTTGGTTTCCCCAGAAGTCCTACAACAGGTGGACGGAGGTGGAAAAGATTTGGCTGGCCCCAATACACCCCAATAATCTTTTATGGAACGCAAACGCGACGGTGGAACCCGGACGTTTGCTGGGTTCCATGCGGCAGCTGCAAAGTACCTGGAGGAGGCTAGCCCAAGACTGTCGACTCACGTCTGATAGCTCCCTGCTGACCTCCTTCCTCTATAACCCTAAACTACCGACGAGTCTCACCCACCAGATGTCATGGCCCTGGGCATCGCGAAATCTGTTTCACTTTGGTCACCTAGTAGACCCCAGATCCCGCACCCTGCACTCCTTCACTGAGCTCCAAGCCAAACACGACATTCCACGACAAGCCTTTTTCAGCTACCTACAGATCCGCCACTACGCCCACACGATGGCCCCCCGGCTCCTTTTCTCAAAACCGACCCCATTTGAGCGCATCATACTCGAGGGCACAGCCCGCAGGGGCCTCATATCAGATATCTATCAAATTCTAAATGAATACCCCTTACAAACTAAAGGCAAACACACCTACATGCTCCGTTGGGAGAAGGAGCTGGGAGGGGAGCTCGAAGAGGATGAGTGGAGGGCGGTCTGGAGGCAGGCGGCCAAGAGCTCAATCTGCACCCCTATAAGGAAAATACATATAAAGTGCTGTTCTTTTGGTACCTGACCCCAGACGTCCTCCACAGGATTTATCCTTCCACCTCTGACCGATGCTGGCGGTGCAACCAGGCCAGGGGCACATTGTTCCACATTTACTGGACCTGTCCATTGATAGTCCAGTTTTGGACTCGGGTGCAAGAGCTCCTGACCCGCCTCGTGGAGGCACCCATACCCCTCTCCCCGAAGCTGTTCCTACTGGGCCTATCCCAACCCCGCATAGCTAAACCCTATAAGAAACTCCTGAGACACATAACCACAGCTGCGAGGTGCCTGATAGCACTTTATTGGAAGAAACCAACGCCCCCACCCCAGGAAGCCCTTTATGCTAGGGTCAAGGATGTAGAGCTTATGGAAAAAATGACAGCTAGGATTCGGGATAGGCTGGAGGACCATGACCTGGTCTGGGAGAGGTGGCATTCGGTGGAGGACCCGCCGTGAGCTGACAACAGACCACCAAGGTACACTACCTCACCCGACACTCCTGCCTGCTCCCCCCCCCTCCCCTTCCCCCAGTCTCCCCCCTTCTCTTTCTTTTTTCTCTCTCTCCTCCCCCCTTTTTTTTCTTTTCTCTTCCTTCCCCATCTTCTTCTTCTACTCTACCCTCTCACTTCTTCTCCTCTCCTCTTTGTTACCTAGTTGTTTTATACGTTACTGAATGTATAACCAAGAATGTGGCCGCTGTGTAAGCACATTCAGCTGGAATTTTTGTATTACCTCTATTATCTTACACTTGAAATGCTGCTACATTCTGTATTGACCTTTTTTCGAAAATAAAAAATTGTTATTTGGAAAAAAAAAAAAACAAGCAATAAGACAAAAAGAAACCAGCCACAGCCTACTACCCCAGAAAATATTTGCATCTTAGTCTACAGCTTAGGGCAGGATTTAAAAAAAAAAAAAAAAAAAAAAAAAAAACATTTATTCCTCCTTCTCGCACAGTTAGACCTTTCCTAAAGGTCTTGGAATCTGGTAAAGGGGTTGTAAATCCTTGTGGTTTTTTGCCTCCAGAAGAGTGCGTCGCCCACGTTCAGACTCCAGAAGAGTGCGTCGCCCACGTTCAAACTCCAGAAGAGTGCGTCGCCCACGTTCAAACTCCAGAAGAGTGCGTCGCCCACGTTCAGACTCCAGAAGAGTGCGTCGCCCACATTCAGACTCCAGAAGAGTGCGTCGCCCACATTCAGACTCCAGAAGAGTGCGTCGCCCACATTCAGACTCCAGAAGAGAGTGTGACGCTCACGTACAGAATCCAGAAGAGTGTGACATTCACATTCAGTCTCCAGAAGAGTGTGACGCTAATGTTGAGACTCCAGCAGAGTATGATGCTTATGTGCAAACTCCAGTAGAGTGTGATGTGCACATTGGGGCTGTACCAGACATTGTGACTCCAACAAAATGCCAGGCGGACCCTGGAAACATCTCCCCTGGTAAAGATAGGAGCAAGGTTACAAGAAAGGATAAGCAGATACTGGTGGTAGGGGATTCAACTATTAGAGGGACAGAGAGGGAAATCTGTCACAAAGACTGTCACCTCCGAACAGTATGTTGTTTACCAGGCGCTCGGGTTCGGGACATTGCAGATCGGATGGAAAGATTGTTGCGTGGGGCTGGGGAGGACCCAGCTGTCTTGGTACATATTGGTACCCATGACAAAGTTAGAGGAAGATTGAGCATTCTACAAAATGATTTCAGGGACATAGGGACTATGTTGAAAAAAAGGACCTTCAAGGCAGTATTTTCAGAAATACTGCCTGCACCTCAAGCCACACCACAAAGGCAGCAGGAGCTTAGAGAGCTTAACAAGTGGCTGAGGAACTGGTGCAGAGAAGAGAAGTTTGGATTCATGGAGAACTGGTCTGACTTTGCAGTTGGTTACCGGCTCTATAGAAGAGATGGACTGCACTTAAATGGGAGGGGTGCAGCTTTTTTGGGAGTGAAGATTGCCAAAAAGTTGGAAGAAATTGTTAAGACTCCAGAAGAGTGCGCCGCCCGCGGTTCAGACTCCAGAAGAGTGCGCCGCCCGCGGTTCAGACTCCAGAAGAGTGCGCCGCCCGCGGTTCAGACTCCAGAAGAGTGCGCCGCCCGCGGTTCAGACTCCAGAAGAGTGCGCCGCCCGCGGTTCAGACTCCAGAAGAGTGCGCCGCCCGCGGTTCAGACTCCAGAAGAGTGCGCCGCCCGCGGTTCAGACTCCAGAAGAGTGCGCCGCCCGCGGTTCAGACTCCAGAAGAGTGCGCCGCCCGCGGTTCAGACTCCAGAAGAGTGCGCCGCCCGCGGTTCAGACTCCAGAAGAGTGCGCCGCCCGCGGTTCAGACTCCAGAAGAGTGCGCCGCCCGCGGTTCAGACTCCAGAAGAGTGCGCCGCCCGCGGTTCAGACTCCAGAAGAGTGCGCCGCCCGCGGTTCAGACTCCAGAAGAGTGCGCCGCCCGCGGTTCAGACTCCAGAAGAGTGCGCCGCCCGCGGTTCAGACTCCAGAAGAGTGCGCCGCCCGCGGTTCAGACTCCAGAAGAGTGCGCCGCCCGCGGTTCAGACTCCAGAAGAGTGCGCCGCCCGCGGTTCAGACTCCAGAAGAGTGCGCCGCCCGCGGTTCAGACTCCAGAAGAGTGCGCCGCCCGCGGTTCAGACTCCAGAAGAGTGCGTCGCCCGCGGTTCAGACTCCAGAAGAGTGCGTCGCCCACGTTCAGACTCCAGAAGAGTGTGTCGCCCACGTTCAGACTCCAGAAGAGTGTGTCGCCCACGTTCAGACTCCAGAAGAGTGTGTCGCCCACGTTCAGACTCCAGAAGAGTGTGTCGCCCACGTTCAGACTCCAGAAGAGTGTGTCGCCCGCGTTCAGACTCCAGAAGAGTGTGTCGCCCGCGTTCAGACTCCAGAAGAGTGTGTCGCCCGCGTTCAGACTCCAGAAGAGTGTGTCGCCAACATTCAGACTTCAGAAGAGTGTGTCGCCCACATTCAGACTCCAGCAGAGTGCGACACCCTGTTTAGGCTCCAGAAGAGTGCGATACTCCCGTTCAGGTTCAAGCAGAGTGCGACACTCCCGTTCAAGCTCCAGAAGAGTGGGCCATTCAGGCTCCAGGAGATTGGGGCGATCAGGCTCCAGCAGAGTGGACCGATCAGGCACTACCAGAGTGGGCCTTTCAGGCTCCAGTGTGGGCCGACCACGTCCAGGCTCCAGCAGAGTGGACTGTTCAGGCTCCAGTAGAGTGCAACACCCCTGTTCAGGCTCCAGTAGAATGCGATACTCCCGTTCAGGCTCCAGCAGAGTGCGACACCCCTGTTCAGGCTCCAGAAGAGTGGGCCATTCAGGCTCCAGGAAAGGGGGGCGATCAGGCTCCAGCAGAGTGGACCGATCAGGCACTACCAGAGTGGGCCTTTCAGGCTCCAGTGTGGGCCGACCACGTCCAGGCTCCAGCAGAGTGCAACACCCCTGTTCAGGCTCCAGTAGAATGCGATACTCCCGTTCAGGTTCCAGCAGAGAGGGCTGTTCAGGCTCCAGAAGAGTGGGCCATTCAGGCTCCAGCAGAGTGGGGCGATCAGGCTCCACCAGAGTGGACCGATCAGGCACTACCAGAGTGGAAAAAGCTTGACACTGACTGGCCCCCCAGTCTCCCTTTTTTACTCACTTGAGCCCATTCATTCCCCTGGAGACATGCTCTACCTCTCTGGCCGGGGTTCTCAGCTCTTGATTGGATAGATTGATAGAAGCACAGCCATTGGCTCCCGCTGCTGTCAATCAAATCCAATGATGCAGGTGGGGTCGAGTTCAGCATTCTGTGTCTATAGACGCAAATGCTGGACTCAGGAGCATGGCCGCATGGTAACCCCCAGGGAAAAACTCTTCTCCCAGGGGGTTAACCAATGCAGGGAGGAGCCGCTGGGGGACCCCAGGAGATGCAACTCTGTGCAAAACAAACTGCACAGTGGAAGTATGTTTGTCATATGACGGCCGCTCAGAACAACATTTTTCTAGGACACAGTGTGCCCCGATTACAATTAAAGCGGTTGTAAACCGCATAAACTTTTTTTTTTTTCCCAAACCTGCAATGCAAAAGGCATAATAGGCTAGTATGCACCGCATACTAGCCTATTATGAAATACTTACCTGGGAACGAGGTGTGTACCACTTACCTGGTCCACGCCGAGCAGGATGTTATCTTGCTCCGGCGTGTCTTCAGGGTATCGCCGCTCCAGCGCTGTGATTGGCTGGAGTGGCGATGACGTCACTCCCGCACGTGCGCGCGGGAGATTTAAAATCGGCAGGGTCCGGCGGATGCCGGTCCTTCAGCCGTGGGAATATTGCAGGGGGAATATCTCCTAAACCGTGCAGGTTTAGGAGATATTCTCCTTACCTACAGGTAAGCCTTGTTATAGGCTTACCTGTAGGTAAAAGTCCAAATAGTGGGTTTACAACCACTTTAAGTGCCACCAACCAGTGCCCAAACGTGATGCCAGTTAGTGCTGCTTTTTTCAAAAATGTTGGTCTATTTTTTTATTTAAAAAAACAAACCTATGAGTGATTAAATATCATCACCAAAGCTCTAATTGTGTGAAGAAAATGATAACATTTTCACATGGTGTAGCATGACCGCGTAATTGTCATTCAAAGTGTGACAGTGCTGAAATCTGAAAAATAGCTTGCGCAGGAAGGGGATTTAAGTGCCCAGTATTGAGGTGGTTAATATCCCTCTTGGCAGAGCACATTCCGATGTTCGCTGGAAGCACAAGAATTTTCAGAAGTTTTCTGATGTACAAATATTTTGCCAACGCTCTGCAAAAGCGAGAGACCAACGGTACACCAACAGCGCTGCTATATGGACCTTCAGCGTACTGAGCGCTAGACCTTTATCAGCACCCTGCTGTAGGAACTCAAGAATAGTCGGTGTATCCATCTTTTGTCTGTTACTTTCAGCGCACCAGCTGTTAAACCTTCTCCAGGTCTTCCGGTAGATGGCCCTGGTGTTCGGCTTCCTAGCACTCAGAAGCGTTGCCACCACTTTATCTGAGAGTCCTTTGGATCGCAAGATGTCTTCCTCAGTAACCAGGCCGGCCATTTTAAACCTTGTCTTCGGCCTGTCAGGTCGTTCCTGTGAGGAAGTATCCACCGTTCTTCTAGTGAGAGACTGAGGCTCTTGGGCCAATATGGTGCTATCAGTATGAGTTTTGTCAGCTCTTGTAGGAATTTAGCACATAGCACATCTTGAAATCCCATAGGTTTTGGAGGGAGTCTATCCCAAGAGGCTGATCTTGGCTGATCTTGCTGGTTTAGCAAGAAGAAAGGATTCACCGAAGTGTTTTTCCGAGATGCAAAACAGATCTATATTTGGTGCTCCCCAGCGGGCTGTAATTTCCCTGAAACCTCTGGGTAGGATACCCATTCCTCTTGGGAGATCTCTTGGCGGCGGAAGTCTGCCACTTGGTTGTTTTACCCCTTTAGATGGACCGCCTCCAGCAATAGTAGGTTCCCTTCTACCTATCGACATATCTGGTTGGAGATGTGGCTTAGAGAGGGGCTCCTTGTGCCCCCTTGTTTGTTCACATAAGCCACTGCTGTGGCGTTGTCCGATAGTATCAGGCTGTGATGATTTCTTAGTTGGGTGGATGTGTCAGTGTGTTTATTTTAATATGTATTATTTTTTACAAATAATTATTTATTGCTATTTATTTTTTTCTTAGCCCTGTTGGGGGGCTTTGGTGAGATATCAGGGGTCTCAACAGACCTCTGACATCTCCCCTTTGAGACAGAGAAAGGGACTAAGGACACAGATTCCCCAGTCCCTTTCTCAGCTGCACTGGAAATGAATGGACAGGAGACAGAAGCTCCTCTCCATTCATAAACTGAAGCATCGTAAACACAGGTTACGATGCTCAGTTATATGAATGAACAGAGTCAGTGATCACTGACTCTGTTCATTCGGAAAATGTAGGACCTGGATTTAGCGGCTCTTACCGCCACTCTCCATCCTGACAGAGGGGGGAGAGCAGCGGCAAGAGAGAATGGTACAGGGCACGGAGGGGGGAGAGCAGCGCACACACACACTGCATTTTACCTGTGTGTTCTAATGCTTCATTCTACACTCTCATGCCTTTCAGCTTGTATTCCTGTCAATGAGTCAATCAGTAATCCTGTTTTGTTGCCCTAGAGGCCTAGTAACAAACTGTACTGCAGAAACACTTCTGCAGACAAGGGGTCCTTCAAGAGAGTGTGGGATAATGTTTACTAGTTATGCACAACCTAGAAAATACTGTGCAGACACTGCACACAGAATGTTCCTAATTAAGCAATAATCCCCCGCAATAAAGGCTCATAATTACTCAGGAGTTTGAGAAATCAATGAGTGGGTTGCCACAGCAACATACCATTATAATATTAGTGGCATTGCTGCTGCTTTCAAGCACAGAATTGCAACATAGCAGTCACGGAAAGACTATCGTGCAGATACAGACTCATAACTGGCATGCTTTCAAAGAAGCAAGGGAAGGTGGGAGGTAATAATATTTAGGCCCTAGAAAATGATGCAGCTATTATAGGACATCCACAAATGCCATATAAGATGAATGATAGGAAAAGGAAGTATCGTTTTTGTCATGTTCCATTTGTGAGCATCTTATTTTAAAAAGCATACAAGCCGTTGCTCATGTCACTAAAGGGAACCTGCCATCTGGGCTGCATAATTCCAGGGCAGCAACTATAATCACAGTAGATCTGAACCTGCTGAAGTATAACTAAAGAGAACAATGACTGGGGCAACATATGGGCCTCCTCTTTTAGCTCCCTCGTCTCTCTAAGAGATCATCTGATTCAATTCAAGATGATACACCGGGGCATACTTTACCCCTCACAGACTACACAAAATTAATCCTGACTCCCCCCTGGGTGTTGGCGTTGTGGGGGGACTCCCAGAGACTTTGCCCATATTTTATGGGCATGCACGGCTATTGTCAGGTACTGGAAAGAGATATTGGCTTCCATAACTCAAAATTACAACAATACTAGTTACAACCTTCTATGGCAATCTGCATGTTAGGCTTGATAGAACAACTAAGCACTACAATAGCGGGATGCACCCTGGTGGCGTTGCTCCTATTCTATGCCTGCAAAGCCATAGCCCTCAGCTGGCGCAAACTTACACCCCTCCCCTCTCCCTGAAAAAACTGATCAACAGCTTAAGGGGTTTGTAAAGGATTTTTTTTTTATCTTAATAGCTTCCTGTAATTCTTCTCTGATCTCCACACTTCCTGGTTGTCTGTTTCCTGATAACCACAGTACTGGGAGCTTTCTCTCTGTGGTCACTAATCAAGGTGGTGCGATTACGGTGTCTAAAACCCCTCAGCACCAATCAGTTTCGTTTTCCAAACCATCACTGCCCTATATTGGCTCTGTGGCTCTGTACATCACAGAAGCAGGAAACAACATGCAAAAACGAAACTAGAAACTGCAGGTACATTATATGATTGATTTTTATCTATTTTTAATAATTTTTAAAAGGAATCAGTTAACCATTATGTCTCTATACCCTGTAAACAGTCATTTCAGCAAAAAAAAAAAATTATTTTACAACTCCTTTAAGCATATACAAAGACACTTCTGCCAATAGAGGCTGCCCTCAAAAATATGACAAGGTCTGGTCCAAATGGCTGGCAGATCCCTCTACAGCCTCCGAAGCCCCTAAACAAACCAGATGCCCAGAATACTACTTGCTAGAAAGTTAGTTGAGTACTGATGCATACTTATTTTCTTGCTCTCATCTATACATCCTTGACTAAAAGGCAAAACTTTTTAGTTTTGGAGAGAGGAGGATAAGAACACTGGTCAGATTTGTATTGCTGTCTTTGCCCCAGATAGGGAGCCTTGCACTCTCTATTAGTAAACATGACAATGATCACCGAAGAAAAATTTTAAATAAACCCCCAAATTTTGGATTGTCTCCAGAACAAGAATAGAAGGGAGATTTTTCAAAGGGGCCACTATAGTTCTATTGACTCTGGTGACAACCAGGGATTCCCTCACTTTGGAGGGATTTCCTCTCATTTCCTGGTTTGGCTATGGGGCAGACAGTGAAGGCAAATATTTCCAATGGGACATAGATGGCAAAAATAAAACCGACAGGGGTTATAACCCTACCTTACACTATCCAATATTAAAAAACAAAAATTGTCCTTTAGATCTACTTAAAAAACTCAATGTTGTCCATGTCTGGACCAATTTTTTTAATTTTAATCAGATTTATGGTTTGATTATATTTAATGTATGTTGAGGACAAATATTCACAGTTTGTTCGACTAGATACTGCACTAATAATGATCACTGCAGGATGGAGGCAATCATGAAAACAATCCTGTGCTCCAACCCAGCTAGGGCTGAGGATAGTTCATCCCTAGTGATAGAGGGTGAAGCAGCGGCTCAGATTGCCCGGGAGCCTCTGGTCCTTCAGGGGATACAACACTAGGGACACGGCTAGGTTCATCAGGAACTACTGATATAGGTGTGCCCTTCCCTGTAGGGTTAGTCCTGCTACTCTTTTTTGAAGACATTTACTAGCCACAAAAAGGGAGTACTTGGGTGTAGATTTAAACACACATCAGAAGGGAGACCCTTTAATAGGGCTCACCAAGCCCCTATGCAACAATCCTGCCAAGCACCTTTAGCCTGTCAAGCAACAACTGGTGACTCATTTGACCCGGGTAAGGAGAAATTAACCCCTGCAAATGCCTGGTTTTAGAGTCTGCTCTGTGTCGCACAACTGCCTTCTGGAAGCACTTCATGCTTGGCATACACAGCTTAAATAAGCTGGCTGTGCGCCGAAACATTCTGTGTGTGCGTACACATGCACATGCGCGGTCCCAGCAAATGGGCATGGCTGTATTCGCGTACACCACGAATCTCTATGTGCCCATAAGGGCTACTGCGCATGTGTGGCAAAGCCACGTGCGCCATGGTCGCCAAACAAACTGCCAAGTCCAGCGGTGCTTTTGCGAATGCATGTGCGTCATGGCCAGCAAACAACTGCTGTGCATGGCAGCACTCCTGCGAACGCACGTGCGCCATGGTGTACCAGGGCAAAATGGCAAACCATCGTGCACCATCATACAGGTAAAAAAAAGCCAGACACAAGCAAAGAAAAAAAAAAAAGGTACACTTTGTAAACACCCACAGCTAGCCCAAAAACTCCCCTGTATGGTCACTGCACACAGTTGACCGCCAGACACAGCCAGAGTAGTGTCCCCTGTCCTCCTTCACTCTACCTTTGACAGAGAAGATAGCAGGAAGCAGAGTATTTCTGGGCAGAGTGTGGGAGGATTCGTACAGCATTGAATGGAGGGTGGGTGGAGTGGGAGGCAGGGCATTTCTGGATCAACTTTTCGAGTTAACCAGCAGGTGATTGGCTGCAGGGCAGTCCTAGCAGCCAATCACTTGATGATTAATAAAAGTTAACCCTGGCAGGTCCCACACTGTTCAATGTTGTACTAAGCCTCCTACACTGCTTTGTCTGAGGTAGGAGAGTGAAGGGGGGCAGAGGACACTACTCTGGTTGAATGTGGGGGGGGGATATGTGACAGGGGGCAGTGACAGAGACTGGCAGCTCCTAAAAAGGCGTGACTGCAGGTCCGAATGGAACATCGTCTTGGTCCATATCGGGATCACCATAAAATGGAACCTATGGATTATTTTCTGTACCGTAGTTTACCACCATTACATGTGCATGCAGAATTTTATTGCGTGACATGTTAGGTATCCAATTCATTGGAGCAACATTATCTTATATTTTTTCAAAAGAATTGGGTATTATATTGCAGTTGTTAAACCGCTGTGCAAATATTGTGCAACATAAAAACTGCAAAAATGTTACCAATTTATTCTATAGGGCCTCGGCTTAAAAATAGGTTTGTGGGTTCCAAGTAATTTTCTAGCTAAGAATTCAGATTTTTACATGTATGAGAGAAATGTCAGAATTAGCCTGTGCAGCTAGTGGTCAATGTTTACAAAATATCCATTTCCACTTTTACATAAAAGATAGTATTCCTGTTGATCAGTGTGGGGGAAAAAAAGCCACCCTTAACTCCATTGGTTAGAGAAGAGAAAACCTTTTTGGCGGCACAAACACCCTATTCGGGTGATCCCATTTACCATATATCTCCTCTAAAAGTGTAACGCTATTAGCGTAAATTTGGGTACTAGGAGCGCAGCTTTACCTACTATGACAGCTGCGCTCCATTCACATAGACATCCGCGTCACTTCCGGTACGCGGACGTCTGCGCTCCACGCTGGAACGCGGAAGTGCGTTCCAGTGTGCGGCGCTCGGCGTGCATGGGAGACCGGGCTATTTAAACCTCCAGCACTGGCGACAGGTTGTTGGAATATTCCTGTTGGACCCTGTCGCCACCTGGAGACCCTCCACCAACTCACACCAACCTTGAAGTTCACTTGTGGGATACTTGGATCCAGATCTTATTTGCTATACTAGATAGATGGACCACCAGCTATACACCTGTGCTTATTATCCCAGTCTGGACTACCTCCTAACCGCAAGTATATAGAGTATATTACTGCATATTGGGATTACCATCTACTCCTGTGCAAACAGACCTGGTCCACACTACTTCTTAAACTGCATAAGCATATAGAGCATATTACTGCATATTGGGATTACCATCTACTCCTGTGCAAACAGACCTGGTCCACACTACTTCTTAAACTGCATAAGCATATAGAGCATATTACTGCATATTGGGTTTACCATCTTCTCCTGTGCAAACAGACCTGGTCCACACTACTTCTTAAACTGCATAAGCATATAGAGCATATTACTGCATATTGGGATTACCATCTTCTCTTGTGCAAACAGACCTGGTCCACACTACTTCTTAAACTGCATAAGCATATAGAGCATATTACTGCATATTGGGATTACCATCTTCTCCTGTGCAAACAGACCTGGTCTACACTACTTCTTAAACTGCATAATTATATAGAGCATATTACTGCACATTGGGATTACCATCTACTCCTATGCAAACTGACCTGGTCCACACTACCTCTTTAACTGCTTGTGTTTAAAGACTATTTTGTCATACAGTTAGTGTTGCTACCCATAGTCTGGACTACCTTCATCTCTCTCTTTCAGAAATACATATTAACTGTTGAGATACTTGCTCTAAATATATTGAGGTTTGCTTCTATATGTTATACCAGGAGTGCTAATTTCCTACATGACTCAAGTCCACTACCTATATATTCAGAAAGCACTTACTAAAGACTTATCCTTGTCATTTCTCTAGACAAAGGTTACTACATAGTTTAACAAGTATTAAACTATTACTACATGTTTTGCTCCAATCAGAGGATATGATGATATAGACCCCATACTCTTATAGTTCAGTGAGAGTAAGCTGGTGGTTAATTCTGATAGGCCTCTACAGCTGGAGTCTAAACTTGAGACAGAGTGTTCTCAGAATCAGGGTCGTAACAAAAAGAGGGTGCAATGGAAAGGCTTGTGAACTCTGAGTTGGTTGCAGTGATCCCAAAGAGGAATATCTGAATGAATGAATGATGACGACTCAGCTGGAGGTAACCTGAAGTGAGAACAAACCATCTCAGAAAGGGATTGTACAAACATCCTCTCAGCTTGAGAAACAAAAAGCTTATGAGTTTCCTCTGGCTTGGAGTCAGAGGTAGACACCACTGCTTGACCTTCCTTAAAAATTCTACTCCGACCACTTCCAGGATTTGTTCCTTCTGGGCCTGCCAATGCTACAGCCAACTCATCCTTTGTGACATAGGTTAAGGTCCCTGCAGTGCCACAATACCAAACACAGTGGCTCAGATGCACCAGTCACTTATGGTCTATCAGGAAATGTAAACACAGCAGGGCTATGTCTAGAGTGCTCAGGACCTGACTGCAGTGCACCTGCGCCCTTCTCAGCTGTGCTCCTCCTCCTCACTATCCACCCAGCCTAGAGAACAATCTGGCTGCCAATGTCCATCCCCAAAAGGTAGTATTCACATGTCCCAGAATAAAGAAGCTGCCTTTATTGCCGATATGCCAGCAAAACCCCCTGCTGCTGCACTTAAAAGCTTTACAATCTGAAACAGTCCAGTCCGCAATGCTCATGCACACGTGTCAACAGAGTAAAACCATGCAAGCCTCGATTACAGAGAAATACCAAAAACAAACCCTGAGCTCTCTTTGGACCAGGATAAACACTACACCAGTGTGCCAGCAGTGACATAAAACAAGTCCACTCACAGACAGCACAAGGGTTCAGCAGCAACCCAGGACACAGACCACTACCCTGCCCCCAGTGAAAGGAGGAAGGACCTCCAGGCAGCCCAAACATGGGTCATACTTAAAGAACCCCCATTGTAAAAGAACACTCACTTATTTCTTGCAACAGGATCCTGCCTAAAGGACAGGGACCCAGGACTTCACCCATCACGATGAGTTGTCACTACAGATCTTTCTCACATTGGGGTCAATTGCCCTGGACCAGTACAGCACCCTACCATAACACCTTGGTCAGTACCAAACCGCGCTGGGTTTTATAAACGCAGGGTGCAGCGCCAAAAAGGTTGCATTACAGGCAATCCCCGCTAAAACTTTGGTCTTCATCACAGCAGACCCGGGTACCATCCATCTTAGCCTCCCATCAATAAGAATAGATACTGTCAACTAATCTTATTCCCTGCTGGAATCACTTAAGAAGCTGGTCATATCATACAGATAGCTGCGCTTCAGTTACCATCACCTTCAACACACTGGTGGAAAATAAAACTGCAGCACTTCCTGTATGGGAAGAGTTACTGCATATAGGGAAGGACTTGCTGTCAGTGCCAGTGTACCTTCATCAAGAGGTGGCGCATTACCCAGCTAGTCATGATTTATAGCCTGCCATGTGTCCCGCGTCGTATGACACAGATAAGATTAGAACCTTACTGTCCAAACTATCAATGTGGTTTGAGCTTGTTACAAATTTAACATTTACACCATGTGTTTATTAACACAGGCCTTCAACACTACAGGAAATTGGAATCCATACTAAAGCAATAGGGTTAATGAACAGGAAACTGTGGAATATTTTTAAAGATGCAGTTCATACAGCAGACTTTATTTTATTGATTTCATTTTGTGGTTTAAGTTGTAACACAGGGGTGTTTTAGCGGCTTCTATTAGATTACATTTTAATACAGCCCGAAATTTGGTAATAGCGCAGGTGTTCCTAATTGGATAATATTCATAAAGAAAGCAATGTGAAATTCTCTACTCACTGGCGAGGAATAAATCCTTCATTTAAAAAACACATGCACCTGGAAGATTTGCCTGCAGTGAATATCTGGTGTTACCATCACATTAAAAACTGTTTGGGCCACCCTGGCCCCAAAACCCTATTTTTCTCAGAAGTCTTTGAACATAAAAGAGTACTGGTTCAGGTTGGTAATCCCAATAGAATTCTTTTAATCATATGCCCACTGAATGAAGGTCCCATTTCTGTAAAATTATACACAAATTATTATAATTAAATTAAGACCTGCCTACCAATGCAAGAAGTACCAAGCACCTTTGTCAAATTACACTAATGAAGTAGCTACATTTAAGTCTGTCTGTGCCAGTTAGTCTGTACTAGTTATGAGCATAATGTAAATTTACATAACCACATTGAAGGGCATTAATGTTCACCATATCTTTAGGAAATCTATAAATCTCCTTGGCAACGTGCATTAATAGGGTCACCCGCTAGCTGGATGATTTCCAATAGAAAAATAAATTTACAGCAGGTGTAGAATAGCACACACATAAAAGATGACAAGGTGGACTACAGTCGGCAGTTGATGTCATGCTTTTTTCCAATGATATAAAAAGGATAACGGATATTCTGGTTAATTTATTGTATTTCATGAAGTTTATCATTAACTTACCATCCTTTTCTCTAACATATTGAAAAACAATAATAGATGCATAGAATGTAGAGAAAAAGGAGACACGGTGTGTGTTCTTCCCCTCTTTTGGGGAAACCAATAAAAACATGCAAAGGCTTGCAATGCCAATTTGTGTGTTTAAGCAAACTTACATTTATAATTATAAGCTCTAGAGTTATAATGCCTCACAAATGGGCAAATGGTAATAGGAAGTTTACAATGCAGCTTACCAAGGGTAGTTCTGTTTAGACTCACTAACCAGCAATGATATCCAAAGAGAAACATTAGGCTCAAGAAGAACATCAAAGCGACAAAAAGCAGGAAAAGGACATGGAATTTTGCACGACTATTTGATAGCTCGCCCTGTGTAAAAAAATAAAAAAAATAATAAAAACATTTCAGCATTAATTTACATGTACCTACTGTGCACCTCTGCCTGTTAAATTACATCTTCTAAAAGTATCTAAACTAAAAAGGTAAACATTTTACAGTATCTCACAAAAGTGAGTAGACCCCCTCAGTTTTGTAAATATTTTATTATATCTTTTCATGTGACAACACTGAATAAATGACACTTGCTACAATATAAAATTAGTGAGTGTACAGCTTGTATAACAGTGTAGATTTGCCGTCCCCTCAAAATAACACCACACAGCAATTAATGTCTAAACCGATGGCAACAAAAGGGTACACCCCTAAGTGAAAATGTCCAAATTGGGGACAATTAGCCTCCCCGGTGTCATGTGACTTGTTAATGTCACAAGGTCTCAGGTGTGTTAAATTTGGTGTCAGCGCTCTCGCTTTCTCATACCGGTCCTTGAAAGATCAACATGTACCTCGTGGCAAGGAACTCTGAGGATCTGAAAAAAAAAAAAAGAAATGTTCCTCTACATAAAGATGGCCTAGGCTATAAGATTGCCAAGACCCCAAAACGAAGCTGCAGCACGTTGGCCAAGACCATACAGCGGTTTAACAGGACAGGTTCCACTCATCACAGTCCTCATGGTCGACGAAAGAAGTTGAGTGCACGTGCTCAGCATCATATCCAGAGGTTGCCTTTGGGAAATGGATAAATGAGTGCTGTTTGCATTGACGCAGAGGCTGAAGGGGTGAGGGGGGGTATAGTCAGCCTGTCAGTGCTCAGACCATACGCTGCATACTGCATCAAATTGGTCTGCATGGTTGTCATCCCAGAAGGAAGGCTCTTCTAAAGATGATGCACAAGAAAGCCTGCAAACAGTTTGCTGGCTGAAGACAAGCAGACTACGGACATGAATGACTGGAACCATGAACTGTGGTCTGATGAGAACAAGATAAACTTATGTAGTTCAGATGGTGTCAAGCATGTGTGGTGGCAACCAGGTGAGGAGGGAACCATGAATGCCAACGTGTACCTGACATAATGAAACTGAGCATGATCCCCCTCCCTTTGGAGACTGGGACCCAGGGCAGTATTCCAACATAATGACCCCAAACACACCTCCAAGACGACCACTGCCTTGCTAAAGAAGCTGAGAGTAAAAGGTGATGGACTGGCAAAGAAAATCTCCAGTCCTATTGAGCATCTGTGGGGCATCCTCAAACAGAAGGTGGAGGAGCACAAGGTGTCCAACATCCACCAGCACCGTGAGGTCATCGTGGAGGAGTGGAAGAGTGGAAGAGGACTCCAGTGGCAACCTGTGAAGCTCTCGTGAACTCCATGCCCAAGAGGGTTAAGGCAATGCTGAAAAATAATGGTGGCCACACAAAATATTGACAATTTGGGCCCAACTTGGACATTTTCACTTAGGGGGTGTACTCACTTTTGTTGCCAGCGGTTTAGACATTAAATCGCTGTGTGTTGAGGTATTTTGAGGGGACAGCAAATTTACACTGTTATACAAGCTGTACACTCATTACTTTGCTACAATGTAAAGTGTAATTTATTCAGTGTTGTCACATGAAAAGAGAACAAAATAAATATTTACAAAAATGTGAGGGGTGTACTCACGATATACTGCATATTACCAGTCTGTAGATTTTTATGATATAAAGCTTTTAATTGCCGCAGAGTTTTAATGCCTGGTTCAGATTTTTATTATAAAATGACAAATGAAAAAAAAAAAGAAGGAATAAAAAGAAAAAAAAAAAAGTGCAGTTTGCTAAATGCACAATGTATTTTGCATTATTAATACTACTTCAAAACATCTTCAAGAAATTATTTTCTTTTACACTGAGTACAGGAACCTCAAAATATGTGCATTATCAATACACATCAACACTGTAGTTGAACATTGTGCGTTTATATTAGATTTCTAGATATTAGGCATTATCAAGTACAAGAAAAAAATATATAAGTAGAACTGTCCTGGTCTTTGTGTGATGAATGCAGATAGAAACAATGCAACAGTTTCTGGTTACATACTGACAGCTTATTGAATCAATGCTACCATAGGACACAGAAAGGAAAGTGCAGGTAATGGCAAATAATGTAGGGAGTAGCAGGAGTACTCAGGGTAGTGTTTTTATCAGTAGGTTTCCTTAGGATTGACACAGATTTTAAAAGTCAATTGAAATATCCAGGGCTCATGAGCTTTAAAAATGGAGCGGATTGTCTAGTGGCCAGACACCAATGACACCCAGGAGAATTCCAGCTCAGGCACATGCAACAAATGTCTGACAGCTACTCATCTACTGGTTTCAGAGATCTACCACCCCCTTTCTCAGGATGAGAGCTGTCAGCATGTTTGAGACATGACAGATGTCCAAAATCAGAAGATAAGAGAAGCTGTCAGACACATTTTTAATGTGCCTGCTCTGAAACGGTTGATGTCACTGCTGCCTGACAAACCCCTATATCCTTTAATACCTGGGTTTCAACAGCCATGCCATTAAAGTCAGAGCCTGAGAAGCAGACTGGAACAGAAGGCCTTAAGCAGCAGGTCTGAGTATGTCTATGTTCGATGTTCTTCTGCAATTATTCGCCATTTCCTCTATGCTTCAATTTTCTTGAGCAGAGGAAGTAGTATTCACACTGGAGGGAAGTATATTATCAAGGCATTGGAGGCTACAGCTAGAGGATACAAAGTTCTGGTAACAAAACAGAAGTAATTTGTTGTTGAATCTGGAGGCCAAGATGTCCACATCTGGAATCCCTGATTCACGGCATATTAGATTAAAAACCTCTAGAAGAGACCAACCCCCTTGATCCAAGTATGGCGGATGAGATAACTCACCTTCCAGTTACCCATTCCCAGGATGTGAATTGCAGAGATCACTGGACAATAAAATTCTGTCCAAGAGAAGATCCTTCAACACACACAGACTCCTGGTGTATCCTTAAAGTGGTATTAAAGTAATTGTAAAGGTTTATTTTAATTTTGTATTTGATTCACAGCAGCGGGAGCCAATAGCTGCGCTGCTATCAATCTATCCAATCAACGTTGAGACTCCGAGGAGAAGGGGACACCGGGGGACGGGCACAGCAGGTGAACAGGCTCGGGCAAGTCAAACTGGGCAGGCCGTGACAGCAAAGTGGTTTGCAACCTTTACAACCCCTTTAACCCCCCAAAAAAATATTATATTGCAGCCTATCAGATGTGGTGGCTGTATGTTTTCTTTTTTTTTGCCCCCCTCTGTTTTCACCCAATGATTTGGCAGGTAACACCTCCTGTATTAGGGAATTATGAGCATAGGAAGCACAGCAGACAGCTACATTGACAGTCGGAGGAGGGTGATCAACTCCAGCTCACACTTTATAATCTGCCGCAGCATTTTTTTCCCCTTATGGGATAAAGAAGGTTTTACATGAATAAATAAAAAGTTGATCATTTTAAATGTAATTTTTGCATGTCTGCGCTATAATCTGTTTCGTACTGTCTTTGGTCTTATAGCAGCACCATCTTAGATTTATAGCATTTTTAGGGTGTGCCGCCCCCCCCCCAGTATGTTTTTGTATTTTGAAAATCAGACTTGCTGGCTGGATCACTAGATGATAATAGAAGAAAGCCTAAAACGGAAACTAACACAGCCATCAAAACTAATAATTGGATGCAATAGAAAAATCGTTTACATTCAGGGGTTAAATACCGCTTTAATTGCTGATTGCTGTAGACCATTGCCGTGGCATTGTTTGACTGCACCCCGATAGTGTCTCTTCAGAATGGGGGGGGGGGGAGCCAATGCTGCAAGGAAAAACCTGACTACTCTGAGCTCCAAGATGGGGAGCTTGACTAAGGGATTGGAATACTCCTCCTCTGCCTGAAAGACTTGCATTTGATAACTTCCCCACTGTTTAAAATTATCTGGTGGCAGTACTAGCACAACCCCTCCCGGGAAGAAGGCCCTTTGGACTTTTTTTTGTGAAAGTAAAAACATTCCCACCTGTGACCCCTTTGATTAATTAATCAAGTACCTCACCAATCAGCGGTCTTCCTTGAAAAGGCATACATGTGAAGCACCTTTGGCAAGCAGCTTCAGGTTAAAGCCATTCAGGAAAAATGTGCCTCTATGTATAGGACATCCACACTGAAAAAGCATAGCAGAAGGCAATTGCTTGAATTGCTCTGTATCAACGCGATCCTGAAATACAGGGTCACGTTGGTTGTTCCTTGTCATAGTGCAGTTTAGCTGCCGGTACTAGCACAAAACTGAGGACTTTCGGAGCGGTGTAGGGTTATAGGAGAGGTGCCTCTCATGGTGTGTGTCCTCTAAAGCTTTTCCAATGTCCAATCACTTGAAGGTACACACCTTTATCACACAGTGTATGAATACTCTGCCTGTGTCCTGTCAGAATTAGTGTATTAGTGCAAAGATCCTGATTTGTTTGGTTTATACATTTAGTGCCATTCTAAAAATGTATAAAAAATACCTTGGTCATGTACCTCCACCAGTACATAACATCTATGACAGAACATATCCATTACCTTGATGGCATAACTACACAACGCTTTTTAAACAGCCCTAAAGATTCCAACAGTCAGGAAACATGTAAAGACAGTAAAATACCTACCGTCCAGTAAAGAAGGAAGTACTTAAAAACTGTAGAAGCAATGTACAAACAGTACAGCATGGAATATTCCAGGAATAGCAGGAAGAATTTGTAGTTAGAAAATCCAATACAGTTGTTTACCCTGAAAAAAAAAAAAAAAAAAAGATAAAGTCAACAAAATAGGTTGTAGAGGCTAGGGAAAATGTCATGAGTTTGACAATATAAAGAAATAAATAATATGTTTGCAATCAGAGCCGTCTCCATATCATTTATCACCATCAGGAGCAATGCAGGGTGGATAACCCTGCAGTGGATGTGAAAATGCCAAAAGAGCAGACCACCGCAGCGTGGGAGAGCAGAGGATAGGGTAATTAAAATCACATGTCTGGATTACAGTGGGGAGAGGTCTGTGGATATTACAGTGGGGACTATATATGGTGGTGATCCGAAAAATGTATGTGCGAAATTAGTCCATTAATCAATCAAAAAAAAAAAAAAAAAAAAAACAATTTAATCCAACAAAATTTTAATCAGCAACAGCCCTAATATAAATCACTAGTAAAAAGGCTTGATTTAAAATGATAATTTTTTAACCACTTCCTGCCCAGCCTATAGCAGAATGATGGCTGGGCGGTGGTTCAGTTATCATGACTGGGCGTCATATGACGTCCAGCAGGATAACATGCCGGCGTGCAGCATGGCGATTGGAGGCGCTGTCAGTCTAACACTGCATCGCCAATCATGGTATGAAGCCTCCGACAGAGGCTCCTTACCACATGATCAGCTGCGACCAATCACAGCTGATCATCACATGAACCGGTAAGTGCCTGTAAACGGCATTCCTCTATTCACGCTAACAGGGAGAGCTAATTGGCGGCTCTCCCCGTCAGAGGTGGGGTCTGTGCTTATAATCAGCACATTGATTATCAAGCACAGCCCCATCAGATGTGCCACCACAGCTGCCAAAACGATGCCTATCAGCTGCCAGTCAGTTCCCCATCAGAAATGGCTGTAGTGCCAATTAGGGCCCACAGTGTCCTACAGTAACGCTGTCAGTACCTCATCATCGGTGCTGCCCATTAGTTCTACATATCAGTGCCCGTTGGTAAAGGGAAAAAAAATAACATTTTATAACCGAAATGTCTGGGATTTTTTCGTTTGTTTAGCAAAAAAATAAAAACATCAGTGGTGATCAAATACCACCAAACGAACGCTCTATTTGTGGGAAGAAAATTATAAAAATTTAGTTTGGGTGCAGTGTTGCATGACTGCGCAATTGTCATTCAAATTGTGACAGCACTGAAAGCTTAAAATTGTCCTGGGCAGGAAGGTGGGGGGGGGGGGGGGTCTGGTATTGAAGTGGTTAAAGAGCAACTGTCATCTCTTTCCTGCAGCGGTCCCTCCACTGACCCGCTGTTGACTCACCGACAGTCCCATTCACTTTAATGGGACGGCTGGTGATGTGGCAGTGATACAACAAGGTGAGGGACGTGGCGGCAGCAGGTGAATGGATGCCTACTAACAGGCACTGCAGTGATGGATCTGAAATCAGACAAATTTTCTCACCGCTCCAGGTGAGCCCAGTAGGCAATCAAGGGCTGTTGAACCACCAAGGTGCTGGCAATGCTATTGATAGCAACAATGAAAAGGACGAAGACTGGACAGCCGCACTCCAAAATCACTTAAAAAAGAGATGTCTTTTTATTTTTCAACTGTACATACAGTCACTGCAAACCAACAACATACAGTATGGCCGACGCATTTCGCACTGGCAGTCAGTGCTTAGTCATGACTAAGCACTGACTGCCAGTGCGAAACGCGTCAGCCATACTGTATGTTGTTGGTTTGCAGTGACTGTATGTACAGTTGAAAAATAAAAAGACATCTCTTTAAGTGATTTTGGAGTGCGGCTGTCCAGTCTTCGTCCTTTTCATTATGGATCTGAAATCAGGTGCTCTTTAACCACTTAAGCCCCGGACCAATATGCAGCCTAAAGACTCAAGGGGATTTTACAGTTCGGGACTGCGTCGCTTTAACAGACAATTGCGCGGTCGTGCGACGTGGCTCCCAAACAAAATTGGCGTCCTTTTTTCCCCACAAATAGAGCTTTCTTTTGGTGGTATTTGATGACCTCTGCGGTTTTTATTTTTTGCGACAATTTTGAAAAAAATGCAATATTTTTTACTTTTTGCTATAATAAATATCCCCCAAAAACATATATTAAAAAAAAAATTTCCCCTCAGTTTAGGCGGATACGTATTCTTCTACCTATTTTTGGTAAAAAAAAAAATCGCAATAATCGTTTATCGGTTGGTTTGTGCAAAATTTAAAGTGTTTACAAAATAGGGGATAGTTTTATTGCATTTTTATTTTTATTTTATTTTTTACTACTAATGGCGGCGATCAGCGATTTTTTTCGTGACTGCGACATTATGGCGGACACTTCGGACAATTTTGACACATTTTTGGGACCATTGTCATTTTCACAGCAAAAAATGCATTTAAATTGCATTCTTTATTGTGAAAATGACAGTTGCAGTTTGGGAGTTAAACACAGGGGGCGCTGTAACATTTAGTGTTTACTTAGTGTGTGTTTACTACTGTAGGGGGGTGTGGCTGTAGGACTGACATCATCGATCGAGTCTCCCCTATAAAAGGGATCACTCGATCGATGCGCCGCCATAGTGAAGCACGGTGAAGCCGTGTTTACACACGGCTCTCCCCGTTCTTCAGCTCCGGGGAGCAATCGCGACGGAGCGGCTATAAACAAATAGCCGCGCCGTCGTCCCGGATCACTCCCCGAGGCTTACCGACCGCCGCATGTAGCGGGGGGGGGGGCCCCCGATCGGACCCCTCACCCACGTCAAGCAGAGCACGTACAGGTACGCCAATGTGCCTGTCCGTGCCATTCTGCTGACGTATATCTACATGAGGAGGTCGGCAAGTGGTTAAATGTAAGGACTTATTCTTGCTGGAAGCTAGAATCTTTAGTATTTGCAAACAAAATTAAGATTTCCTATTTATAATAATAAGCTGTCAGGTTAGTAAAACAGCCACATCAGAACCGATTCAATCATTCAGTTTGTAGGGTACACAGATTTGCAAAACAATGGGATAAAGGAATATTCATGTTTGATCTCATGGTTACTGTGAAATTGATGAATGAATAAATGCAGTTCATGTTCTCAGCTTGCAGGGCTTGGATTCATTGAATAAGTTTACCAAAAATGTAAATCTTGCAGAATATACAGCCTAATGCTACATAACATGCAGATTAAACTAAATTGTTAATGTATCTTAAATAGAAAAACTCTTTAGATTTTTTACTCCAAAAGGGAAAGAAAGAAAGAAAGAAAGAAAGAAAGAAAGAAAGAAAGAAAGAAAGAAAGAAAGAAAGAAAGAAAGAAAGAAAGAAAGAAAGAAAGAAAGAAAGAAAGAAAGAAAGAAAGAAAGAAAGAAAAAAAGAAAGAAAGAGAGAGAGAGGAGGAAGCTGCTGCAGACAAGCACAGCGATGAATCGAGATAGGACTCAGGTAAGTATAAAGGGGAGTGAGGGGGCGATAAAAACACTGGTATATTTTTTACCCTAATGTAGGGAATGCATTAAGGTAAAAACGTCTAGGCTTTAGAACCATTTTGATTTAAAAAAAAAAACTTATATTTTTTTTTAAATATACTATTTAAAAATGTAGTCAAGGTTCGGGATTACCAATTTAGCAAACGGCTATTGCTGCTTAAAATATCTAATGCAAAATGTATTATTTATATAAACTTCAAAGCCCAATTTTTAGAAGCCATTTCCTTGGTGTCCTAAAGATAAACTTTTAGTTAATACTTAATTAATCGCGTTAAAATAATTGGTTTTTAATTGAATTAGTAATGCTAAAACCTTTTATTAAGTTCAGAAAAGCAATCAAATTATCTTTTGTTGGTGTGAGAGGAACACACTGGAAGATCGTGGAAGGAGCCTAGGTTATCCCCTGGGAAGTGTCTGAGAAAGTACTGAGAAAGCAAGTTTGTTGAGGAAAGGATGCTGTGCTGCGAGTACCTCAGAAACTGAAGTAATTAAGGGCAATTATTCCACTGCTGTGATAATTCTTGATAGAGGAGGCAGCTGCCTTTAAAATATGAAAAAAAGAAGAAGAAGAGCACAGACACTGAATAGTGAGTGACTGGAAAGATGCATTTTCAAATGAAGAATACATTTGAGGTGTTTGGATCAAAGAAAAGAGATGTCCGGAATTCATCCATACATGATGCTCTATTCCATTCCACAACCAGTGTATGTTCATTCCCCTTTCAAAAAAAAAAAAAAAATAATAATGAATTCTGTCAAATATTTTTTTGTTTATGACTGCCTCTAAAGTCAGCATGCTGGAGGTTTAGGCTACTTTCACATGGGCGCCTCTGCCAGGTGTAATGCGCTTGCTCAGCAGGGCATCTCTCCGCTGAGCAGGCGGATGACAGTCCTGCTCTCCTTTATGGAGCAATTGGATGGAAACGGACTGCCTGTCCGCTTCTATCTGATGACATCCGATCTTCCGGACGGATGGGGAATAGGACCACTAGCCACCTGTTTTTGGCAGACAGGATTGGATGGCAGCAGGTGTCCGTGGACTGCAACTGGAGGGTCCAATCAAGTCCACCTAAAAAACTGACAGGCGAACCTGATCAAATAACCCATTTGAAAGGGGCCTTACTGTTGTACTTTGGCTAATACTCTTTTCGCAAGCAAAGGATTGCATTATATAATTAACAAAGTGCAGCGCTCATATATATGTTCACAAGATGTTAACAAAAACACATTGTGGCGGGTACATTAGTGACAACCATAAGAGAATTGAACCATATAGATAAATTATTAAAAAAAAAAGTGATATAAAATATGTACGTAAGTGACAACCATAAATGATTTGAACCAAATGGATAGTTAATGTAAAAAAAAAAAAAAAAAAAAAGAAGTTCAAATAAAAATCTCAATCCACTGACATGCAAAAGGCCAAATATTTTGAGATGAAAAGGTGAAGATGAACGAACATCACTGGATTTCCCAAAAACAGAAGAAGACCTCAGAGGGAGTGAAAGCCAGATAAACTTGGAAAGAACCGCCACCAGCTGCATCAAGGCTTTCCAGAGATAATAGACTTAACCACTTAAGGACCGCCTCCGAAGCTCCATGACCGTGGGACAATGCGGACCCGATCGCTGCCGGTGTCCGCGATCGGTCACAGGAGCTGAAGAACGGGGAGAGGTGTGTGTAAACACACCTTCCCCGTTCTTCACAGTGGCAATGTCACTGATCGTCTGTTCCCCGATATAGGGAAAGGCGATCAGTGATGTCACACATCCAGCCCCGCCCGCCTACAGTTAGAAACACATGAGGTCACACATAACCCCTACAGAGCCCCCTAGTGGTTAAATCCTAAACTGCAATTGTCATTTTCACAGTAAATAATGCATTTTTATAGCACTTTTTGCTGTGAAAATGACAATGGTCCCAAAAATGTGTCAAAATTGTGTAAAAGGGGCCTTAATGTTCCCTTTCCAAAAATACTTTCCAGAAATTAAAGTTATACATTTGTGGAAATTGTTCCCTCACTCTTTCTACCTGTGACTCCAATTCAACAAAATGAGGGGTGTGGTTGTCGCCAGGACAGGGAGGCACAGACCGCAATATAAGCACTGTCAAAGTTCCAATCCTTTACATTGTCAGGACAGGAGGTGATGAGACCTCTTTCCAATGGGGACAAAGTATAGGGATGTTTCCCCAATAATAACCTGACCAAGGCTTTGACATTCCATAATCTAAAGCCTAGTACACACCAATAGTTTTTTCGTGTTCAACCCAGTGGGTTGAATGAAAGAAAAAAAAAACCCTGACAGCTCAGAGCCGCTGTACAAACAATCCGATGTTAGTACAATGAACCCCCCTGCTAAACTATTGTGTTCTGACAGGTGACGACTCCCCTGCTGAAACACTCCAGCCATTGGCTGAGAGCACTGATCGGCTGCTGGTTTTCCAGCATGCTCATCTGACAAAAGTCAGCCAGCCAGCTATTCAGCCGGCTTCTGTCGGACCGGCTGCCATACACAAGGGGCGAATGGCGACTGTTTTTTATTGAACCAGCCAATGTTGCCCGACATTGAGCACATGAGTACTAGGCTTTACACTAGAACTGCAACTAAGAAACAATATAAAACTAAGTAGAAGGTTTTGTTTGGAGCTGAGCTTTAAACTATGGAAGCTTCAGTGTTGGGTGGCATTTTCTTTGCAGAGTGCACAATACAAGCATTATTACAGATACATACCATGGACAATGATGGTCCATCTTTAAGACACACCTATGACAAAAGAGACAGAAGATCAAAATACACCAGCAGCAGAAACATTTCCTGAGAGAAACATTGAGACTGTCATCACTAACATCTAATTTTACAAATGCTAGTTGCCCAACAACCCTCTGGCTTTAATACGCCAAAGCTGGGTACACACTATAAGAAAATTGGAAGAAAAATTCTGTACAAGGAAAGATTGGTCGATTATCTGATTAGTGTACTGCTTTTGACAGCCAATTCCGACTGTTCAAAAAAAAAAGTGCAAGCTCTAAAATGTTGTTGTATATGAACACAATGTTCAATTTTCAGTCAGTGTGTACACTAAATCGCATTAAAATAAATTGAAAAAAAAAAAACGCACGTGATCAGAAGCAAAGAACGACCCTAGGTGGCAATAAACAGAAATCATACACAAGAAAAGAACGCTTGCATTTTGTTACATCAGGCTACACACCTGAATGGACAAAAAATAAATAAAAAAAATACAACCGCTAGTCTGCTTTTCTCATAGTGTGTATCCCACTTAAATCAGTAAGTCAGAGCAAGCATAATGACTTTATTGATCTGTATACTTGCTCTGAATCAATAAAAATTTTAGAGCTTGCACCTTTTATTTTTTTAGTGCGTTAAGCTAATAGATCGGTATAATGGCCAGGAAAGTAGCATTTTCAGAAAGAGGTCAGCAATATTCACCATATTTTTCTTATTACAGGTTAACTTAAAGACATGAAAAAATAACAATCGCCATTCATTAATTTTTGTGAAAAAAAGGTAAAGGGGGAAAATGCAAAGCCTTATTTTTAGGTATGGAATGTGTAGGTAATGGGAGAGGCAAAAGCAATGATACACAATGAAGGGGGGGGGGGGGTAACAATCATTGGTGCTCAGATGAGAGGTTTGCGCAGGAGGGGACATGGGGGTCATTTGTGCTAAAAGGAGGGATTGGGGGGGGGGTTTGTAGTACGAGAGTGGATTGGGGGGGGGGTGTTGTACCATGAGAGGGAAATTTGTGCTAGGAGCAGCGGCAGGACAATATGGCGACACCATGTTTTACTGCACCAGGTGACACCAACCCTAGTGACGCCACCGAGTACCCTTAGAAGGTGGTCAGAAATGTTACTGTCCATACTGAGGGTATCACTACACCAAGATGTCAATCTAAACAACATCTAGTCCTGCAGAAAACTGCTAGACATTTAAAATTATCCAGCAAAACATGTTTAGCCACACAAGATGGAATAAAAAGAATGGTAAATTAAATCTGTCAGCTATGTTCATGTACCCAAAACTAACAATATTGCCAACATGTAGGTACTTTGTAGTGAGTGCCAGTACCTTTGGTGTATAGAAATTGATGAGACTATTGCCAAATTGCATCTTGGGCAAGTTACTATATACAAAGCCTTGACTTATGCCTGAATGGAAGCTGTACACGAGCCTCTACTTAAAAGTAGAACTATAAGCAAAAAAGAGATTTACAGCTTACCTGTAAAATCTTTTTCTTGGAGTACATCACGGGACACAGAGCGGCATTCATTACTATATGGGTTATATGGAGTACCTTCAGGTGTAGACACTGGCAATCTCAAACAGGAAATGCCCCTCCCTATATAACCCCCTCCCATAGGAGGAGTACCTCAGTTTTGTAGCAAGCAGTATGCCTCCCAAAATGGTCCTCAAAAAAGAGGGGTGGGAGCTCTGTGTCCCGTGATGTACTCCAAGAAAAAGATTTTACAGGTAAGCTGTATTAAAAATCTCTTTTTCTTTATCGTACATCACGGGACACAGAGCGGCATTCATTACTATATGGGATGTCCCAAAGCAATGCTTACAATGAGGGGAGGGAGAACATCTCCAAGACAAAAGGATTTAATTTAGAGATATACTCAAATCATAATAAATCCAACTTAGTTGAGAAAAATAAAATTTTTAAATTTAACTCGAACAAGAGGAGCCCCCGGAATCCGAGGGTCTCAAACTGCAGCCTGCAGCACTGCCTGCCCGAAGGCAGTATCAGTATTCCTTCTTACGTCCAACTTGTAGAATTTTGTAAACGTGTGGACAGAAGACCAGGTTGCCGCCTTGCAAACTTGAGCCATAGAGATCTGGTGGTGTGCTGCCCAGGAGGCGCCCATGGCTCTAGTAGAATGAGCCTTTAATGATACTGGAGGAGGCAACCCTTTCAAGCCATAGGCCTGAGTGATTAATTGCTTAATCCACCTAGAAATGGTGGACTTTGCAGCTGCCTGCCCCTTCTTGGGCCCATCCGGTAGAATGAACAGCACATCTGTCTTCCGGATCTTCTTTGTAGCTTTAAGATAGGCCTTCATGGCCCTGACAATATCCAAGGTATGCAGCAACCCTTCCTTTCTGGAAGTAGGTTTAGGGAAGAAGGATGGTAATACCAAATCCTGGTTCAAATGAAAACTGGATATGACCTTCGGAAGGAAGGAAGGATGAGGGCGGAGAACGACCCTGTCCTTATGAAAAACAAGATATGGTTCCTTACAGGATAAGGCTGCCAGCTCCGAAACTCTTCTTGCGGAAACTATGGCAACCAAAAATACTAACTTCCTTGTCAGTAGAACCAAGGAATATCAGCCAACGGCTCAAACGGTTGTTTCTGTAAACTTGACAGAACAAGATTTAAATCCCACGGACAAAGCGGGGATTTAACTGGAGGTCTAATACGTAAGACCCCTTGAAGGAAGGTCTTAACCAGCGAGTGGGTGGCCAGCGGCCGCTGAAACCACACTGACAGAGCAGAAATCTGTCCTTTGATTGTGCTTAATGCCAATCCTTTATCCACTCCTAGCTGGAGAAAACTTAATACTCTATCGATGGTAAATTTGCGAGAAAGCCATCGCTTGGACTCACACCAGCCTACATAGGCCTTCCAGACCCTGTAATAAATCACCCTAGAGACCGGTTTCCTGGCTCTGATTAGGGTAGAGATTACTTTCTGAGACAGACCTCTACCCCTGAGAATCAGGGATTCAGCTTCCAGGCCGTCAAATTTAGATGCCGTAAGGCAGGGTGGAGGATCGGACCTTGCGATAGCAGGTCTGGCCGTAGAGGAAGAGTCCAAGGGTCTCCCACTACCATCCTTAAGATTAGTGAGTACCATGCCCTTCTGGGCCATGCTGGAGCTACCAGGATGACTGGTATGTGCTCCACCCGGATCCTGCGCAGCAGGCGGGGTAGTAACTGGAGCGGGGGAAACGCATAAAGAAGTTTGAACTGATGCCAAGGGCAAACCAACGCATCGGTTCCGCAGGCCATCGGATCCCTTGAGCGGGACATGAACCTGTCTAGTTTCTTGTTGAGTCTCGATGCCATGATATCCACGTCCGGCACTCCCCATCTTTGGCAGAGTGCTTGAAAGACTAGTGGATGCAGAGACCATTCCCCCGGCCATAGAGTCTGGCGGCTTAAGAAGTCCGCCTGAAAGTTGTCCACTCCTGGAATGAATATTGCCGATATGCAGGGCACATGAGCCTCTGCCCATAGAAGAATCAAGCTCACCTCTCTCTGAGCGGCTTGACTCCTGGTTCCCCCTTGGTGATTTATGTATGCCACGGCCGTGGCATTTTCTGATTGAATTCTCACCGGGAACCCCTGCAATTTTGACGTCCAAGCCCTGAGGGCTAGTCGAGCAGCTCTGAGCTCCAAGATGTTGATGGGCAACTGCTTCTCTGGCTTTGCCCAAGTACCTTGGCGAGTGCAACCATCCAAAATTGCTCCCCAGCCCGTCAGGCTGGCGTCTGTGGTCACTATCTTCCAAGCCACTGGGCTGAAAGACCTCCCCTTCAGTAGATTCTGAGGGTCTAACCACCAACACAGACTTTGTCGGACTCTTGATGAGAGCGGCAACGGGATATCCAAGGCCTGTGGCCTTCTGCTCCATGCTGACAGGATGGCTGCCTGTAGGATGCGAGTGTGGCTCTGGGCGTATGGTACCGCCTCGAATGTGGCCACCATCTTGCCTAGTAACCTCATACATAGGCGAATAGTCGGTTCTTTCTTGCTTAGAACCAGTAGGATTAATTCCTTGATGGCTTTTACCTTCCTCAGAGGTAGGAACACTCCTTGTTGTTCTGTGTCTAATCTCATGCCGAGATATTCCAACTGCTTTGTGGGCTGGAAAGCTGACTTTTCTCGATTTAGGACCCAGCCGAACCTCTCGAGGTATTGGACCGTGAGGGCCACTGCTCGCTCCAAGCCGGGAGACGAGTGATCTATGACTAGGAGGTCGTCCAGGTATGCTAGGATCGTGACCCCTTGGATCCTTAGTTTGGCTAGGATTGGAGCTAGGACCTTCGTGAACACCCGGGGGGCCGTAGCCAACCCGAAGGGAAGCGCCACGAATTGGAAGTGACGCGAAGCCACCATGAAGCGTAGATATCTTTGATGTGGCTGATAAATTGGAACATGAAGGTAGGCATCCTTTATGTCTATGGACGCCATGAAGTCGTCCTTCTGGAGTGTGGCAGCTGCTGACCGCACGGATTCCATCCGAAATGAGCGGATCTTTAGATATGCATTTACCATCTTTAGGTCCAAAATTGGCCTGACATCTCCATTGGATTTTGGGATGATGAATAGGTTGGAGTAGAAACCCAGCCCCTGTTCCAGGACTGGTACCTCTACTATTACTTCCTGGGAAAGTAGATGATCTAATGCCGATCTTAATGCGGCTCCCTTTTCCGGATCGTTTGGAATCCTCGACTTCTGGAAATGAGGAGGAGGAAACCTTAGGAAATCTAATTTGTAGCCTGTGGCCACGGAAGACCGTACCCACTCGTCGGGCATGCTGGCTTCCCAAATCTCTGAAAAGAGTCGCAGCCTTCCCCCCACCTTCGTGGGTGGGGGCGCCCCTTCATAAGGTTGGCTTGGGGGCTGGTTTTGCTGGTTTGCGAAACCACTGCCTTTTGCCTCTAACAGCCTGTCCTTGTGATCTGCTGTTGAAGCCGAAGTTTGCTTTTGCAGGAGGCCGTCGATACTGCTTGGCATTAGAGGGCCCCTGCCCAGGGGAATACTGTCGTTTAAACGCAGGTCCCTGAACCTTCTTCTTAGTTGGCAAGAGAGTACTCTTGCCGTTTAAAATGGTCTGAATGTATTTATCTAGGTCTTCTCCGAAGAGTCGTCCTCCATGGAAGGGGAACCCTACCAGGAGCTTCTTGCATGGGGGCTCAGCCTCCCAGCTTTTTAACCATAAGAGTCTTCTCATATGGATAAGGGATAACGATAAACGTGACGCTTGCTGGATAGAATCCTTGATTGCGTCTACCGTAAAACATATGGCCTTAGGGACATCCGAAAATTTTTCTGCCTGCTGGGCCGGAATAAGTTTAAGCATCTGCTTAAATTGATCCGATAATGCTTGAGCGACCCCAATCGCAGCCACAGCTGGCTGTACTACTGCCCCTGCAGTAGTGAAGGAGTTCTTAAGTAGTGCTTCCAAGCGTTTATCAACTGGATCCTTGAACACCTGTATGTTTTCTACAGGGCATGTTAACGATCTGTTAACACATGAGATGGCTGCGTCCACTGCAGGAGTAGCCCATCTTTTGGAAAAAAAAATTTCCATAGGATATAGGACAGAGAACCTTTTAGGTGGTAAGAAGATCTTATCTGGCTTGTTCAAAATTGGAACAAAATTCCCTCTAATAGAGGATGGATCGGAAACACAGCATTGCTTTGAGGCGCCCTCAGTGAGCCCAAAGCTGAAACCGTCGATACCTGGAGATCTGGTACTGGCAAGTAGAATGTCCTATGGACCAAGTCCGACAATCCTTGAATCCACCAGCTCTCCCTCAGGGAGACTGCCCCAGACTCCTCTGTATCCGGGTCTTCGATCCCTGAACCTACTTGGTCCGTGTCCAAGAGGTCGTCCAATTCCCCTGAGGAAAGGACCTCCTCTTCTGAGGGTCCGCGCTCGGGCGACGGAGATCTATTCCGCTTACTGCCCCGCATAGCTGCGGATATCATTTTTCCCATGCTTTTCTGCATCTCTTTTAAAGAGGTGAGTAATACCTCCTCCGTGACCATCTTAGGGTTGGACTGACCCGCGTCAGCTCCAGCCCCAGATCCCGATGGCCCCAAGGCTCCCTGTAGGGAAAACAGCGGCATACCATGGTACAATACCGAGGTACACCTGCTACCTATTGGTATTTGGAACTATAAAAGTTAATTGTCCAAACACCTGTTTGGGGGATAAAAAAATGCTTCCTCTCCCCTAGATGACTTTTTTTTTTTTTTTTTTTTTTTTCGTTTTTGTTTCAAATCCAGGAAAGAAAAAACATTCTGTCCCCCTGAGTAGTATTGCAAAGAAAAACTATGAGATGGAAAAGAAACAGCCTATTTCTAGGCTTGAAAAAACAGTCCTCTGAAGACTGCAATATCCTTTCTGGCCACTGTGTGTCCTCGGCGCCCCGTGCTGCCGCTCTGGTCTTTCTCCTCAGTTCCAACGTATTGATGGAACAAACAAGGAAGGGCCGCCCCTTCCTTTAAGCCACTGACCCGCCCTTCCCCCCCAGCAACCTCAAACAGGAAATGCCCCTCCCGACAGGGGGAGGGGGGGGGGATTTTGGGAGGAAGGGACCTCTCTGTTCCAGCAAACTGCAGCCTGCAGCCTGGAACCATGAGGAGGTCAGCGTTTTGCCTGCTTGCAGGCTCTGAGGAGGAAGACTGAATGGAGCATCGCCTGGAGGCCTGCAGGTAAGCAAAGCTCTCTGACACACACATATATTTTTATATAACACAGGCCCCACTCAATGCTTTTCCAACACTACAAGGGAGGTCACATCTTATGGGGAATAATACATAGAGAGCCATCCTATCTTTATGATATGTGACTAGTTTGCCAGATGCAGTGCATAACTTTAGGCATGTCCCCTGTGACCCCCCAGAAAAAAACCTGCTAAGAACCAAGTTCCGCAAGTTTTCCCCTCACTTACCTGCTCCATGCCGCAGGACTTTGCCAAGCAAGAGGCCCAATCTTCCCCCATCTCCGTGGGGATGTCTAGACCTTCAGGCCCTGGGTTCCTATGAAGGATCCACTGTCCTGGGCCCATATAGCACCCTGGCAACAGAAAACTTTAGGTACCCAAAGGTTTCTAAGTTCTGGGCCCAGGGTCCAGCTCTCTAAAAAGAAAAGCATTATGGGCTATACCCCAAGGGTTTGGGGTCCGGTTACTGACCACTTTAGCGCTGAGGCTTTTTTGGACAGAACCGGTAGCTCACCTAATCCCAAGGATGCGGAGGCAAACTAAACCATGACTAACACCTAAGACACTGGCGTAAAAACTGAGGTACTCCTCCTATGGGAGGGGGTTATATAGGGAGGGGCATTTCCTGTTTGAGATTGCCAGTGTCTACACCTGAAGGTACTCCATATAACCCATATAGTAATGAATGCCGCTCTGTGTCCCGTGATGTACGATAAAGAAACTCCCCCCACCTTGGATAGAGTAAGGGAAGGTTATAACCCCTTGTAAGATACTTACATCCCACACACAGAGCAGTGATGGCAGCGATCGGGCTTCACAACCTGGCACCGATCACAGAAACGAATTGCTGAAATATATGAAGCAGTATGTGTCAGAATCCAGTGCCGTTTACTGTAATACTTGGGTGTATGGCAATGTTTATGTATTTACAGAAGTAAAACACTCATCTACATCAGTAGAGCAAGGTTAAGATGTCATGCACTGTATTTTCCGAGATGAGGAAGTCTCAGTGATGTGGCAAGTCAAACAACTTGACAGATCTTTCATCAACCTTCAGTCTTGGCAAGAACCACCAATGTCCCTTCCACACCTTTGTGCTGCATGCAGTTCTGTTTTCATACATTTTTGTTTAAAGTGGTTGTAAACATCTGAAATGAAAAATTAGTACAGTGCTTTTTTTTTAGCACTGATCACTGTACGAGTGTCACTGGTCCCCCCCAAAAAAGTGTCACTTAGTGTCCGACTTGCCCACTGCAATATTGCAGTCCTGCTATAAGTCGCTGATCGCCGCCATTACTAGCAAAGAATAAATATTCCATAAAAATATCTCATAGATTGTAGACGCTATAAAACATGCGTTTTAGAACATAAATAATATTTTTTCCAAAATAGTCAGCTTTTTTTGGTTTACAGAAAAAAAATAAAAGCCACAAAGGTGATCAAATACTACCAAAATAAAGCGCTTTTATTGTGTACAGCGACACATGACCGCGCAATTGTCAGTTGAAGTAACGCAGTGCATATCGCATTTTTTCTTTACCCAAATTCCACATGAATTGTGCCCGTGCTAAGCGAGTGACTTCCTTTGTTCACCAAGCAGCAGGGCAGCTGCTCAGAATGGGATCTGAAAGCTAGTAGCCATCACTGTAGAATTGGTGCCAACTACAGCAATTTTCAGCTTCTGCAGGCAGGGCCGGATTTGCTCTCCCTGCCACCCCAAGGCCAGGTTCCGCAATGCACCCCCTCCCCGCCAACCAAACTCCCCCCCCCCCCAAATCAACGGAGAATGGGCGGCACGGTTAGTTTAATTTTTTTTTTTTTTTTTTACTTTTCTATCACTTTTTTTTGTAGCTTGTCGCTTACTTTTTTTTAATTTTTGTATAATTTTCTCATTACTTTCCTAATTTTTTCTTATTCTTTACATTTTTATTTTATTAATTTAATTATTATTTCTTATTATTTATTAATTTTTTTCACTTAACTTTTTTGCTATCACTCAGGAGAAAACAATTCCCTGTGTGATAGCAATTGGAGGCGACATGTTCTCTTTATTGACCCTGTCACCTCCAAAACAGGAGTCCTAGCACTGTGCTAGAACTCCTGTCACAGCTGAAATGGGAAGAGCACAGATCACCCCCTCTCACTGTGTACATCGGCAGCAGGGATAGGAGACAGACTCGGTGGCCGGGGGGAGGACGGAGTCCCGAAGACAGAGCCAGCAAAGAGAGGTATGTGGGGGAAGAGGGGAGGACGGACGGGAGCACACATTTTACAATCACTTGTTAACGAGCGAGTGGATTCCACCATAACTTACCACCCTTAACTGTATGTTCCGGGCGTCGGGGGACTCCATGCCACTGCCGCCCCTTGGCGCCCTGCCACCCCAAGGCCTGGCCTCAGTGGCCTTGTGGGAAATCCGGGTCTGTCTGCAGGGACACCCAGGTATGGCACATACATGGCCAATTGTTACCTGAATCCCCTTTTACTTACCCAAGTCCTATTTTGATCCAGCATTGTGCACCATCTGCAGCAGTACTTCCTCATAGAACACAGAGGAAGCAGTGGTAGCCATTGGCTTTCTATGAGGATGCAAAGAGAACAGGAGGAGCCAAGAGCACCAGTGGGGGACCCCAGAAGAGGAGACTCAGGGCCACTCTGTGCAATACCATAGCATAGAGCAGGTTTATTATTAAAAAAAATATATATATATATTTAACAACCACTATAATAATTGTGTTAGAAACTGACAAACAAAAAATGTATAAAAACAGAACTGCGTGTGGTAAAAAAGTGTGAACTGCTGATGAAAGATCTGTCATCCGACTCGCCAAACCACTGGGACTTGACACCCTCCCCTCCCAGTCTTGGCAAATACAGTGCATGGAAAGTCATATGACAGATAAAGAATATAATCTGCCCCATCCATGCGTCCGGCCCCCTGATCTACATACAGCAGCGGACTATGTATTCCAATAAGGGGGGGGGGGGTTTGAAGCATGTGATTAGAACCAGAGGATTTAAAAAACGGTGGGCTCGGGGTGCAGTGATCCCACCCAGTTGTGTGACAATAGCGAATGAGTATTCACTAAATCTCCTCCTGCCAATCAGGAAGCAGGTGTTGAGACCAGTTTCTAGATTGGCCAAAACATCAGGTGACCCTTCCGGATGTCTAGCACCAAGGAGGGGGGAGAGGGAAGATGCGCGGCGGAAGCCACTGTGCTGGAGGAGAGGACACCAGAGCTGCTGGCTTCCACCTACATGTGGTAAGCAACGAACCGACAGGCAGACAGCACATTTCTCCCCCCCCCCACTGGATACAAGTACTGTCTGTGCCCCTTTATACTGGACAATCACATAAGGCAAGGAAATGGAGTTTCAAGAGACTGGATTGTTAATAGAATAGTGGATTGTTATCTCAGAGACATTCACAAATATGTGCTTGGCTAACCTCCATTTGCTGTCCGGGTATAAACAGGTAGCTTCTTTGCAAATTCAGCAAGGATTTGCCTCTGAACTTCTGGGCGCTCCTCGCTGTCATATCGCTCCTTTTCAGCATAAGGCAGCAAAAACTGAAACCACAAGTATGGATTTAGTCATACAACTACACAACTCTTGCTAGGGTCACAGTAAAACTATGCACTTAGTTTACGAGCATCCATAAAAACCCAGTTAACACTGTCCTATAATTTTACTATAATTGCCTGTGGTACATGGTCATTATATGCATTAGGCATTCTCATTTATTGGGAGAAAAAAAAAAAAAACAATGTTATTAGCGCAACAATTATCCATGGCAGTGCACTCGTCTTCCCAGTCTCACAGCAGTACTCTGGCCTATAATATTTTTGTAAAAAGGTATGCAAAGCCTAGCAATGAACTGCTATAATTAACATCCTTTTGGTCTGGTAAACACATCATGGAAAATGTCTTGTTATATCGGTTTGAGAACTGCAAAATAATTACCTGTTGATCTTGCCAGAAATCCTGTCATGTGACAACTTGATGTACTCTCTGCTTGTACTGCAGTTATATTAGTTACACCAAGGCTCGACAAATCCCAGGCGTCAGGTCGCCATGGCAACAAGAAATTGCGCCCTTGCGCCTGGCCTACCATCCAAATGTTTGTGCTTCCCCTCCCCCCCCCCCCCGCCAAGAATCCCGGGCTCCACTTGGCCATCTGCAGTTTCAGGACCGGCATAGCGGATGCCACCGGGAAGAGGAGGAGGGAGGTGAGGGGACACGTCTGATCTCCCCCCCCTTCTTGTTGCTGGCCCAAAAGTGGATGTGCAAAACGTCACTTCCGGATCCCCGTTCAGTTTCCATGGTCACTGCATTACATTCAGTGGAGCACAGGGGAGACATCAGAGGTCTTATTAAAGAGAACCTGTCACCAAAACAAATAAAAAATAAATACCACATTGGGGACGTTTGGTCCCTTATGTGATGGGGGAAACAAATAAAATGTAAATATATATATATATAAAAATTACACTCAAGCATATAACATCCCCTCCCCAAATTTTTTTTTTTTTTATAAAAATGTATAAATATTGGAGGCCCCCCCACATACGAATGTTAATGCATGCATGGGATGCCTTTGCCTGAAAACTTTGAATGAAATACACATTACATATCGCCACAAGCTGGAGTGAGAGCAATAATTCCAGTACCAGACCTTCTTCAGAATGCTATAAACTAATGACTAATAGTGGGCTTTTTAAAGTTTTAAAGCATCTCCTATTGAAAATAGGGTACTGAAGTTTGTCACCATTTCAAGGGCACGTTGGGTATCTATCTACTCAGTGCAACCTTGGCTTTTAGGTTTTACAAAAAAAAATTTATTACATTTTTGTGCCCTCTAAAAATAAACTTGTGTTTTTTGCTGACATTTTGAGTTTCCTAAACCGCTGCAGTATTATAGTGCAACATAAAAAAATTGGATCTACCACTATTCTATTCTGTAGGGTTTCTGCTTTCAGAAAATATATATAATGTTTTGGGGGTTTTATGTAGTCTTCAGGCCTAAAATTACTTTTTAAACGTGTGCAAAAAAAAAAAAAAAAAAAAAAAAAAAAGCAGAAAAACTCCTCTGGCAGTAAAACAATTAACCACTTACGGACCACCCGCCATCATTATACGTCGCTACTTTGAAGAGGAATACCAGAAGAAACGTCAAAATGTCACTTCCGCCCAATGCTCTTACAAAAGCCATTTTTTTAAAATGCATTTTAGTGTAAATATGAGATCTGAGGTCTTTGACCCCAGATCTCATATTTAAGAGGACCGGTCATGCTTTTTTCTATTACAAGGGATGTTTAAATTCCTTATAATAGGAATAAAAGTGACAAAAAAATGTTTTAAAAAAAAAATTGTCTAAAAAATAAAGTAAAGTGAATAAGAAAATATATATATATTTTTAAAGCGCCTCGTCAAGCTTGCGTGCAGAAGCGAACGCATACATGTGCAGCGTCCGCATATGAAAACAGTGTTCAAACCACACATGTGAGGTATCGCCACGATCGTTAGAGCAAGAGCAATAATTCTAGCCCTAGACCTCCTCTAACTAAAAACATGCAACCTGTAGAATTTTTTAAACGTTGCCTAGGGAGATTTTTAAGGGTTAAAATTTGTTGCCATTCCAGGAGCGGGCGCAACTTTGAAGCGTGACATGTTGGGTAACAATTTACTCTGCATAACATTATCTTTCACAATATAAAAATTGGGCTAACTTTACTGTTGTCTTATTTTTTTTACTATTAAAAAAAGTGATCCCCCCCCCCCCCCCCCCCCAAAAAAAAGTGCGGTTTTAAGACCGCTACGCAAATACGGTGTGACAAAAAGTATTGCAACAACCGCCATTGTATTCTCTAGGAGAATATATATATATATATATATATATATATATATATATATATATATATATATATATATATATATACACACACACACACACACACACACACATATACATATATATACATATATATATATATATATATATATATATATATATATATATATATATATATATAAACGTTTGGGGTCAGTAATTTACTAGCAAAAATAAAACCGTTTTTGTCTTGTAGGCCTCATTCAGACGAGGCCACGGAGTCCGCCAGCTCAGTGGGAGATCTCTCCGCTGAGCTGGCGGATGACAGGTCCCTCTCTGCTCATTGAGCGGGGAGGGGGCTTGTCGAGCACCACTGTCTTCTATGGAGAGATCTGATGAAAATGGACAACATGCCGATCCGATATGGACGGATGGCGACGTATCGCCATACCTCTGATTTTATCGGATGTCAGCGGACATGTCACCGTTGACATCCGACGCTCCTTGGGCTTGCATGGAGCGGCCGTTCAGGTCCGCCGACAAAACTGACAGGCGGACCTTAACGGTCCGACTGTGTGAAAGGGGTCATAAACAAACATCAAATCTCAGAAAGAGGCTTGGTCCTTAAGTGGTTAAAGTATACGTTCACCTTTGGAAACATGTTACATGTTCCACCCATAAGCTTTGTTGATTAAAAAAAAATAATAATAATAATAATAAAATTGGCTCCTAGACTACTAGATTCAAAGCAAATTTGTCAAACCCTGAATTACATAGTTCCCAGTTATCTTTGAGGACTACAGACTTCCCCTTTTATTTATGGAGGAGAGGGAAGGTTTTGGAAGTCCTGTCCTAGGGTCACAGCATTTCTTCTAAATAGATAAGATACAGAGAGAGAGTTTTCACCCTGGTCAGGAAGTGTGCTACTGGTTATAGATTAGCAAAAAGTGTGCCCATGTATGCACAGGACAAATCAGATTGGCGTGTACACTTTCTCAGAGAGAAAGTGGCTGTAAAGAAAAGAAAAAAAAAAAAAAGTCAGCATATAGGTTTTTTAAATGAAAGAGTTTGGCTGTTGGTGGGATACTGGGGTATATCTCAGTGGCTATGACTAAGCACTGAACCCTAGTGCGAAACGCATCAGCTATACACCCCACTGCTTGCTGTGTTTTGTAGTGCTTTTTCCCCCCCTTTTACCATTTAAGGCTACCTTTTCAATTTTTTTTTGGTGTGCGGCTGTCCATATCTCCTCTTCAAGTTTTATATCTCAGTGGCGGCATGGATACTGGAAAGTGAGCCGAGTGTACATCCCACAGGCAGGGCTGATGCTTAACTATTTCATGCTCTAGGCAAGGGGAGTCGTCAGTCTTGTCGGACTCAGCAGCTATGTTCAGAGACATGGTGCCTGCCTCTTTCGCTGACCTCATGCCTGTCCAACAGGCTGAGCTGCTGCTGACCTCCACAGCAGCCATGACAGATGTCCTACACGGCTGCCACTTTCTCCGTAGAATCAGTCAGCACTCCAGCCCTGTGTAGGGCCCCTTGTATTCCCCAGCCAGGCTAATGGGGAAGTTAGTGGCCGTAGCTGCGCCCCCCCCCCCCATAGGCAGCAGTGCACCCTAGGGTGCTGCCTAGTTCGCCTAGCAGGAGTGTTGGCCCTGCACACAGGTGACATGGTATGCATGCACTAAATTATTATTAAACCTCACAAGGTGCAAGCATCTGTATACAAATCTCACTGGTGCCTTGGATACAAGGGAGTGTGCTGTGCAAGCTGAAGAGCAGGTTTTACAGGTAGTATAGATAATGAAAAAACAAGTTGTGTACTAGAGTGTACGCTTCACTGATCGCATGTATTACTTTAAAGAGAGTATGTCCTGGAATCATTCTAGTTACATAGATTTGGGGAACAGAGACAAGTAGAGTGGCGCAGATCTCACAGGATTCCTGGAAACAAGTTGCGTACTGGAGTGTAGATCTTACTGGTGGTATGGATAATGTGTAGCGAGCTGTGCGTACTGGGATATAGATCGGACTGGTGTCAAATATTGCGGAGCGAGCTGTGTGTGTTGAAAACACCATACTGACACGGATGCAGGATGCAGGGGAGGGAGCTGTGTGTGTCATGTGCAGGCATCACTGGGAGCAAGCAAGTGTATGTTAGAAGCTGGATACTTTGTGTAGACCAAAGTGTGTGGTGAGGGGTGATATCTCACTGGTAGATCATGTACTGTTCAGCTAAATTCTTTACTACAGGAAAAATGTTCCGGCAGGAAAACAGGAGGTTGCAATCTCCTAAACCACTTTAAAATACTATATTTGATATACAATATACCACAGATAGAAAGTACACTGAACAATGCCACATTTTTTAAACAGTTCCCACCCAGGCCAATTCTGACATTTCTCTACTACATGTAACAATCTGTATTTTGTTTGCTAAAAAAAAGCCCCATCTATAATGATTGGGGGATTCTGAGCATTTTCTAGCAGAGACCCTAGAGAATAAAATGGCAATTGTTGCAATCTGTTATGTCATACGGTATTTGTGCAACAATTTTTCAAACGCAATTTTTTATTTTTTTTAAAGAAAAAATACACTAATGAATTTTAATGCAAAAAAAAGTAAATGGATACCAAACATGTCACGCTTTAAAATTGCACATGCTACATTACGCACACTTCATAGGTGGCTCGTTAAACATTTTTACAGTTTATCAGTTTAGAGTTACAGAGGAGGTCTAGCCCTAGAATTTTCGCGCTCAAGCTGACATAGGTTTATATATGTGGGTTCTACCTACATATGCATTAGCTTCTGCGTGCAAGCAGGAGGGGACTGGGAAGCTTTAAAAAAATAAAAAAAAATTCCCTTGAATTTAAATTTATTTTTTTCACTTTTATTCCCATCACAAGAAATGTAAACATCCTTTTGTGATAGAAATAAGGCATGACATGTCCTATTTATGGGGAGATCTGTGGTCTATAAAAAACTCCAGATATCTCCTCTACCCTGAAAAGCACGAAAAAAAAAAAAAAAATAATAATGATAGCGTTTGCATCTGCCAGAGCTGGAAGTGATGTCATGATGTTGCTCCCAGCCTCATAGAGATGGCTGGGGACCATTCGGAATGTCCCCATCCGCTGCCTGTAAAAGCAATCCAGTAGCCAATAAACTGCTAGGATGGCTTTTACATTAGAGGGAATTGCTGGCTGAAATAAAAGAAATAAAAGATATCTGGATGATGCCTGATCATCCAGATATCTCCAAAGTCTTTATGCCAGGGAAGGGAACCAACAAACATCAAGCGACTCTATTTAAACCCATCTGTTCCCCACGACAATCAAGGCTCTAGGGTTATTGCTTCCCTAGATGCCAAAAAGGCTTTCGATTCCGTAGAATGGTCTGCGAGGTCCTTCACCGATTCGGGGTTTGGCCCTAAATTTATACACAAGATTAAATTACTATGTAGTGACCATAGAGCGAGGGTCCGTACAAATAACTGTCTTTCTGCCCCTTTTAGTCTCTTCCGCGGTACGCGGCAGGGCTGTCCGCTTTCCCCCAGTCCATTTGCCCTGGCACTGGAGCCCCTGGCCATTTTGATCAGGTCTGCTTCAGATGTTATGGGCCTTCGGATGGGAAAGTTGGAAGAGCGACTGTCCTTGTATGCGGATGACGTATTGATGTATCTTAATGATGCTGGCCCCTCGTTAGCCACCCTACGTATTTTTGATAATTTGAGTAGTTTCTTAGGTATTAAAATAAACTGGTCCAAGTCAGTTCTATTCCCTATAGATGCTGCCTCCTCCCCTCTACGGTGGGTAGAGTAATTCAGCTATTTGGGAGTTATAGCGACTTAAAATCCTACAAACTATATGGAGAAGAACTTTCTCCCTCTATTGGCGACCTTGAAAGCCAAATGCTCCTCCTGGGCTAACCTCCCCCTTAATCTACTGGGACAGATTAACATACTAAAAATGGTGTTGCTACCTAAATTTAACTACTTCTTCCAGAACTGTCCGATATGGATCCTGGTCTCACCGTTTAAAGAAATCGAACAATGTGTGGGGTCCTACCCTGTGGCTTCCGGCTCACCTGGGTGGATTGGCTCTGCCCAACTATTGGGCTGGAATGCTGGTGACAGTCCAGTGGTGGTTCATGTGCTCCAAGTCAAACGCGGCCACCTGTTTAAAGGAAGTTAGCTTGGGCTCCTTGGCAGATCTACAGAATTTTGTGTATAGGGACGCGAAGGCATACGCGCAGGTTCCTGGCCCAACATGGGCTACTTGGAGGGTGGCGGTGGCTGCAAGACGGAGGTTCATGCATCCTGACTAGTGGTCTCCGGTACACCCACTCTGGGGTAATCCCAGTCTACTACAGTTTTCCACTCTGCCGGATGCCCAGGTTTGGGCCAAATGTGGTGTCATCACCCTGGGAGATGCTATGTCTCAGGGTGTCTTGATTCCGATGAATGACCTACTTCACAAATTTCAGCTACCCCTGTGGATGCGGTTTCAAATACCTACAGCTCCAACATGCCGCTAGAGCAAAGTTTCACCAGCCGCCACTCCTTCAGGCTGACCCTATTGAGGAACTTGTATCCCCCGGAGACTTAGACAAGCCCTTAACCTTATATGCTGCACTTCTGAGCACTGACTCCTCCAAGATGGACGGGCTGTGGAGGGTGACATACCATCACTGGACAGGGAGGACTGGGATGATTGTTTAGAACATGGTCCCAGGTTAGTCATCTCCTCTAGGGATAAGCTTATTCAGGTAAAATTCCTGCACAGAATCTACTACACTTCCCAGAAACTCACCATATCTTCCTGGACCGGGATCCCCTATGCCTCAAATGCAGGACACAGGTGGGGACGTTCTTCCATATGTTCTGGGAACCCCCGATTATAACACTGTTTTGGACAGAGGTCTTCAGCTAAATACATTTTCAGCTGCAGTTGTCCCTACCAGTTATACCCAAATTGGCGCTATTGGGGATTCATGATGATGCACAGCGCTCCTATCATCTAAAACTGCTGGTATCCCATCTCCTGTTCTATGACAAAAAGGAGGAGATTCTCCTGAAATGGATCTCCATCTGCCACCCCCCGCCCCCAACCCCCCCTTATTTTTCCTCGTGGGAAGCCTTGATAGACACTGCCCTGCCCATGTACAGAATAACTTATATAAACAGGGGATGTCAATGGCCCCATGGACCAGCACCTAGAAGCTTTTGGAGGGAGGGAAGATATAACCGAGTCTTCTTCCACCTCTTAAAACCTGCTGCTGTTTGCGATTACCTAGATTGTCTAGTATGCAATTAATTGCACTGACAAACTACGGTTGTGTTTCTTTCCCTGCTTCTTGTATGAAATCCATTTTGTATTTTTTTGTTCTTAGTCAATCTGTATGCCTTGTCTTGCCCATTTTGACAATAAAAGCACCTTTGATTTTTTTTGTAAAAAAAACACATGATATCTCCAAAGTCCACAATGTCATATGGTGTCATGTGGGCAAGAAGTGTTTAAAGGCTAAACAAAAAGGAACATGTGTGTTTTAGTTATACATGGACGTTTACAAGCTGAAATATCCACTAGCTTCTTGGGTGCTTAAGCAGAAAGATTTACACGCTGAACTTCCAAGTACTGCATTACCCAGGTGACAGAGGTTCACTCTTACTGCTGCATTCAGTACAGGAAAATGGGCATGCAGAGTAGAACTCTCTTAAAATAGCTGCATCAGGTAGAAGTAGCTGGGAACTGGTGCAAAGATCCCACTGCCAGAGAGACATAAGGGATGATTTACTAAAACTGGAGAGTGAAGAATCTGGTGTAGCTGTGCATAGCAGCCAATCAGCTTCTAACCCCAGCTTGTTCAAAAAAGACCCAATTGGTTTCTATGTAGCGCTGCGCTAGATTTTGCACTCTCCAGTTTTAGTAAATAAACCCATGAAGCGGAGTGCTTCAACTTTTTGCCATCGATCCCAAATTTCAAGTACGAGTTATGGATTTACTGACACTTTGGATTTAAACAGTTTATAGGAGTGTCCCACCTCTTTTGTTGGCTCTTTAGGAGAAGTAAAAATTGCTTTCCAGTATGTCCAAACGAAGAGTAAAAACATTATATGAAATATGAAGAGGTATAATGCTGTGGAGAGAAAAAACAGAGGATACAATAAAGATACATATTAGTAGCAGAAAATAAATAAAATGCAAACAATAAAATGTAAGGCTGAAAGTGATCATTCATTTGTGGGTGGGCATAGTATGCTGAAACACAGACTGGCTGTTCTTACTTCTCTGGCACTGTAGCAGTGAGATCTATTCAAGGAAAATTCCTACTACTTGCCACTTCTACGGAGGAGAGCTACTCATACCTCAGCAAAAAGCTCACACTATATTTGCTGCAGTCTCCATAGTAAATGACAAGACGGGATGACAGACGGATACCCTTTCATGATGAATACAGTGATTGGGCGGGGCTGTGGATTCTGGGGTAACAACATTTTGCTGCCAGAAGACACAAAATATACCAAACACTGGCATGTACTTTAATGTGCGGACAAACTCCTAAAAATTAAAACTGACCTGACACTTTAGCTGATTGTAGTCACTGAAACTAAATGACATCCATTTAACTTCTATTCATTTTGTCAGCATTTGGCATCGTATCTTTAATAATTGCATACACCACTACCTGGTAGTAGTACAAAATATTTATAAAGCAGGTAATACGACAATCACTGCAGGTGAATCATCCTTATGCAAGCGTTTTCAATTATAGTGATTCATCCCCAGTGAATGTTTGTTGAAAAATCACGTTCATTGCTCCATAAATATGCCCCTAAGGGTGTAAAAAAAAAAAATAATTTTATAATATTATATATATATTTTCTCCTTTTCAATTAAGGGGCTTTTTAGATCACTGTAGATTTGTTTAATCCCCACATTAACCATGGACTACATTGGTCCTACATGTACAGGAGATGGCTGCTCAAGCAAAGCAGTGTCCCTGCTTTCCTTGCGGTAAAAAGATTGAGAAACACTGCTCTACATTCTAATGATTACGGATGATAAAAACTATCTAGCAGTGTATGGGGGAAAGAACCACATTTCTTTCTTTCATTATTCAGAAAGCACAGCAAAAGAAATGTGGTTCTTTCCCCCATACACTGCTAGATAGTTTTTATCATCCGTAATCATTAGAATGTAGAGCAGTGTTTCTCAATCTTTTTACCGCAAGGAAAGCCTTGAAATATTTTTCAGGTCTATGGGAACACCTGCTAAAAATGGATTATTCAAATACCTCATGGTACATCACTGTGATCGATACATTATTAAAACATTAGAATAAACAAATAAAGTGGAAGGGCAGATCATTTTTAACTATCAAAAATTGCAGCGCTTAGTAAAGTGTCAGTATAGACAAAAATTATAGAACTAAAACATTAGTAAATCAATTAATGCTGGTGTAGAGTGAAAAAGTGTCCAAACGGGTAGATACTAAACAGATATTCAATTTGTGCTACAACAGTTCATATATTTAGTGATCCTCCGAATGTGTAGAATGATCCTTCACAAAAATGTGTTCACCATGGCACTTTACTGCCGTCTCAGCCAATCAGGAGGAAGAATCCTGGGCAGCAGAGTCTCTTGTGCAACATTGCTGGATCGAGAGGGGACTCGGGTAAGTATTAGGGGGGCTGCTGCACACAGAAGGCTTTTTATCTTAAAGGGTTTGTTAACCCACATAACTCAAACTCTGCCAGACTCTTAGAGCCTGGCAGAGCACACTGTACCTTTCTTATAGAAAAACGAGTGCTGTAAATACTGCTTTAGAGCCGTCTTCAGGCCGGTCACATTACTCACGGCCGCTGTACAGCTCTGATGAATGGATACTGCAGGAGGGGCCGTGATCTCCCTATGACATCAGCTGGGGAGATCACATGGCTGCTCAGCCTCTCCTGCAGTAGCCATAGAAACCGGCTGAGAGTCATGTGACCGGCCTGAAGACATCGCTAAAATGATATTTGCAGCACTCGTTTTTCTAAAAGAAAAAAAAGGTACAGTGTGCTCTGCCAGGATATAATAGAGGACTGGCAGTGAGGATTTTTTTTTTTACATTTTACTAGAAGCGGCAGACACAAGCTGGCATGCAAAGAGTGGGGTGAGGGGGTGAGGACAGAAGAGTAGAGGGGATAGAAGCATATGAAGGAGGCCCGCAATTAAACCACGGTGATCAGGGCTGTACAGTCAACCCAGAGAATTAACAATGTTTTGATTCAATCATTTTTGTCTATACTGACTCTTTATTAAGTGCTGAAATGTTTGTTATTTATTGTATATCTACACCCATTGCATGCAGCTTTACACTTTGCCATTAAGTGCATGCAGAATGTTTGTTTAAGATCATTTTAACACTCTCCCACTCTATATAGAGAAAAGTATTTCCAATAATTAACTTGAAATTAAATAAATAACGGAAAAACGCAGACAGTAAGAATTGTGGTGTGGTCTAACATCAGTGATCAGTGTAGAAGTGCCCCTTACATTGGTGATCATTGTAGGTGGGAGATTGCTTCCTGCTCATGGAACGCCAACTTCAAGGAGGAGCCCCTTAGTTCCACAGAACCTGCATTCAAAAAGGCTGATGTAGAGAATGAAGTATCTAGATCAGTTTTATCATTCTATAAAGGGGTCCATTGATTTCACCAGTGAGTAAAGTGGGTGTGTCCATTCCAATAAGCAGGGAACCCATTAACAGATCTGCTGAACTGGAGCAGGTTTTTCCACCCAAACCCTAACAGGCCCATATCCATATTTAACCTATGGGAAGGGCGTATGGAAATAGTTATTTCTCTTTACATTAAAGTACATCTGATCACAGAACTAATCTTGGGGGTTCGTTTTTTCCCTCATCGGATTTAGATGGACCCAACAATAATCTGATAGTAATAACTGCTTGTCTTTCCAACTGCCCATAGACTTACATGACGCTTCAGTTCAGATCCACCTGAAAACCTGACAGGCAGATCTGAACTGACCAGCCGTGCGAAACATTGGAGGAAATCTTGCTATACAGCACAGCGTCAGACATATTTACAATAACATTACACAGACTTACCTCTTTCTAAAGCATTTTCGATAGTCACTGAATGGGAAGAAAAAAAAAAAAAAGACATTATTTATCTACACAAGCCAAATCACACAGATTGAAAGAAATCAGCGCTGATGACACATATAGCCCCAATGGTATCTGCACTGCACACAATTGTGCCATTGGTGACTGGGATGCTATACAGTCTGCATTGAATCCAAGCTCACCAAATACTTCTATGGGATTCTGCAACCCCCTTACTTTAGGCACTTTAAGAGGAAGCAGAGTCAAATAGAGATACATCCAAAGTAAAGCTCGCCATACAATACACCAATCAGCAATAGCAACATGACCAGGGTGGATAGAAATCTGGATTTTTTTTTTTTATTATTATTTAAATCAGATTTTTTGTTTTTAAATAGATTTTTACTCAAAAGAATTGTATTAAATACATTTGATTAAAACAAAATCAATCAAAAGATAGCTTTCCATTTAAGATACATTAATAATTGAGTTTATTCAGCATGAAATTGAGCTTAGTTATGTAGCATGAGGCTTTATATTCTGCAATATTTACATTTTTGGTAAACTCATTCAATGAATCCAAGCTCTGCAAGCCGAGACAACATGGACTGCATTGATGCATTCACACAATGTCACAGTAACCATGAGATAAACCAAAGTTCAGGAATATTCCTTTATCCCATTGTTTTGCAAATCTATGTACACTACAAAATTGTATGATTGAATTGGTTCTGATCATTTTGCTGTTTTACTAACCAGACAGCTTATTATTCTAAATAGGAAACGTTCATGTTATTTGCAAATATTAAAGATTCTAGCTACCAGCAAAAATAAGTCCTTACATTTAAAGAGCACCTGTCATTTCAGATCCATCATGGCAGCACCTTCCCATTAAAGTGAATGTGACTGTTGGTGAGTCAACAGCGGGTCAGAGGAGGAGCCGTTGCAGGACAGGGATGGCAATTGCTCTTTAAAAATGATTATTTTAATTGAGTTGATTTAACCACTTTCCATACCGGGCACTTACGCACCTTCCCGCCCAAGCCAAGTGAGTGAGCGGGCAGACTCATAGGTGAGTGAGTGAGTGAGTGAGCGGGCAGACTCATAGGTGAGTGAGTGAGTGAGCGGGCAGACTCATAGGTGAGTGAGTGAGTGAGCGGGCAGACTCATAGGTGAGTGAGTGAGTGAGCGGGCAGACTCATAGGTGAGTGAGTGAGCGGGCGGGCAGACTCATAGGTGAGTGAGTGAGCGGGCGGGCAGACTCATAGGTGAGTGAGTGGGCGGGCAGACTCATAGGTGAGTGAGTGAGTGGGCGGGCAGACTCATAGGTGAGTGAGTGGGCGGGCAGACTCATAGGTGAGTGAGTGAGTGGGCGGGCAGACTCATAGGTGAGTGAGTGAGTGGGCGGGCAGACTCATAGGTGAGTGAGTGAGTGGGCGGGCAGACTCATAGGTGAGTGAGTGAGTGGGCGGGCAGACTCATAGGTGAGTGAGTGAGTGGGCGGGCAGACTCATAAGTGAGTGGGCGGGCAGACTCATAGGTGAGTGAGTGAGTGGGCGGGCAGACTCATAGGTGAGTGAGTGAGTGGGCGGGCAGACTCATAGGTGAGTGAGTGAGTGGGCGGGCAGACAAATAGGTGAGTGAGTGGGCGAGCGGGCAGACTCATAGGTGAGTGAGTGAGTGGGCGGGCAGACTCATAGGTGAGTGAGTGGGCGGGCAGACTCATAGGTGAGTGAGTGGGCGGGCAGACTCATAGGTGAGTGAGTGGGCGGGCAGACTCATAGGTGAGTGAGTGGGCGGGCAGACTCATAGGTGAGTGAGTGAGTGGGCGGGCAGACTCATAGGTGAGTGAGTGAGTGGGCGGGCAGACTCATAGGTGAGTGAGTGAGTGGGCGGGCAGACTCATAGGTGAGTGAGTGAGTGGGCGGGCAGACTCATAGGTGAGTGAGTGAGTGGGCGGGCAGACTCATAGGTGAGTGAGTGAGTGGGCGGGCAGACTCATAGGTGAGTGAGTGAGTGGGCGGGCAGACTCATAGGTGAGTGAGTGAGTGGGCGGGCAGACTCATAGGTGAGTGAGTGGGCGGGCAGACTCATAGGTGAGTGAGTGAGTGGGCGGGCGGACTCATAGGCCAGTGAGTGAGCGGGCGGACTCATAGGCGAGTGAGTGAGTGGGCGGGCGGACTCATAGGCGGGCGGGCGGACTCATAGGCGAGTGAGTGGGTGGGCGGGCGGACTCATAGGCGAGTGAGTGGGTGGGCGGGCGGACTCATAGGCGAGTGAGTGAGCGGGCGGACTCATAGGCGAGTGAGTGAGTGAGTGGGCGGGCGGACTCATAGGTGAGTGAGTGAGTGGGCGGGCGGACTCATAGGTGAGTGAGTGAGTGGGCGGGCGGACTCATAGGTGAGTGAGTGAGTGGGCGGGCGGACTCATAGGCGAGTGAGTGGGTGGGCGGGCGGACTCATAGGCGAGTGAGTGAGCGGGCGGACTCATAGGCGAGTGAGTGAGTGAGTGGGCGGGCGGACTCATAGGTGAGTGAGTGAGTGGGCGGGCGGACTCATAGGTGAGTGAGTGAGTGGGCGGGCGGACTCATAGGTGAGTGAGTGAGTGGGCGGGCGGACTCATAGGTGAGTGAGTGAGTGAGTGGGCGGGCGGACTCATAGGTGGGTGAGTGAGTGAGTGAGTGGGCGGGCGGACTCATAGGTGGGTGAGTGAGTGGGCGGGCTCATAGGTGGGTGGGTAAGAGGGCGGACGCATAGGTGGGTGGATAGGTAGGTGGGCAGATGGGCAAGTGAGTGGATGGATAGGTAGGTGGACAGACGAGTGAACAGATAGGTGGATGGGTCTGGTCCACAGTAAGGAGTGTGCAGAGTCCTCCATGCAGAATATAACACACATCATGGTGAAGTGGAAGGAGGACATCTCTGGCCGGGCTCAACCATCCCCTCCATACAAAGGCTGTAATCCCAGCACCTGACATGGAAGGAAGGCGGAAATGTTGCTTCCTCCTACACCGGCTGTAGGGAGTTCACCTCACCGACAAAATCAGCATTGCTAAGGACGTTGTCTGCTTACCTAGACACAGCTCACACACATAGGCGTAATACGACCAAAGCACGACCAGGGAGATAATGACTACAGGCACCCATGCTAGGACTCGCTGGCAGCACCTCAGTCCCCTGGACAGAGCCATTCCGCAGCCAGTCTGCATCCTGATCCGTGAAATCAGTTGTCCTCTAGTCTGGTCTTCCTGGTAGGCATTCGATTCACTCGGAAATGGAGCGCATGTGACTCCTATTCGAGTTTAAATGTAGCGACATCTGGTGGCGTACAGGTACTATTACATCAATTTGTACCTAGGGGCGGGTAAGCAAATATTCCTGAAAACTAAGAATACCATTATTCGCCACCAATCACGTATAATCTATTATTATCTGGAAATTAAAGCGGTTGTAAACCGCATAAACAATTTATTTATTTTCAAACCTGCAAGGCAAAAGGCATAATCAGCTAGTATGCACCGCATCTATCCGACTACTATCCGTATCTGTCGTATCTATCCGACTACTCACTCACCCACCTATCCATCCGCCCACAGTTTTTAGGTGAATTACACACCCGATTGAGCACATTTTAAAGTCTCGTTAACACCATATCTGTTAAAGGATAACTCTGCTTTGTTATAAACAAAATATAGCAAGTAAGAAAAAGTAATAGAGTATATACAATTGCTAAACAAACCATATTGCAATTGCAATTACCTGATGACCAGATTTCCAGGACAGTGGGCTGGAAGCTCATGGACCAGAAAGTTGACCCTAATGGCCGATTCCTAGTCCTAAAAGGAGAGCTAGACTGCCATAGGGTCACCCTGGCCTCCCTATACCTCCTCCTAATCACACCCAACACGTTAATGCCCCCCTGACCTTTGTAGAGGGGGCGATGATCATGGGTGGACTTCTTAAAGCAGAACTCCACCCAAAAGTGGAAGTTCTGCTTTAAGTTCTCCCCCACTTCGGTCCCATATTTGGCATGTTATTTTTTTTGGGGGGGGGGAGCAGGTACCTAGTTTTGACAGTTACCAGTTCCCACTTCCCCTTGGATCAAAGCAATTCAAGCAGAATCTCTCCTTTCCCCTTCCCTCCCCGCAGTCTTCTTGGACACGTTTTAGGTGCAGCATGGCTCACACATGGGCAGCCGGCTGTGATATCGAAAGCTGCATAGCTGGCTGCCCACAGATAGGATGCCAACACCAGGAACCTAAATGTAGCGCCTGGTTACTTCCAAGGTAACCGGTGCTATTGAAATGTAAGGGGTAAGTGACTCTGATTCCAATTGCAACCATTTGATTAGGGCTTCTGTTTCGGCTTGGCTGTGCTGTGGGCTCATTCTGTCGTGCTGGGGTGTTTTCCTACCCCGGTGTGGTAGGTGGCAGCAGTGGAGCTGAGGTTTGGGTGTTCTCTCCCAGCGAGGGAGGTTTTGGGCCTCACTGGACATGCTGGGAGAGGGTACTTATGAAGCAGACGCCATTTTGTGTGGTCTTCTTCCGGTGTGGCACCCACCTTTGGGGTGGCCACATCACGGCGCTCTGGTGTTATGGTCTACCTGGCCGGAGTGTGCGTACAATGCGGTGTTCCTGGTTTCGGGCCTAAGTTGGTCCGGAGCATTTGAGCAGGACGGGACCCAGTGATTGACTGGGTTCCCACTTCGAAGATCCCAAGCGAGTTTAGCTGTTCGCTGGGGAGTCCATCTGAGGAGCGCCAATGAGAGGCTGGCGGTCCAATAGGATTCTGACAAACCACCGGGGATCGAGGTGACCGAACAGTGAAGGATTGACTCCTCTTTCAGTCGGTACCTGTGGCGACGTTAAGAAAAGAGGATCCAGGCGTAACTTTACCTAGGAGTGTTATCTCCATATTCTGACATTCATTTAAAAGGGTCTGTGGCAGAGACTTTGGGCTAGATTCAGTAAGACTTACGATGGGCGTATCAGTAGATACGCTGTCGTAAGTCCAAATCTGCGCCGTCGCAACTTTAAGCGTATGCTCAAATTGAGATACGCTTAAATGTTGCTAAGATGCGACCGGCGTAAGTCTCCTACGCCGTCGTATCTTAGGGTGCATATTTACGCTGGCCACTAGGTGGCGCTTCCGTTGATTTCAGCGTAGAATATGCAAATGAGCTGGATACGCCGATTCAGAAACGTACGTGCGCCCGGCTGATTTTTTGCGTTTGCGTAAGGCTTTTTCCGGCGTAACGTTACTCCTGCTATATGAGGCATAGCCAATGTTAAGTATGGACGTCGGGACAGCGCCAAATTTTACGTCGTTTGGGTAAGTCGTTCGCGAATAGGGCTTAGCGTAAATTACGTTCACGCCGAAAGCATTGACTATTTGCGATGTGATTAGGAGCATGCGCACTGGGATACGTTCACAGACGGCGCATGCAAATATTTTTTTTTTAGCTAAATAGCTTCCTTTACCTTACTGCAGTCCTGGTTTATGTCCTCATTGTTCGTTTTTGCTTTGATGTTGCTGTAATTCCTCTCTGTTCTGGACACTTCCTGGTTGTCTGTTTCATGATCACCACAGTACTGGGAGATTTCTCACTGTGGTGACTAATCAAGGAGGTGTGATTACTGTGTGTCTAAAACCCCTCAGCACCAATCCAGTTTCGTTTTACAAACCATTACTGCCCTCTATTGGCTCTCTGGCTCTGTACATCAGAGAACCAGGAAACAACAGCAAAAACTAAACTAAACTGTAGGTACATTATATGATTGGTTTTTATCTATTTTTAATCATTTTTAAAAGGAATCAGTTAACTATTATGTCTCTATACCCTGTAAACAGTAATTTCAGCTAAAAATATTTTTTCCTTTAGTGACCCTTTAATGAAAAAAAAAAGAATTGCTGACTAAAACATTTATGAAAAACAAACAGTGTTGGGTCCCACCCAAATCCATACCAGGCCCTTTGCCAACATTTTAAAAAACAAAGTGATGTCGCCGAGTGGCCCCCGCATCGCAGCTATTTAAGAAACGTCACATGGCGGGTCAGGCAGGTCACGGGAGCGTTTGAGGCTTGTGGCTTGTTTAGTTTTTCGGGTCATGCAGTGGCCTCGGTGTCGCAATTGACAATGGATCTACATCGTGGGACATTGCTTTTTTTAATAAAGGAATTGGCAAAAACTCTTGTACTGTCTTTATTCACTTTTACACTTTTTAAGTACATGGGTAGGGGCACTATGTACTCCATATTCATTCACATGGGGGGGGGGCTGGATCTGGGGGCCCCCTTGTTAAAGGTGGCTTCCAGATTACAATAAGTTCCCTGCCCGCTGCCCATTCCTCTTGGCAAAAATCCTCCAGTTCCTGTAAATTCTTGGGCTGTCTTGTATGAACTGCATGTTTGAGATCTCCCCAGAGTGGCTCAATGATATTGAGGGCGAGAGACTGAGATGGCCACTCCAGAACCTTCACTTTATTCTGCTGTTGCCAATGACAGGTCGACTTGGCCTTCTGTTTTGGATCATTGTCACGTTGGAATGTCCAAGAACGTCCCATTCGCAGCTTCCTGGCTGATGAATGAAAATGTTCCTCCAGTATTTTTTGATAACATACTGCATTCATTTTTCCAACAATTTTGAACAAATTTCCTGTGTCTTTGTAGCTCACACATCCCCAAAACATCAGCGATCCACCTCTGTACCTTTCATCATAGACCTTGTTGACTCCTCTCCAAACGTAGCGTTTATGGTTGTGGCCAAAAAAGATAAATTTTGGTCTCATCACTCCAATTGACTTTGTGCCAAAAGGTTTGAGGCTTGTCTCTGTGCTGTTTTGCGTATTGTAAGCAGGATACTTTGTGGCATTTGCGTAGTAATGGCTTTCTTCTAGTGACTCGACCATGCAGCCCATCTTTCTTCAAGTGCCTCCTTATTGTGCATCTTGGAAGCCACACCACATGTTTTCAGAGAGTCCATTTTTAGGGTTAGTTAGGTTTAATCTAGAATTACACTTTAACCACTTGACCTCCAGATGGTTTTATCCCCTTCATGACCATACCATTTTTTGCTAATCAGCACTGCGCTACTTTAACTGGAAATTGCGTGGTTATGCAACACTGTATGCAAATTATATTTATATGAATTTTTCACACAGATAGAGCTTTCTTTTGATGGCAGTTGATCACCACTGGGTTTATTTTATATATATATATATATATATATATATATATATATATATATATATATATATATATGAAAAAAACTTCCCAAAATTTTGAAAAAACAATATTTTCTACTTTCTGCTATAAAACATATGCAATAAAATGTAAACAAAAAATATTATTTCTTCATAAATTTAGGCTAAAATGTATTCTTGGCTTAGCAGGGGTTAACATCTAGGGGCAATCAAGGGGTTTAGAGTGTGCCTGTGCAATGTGTAATATGTGCTTTTTTTCTAACAAATCTGGCTGTTTTTCTCCCTACTTTGCAGGGGGAAGAACAGCCAGATCGCCAGTCTGTGTACTGTGTGTATGTAAAAATACAGGGCTCTGTGCTGTGGTTTGCTACAGCCAATCAGCAGCTCTTGACCATAAATCATTGGCCAGGACCTGCTGACAAAATCCCGCTGTAGCAAATGACAACACGGGCTAGCAGCAGGCACGCACATGCGTACCCCTAACCCAGAACAGGCTTGATGATGTACATGCACTTGATTCAGCCTCCCTGTGCCACCCCACTGCAGTAAATGTACTGTGGCCAGGCAGCAAGCAGTGAAGAATTCCACTGACCGACAATGCTGGTGGTTATTATTGCTGCTACTGACACTGTTTTGGATCTCGTCTGGTGAGTATCTGCCTTATGTAGTTAGATGCATGCATCAGAAGAACCACACTGGAGCCGTGCTCAAGGTTTGTGTTGCTTCTTTATTTGCTTGCAGATGCATGGGGTTTTATAGGCGAGCTACTGATGCTATGAGCATGTGTATCATTAGCATAATGTTATCTAGGTATTTGTAGCTCCCGATTGGTCCATGTAAGGTGAACTTCCTCCAGGTTCTGTGCATCACCAAGTTGGGCTTAATCCTGGTCGGAGGCGCCATCTTTATACATTCTTCATTCGATGGGAGGGGGTGCTGCTGGAGAGTCTGTGATGCTGGAATCACCTGTTGCTGTGATAAAGACAGAGAAGAAAGCTGACTGGTATGCAAGCTGAGCCAGGGATGTAAAAAGTTAATGATAAAAGTCCGCTGCTGTACTGAAACATGATACCTCACACGGGCAGTCAGAAAAGCTACTAGCGGCCCGTTCTTAGTTGGGAATAAGAAAGCACTTTTATATACAGAAATATAGGCTTTGTGGTATAAACAAGAATGCATAGAAAATGGGCATTTTACCTGATTCATCACAACACCAATGCTAGGGATTAATATTCCATAACCTATCACCAATGCAGAGGTTATTACGGAAGCTGGAACCAGTGCTGGCGATTGTTGGTGAAGAAACTGACATCAATGCTGGGGGTTATTATTGTGAAAATTGGCACAAGTGCTGAGGGTTATTATTGCTGCTATGGACACCAATGCTGGAGATTATTATAGCAGAAACCGGTACCAATGCTAAAGGTTATTACTGCGTAATTGGGCACCAATGCGGGGGGGGGGGGTTATTATTGCAGAAACCAGTACCAATGCTAAGGGTTATTACTGCGTAAACTGGTGTCAATGCTGGGGGTTAAAATTGCAGGAACTTGCACCAATGCTGGGAGTTATTATTGCAGAAATTGGCACCAATGCTGGGAGTTATTATTTCAGAAACTGGCACTGATGCTGGGGGTTATGATTGTTGATATTCACACCAAGTGTGAAAACTGGCACTGATGCCACAGGGTTATTATTATGGGAACTGCCATCTATGCTGGGGGTAGTCATTGAGTAAACTGGCACTGATGCTGTGGGTTATTATTGCACTAAAGCTAGAGGGTTATTATTTCAGAATCTGGCATTGATGCTGGGGTTATTATGGTTGTTACTGATACCAATGCTGGTGGTTTTTATGGTTGTTACTGATACCAATGCTGGGGGTTATTATTGCAGAAACTGTCACTGATGTTGCATAACTATTATTACGGAAATTGCCTTCTATTCTGGGGGTTATTATTTTGTAAACTGGCACCAATGCCGGGGATTATTATTGCAGAAACTAGAATTGATGCTGGGGGTTAATATTGCTGCTACTGACACTAAGCTAGGGGTGTAATTGAAAAAAATTGCACCAATGCTGAGGGTTATTATTTCAAAAAGTGTTAATGTGGGGGGGCTTTACTGTAGAAACTGCAGTTTTCAGTTTGCCAGATGAATTTGTCCTGGCACTGTTGGTGGTTGGCTTAGGTTATGGAATTGAATTATTTTTCAGCAGGGAAGTTTGTATGTATATTTTGTTAGGCAAAAAGTTGTTAGGCAAGTGGAGTGTTTTGAGCTTCTGCTGTATTCACTGAAGCAGTAATTGATTGGTGTAGTCTGTCCAAAGTAGGAGTCAGCAGCTGGGTGATGACCAGATATATGTAGCTACAAAAATAAACCAGGACCAGACAATATGTATATATCTTTAAAGTGAGATTTATTTACAGTGAAACAAAAGACAATCACACACCAGAAAACAGTAAAACATGAACAAACTCTAGCTACAAAATACATAATTAAATACATAATTAACCTAACAGAGACCTGACAACTAACTATATACAAAATATATACAAAATGAGAGACACAGGTAACAGGAGCAGGATACACAGGCATAAGGATCTGGCAATCAAAACCCTGACACACCGTGTGCTAGTGGGAGAATCATTATATGTTCTGCTAGCAGCCAAGACCATTTGGGACTGATTACTGGGGCCTACTGGCCTCTGGGAGACGCCTGCTGGTGGACACTGGAACTGCAGCAATCAGTCCGGAGCACCACAGTACCACCAGTGGGTTTTTTTTTCCCCCTAACCCCTGCCTTCAGAAGACGTTTCTAGAGGTTAGGGCAGGAGAATTCAGATACCTAGTATGAATATTTAATAGGGCCAAGCTAATCCCTAGAGAGGTCTGACCTGATAGTGGCTGGGCTACTGTTAACTAGGCTGGAACCCTGGAATAATTGTCTTCTGTCCCCCTGCGGGGATGGATCCATGTGCTCAAGGGAAGGAGGACTGCTTGCCTTTGGACTTCCCTTCTTGGACTGGAAGCTGGGCTACTCTGCTGGAGGTTGCATCTCTGGACTGATCATTGGCAGGATCTGTGAGTAGAGCCAAGTCCCTGTGTTGCAGTGTCTCTCGGTCCCTCAGTCCCAAGACTTTAGCCCACTGTCGTCTGAATCCATACTCATATGCTAGGTGCAATGTCAGATGACAACAGAAATAGCAAAAAGGGTATAAAAGAGTTAAACAAGAGAAGATCAGACAAGGAGAGAACATTTTCTTATAAAAATGAAATATTCCCTTAGACAGTTGTCATGAGGGACAGTGGCCCCAACAGCGAGATTTGATTCTCACCTGTAAATTGTTGGACTTCCCATCCTTTTTGTCCTGCTGAAAATAGTCACCAGAGCAAATAGAGGGGGAATGTCTCTGCATTGGAACAGGCAGCAATAAATACTTGACACAGACCCTTCTATTTCTCTAACCAAAACTCACAAAAATAAGTTTATGATAACGGAAAACTGGACTTACAAAGCTCATCTTACAACTCATGTTTTCCTTCTGCTAAGTTGATGTCAACAATGACCTAAAAGGGATCCCTAGCTAATCCATAAGCAGAAAATATAAAAACATTTTATTTTTAAAGGAATACCAGAATTCTAGTTCCTGGCTGCTAATGGGTGGGCTCAACTTCAGTGGAAGATGCTGGCTTTAATGCATTAACATGAATTATAAAAGGAGACCCAGGTGTGAATTTATCTTCACTGGTCAGTAGATAAACATTTTTAACTGGACATTTATTGTGATCCCACACCACAAAAAATATATTACAACAGTATAGAAAACAGTCTAAGATGTGTGTATTGCATAGAATGTGTTTTCCTCAGGAAGAAGACAGCCAGGTCGGACATTGTCTAAATGCCCTCTGTGTTCTTAGATAGACCACAAACACATCCAACTACTATAGGGTGAGTTTAGTTCTACAAAAAAAAAAGTTTGCTTGGACAGTTTTGTGACTTGCAGTAGATGAAATCTCATCACATATAAAACGTTCCTTCCGTTCCTGAAACACCCTGCAGTGCTCGTTTGCTGCGAATTGCATTATGGTTCTTGGGAACAGCAACAAATCTTCTTCTCTTGAGAAAATCAGGAACTGCAAAATTATTATCCCACAGGTACTCTGGAGAAAGAATTTTAGTGGGTTTTTGATAAAGAAAATACTTATTCAAGTAGCTTTCATCATGCCAAATGGCTTCCATTTGTTTTTCCTTATCCACCATCATAGCATTATAGCAGAAACTGGTTAGTCTGTAGACTTCTTCTACTGTACCCCCAAAAAATCCACCAGCATAGTAAAAGTCCCCTTCGTCTGTGGGAATGTAAGCTGTGGACTCTGGTCGTCGCTCATATGTAAATCGTTCCCGTGATGCACTAAAAAAGCCAGGATGTAAAGTCCCAAACACGCCTCCTAAAATCTCAACCCCGACCTCATCACTGAATCTCATATCAACATCCACACACACCAGGTAATCCACTTCATGGATAAATCTCTGGTGGGACTGATCACGAATCATCTCCATCCGTCGCATGGACACATCTTGCCAACGTTGGTAGCTGGGAACTTCCAGTGTTACCAGTTTTCTGCCAGCACTAAGGGTAAAGGCGGGAATGTCGCTGACTCGATCAGTAAATATATAATAGGTGACTTTATGTCCCACCATAAAAAACTTCTCAGCAGTTTCTATGAATGTCTGAACAAAGACTGAATACCTGAAAGATAATGAATCAAAGAAAACAGAGTCATAAATTAAGAAATGTGGAGTGAATGAGATGTAATTGGGCTTTTCACTTGTGTCGCATAGAAACTGTGCGACTACTTCCTAGCTCCATCTATGGGGGTGGTGGGGGCTGGAAAAAATAGGTGAGTATATGGATCTACCTACAGGCTTACTTGGGAAGCCATTCTCTATTGACTTATGAGTGAGTTGTGGGGAATTTTGGAGTCTACTGAGCTTGGTGCAGAAGGTCTTCAGCATTGGAGGGTTCCATAAGCACAGGATAAAGGCTGTCAATGTTAATAAAAATGCTTTATCATAAAATCCATCATGTTTATTCCATTATGATTCAAAATCATACTCATACAAATCTGAGAGATTTTTGTATTTGTATTGACACTGGTACAATTGAGAGTCCCATTTGTGTATGTATAAACTTTGGCTTTATACTGTAGAGTGATGAAGGTATTTCCCATAAGGGATATAGATACTTCGATACATCTATTAATTTAGCTATATCAGTCCTTGGAGAAGCCTGAAGATAATGCAAGGGTGTGGAGGGGGGGGGGGCAGAGCATTCTCCAAGCCTACGTATGTGCCAGTAGGATACGTTAGGCTACAGAGGAGGCTTGGGACAGAGCCATCTATAGAGTAACTAAAGTACGGTGGTCTATGGAGGGGACTGGCAGTTCTCTGGATCTGTGAATGAAGCAGAGTACTTTAAAAGTTTATATAAATGGCCAGGGGTTGAATCCTTCTACAGAGAGGCCTGGGGATACTGTGGGTCTATAGTGAGGGCTAGGGTATCTAGAATGTATTATCTGTCATAAGAATTCTGATATGGGAGTACATTTTACAGATTTCAATAAGTTTGAACTGCCTAGAATGCCTTTTATTTTTAAAGGAATACCAGAATTCTAGTTCCTGGCTGCTAATGGGTGAGCTCAACTTCAGTGGAAGATGCTGGCTTTAATGCTGATGCAATGACTTCAATACTTTTTGTATCACAAGTCAGGAGTTTTGATTGTTCATTATACTTGCTGCGTGTACAATAATACACTGGTCTATCTCTAAATCCCAACAAAAATAAACTGTCAATCTCCAAAATACAATGCCTTGAAAGAAGTATTCATACCCCTTGAAATTTTCCACATTTTTTCATGTTACAACCAAAAACGTAAATGTATTTTATTTTGATTTCATGTAATATACCAACACAAAGTGGTACATATTTGTGAAGTGCAAGGAAAATCATAAATGTTTTTTCAATTTGTTTTACATAATTATGTGAAAAGTGTGGCATGCATTTGTATTCAGCCCCCCTGAGTCAATACTTTGTAGAACCACCTTTCGCTGCAAATGCAGCTGCAAGTCTTTTCAGAGCCGTTTTTCACCAGCTTTGCACATCTAGAGAGGGAGATTTTTCCCATTTGTCTTTGCAAAATAGCTCAAGCTCTGTCAGATTGTTTGGAGAGCTTCTGTGAACAGCAAATTTCAAGTCTTGCTACAGTTTCTCAATTGGATTTAGGTCTGGACTATGACAGGGCCATTCTAACACATGAATATGCTATGATTCCATTGTAGCTCTGGCTGTATGTTTAGAGTCATTGTCCTGCTAAAAGGTGAACCTCTGCGCTAGTCTCAAGTCCAGTGGCGGTGCATCCATAGTGGGCGCCGGAGCGCCGCCCATCTCGCTTCCACACCACCACTGATACAATACATAGTTTCATGCATTGCATGAATCTATGTATTGCCGCTGCCGCCGACTATTCAGATGGCCGGCCCCCTGGTGAGCGCCGGCCATCTGAATAACGGCAGCTGGTTGGCTGTGAAAGTGCCTATCAGAGCCAACGGCTGTAATAAGGCTGTAATCGGCTTCCAAATATTTATCCAAGGGACGCACGGGGGGTGCGTTCCTTGGATAAGACTGACAGGCATCTCAGCCAATCAGGTTCACCGGTTCTGGTTACCGTTAACCTGATTGGCTGAAGCGTCATCGAGGGCGGGAGAAGGCATTGAGGGACCGTGGAAGGAGGCAGGGCACAGTGGCGATAATTACAGGGCACGGTGGAAACAATTGGCACAGTGGAGACAATTGGCACAGTGGCGACAAAGGGCACAGTGACAAAAAAAAGGGCACAGTGGCGACAATTAAAGGGCACAGTGGTGACAATTGGCACAGTGGCGACAAATGATGGGCACAGTGGCTGTGTTTGGCATGGCATAGTGGTGGCAATTGATGGCACAGTGGCTGCGTTTGATGGCATGGCACAGTAGCTGCATTTGATGGCATGGCACAGTGGTGACAATTGATGGCGCAGTGGCTGCGTTTGATGGCATGGCACAGTGGCTGCGTTTGATGGCATGGCACAGTGGTGACAATTGATGGCACAGTGGCTGCGTTTGATGGCATGGCACAGTGGCAGCGTTTGATGGGCCCAGTGGCTGCATTTGATGGGCACAGTGGCTGCATGTGATGGGCACAGTGGCTGCATTTGATGGGCACAGTTTTTTTTTTTTCGTTTGTTTGCGCCCCCCCAAATTTTTTTTAGCACCAGCCGCCACTGGTGGTGACAATTGATGGCACAGTGGCGGCGTTTGATGGCATGGCACAGTGATTGCCATATATTTGTCTCCCTCCATCTTCCTATCAACTCTCACCAGCTTCCCTGTCCCTGCTGAAGAAAAGCATCCCCACAACATGATGCTGCCACCACCATGTTTAATGGTGGGGATGGTGTGTTCAGGGTGATGTGCAGTGTTAGTTTTCTGCCACACATAGCATTTTGCTTTAGGCAAAAAAGTAAAATTTTGGTCTCATCTGACCAGAGCACCTTCTTCTGCATGTTTGATTTGTTTCCCACATGGCTTCTCGCAAACTGCAAACGGAACTTTTAATGGCTTTCTTTCAATGATGGCGTTCTTCTTGCCACTCTTCCATAAAGGCCAGATTTGTGGAGTGCATGACTTATAGTTATCCTGTGGACAGATTCTCCCACCTGAGCTGTGGATCTCTGCGACTCCTCCAGAGTTAACATGGGCCTCTTGGCTGCTTCTCTGATTAATGCTCTCCTTGCCCGGCCAGTGGCGACAATTGATGGGCACAGTGGCTGCGTTTGATGGCATGGCACAGTGGTGGCAATTGATGGCACAGTGGCTGCATTTGTTGGCATGGCACAGTAGCTGCGTTTGATGGCATGGCACAGTGGTGACAATTGATGGCGCAGTGGCTGCGTTTGATGGCATGGCACAGTGGCTGCGTTTGATGGCATGGCACAGTGGTGACAATTGATAGCACAGTGTCTGCGTTTGATGGCATGGCACAGTGGCAGCGTTTGATGGGCCCAGTGGCTGCATTTGATGGGCCCAGTGGCTGCATTTGATGGGCACAGTGGCCGCATTTGATGGGCACAGTGGCTGCAATTGTTTTTTTTATTTAGTTTTTTTCGTTTGTTTGCGCCCCCCAAAAAATTTTGAGCACCAGCCGCCACTGGTGGTGACAATTGATGCCACAGTGGCGACAATTGGCACAGTGGCGACAAAGGGCACAGTGGTGACAACTGGCACAGTGGCGACAAAGGGCACAGTGGCAAAAAAAGGGCACAGTGGCGAAAATTGATGGGCACAGTGGCTGCGTTTGATGGAATGGCACAGTGGTGACAATTGATGGCACAGTGGCTGTGTTTGATGGCATGGCACAGTGGCTGCGTTTGATGACATGGCACAGTGCGAAAATTGATGGGCACAGTGGCTGCGTTTGATGGCATGGCACAGTGGTGACAATTGATGGCACAGTGGCTGTGTTTGATGGCATGGCACAGTGGTGACAATTGATGGTGCAGTGGCTGCGTTTGATGACATGGCACAGTGGTGACAATTGATGGCGCAGTGGCTGCGTTTGATGGCATGGCACAGTGGCTGCGTTTGATGGCATGACACAGTGGTGACAATTGATGGCACAGTGGCTGCGTTTGATGGCATGGCACAGTGGCGGCGTTTGATGGGCCCAGTGGCTGCGTTTGATGGGCCCAGTGGCTGCGTTTGATGGGCCCAGTGGCTACATTTGATGGGCACAGTGGCTGCAATTGTTTTTTTTTTTTTTTTTTCGTTTGTTTGCGCCCCCCCCCCAATTTTTTTTAGCACCAGCCGCCACTGGTGGTGAAAATTGATGGCACAGTGGCGGCGTTTGATGGCATGGCACAGTGATTGCCATATATTTGTCTCCCTCCATCTTCCTATCAACTCTCACCAGCTTCCCTGTCCCTGCTGAAGAAAAGCATCCCCACAACATGATGCTGCCACCACCATGTTTAATGGTGGGGATGGTGTGTTCAGGGTGATGTACAGTGTTAGTTTTCTGCCACACATAGCATTTTGCTTTAGGCAAAAAAGTTAAATTTTGGTCTCATCTGACCAGAGCACCTTCTTCTGCATGTTTGCTGTGTTTCCCACATGGCTTCTCGCAAACTGCAAACTGAACTTTTAATGGCTTTCTTTCAATGATGGCGTTCTTCTTGCCACTCTTCCATAAAGGCCAGATTTGTGGAGTGCACGACATAGGCCTTGTACACACGACCGGATCTGTCCGCTGAAACTGGCCAGCGGACCAGTGTCAGCGGACAGATCCGATCGTGTGTACAGGCTAGCGGACAGATATCCGGCGGACAAATGTTTCTTAGCATGCTAAGAAACATGTCTGCTAAAAAAACTGTCCAGCGGACATGTCCGCTGGTTAGTACACCTAACCCGCGGACAGATATCTCCCGCATGCGTCTAATGGATTCGACGCATGCGTGGAAGTATTTTACTTCCTGGTTTGGTGATGTGGCGGCGTCAACGTCACCGCCACATCACCGCCACATCACCTCTGTCCACGGGAAATTCGGTTTGATGGTGTGTACAAGCCATCAGACCGAAATCTCCGAGCGGACATGTCCGATGAAAACGGTCCGGCGGACCGTTTTCATCGGACTGTCCGCTCATCTGTACGGGGCCTTATAGTTATCCTGTGGACAGATTCTCCCACCTGAGCTGTGGATCTCTGCGACTCCTCCAGAGTTAACATGGGCCTCTTGGCTGCTTCTCTGATTAATGCTCTCCTTGCCTGGCCTGTTACTTTAGGTGGACATGTCTTGGTACGTTTGCAGTTGTGCCATACTCTTTAAATTTTCGTATGATGGATTGAAAAGTGCTCCAGGAGATGTTTTAAGCTTGAGATATTTTTTTTATAACCTAAACCTGCTTTAAACTTCTCCACAACCTTATTCCTGACATGTCTGGTGTTTTCCTTGGCCTTAATGATGCTGTTTGTTCACTAAGGTTCTCTAAAAAAAACTCTAATGCCTCATACACACGATCATTTTTCGGCATGAAAAAAAAAAAATGCTCTAGCAAAGCGCAGTGACGTACGACGGCACTATAAAGGGGAAGTTCCATGCGGATGACGCCACCCTTTGGGCTGCTTTATCTGAATTCCTGTTAGTAAAAGACAATTCGCGCTTTTCTGTCTGTTACAGCGTGATGAATGTGCTTACTCCATTACGAATGGTAGTTTTACCAGAACGAGTGCTCCCGTCTCATAACTTGCTTCTGAGCATGCGTGGGTTAACGTCGTTTTAGCCCACACACAATCATTTTTTCCAACCCGAAAAACGACATTGTTTAAAACGTTAAAAAATGCAGCATGTTCGAAAAAATATTTGGTTGTTTTTCAGAACCAGAAAAATACTGTATTTATACACACGATCATTTTGAATTAAATTTTTTAAAAACAACGTTTTTTTCATGACGAAAAATGATCGTTTGTACGCGGCATAAGGGTGTCATAGAACAGCTGTATTTATACTGAGATTAAATTACACACAGGTGGACTGTATTTATCAGTTAGGTAAATTCTGAAGGCAATTGGTTCCACTAGATTTTAGTTAGGGGCATCAGAGTACAGGGGGCTGAATACAAATGCACGCCACACATTTCAGATAATTATTTGTAAAAAAAAATTTAACTAATTTATAATCTTCCTCCAAATTCACAATTATGTGCCACTTTGTTTTGGTCTATCACATAAAATCCCAATAAAATACATTTACATTTTTGGTTGTAACATAACAAAATGTGGAAAATTTCATAAACATCTAACGTGAATCCTTATGGTATACAATTACTCCTGAGTTTGATTAAACCACAATTGATGCCACAACACCAGTGCTGTCAATCCAACTTAATCTGTATAGAGGAAAAAATTGCAATTTATTTATTATTCAACCTGTGCCTAATTTAAAAAAATCAGACGTAATGTCTTGTGCATGCTCCACTACACTCCCATCCAATAAGTGCTCTAACTCTGTGCAGATTACATGCTCATCTAAAGATTTGACCCATATGTCATATCGGTAAGTGTGTTGTCCCTTCGACAAAGGTGGAATCCCTGGATGCAGGAGGTGGGTGTGTAGTTCCCTTTAAAGCGTTAGAGCTCAAATTACAGTGGCTGGGGGCAATGCTCAGAAGAAAGAAGATATCACAATAGGTTTTTTTAAAGCCCTATTTTGGATATGCTCCCTTATTCTTTTCCAGAGGGTTCTCTTTGTTCTTCCTACTGCACTGCAGGCCACATGGACACTGCAGTGTGTATACAATTCCCTCTGTCTTGCATTAAATAAATTGTACCATTTTGCAGTTGCATTTGCTATAAATTCCTCCTTTTTATTCCAATTGGTTTTTATACACGCACAACATCTTTTGCATGGGTAAAAAGCCGTTCCCATCAAAAGAAGGACCATTTTCCTCTAAGTGGATGTTTCTACCACATTTTTAACAAACTTATCTCTGAATGTCGGGGTCCTTCTGTATGTAAACTTGAAAAGGTCAGGTAATCTCTCTTTTAAATGCTTGTCAGCTCTCAGTATATGCTAATGCTTCTTAAATATATATTCTATTACTTTATGTTCAATATAATGGGCATGTTACAAACATTTTTCTCTCAGTTCTATTTTCAATTAGTTTCAATCTTTCCATATTACCAACTTCTTTGATCTTCTTTTGAATAAATTAAATTTCCCTTCTGGATAAACTTTCGCCCTATTTCACCTGTAGTCATCTTTGTAGTCATCCTTCATCCCAATTTATTCTAAGCCTAATAATTGTCCCTTTGGTTTATTGATGAGCCACTGGGTATAATGGAAGCTATAAAAAGGTTTTTTAACTATTCTGGTTGACTGAGTTACAGAAAGTTTTTGTACTGATCTTCCTCTTCTCCATACTAATGGAGACGTCTCCAAGTCCAAAAAAATGATTTTCTCTTTATAGACATGTTGATAGGTTAATCGGATCCTGTCTAAATGGGCCCTAGTATACCTGTATGTATGTATGTGTGTTAGGGACCTTAAGTTGTAAGCTCCTTAAGGGCGGCCCCTCCCTTTTCCTGGCCTGCCGGGCTGTATGCTCGCATAAGGGTCTGATGTGGATTTTGGGGGGAACCCATGCCAGTTTTTTTTTTTTTTCAATTTGGCGTGGAGTTTCCCCTAAAGATTCTTACCAGACACAAAGTTGTTTGTACAACTGTCATGTCGTACCAGTGTGAACCTAGGCCTCAGAGGCTTTTTAGAGAACCATAGTGAACAAATAGCATGGTTAAGGCCAAGGAACACACTAGACAGGTATTTCAAAACATGGACGGTTGGGACTTTAAATGAGATGCGATTAGCAATATGCGATTAAGTATATATATGGAAAATATAAAAATTCTTACCATAAAGACCAGGCTCAAAAATACCAAACCAAAGAAGCACTAAACCAAATTAATCTGTCTAACTGTATGTAATTAAAACAGAGGTTTAGTTGCAGTTATTTGCAAATATCTGGGAAGCTGCAGGCCAGCGTCACGGCACTCTGTGTAACTGCAGTCCTAACTATGATTTTTAAGGCCTCCAAAGGAGGAACCCAGGTGTGCTAATTAATAGATCGGGAACAGAAGGCAACTAGAACCGCCCCTATCTATGGTTGGTCTGGCAAATGAGAGCACTGAAAAAACAAAATACAAAAAACAGGGGTGAGACCAATACATGCCTACCAAACCAAAATACCACCAAACTGGGTGCGGACCACATCAAACTGGGTCAGCTAGTCAAAAAACGACAATGGATAAATGAACTTGTTGGTGGCAGATCTGTGGAGGCAATATGTAACACTCCTGAAATCGCATCTCCATCCCTAGTTAATGTTAAAAGAAAAAAGTGGGGTTGGGACTTTATATGAGGCATGTGGTTTCCATCACCACAGGCCTCCATCCCTGTAAGGGTTTCAAAATATGGACGGTTGGGATTTTAAATGAGATGCGATAAGCAATATGTGATTAAGTATATATATGGAAAATATAAAAATTCTTACCATAAAGACCAGGCTCAAAAATACCAAACCAAAGAAGCACTAAACCAAATTAACAGTTAGACAGATTAATTAAACACAGCAAACATGTGAAAGAAGGTGCTCTGATGAGATGAGACCAAAATTGAACTTTTTGGCCTAAAAGAAAAACACTATGGGGTTGATTTACTAAAGGTAAATCTACTCTGCACTGCAAGTGCACTTGGAAGTGTAGTCGCTGTAGATCGCTGTAGATCTGAGGGGAAGCTCTGAAATGAGGGGAAGCTCTGGTGATTTTATTATCCAATCATGTGCAAGCAAAAATGCTGTTTTTTATTTTCCTTGCATGTCCCCCTCAGATGTACAGCGACTGCACTTCCAAGTGCACTTGCAGTGCAAAGTGGATTTGCCTTTAGTAAGTAACTCCCTGAGTGTGGCAGAAAACTAACACTGCACATCACCCTGAACACACCATCTCCACCATGAAACATGGTGGTGGCAGAATCATGTTGTGGAGATGCTTTACTTCAGCAGGGACAGGGAAGCTGCTTAGAGTTGATGGGAAGATGGAAGTGAAAACTCGTTCAATCATTCAGCCCATTTCTCTCAAAGGGAGTCATAAGTGTAAGTATGCTGGTATATCCTGATTTTAGAAGGTAGGTAATGTGCCTAAAAAGAAGAACCCCCTAGCATCCAACAGCCCCCCTTAAGAGAACACTAGTGCATGGTAGCCAGGGGGCCTGGCTCCCATTGATGGGCTGAATGATTGAATGAGTTTTCACTTACTTACTGCCCTTACCTGGGAAGGTATTTTCTCAATCTTCTACAGACATGTTATAATTTCTCCCTGGCCCTCCTCTGTTCAATTGAACCATCTACAGTATTGATATCTTCCAGTTCTGCTAATCCTTTGAGCTAGGACCATTATCTACCTTATCCCCTAGCCAGCTGCCGTGTTGCCTGTCCAGACTCTAATCGGTTGCATCATAGCTTCCACAACAACTATCACTTTTAAATCTCCTGAAGAAGCACATGAGAGCGTGTAACATGTAAAGCAAGTATTTGAACACCTTTCTACCGCTTATCTGTAACTTAACCACACTCTTGTACTGACTACCACTATGGAATAATTGTTATTCATTTCTGGGTCTCCATGTAGTTTATTGATGGTTGTGTACATCAGCGGTGCTCTAGCTATTTGTATTGATATAATTATGTGTTTTTTTAGAGATTTTTGTAAAATATTATTTTTTTACCTGTAATAAAATGTATATTTTTATATATATGTGACTGTGTGTGCCTAAAAAGTCCAAGCCCTATTTTCCATATTTATGTCAAATTATTAGGACGTGGGACTGTTTACTTCCTTGTATCCACAGGACCACTCTGTGCCTTGATACAATTAATATTTTCAATATTGATAGAGATACCTTGCTGATAGATAAACATGAGGTTGTCAGTGATGTGGACAAATTTGCTTGGTCTACATTTTTCTAGGATTATCATTTATGCAGGAGTTTGTTTATGGTTATTTTTATTTATCTGTTTACTATTATTTGTTGTTCATTGTAACATTCTGGGGTGCAGTGCTGCCTTTATTTAGTACACAATGTCTGAGCCTAGTAAGCACAGTAGTTTGGAGTTTCAATGTAATAGGATGGTATTGGCATGTTTAATGTCTAGCTATCGTCACCCAGCCCCATCCCCTGAAGAATGTGATCTATGACGCAACATGTCGGAGGGAGCCAGGTGACGTCACTTTCAGATTCAAAACCAGATGTTGGTGAGGAACTTCAACTGTGTATATTACTGCTGAGCCTGTTGCATATGTTTTATTGTGAGTGCAATTTTATTAATTTAAAAAGGCTCATTTTAAAACTTATTTTATTTATTAATGACAATATATTCCTTCTTCTGAGCATTGCCCCTGCAATGTGATTTGAGCTTGATCCTTTAAAGGGACACCCACCTTCTAGGTCAAGGATAAAGTGCATTAAACCTAACTAACATATGGGTTAAGTCTTGAGGCGAGTGTGTAATCTGCCCAGAAGTGGAGCACTCATTGGTTTGGAGTGTAGTGGAGCACGGGCAAGACATCACGTGTGATTTTAAATAAAGCACTGGTTGAAAAATATATGGAATGAAATGTATACCTATATACAAAATAAGTAGGATTGACAGTGCTGGTGCATCAACTGTGGACCTTGTGATTTATTAATTTTAGGAGTAAATGAATACCATAAGGATTCACGTTTGAGGTTTTATATATAGATAGTATTGCTAACTTTATGCGCTGTTATCATTTACTATACTGATATTGGTGGATCTCATTTGAGGGAGGGGTTTTTACTCTGAAATGTTGTGATGCTCACCTCCACCTGATCCTGCATGACAGCTAAAGGTTTTTTTCTGGTATCTATGTGTATTGATGTTTGATAATTGCTGTACTTGTTGCCTGGATTTCCTCCCTGTTCTAATGAAAAATATATTGCTTGCAGCTGAGAGTTTGTCTTTGTCTAGATGAGGAACTGTGTGGAGGTCTTGTGCATGTACTCTGTTGGACTGTTTTGTCTTTGTATGATGCTATCCTTCATATATATGAAAATAAAAATGTTACCTGCTTGGGGTGCTACCTATTATTTACTTGTAGATCATTATTCCTGGGTCTTACTTGAGTTTTAGTCTGTTGAGGGGGGTCTTTTCTCCAAAAGGTCACATGGACTACTTGATTTATACTTTTTTAGATTCATAAATAAAATATATTTTTTTATCCAACTGCTCAGAGGTCTATATCATAATCCTAATCTTGGGCCTTTAATCCGCAGGTTATAGGTATCCATGTGAAGACTGTGGTTGGCTAATGTCTTTCTCATTACCTCCTGCATGCTTACCTGTACTTGTTTTTTTTTTTTTTTACTGGCACAACAGAAGGTTAGTAGCAAACACAGCAAGCCTTAATAGATTTACAGAAGGACATATTCAAAACAGTTAATTATTGTCAACATCCTACATGTCATGTAAAGGGTCCAGTAGAGTGAAGGAATTTAGTTCTGGAGCCTGGAACTTAGGCAGATTCCTTTCTTCAGGATCTCCCACCATAGTGGCCACTGGCCACAACAGCAGGTTCATATAGAGCACTGTCTTTCTGACTACAAAGGGGAAAAAAATTGTAGTAATCCAGAGGTTCCCTAATATATGTATATTCTGCCAGTTTGTTATAGTCAGGGTGGAGGGGATGTTCAGAAGGAAATTTTGAGAAGCTTATGCAAGCCTTTTCCCCAAAGTCTACTATTACTATTTCCTCTGAGGAATAGACAATTATATATTATGACACAGGATTTACTAATTGCACTTACTTCTTAATAGCAAATACAGTAAGGCCAATGTGGACCTTTCTCTGGTGGAACTGTGCATTCAATATGTCTAAGTTATAGGTGCCATTCCAAACAATTGGAGCAAACCAAGGCGTCATTGTCAGGACATCCATCCTCCTAGAACAGAGTGGAAAACAGAGAGCGATAACTCAACAATGTTAACACATTACCCACAAAGTGTCCTACAGGTTTTACCAAATCTGTGTTATGGACCTACAGGACTGCATTTCAGGATCATGATGAGCAAGGTATTATGTTTGAACAACTTCAGCAATTTTATATGTAGCACTACCCCCAAAGGAGCTGCTGGTTTAGATTTGGGCCTGCCATTACCTTACTGTTCACCATTCTTGTCCTAGGGGTCCTTCTTGAAGAGTTATAAATGTCCACACCCAGGGGCGGACTGACAACTCATGGGGCCCCCGGGCAATAGAAGATTATGGGGCCCCTGGGCTTACAGATGGCCACCACGCCAGGAGGCAGTGCAGAGGTGGGGCAGCTAAAATCTCTGCATTTTCACATCAAAAACATGTCGGTTTCGGACATATCAGGGACAGATGTAAAATAAACATAGATTTTTACATACTGTCCCTGCTTTTACTGAGCCTGGCAACCCTGATGGGGACCCCTAGTGGCATGGGGCCCTTGGGCAGTGCCCGAGTGACTCCATGGTCTGTCCGCCCCTGTCCATACCAACACTTGGTTTCTTTTTCTTCAAGCTTCTTATTAAACAAGTTTCGTTAGAGGGATAGAGGGTAAGGGAAGATTCAGGTACCTTGCTTTGCGGATTGCGGGTATAATCTTGGATCCAGAGGACAACTGTTCCCACACTGGGTCCAGCACCACCGGATAGGCCTCTCTCACTGATCTAGCAGCCGGTGCGAAACTCGCTAAAAAGTCTCTGCCACAGACTTGATAAATTCAGTCGAGTCGTTACATGGTCCTCTGCCACAGGACCATGCAACCACACGTACACCTTGCAAAGTTCAAAGAAATCACACAGCTCACGGTGCCAGGATCTTTCAGCCAAACCGGCCACACTGTAAAGGGATAATTGGCCAGGATGCATCCTCTACTTGAATCCTCTATTGTTCGGCTTCTTCCTGCAGAGAAGACAGCATAGAACCATCCCTGGACTGGTAGGCCCCAGAAACTTCTGGGCCTACTTGCAGTAACGGAGCCTCGGGCCAGCAGGCCCTGAGACCAAAAGGTTGCTAACACATCCCTGAGGCCAGGAGGGCCCTCAGGTCAGGAGGATCGGAAGACCCCGCCAGAACGGTGTCTGCCCCTTAAGTACCCCTCCCCAGAATGCACAGCGGCTGGGACCACACCACTGAGCTGCTTCTGGGCAAGAAGCACCCAATACACCCAGCCCATTGCAGTTCCAACCTTGACCACTGGTGACAGCGACAGTCAGGCGGAAGATGCGCAACGCAGCCGAGCTGGAACAGAGACCCATAATTTGGCATAAAACTCTGAGCTAAACTACAGCTCACATAACTAAATTTACAAAATAGCGCCTACTCAACAGGAGCAGGGCGCTACATATATTTTTGGGTTCTTTCTCAAATTCTAAAATAAATATGTAGAGGTACAATGGTGTCTGCTTTATATATTTAACTGCCCATCATGATCGTCATCCAAGCATCTAACTCATCTTATTTTATCAAGTGCCACCTGAACATATCCCCACCCCTACCCTGCCATCTCTGATATTGTAAGTCTCCTAAAAGGGAAATATTTGGTGGTGCAGTGCAGAAATATCTTCAGTTTTTGGTTCTCAGATTGTCACTCTTTCAAGCTCATTATGTGGAGCTCAGGTAATGACATCACAGGATAGCTGCAGTGAATAAATGAGAGGGAATCCTCACACTCAGGCCTAGTACACACGAGAGGATTTATCCGTGGATACGGTCCAACGGACCGTTTCCGCGGATAAATCCTCTCGAGGATTTCCGCGGATTTGGATCCGATGGAGTGTACTCACCATAGAATCGAAATCCGCGCCGAAATCCCATCGCGATGACGTGTCGCGCCGTCGCCGCGATGATGACGCGGCGACGTGCGCGACGCGGTCATATAAGGAATTCCACGCATGCGTCGAATCATTACGACGCATGCGGGGGATCCATTCGGACGGATTGATCCGGTGAGTCTGTACAGACCAGCGGATCAATCCGTTGGGATGGATTCAAGCGGATAGATTTGAAAGCATGTCTTCAAATTTTTATCCGCTTGAAATCCATCCCAGGGGATAAAAATCCGCGGAAACAGATCCGCTGGGTTGTACACACCAGCGGATCTATCCGCTGGAACTGATCCGCAGATCAATTCCAGCGGATAGATCCTCTCGTGTGTACGGGGCCTCAGTGGCAAGTTATTGGCCAGCAGAGTGAAGACACTTCCTTGTGCAGCTCTACATTAAGGGTTACATCAGTCACAGATAAACTTTTTTTTTTTAATCACTATCCCTCATCTTGCAGTTAAATCAGAATGCTTGTTTAAACATATTTAATTTATCCCATACTTACAAAAAATGTGTATTGTGATGTACACCACACTTTAGTACATTTTTAATGGTATTGCAGTAAAGCCAATGCTAAGATCTCATCAACATATGGGTATTTCTTAGCTGGTTCTGCCAGTCTTTATAAACAGTAAATCCTGGTACAGTCTGCATTTAAAGGGGTTGTAAAGGTTTGTTTTTTATTTTCTAAATAGGTTCCTTTTAAGCTTGTGCATTGTTGGTTCACTAACCTTTCCCTTCTAAGGGCCAGATTCTCGTAGAATGGCGTATCTTTGCGGCGGCGTAACGTATTCAATTTACGTTACGCCGCCGCAACTTACACGGGCAAGTGCTGTATTCTCAAAGCACTTGCTCCGTAAGTTGCGGCGGCGTAGCGTAAATCGGCCGGCGTAAGCCCGTCTAATTCAAATTTGGATCAGGGGGGCGTGTTTTATGTAAATCTACTGTGACCCGACGTGATGGACGTTTTTCACGAACAGCGCATGCATGCGCATGGTTTTGACGTGGACGTAAATTTCGTCCAGCCCCATTTACGGACGAGTTACGCAAACGACGCAAAATTTTAAAATTTCGACGCGGGAACGACGCCCATACTTAACATTGATGCGCCGCACTTATGCCACCATATAGCAGGGGCAACTATACGCCGGGAAAAGCTTAACGTAAACGTCGTAACTTTACTGCGTCGGCCGCGCGTACGTTCGGGAATTCGCGTATCTAGCTAATTTGCATACTAGACGCGGAATTCGACGGAAACGCCACCTAGCGGTGAAAAAAAATGCAGTTTAGATCCGACGGCGTAAGAGACTTACGCCTGTTGAATCTAATGGATATCTATGCGTAACTGATTCTAAGAATCAGTCGCATAGATACGACAGGTCAGATTAGGACTTACGACGGCGCAGCGCCATGTACGCCGTCGTAAGTCCTTTGAGAATCTGGCCCTTGATGGGTTTTTTTTCTTTGTTTTCTTTGTCTGAATTTCTCACTTCCTGTTCCTCCTCAGTAAGCTGTTCTGGCTGACTAACCCCCAGCCAGAACATGGGGGCAAGCTTACTGAGGAGAAACAGGAAGTGAGAAGTTCAGACAAAGAAAAAAACATTTAGAAGGCAAATAGAAGGAAAAGGTAAGTGAACCAACAATGCACTAGCTTAACCACTTAAGGACCCGCTTACGACTATATACGTCCTGTTTTTAAAGATGGGTATCTCGGTAACGGCAGCAGCTGCTGCCACAACCGTCATATCCATCTTTTCCTTGAGCGGTCCTGTAAACGATAACGGTGGTCTCCGCGGCGGATTCGCCACGAGATCACCGTTCATTGACCACCGCAGTAAAGCCTCCCGTCACGGTGGTCAGTAAAATCAGACAAGCAGGAAGTGAACAGAACAGAGAAGAAATAGAGCAACTTCTGAGCAAAAACGAACAATGAGGAAGTGAAAAGAGGAATGTCTGCAGGTAAAGGATGCTTATTATGAAAAACATGTTTTTCCTTTACAACCCCTTTAAGTGGAACCTATTTAGAAAATAAAAAACAAACCTTTACAACCCCTTTAATACTACACATCTGTGGATATAGCTCAAAGCGGAGCTCCACCCTAAAGTGGAACTCCCGCTGATCGGAACCCTCCCCCCTCTGGTTTCACATTTGACACCTTTCAGGGGGGAGGGTGGTGCAGATACCTGTCTAAAGACAGGAATTTGCACCCACTTCTGGCCACACAGTCTCGGCCAGACTGCGGGCATGACGTCACTCGGCTCTCAGTACACAGCGGGAGCCAATCGTCAGGCATAGCGCGACTCGCGCATGCGCCATAGGGAACCGGGCAGTGAAGCCTAAGCGCTTCACTTCCTGGTTCCCTCACCGAGGATGGCGGGGGGGGGGGGCAGCAGAGTGACGAGCGATCGCTCGTCCTCTACTGCGGACGGCGCTGGACTCCAGGACAGGTAAGTGTCCTAATATTAAAAGTCAGCAGCTGCAGTATTTGTAGCTGCTGGCTTTTAATATTTTTTTTTTCAGCGGACATCCGCTTTAACAGTCCAGCAAAGCAATGGGCTTGCTCATACCAGATGAGTTGTAAAATATTTTACTAGCAATATGTGTTGTAAGGCAACATGCATTTACACAAGTGTTCTGGTGTAAACAATTGCTATGTTTATATACTGAACAATTCACTTCAACATCTATAACACATGATGCTGTCCAACATTGATCTGTTGTCTGCACATTTAGTATTCAGGAACTCAATGTAAATACAGACCAAAATTACTGATTACTAATAAAAGTAATTTACTTACAGAGGCTTCATAGCATCTGGCTTCTCATACAACATCCTACAAGAAGAAGGGATAGAACGTTCAGAAATTCTTTGGATAAGTTCCCCCACTCACAGGAGTAGGCACTTGGTGCCACTCAGATGCCCCCTCACCTCTTCTCATACCAAGAGCATATCAGTCAAACAGGCCCATCCACTTCCTCCTCCCACAAATACACCAGGCGTACACCACCACACCAGATGTACACCATTGAGAAGGGCCCCCTACCAGGAATTACCAGTCTAAAACTCCTCTCCCGAACAGCAGTGACAAGGCACTTAAAGCGGGAGTTCACCCGAAAAAAATGTTTTAACATTAGATTGATGCTCATTTTGTCAAGGGGAATCTGGTAGTTTTTTTAAAATCAAAGCAGTACTTACCGTTTTAGAGAGCGACCTTCTCCGCCGCTTCCAGGTATGGTCTTCGGGACTGGGCGTTCCTATTTGATTGACAGGTTTCCGACAGGCTTCCGACGGTCGCATACATTGCGTCACGAGTAGCCGAAAGAAGCCGAACGTCGGTGCGGCTCTATACGGCGCCTGCGCACCGACGTTTGGCTACTTTCGGAAAATCGTGACGCGATGTATGCGACCCTCGGAAGCCTGTCAATCAAATAGGAACACCCAGTCCCGCAGCCCATACCCGGAAGCGGCGGAGAAGATCGCTCTCTAAAACGATAAGTACTGCTTCGATTTAAAAAAAACTACCCGTTTCTCTTGACAAAATGAGCATCAATCTAATGTTAAAAATTTACTTTTCGGGTGAACCTCCACTTTAAAATAAACCACCCCCTTAAATGCCAGGAGCATGGCAATCAACTACCTTTCCCCTCACTGGCACATCAGCGTGTTCCCAGGGACACTACACTGGTGAGTCTGAAATGGAGGTCTATATTCCTATGGGACACTGCACGCAAGTCAGAAATGGGGATGAATATTCCTTGGACACTACACTGGCAAGTCAGAGATATGAATGATATTCCTAGGGACACCACAACAGCAAGTTCTTCTTCTTACGAGTCAGACACGTGGAACATGGATAATTTGAGGTACATTGTGCTACTGCAAAAGTGAATGAGGAACTAGAATGCTTCTAGGAACATGGTCACTGAATGTGCAAAAAATTACCAAAATCACCCTTTCTTCTGTTTGAAACATGGCACCTTCTATAAGGCAGAACATATTTTGTTCCTGAACTCCTCTCAAACTCATGCAAAGAGTCTGTTTAAAGTGTTACTAAACCTACAACAGTAAAATCAGTCTGTATATGCATTAAAGTATGCTTGTTATACTCACTGTGGAATCTAAGTGATAAATCGTCCACATTGTGTAAAAAGGCTGTTTGATCCTGTCTTATCTGATCCTCTCGTTCTTCCACTGTCCCCAATCCATCTTCTGATTAGATAGAGCTTTTGGAATCACTCTGAACATGCTCAGTTTGGTGTTTATTGCTAGAGAGGTTTTTTTCCCTTGGTAGGGTGCAGGGCCAATATATTTACTAAAATAATTGCATTTCCATGTTCTGTGTACTGTGGGAGACCAGATATAGTAAATGCAGGGTCCTGGGTTTAGTAACACTTTAGCTGTCAGAAAGGTAAAGAAAGGCCCAGGATAGGAGTATTTGTTTTACCTTATAGAGTGGGTCATACTGGATGCAAGCCAGACATCTGTTGTGTTAGCCAATAGGATTCAACTGAAGCATCCACAAGGCATTTTCAGTTCATTCCCCCCACCCCAAAAAGCAAGATTTGGTCACTTAAAAAAAAAACAAGACAAGCTGATTGAAGCCAACAAAACAAACATTTCTACAGCTTTCATTAGGAAATGTACTTAGTATTCAGTACAGACAGAAGACACACCTGTGCAGTGTGACACTCTTCACAAGGTCCAGCCGGGAGGTGTTGATGTCACGAATGGTACTGCCCCTGTATGGAAGAAGGGAGCATTACACCAAAAAGCTCACAAAGGAGATGTAAAATGTGTAACTGCAGTCATATGGTTTGTTTTTCACTTATGAATCCTTATGTTTGCTAATGTTTATTTATTGTCTGCAATGTACTGTTATTAAAGGGCTGCAGCCTTCACACTTGAGGCTGTTTGTAAAAGTACATCACCAAATGAAAAGGGCAGCTGATGGGTCAGGGCCCAGCATTAACCACAGAGGATACAAAGTAGATTTCATTAAATGCTGGCTGGAAATGCCAACATAATGGGAACCAACAACAATCGGCTTTTCTGCAACACTTTTAGAAAATGACCTACTTACTGCAAATTACAGAAGTATGATGCACTAGTGTCCCATTGGCTGTGTCTGAGAGTGTACCTGAAATCACAAAAATGTAGCATAGATAAATGTGGTGTTAAAATGTATTAATTGGATATACATTTATACAAAATCGGCTGCAATCATCTGCAAAAACAGATACCCCATAAAAAAAGAAGACAAAAAAAAAAACAGCAAAAAAACACCAAACCTACGCACACACTAGCAACACATAAGGAACTTCTGCATTCACCAGTAAATGGAATTGATATAATAAAAAAATGAACAGTTTAATACAATCTATATACACCAGTACTTGTGTTTTCCGTTGACTGACAGCATTTTTTTGTGTGAACAAGCAGAAAAAAAACAAAAAACAGTGGGGTTGATTTACTAATGGCAAACAGACTGTACGCTTCGCAAAGTGCAGTTGCTCCCGAGCTTTGTAAATGAGGTAAAGCTTAACTTTGCATAGAATACCCATTCACGTGCAAGGGAAAAAAAAACAGCATTTTTGCTTGCTCGTGATTGGATAATGGAAGTCAGCAGAGCTTCTGCTGCTTTACTAAGTTCTGGAGCAACAACTGCTCTTGCAGAGTGCACAGTCTATTTGCCTTTAGTAAATCAACCCCAATGTATCCAAGGAAAAGTGAATATTTATCATATCAAAAAGAGAAATAATTGTCATTTTATAATGCAGAACTGTTTTCTATAAAAATAAGCTTGTGCTGTAATGTTTTGAAGCAGTACCACTCTTCATCGTGGTGAAAAGGAGCTGTTTTTCGCCTAAATGCATTCAAAGCAGTATTAAACACAGTGGCGGTGCATCCATAGTGGGCGCAGGAGTGCCGCCCCCTCTCTCCTGCACCCATCAATCAACAATACATAGATTCATGCATTGCCCAATACCCTACTGTGCAGATCCTCCTGGTCGGTGGTTTTAATATGCTCCTATTAAACTTAATTTTGACCCTAGTATAGATTCTCCCTTATCTTGCTTGGCGGAGACCTATGGGTTATGTGATGTGTGGCGATGGGAACATTCAAAGGAGCGACAATTATATGTCACTCTACTACTTATGCAACATTATGTCACATAGACCTTATATATTTAGGTAACCCGTTGACATCTCGCACATTGGAGGTTTCCATATTGCCCGTGGTATTTCTGACCATGCCTCTGTGCTTCTGAGACTGGAGATGGACCTTATCTATGGCCCTTCTTTATGGAGGCTGTCTTGTTTCTAGGTGTCGGATGAACGTATTACCACATTGATGACCTTTGAAATAGGTGATTTCTGGCTGCGAAACAGGGACCAGGCGGCATCTGCAGTGGTCTGGCATGTCTTTAAGGCCCATGCTCGTGGCCAATATCAGTTGACTGTATGTAAAGTAAGAAGGGAGTACTCCTTGGCCCTTGTGGAGGCAGAGGTCAAGGCACAGTGGTTGGAGGCCTAGTACGTGAATACCAGAGATCAGGACGTATATAGAAATCTACAAGTGGCCCATAAAGAAATGGCTGTCCTCCCTGCTACGTCCTTTAAAAAAATGATTTTGTCTTAGTGTCAGAGAATCTTTGAGCAGGGTGAGAGGACGGGTAGATTTCTGGCCTGGCTTGCTAGGGAACGCTCCACGACTGCCCATATTGCCCTAATTAAAATTATAGATGATGGCTCACTACACTCTGACCCAGCTCAGATCAACACTCAACTTTTGAAATTCTACGAACGGCTTTAATCCTCCAGGGTAGAGGATACTATCCTTTTTAGACAAAGTGGAGTTCCTGGAACTATCTGTTGAAGCCCGACATAGACTGAAAGACCCTTTTACTTTAAAAGAAGTACAGACTGCAGTAGCCACATTCCGGGTCCAGATGGACTACCGACATAATTCTATAAAGAACATGCTGAGGTCAAAGTATCCCACCTCCATGCTGTACTTCTTACTGTGCTAGAGGAAGACTGGATCTCACAGTCTATGACAGAGGCAGTGTTTGTTATGGTGCCCAAGCCAGGAAAAGACCCTGAACTGTGTGTGTCCTATCGGCCGATTTCATTACTATATGTGGATGCCAAGGTCTTTACCAAAATCCTGGCTAATCGCCTCAACTCGATGATACTGTCCTTGGTACATGAGGATCAGTCTGGGTTCATGCCTGGCAAGGGCACGATATCAATGTCTGCCGACTGCATATCAATATTGCTCACCTTGAAGATAGTGTCCACTCTGGTGTAGCGGCCTTTCTTGACGTAGAGTGGTCCTTTCTGTGGCAAGTACTAAAGAGATTTGGCTTTGGGCCCAAGTTCATTTCCTGGATACAGCTGCTCTATAGATCTCCCACAGCTAGGGTTAGGACTAATGGGATCCATTCGCCAGCAAAACTATTCTGTATATGTGAAAACAAGCTGACCCTCCTACAGTTTTGAAAAAGAGGGGTGTACTGCGCTAATTCGATAAATAGTAAAGTGGCAACTAAAATGTTATTCAACACTAATAATGGTCAAAGGAAGAGCTGTGCTGTTTTAAGCTAAAATTTGACACTAGTGATAATGAAATACTAGATAAGTATCAATTAAAATTATGAAACACTGACTGAGTGAAAAAAAATTATATCTGTAAATAGGTCTGTGAGACCTCAATAGGATAACAAGAAGGGGTTAATTCCTAAATTAGGTAGAAACCTGAGAATTATCAAGTGAATAAATATCAGTCTGTGTGAACAAACCAAATAAAACCTTAGGAATACCATTAACAAAGCGCCAAGGCAAAAAATGTGAATATAATAAAAATTAATGCATTAGTGTCCATATAAACTTAAATATCCCCAGTGTTCAACGAATCCAATGGTCCAGGTAAAAGTGCTGACAGGATAGTGCCTTCACCAAACAATAACACTGCCGCTTACCAGATGGACGTGATCTCTAATTATAGGCGATCAATATGCGCATATGGTTGATAGCCCAGCCTGGGGTCTCTATTGGTAGCAAAAATCCCTCAGTGTGGTTCAATATTGCATAGAACATGTCTCAAACAACGTAGCAATCCAGGATGCACCACATAAAAAAAGGAAGGGACTAGCATAGCTGTCACCATCAGGCGTCGGGCTTGAAGGCCAATTGCAATAGCAGCAGAGCAGATGTTCACACAGGTCACCCTGGCTGATGACACAGGCTCACCTGAGGTGCGGAGTCTAAGTGCTAACAGGTGTTCACTAGAGCTTCTGATGGTGGAGATGGATTTTTCTGCATGTTAGCACCAGGTCGCGGTCCTAAGGGTTGCCCCACCAGGAGGTGAGCAAGCTGGGGTCCAGTAGCGGATAAGCAGATAAGGATCAAACAGAAGTGTGGTCAGTAAACAAGCCAAGGGATCAATCACGAGAGGCTGCAGGCTGGGATCAAGCAGAAGAGTAGTCAAAGAACAGGCCAAGGGTCAAACACAGGTGGTTGCAGATTGGGATCAGGCAGTAGAGTAGTCCAGGAACAGGCCAAGGGTCAAACACGGGTGGTTGCAGGTACAAATAGCCGCAAAGCAGACAAATTGCAAGGCACTGGCTGGGAAGGCACAATAACCTGGCAAAGAGGAAGTGCTGAGACAAGGCTTATATAGGAAGTTCATGGGAGGAGCAAAGGTTTCAAGGTTCAAGGCAATCAAGACACAAGGCAGGGATGTCCAACGGATCAGATAGGTTTGTCCAGCAGATCAGACAGGGAGCTGTCCAGCATCCCAGAAAGCTCAGTGAGAAAAGACAATGCCAGACACAGAAGAGGTCCCAGGTTCAAGCCCAGGTCCTGACAGTACTCCCCTCCTCTCAGGATGTCCTCCAGACGTGCTAGGTCTTGGCTTGTGAGGAAACCTCTGGTGGAATACTCTTGATAATCTAGGGGAGTGAACCTTATTATTCCTGTAGAAGTTCCTGCCGGGGAGATTCTCCTTGCTTGCAAGGCTTTTTCAAATTCCACCAGATCCTGCTTACGGACTATGGTGCCATTTGAGGCATACGTGCAGTCAGGTGGTAGAACTTCCTTGGCAGGACAGGAAGTATTGATGCTATCAGGAACAGACATTTTCTCAGGAGGTAGCAAAGGGGTCTCTGGAGCAGGCTGTGGTTCTTTGGCAGGACAGGGTGATGTTGCGGCATTTACCACTGTGGAGCGTGGAATGACTACTGGAACTGGTTTGTTGTCGGGAGGTTGCAGAGTTGCCTCTAGGCCAGATGGTAGGGGTTTCACAGGGGTATTGGTTGCGGGTTCAAGAGGGGCACTAGCATTGTTGATCACTATAGTCCGGGAACCCACTTGTGTCATTGAACATGGACAAGCCTTACAGCAACCTTGGCAGTTCACAGGCCGAACAGCAGGGATAGCAGGATGAGTCCCAATAGTACACACTTTAAGAGCCTTTGGCCGAGGTGGGCGAGTTGGGCAGAGGGAGATAAGGTGCCCTCTCTTCTCCACAATAGAAACAAAGGCCACAGCCTCTCCTCCGCTCTCTTTCACCTTTAGACAGCTTGGTCTGGATGACCCCTATCTCCATAGGTTCCACATCTTCCAGGGTAGGTGTGTGTATATCCACAGGAACGCCAAGGCTTTGTGGTGTTAGGGCTTCCCGGCTTGGCACATACTGGGATGGCTCGGAGTCGTTCCTGTACAGGGTATTCCTGTCCCTGGGTCCCCGTAGGCCACATGAGCTAGAAGCAGACTTGGGAACCCTGTTTTTTTGGCAACTGTACAGTGAGAGTCCAGGGCTAACATAAATGCTTCCCAGCTCTCCAAGACTGGACTCCTTTCCTGTAATACCTGATGAACTCATGCTTTGATTGGTCCATTGAGCAGGTTTATAGCGCAAACCTTTATATAATCGGTGGCATAGTTCCTAGGCTTAAGAGCAAACAACAGCTCGCAATCCATCTTGAAGCACAAGAATGATGCACGGCTACCATCAAACCTCTCTGGCATCACCACAAATGGCTCAGGACATGCTGGTTCCAGGGCTGGGTGTACTGTACCTTTCAGTAACAGAACTTCTTTCTGCAGCTCCAAAATTTGCTGCCTGAGAGGAGCCACAGCCTTTGCTATAGAGGCCTCCATGTTTTAGGCCAGGTTATTCTGTCACCATCAGGCGTCGGGCTTATAGGCCAATTGCAATAGCAGCAGAGCAGATGTTCACACAGGTCACCCTGGCTGATGACACAGGCTCACCTGAGGTGCAGAGTCTAAGTGCTAACAGGTGTTCACCAGAGCTCCTGACGGTGGAGATGGATTTTGCTGCGTGTTAGCACCAGGTCGCGGTCCTCAGGATCGCCACCAGGAGGTGAGCAAGCTGGGGTCCAGTAACGGATAAGCAGATAAGGTTCAAACAGAAGCGTGGTCAGTAAACAAGCCAAGGGATCAATCACGAGAGGCTGAAGGCTGGGATCAAGAGTAGTCAAAGAACAGGCAGAGGGTCAAACACAGGTGGTTGCAGATTGGGATCAGGCAGTAGAGTAGTCCAGGAACAGGCCGAGGGTCAAACACAGGTGGTTGCAGGTACAAATGGCAGCAGAGCAGACAAATTGCAAGGCACTGGCTGGGAAGGCACAATAACCTGGCAAAGAGGAAGTGCTAAGACAAAGCTTATATAGAAAGTTCATGGGAGGAGCAAATGGTTCAAGGTTCAAGGCAATCAAGACACAAGGCAGGGATGTCCAACGGATCAGATAGGTTTGTCCAGCAGATCAGACAGGGAGCCGTCCAGCATCCCAGTTAGCTCAGTGGCAAAAGACAATGCCAGACACAGAAGAGGTCCCAGGTTCAAGCCCAGGTCCTGACAATAGCGTAAAACCCTTAAAAATGTAATAAGTAACATAAAAATGCACACCTACATCGAAGAAGTTAGATAAGGCATATAAAATACAATCAAGCCGGGCCGGCTCTTCGATTCAGCAGCCCGTATCTTCCGGGTCTGGCACACAACGCAGTGACGTCAGAACGTCGTCCCTTCCAACGTTTCGTCACTAGAGGGACGTGGTCACGTGATACAGGTGGCGTTCTTATTCACCGCTTAAATACATACAATAGATATAACGCCATCTTAACTACTGGAAAACAAAAATTTAAAATTAACTAACTGTATGGGCAAAAAATCTCAAGTAGACAGAGCATACCAATGGCATACTCCAGCCACATAGGTAGTGATGATCCCCATGCAAAACACAATAAAATAAAAACATATGTAAACGACAAAAAGATCAAATATGGGTCATTTACTAAGACCCACACAGATATAAAGTGCTTATTTGCATAGCACTATAACCTGCCGGTATCATATGCAAACATAAATAAATCGATACACAAGAGATCTCACATGAGCATCCAATGGGAATCGGCAAACAAAAAAGAAAATTAAGTCTAAATTATGAGAAAATCCACACAGATCTTTCAGAAAATCCACACTTATTTGCATAGCACTATAACCTGCCAGTATCATATTCAAACATATGCCTACAGTTTTGCAGTGGAGATCGACAGTTCACGCAGTTCTACCCCTCTATGAATGAACATATATGAGCTGCAAATGTTTGATAAGATCTGGGGGGTTTGGGTGAAAGTCAGGCCTGGGGCCTCCTGAAGCCTACCCATGGTGTACTGCATGCTGCCATGTTCAGGTGAAGAATGTTTAAATGATGTGATGCCTTTGACACCACCGCCCTCACTCCCCTTCTCTCCCCTCTCTACCTCCCCCTTCTTGTTTCCACTCACACTCACCACATGCTAACTGCCATACACCCCCCACCACCACCACCTTCTTTTTCTTTTCCGTTCCCCCCTTCTTCTCCCTCTTTCCCCCCACCTGCCCTTGCCTCCCTCTGGTGCTGTTTCATTTATCCAGAACTCTTAATTTTGTTCTCTCCCAAATACTCTCCCCTAATTGTTCTAACAATTTGATTTGTGTGTAAATGTATGATATATGCTGAAGAAGAACCTCTTTCTGTTTTGCAAATTACTCTGTCCAGTGTAATGTGTACCTTGCTATTTTCTTTGTATTTTTATCTGATAAATAAAAACGTTTCTGTTAAAAAAATAAAAATAAATTAATGTGCGTGTAAAGGCAGGAGCCCCAATACTTTTGGAAATATAGTGTACTTTACAGGCAACATGCCAATGATTTTATTTTTATCTGAATAGCATAGCAGGGCATAGAAACATTGTGGGCCGGATTCAGATAGGTTAGCGGATCTGATTTACGATCTGCCGCCGCAAGTTTTTGAGGCGAGTGCTTAATTCAGAAAGCACTTATCTCAAAACTTGCGGCGGCATTTTGTAAATCCCCCGGCGGAATTCAAATTCCGCGGCTAGGGGGAGTGTACTATTCAAATCAGGCGCGTCCCCGCACCGATCGAACAGCGCATGCGCCGTCCGGAAATTTTCCCAGCGTGCATTGCTCCAAATGACGTCGCAAGGACGTCATTGGTTTCGACGTTTACGTAAATTACATCCGGCTGTATTCGCGAACGACTTATGCAAACGACGTTAAAAATTCAAAACTCGTTGCGGGAACGACAGCCATACTTAACATAGGATACGCCGCACTTACCACTGCTATAGCAGGGGTAACTTTCCGCCGGAAAAAGCCGAACGCAAACGACGTAAAAAAAAAGCGCCGGGCGGTCGTTTGTTTCTGAATCGGCGTAAATGCTCATTAGCATATTCGATGCGTAAAAGACACGGAAGCGCCACCTAGCTGCCGGCCTGGAATTGCAGCCTAAGGTCCGACGGTGTAAGTCACTTACACCTGTCGGATCTTAGGGATATCTATGCGTAACTGATTCTATGAATCAGTCGCATAGATACGACCGGCCGGCCTTGGAGATACGACGGCGTATCAGGAGATACGCCGTCGTATCTCCTATCTGAATCTGGCCCACTGTATGTATCTTCTACATGTTGTATGTACACACAACTGTTTATCCACCTATAGTGCTATTCACAAATTGGGGATGGCATGATAAAATAGCCCCCCCCCCCCACCCAAATCTTACCAGAAGATGGAGCAGAGCAGAAGGATACTCAGATAAAGCAGAAGACAGTATCTCTTCTTCCCACATTTCTTCTCATCTGGAGGGAGAGGAAATCAGTTAAAAGGTCTAACAAACATGGAACTCCCAGATCCCCCAAAACATCCCATTTTACATTGCATGTATTATAGTCAGACAACGAGAACACACCAGTTTAGGATTAGCATTAAAGGGGTTGTAAAGGTAAATGTTTTTTCACCTTAATGCATCCTATGCATTAAGGTGAAAAAACATCCGACGGTACCGGCCCCCCCCAAACCCCCATTTTACTTACCTAACCCTTCGAAAGTCCTGCGCTCGTCCCCGTGATCCTCTTCGGTTCCCAGCCTGTCCGTTGATTGGCTAAGCTGGACGGATTGATAGCAGCGCAGCCATTGGTTGGCGCTGCTGTCAATCACATCCGATGATGCGGCATGCTGGGGGGCGGGGCCGAGTGATACAGTCGGCGGCTATCCCCGCCACTGTATCACGGGAGCACGCCCGCAAAAGCTTTCCACCATGTGAGCTTGCTCGTATGAAGGTGGAAAGCTCTTGCGAGGAGGAGCCGAGACAGCCGCCGAGGGACCCCAGAAGACAGGGTTCGGGGACACTCTGTGCAAAACGAGCTGCACAGTGGAGGTAAGTATAACATGTTTGTTATATTCCTCCATTGTGGGGATACAGACACCCTCTGCTACCCACAAACTCTCCCTTTACGCGGATGACCTACTGGTCTATATTCAGCAACCACACACGTCCCTACCCTTGCTGATGCAGGAATTCCATAGGTTTGGGGAGTTTAGCAACTTTAAGTTGAACATGTCTAAGACGGAGGCCCTCAATGTTTCCTTGCCGCCCTCTACCCTCGCCAGGGTTAAGGCTAATTTCCCTTTCCACTGGGGAACCAGAGGTATATCCTACCTGGGGATAATGATCCCCTCTAATTTGTCAGACTTATATGCCCTTAATTATCTCCCTATGTTAGCCCGGATTAGGAAGGACCTAGACGCCTGGCGCCCTTCCTCATTACCCTGGTTCGGCCGCATTAATTCTCTGAAAATGGACACCCTGCCTAAACTATTGTACTTATTTCAAACGATACCCATCTCTGTCCCTAAACACTTCTTCACTTCCTTGCGCTCCATGTCCATTCGATTTGTATGAAACCAGGGACTATCGCGTATCCGCTACACACTACTCACTTACCCTAAAACACGGGGAGGACTGGGTCTCTCGGATTTTGAATTGTACCATAGGGCGGCATTACTATCTCGGGTACTGGAATGGTTTCCTCGCCCCTTCCCTAAAGTATCTACCTCTGTGGAACAGGACCTGTCCCCATATGACTTGCAGGCTTTATTATGGGGCTATGGGCGACAATTACATCTGCTTTCCTCGTCTTCCCCCTTAACACTCGCTGCCTTAACCCTATGGTATAAAAAAGGCCTATTACCCCTTTTATCCACAGACCCCTCGCCTCTTACTTCATTGTTCGACCTTCCTTCTCTGCCTCAGGGTATGGGGTCCAACATGGTAGGCAAATATTCACGGTCTACCTGGCCCATGGCGGGTTCCTTTGTGAACCCTTCTTTGGGTACCCCCGTTCTACCGGGCTCCTCAGGGAATTGGCTCACGGCACTCCGTATATCCTCTTTCTGCTCGGACTTGTTTTCTTCTTCCCAAATTCATAGACCTCTAATGGTATTTGAGCAGCTGTGTTCTCTCTCGGAAACGCCTCGGCATCTACTCTCCTCTATGTAATCACTACAACATGCATTGCTACACGATCAACTCCCCCCCTTACACTAGGAGATGGTCTACAGACCTGGACAAAGATCTTTCTCTGGTGGATTGGCAAAAATCATTCCACTTTACACATAAGTCCTCTATTTCTTGCTACTCTCAGGAAAAAAAAAATTAAACTCCTCTCTAGATGGTACAGGGACCCCCGAACTCTACACAACATTTTCCCATCCGTGTCTCCCTTATGCTGGAGATGTGGATTGGCGGAGGGGAGCTACTTGCATGTTTGGTGGGAGTGCACGGTGGTCCAACCCCTCTGGTTACAGTTTTTTGCCATATATAGTGGTCTCTATGATCGTACAACTTCACCTACCCCAGAAATAGCCCTGTTGTCCATGCTCCCTGGGTCGATGGCTTCTCAAAAAAGCTCCCTATTACGTTTTTTTCTATCAGCCGCTAGACAACTCATATCCTTGTTTTGGAAGACCACCACCACTCCACCTCTGACTGTATGGGTCTCCTTGGTCAATGATTTCATGCGAATGGAGGAGATGATCGCCTTAGACACTGATACCTTTGATAAATTTAAATCCCTCTGGCTTCTCTGGATAGATTACTCTACCTCTGATTCCCTGAAAGCGAGGTTAGACTCCTATGATCAGCCTGGATGTGTGTCGTGAATCCGCTATGTGGGGCTCCAACATCTCGGTCTGCCCAGCACCCCTCCACCTCCCGTCCCCTCCCCCACATTTGATCTGCAAACCCTCTTCTGTCCTTCCCCCTCTACCTCTCCCTCCCCTACCCCCTTGCCCCTTTCTCCCTTTTTTTTTCTCTTTCTTTTCCTCTTCCTCCTGCTTTCCTCTATGCCTGTCTCTTCCTTATTTCTATTTTGTGCACGGATATGTTTTTATTTTATTTTTTTATTTCGGATTCTGATATTTAATGATGTAAATCGTCCCGACTTCACTGTATACCTTATGTGATGATTATTTACACCCTAGAGGACTGACGTTGTGTTTTCTACTCACCATGTAATCCTTGTTATTGATTCTATGTAATTATCCTATGTGCCTTTCTCATGTCATGGTACTTTGTTTCCTCAAATATGTTAATAAAAATATGTTCGACTCTAACATGTTTGTTATTTTACAACAATTTTTTTTTTTACTTTAGTGTTCCTTTATAATTAAATCACTATCGGTTGTGTTTACACATCTGTAGCTAGACTTATTACATCTCTACAAGAATCTTGGAGAATTTCAACATATTTATTGATTTTCACGAAAAAACAAATCACTTAATTTTCTACTTGGCTACAAGATACTGAGAAAAATGAATCTTGCTACTTATTAGGTTCTATGCATAGAGAATAAGGCTACTGATCCACAGCAAAAGCGCATAATAATGCATATGCGTTTTTACTGTGATTTTTCCATGTTTCTAGTGCATTTTTTTACAGGACATGACTCAGAAACCTCATCAAAAACACAACACAGATGTGTTTTTGATGCGTTATTGCTGCTTTTTTTTTTACAGTAAAAGTATTGCTGCTTTTTTAATGCATTTCAACGGGGAGGTGTTTTTTTGTTTTTTATCGCACATGCACCAAAAAATGCTGCAAGCATGATTTTTTACACCCCAAGGGAAGCAAAATGCCCCAGTGTGAACACATAGAATAAAAAAAAAATTAAACACAAAGGCACTTCATAAAAATCCCTCAGTGTGAAAGCAGCCTAAAGCCTCATACACACGATCGGATTTTCGTCAGACAAAGCTGTGGAATTTTGTCCGAATGGCGTTAGCCGTAAACTTGTTCTGCATATAGACGGCAAAACTTTGTCAGCCAACAAATACGAAACTATGTGGTTTTTCAGCTCTTTAGCGCCACTCTTTGGCCAACTTCTGCTAATGTTGTGCTATGGTCAGCATTGCTTCTGAGCATGTGTGTTTGTACTTTGTATTTTTTTTTAGACAAACTTGTGTACACACGATCGGATAATTCGATGGCACACATTTGTTGTCGGAAAACTTGAAAGCATGCTATCCAACATTTGTTGTCGGAAAATCCGTATATCCTCTTTCTGCTCGGACTTGTTTTCTTCTTCCCAAATTCATAGACCTCTAATGGTATTTGAGCAGCTGTGTTCTCTCTCGGAAACGCCTCGGCATCTACTCTCCTCTATGTAATCACTACAACATGCATTGCTACACGATCAACTCCCCCCCTTACACTAGGAGATGGTCTACAGACCTGGACAAAGATCTTTCTCTGGTGGATTGGCAAAAATCATTCCACTTTACACATAAGTCCTCTATTTCTTGAATTTCTAGAATAAAAAAAAAATTAAACACAAAGGCACTTCATAAAAATCCCTCAGTGTGAAAGCAGCCTAAAGCCTCATACACACGATCGGATTTTCGTCAGACAAAGCTGTGGAATTTTGTCCGAATGGCGTTAGCCGTAAACTTGTTCTGCATATAGACGGCAAAACTTTGTCAGCCAACAAATACGAAACTATGTGGTTTTTCAGCTCTTTAGCGCCACTCTTTGGCCAACTTCTGCTAATGTTGTGATATGGTCAGCATTGCTTCTGAGCATGTGTGTTTGTACTTTGTATTTTTTTTTAGACAAACTTGTGTACACACGATCGGATAATTCGATGGCACACATTTGTTGTCGGAAAACTTGAAAGCATGCTATCCAACATTTGTTGTCGGAAAATCCGTATATCCTCTTTCTGCTCGGACTTGTTTTCGATGGCACACATCGAAAACTTGAAAGCATGCTATCCAACATTTGTTGTCGGAAAATCCGACAACAATTGTCCGATGGATCGTACAAACGTTCGGATTTACAAATACACCCAGTATGCAGGACACTGTGCTTTATCTATCTAACTATCTATACATGTACATACAGAATAGGGATAAGCCCGCTGTTCGAGTCGAACGTAACATTTGGTGTTCGCCGAATAGCGAACATTAGGCGGTGTTAGCGGCAAATTTGAAAGCCAGGGAACGCTGTTTAAAAGTCAATGGGAGATTAACATGAAAAATCAAAAGTGCTCATTTTAAAGGCTTATATGCAAGGTATTGTCATAAAAAGTGGGACCTAGGTCCTGCCGGTCACGTATACGGGTGACCTAACCCCATCTGACGCCACGGGGGTTTCCCTGTGCCATCAGAGGGGGCGAGGTCACCAGTATACGTCAACGGGTGGCCCTGCAGCGTATCCCTGTGGCGCAGAGGGGGGCAGGGTCACCCATATACGTCACAGAGTGGTCCCGCTCTCAGCTATATAACAGCTGTCACGGTGGGAGAAGGGTCACTCGGTGGCCACCTCCTATTTTTTTTTTCGGTCGTCGGGACAAGATTCATTTACATTGCTGGACATTTTTATTTTTTAAATAAAGGACTTGTCCAAGCTGTCTCTTGTCATATTTTTTTGGTGAAATGGTAGGGGTACAATGTACCCATTACCAATTCACATGGGGGAGCCGGGATCTGGGGGTCCCCTTTCAGATTCCGATAAGCCCCCTGCCCGCAGACCCCCACAACCACCAGGCAAGGGTTGTGGGGATGAGGACCTTGTTTGGAGGGACCTCTACGCAATTTTTTTTATTTTGGCGCAGGGTTCCCCTTAAAATCCATACCAGACCTGAAGGGTCTGGTATGAATTTTAAAGGGGGACCCCTACGCCATTTTTTTAAAAAATTGTTTCCCCTTAATATCAATACCAGACCTGAACCTTCTGGTATGGAATTTGGAGGGACCCCTACACAATTTTTTTTTAAAACAAGGAATGTGCCACTGTGCAGTGTCAATGCATGCAAAATAATTACTGATTTTGAGAATTACAACCAGTGTACAGAACACTACGCAGTGTCCAATTTTTTTTTCCATTAAATTTATTTACTTCTTCATTCCTCAGTTTAACCATACCTCCATCCAACCCTTCTCTCCTTTTTCTCCATGCATCCATCATCGGGGAACACCCAGAGCACTCTTAAGAAAATATGTGGTATGCAAAGTCTGCTTTGCTAACAGTGGATCTGAACAAATATGTAGGAGATTGTAGTTAAAACAATTCACCAGCTTTTTATGAAACGTAAAAAAAAAAAGTACCTTGTGCCTTAATAAATTACAACCACTCGTTTAGCTTTAGTTTGTGTGAGGAAAATTAATTTAAAGTCAAAATGTCAAATAATGTTTGTACATGCAGTGTCATTTCATCTAAGCCTGGCTGTCTGTGCTTAACTAATGAAGAAATGGCTGATTTCATTGCAGGAGCAGTAATGTTAGAAAATCATCTGCAGTGGCAATACATTTGACACTGTGAGGCTCATCAAGTTGAGTCTCTCCAAAAGTCTAAAATGATCAAATAATGTAAAATAAAAGACAGAAATACTGACATGAAATTGTGTACAGTTTAAAACAAAAAAGTTGGTTTAAATTAAACAATAAGTACATTTAAATTGCCTTAAAATATTCATGTTTTTATACATGACGTCGTGTTGCCTCTTACTGCCCATATATAGTTACCGGAAAATCTCATCGTAGAAGGTTTGAGATTTCCAGCCTTTGACTAGAAGGATCAGATGTACTTACAGATTTCCACTGACATTTCATTAAGTGCCTTTCGCAATCCACTAGGGTCTCTGGTACATGAAGTCTGTGACTGGGATCCACTGGGGTCACGAATTATAGAATTCTGGATTGAGGATCCATTAGCTTCCATAAACAGTTGAGTGAAGGGATCAAATGTTGGAATGAATAGAGACAGGTGTGGCGGCTCCGCCTCCTCCAGGTAGATTGAAGCGACTCCTGGGAATGGACGCAGCAGGTGGAAGAACACGACTATTATTAGAGGCAGGCTCTGCTGGGGAAATACCTTTGTTATGTTTCTCATTTAGTTCTTTTTGTTAGAATGAAATTTAATACGCTTTTTCAGCATTCTCAGTGGGCAGGTCGCACCTTCAACCATGTAATTCAAATGATAAAGACACATATCAGACTTCATGTTGCCATGGGGCTTGGGCAGGTCATTTCAAAATGGAGGCTTTACATAAACTGAAATATAATAAATCAGTTGCGCTAATTGATATTAACCTTTGCAAATCATTCAACAATTAAGAGGTTTTATGCCGCGTACACACGATCGGTTCCTCTGATGAAAACAGACCGGTTTCATCAGACGAACCGATCGTGTGTGGGCCCCATCGTTTTTTTTCCCCATCGGTGAAAAAAACTTAGAACCTGTTTTAAAATTATCTGATGGTTAAAAAAACGATTGAAAAAAAACGATTGTCTGTGGGGAAATCCATCTGTTAAAAATCAACTCATGCTCAGAATCAAGTCGACGCATGCTCGGAAGCATTGAACTTCTTTTTTCTCAGCACGTCGTTGTGTTTTACGTCACCGCGTTCTGACACAATCGGTTTTTTAACTGATGGTGTGTAGGCAAGACTGATGAAAGTCAGCTTCATCGGATATCTGATGAAAAAATCCATCAGACCGTTTTCATCGGATGAACCGATCGTGTGTACAGGGCATAAGTGTAATATACAATGCCTAACAATGTATAATATATATATATATATATATATATATATATATATATATATAATCAAAAAGTCAAATTTTTGAAAATCATAACGATAAAAATGAAAATAATACATAAAGTGCTTCAGTGCAAAATACAGTCTTGTGAACTTTCTTTAAATCTTCTTGTGCAAATATGTGCCAAAAATGTTCACCCTAGTGCTTCCCTATATGGTATGTGCTCACCTCAATATGTGTGACCTCACAATTTAAATTCGGTCAAACCCATGCTTTTTTTTAGTATACCAGGACTAATCAGATAAATGTCCTCCTTCCAATCCATTTGTGTCTCCAAAAGGCATTGTTTCACTGGTATATGTAAAAAAGAAAGAGCTCCACATAGTGCTTAAAGGGGTTGTAAAGGAATTTTTTTTTTCATAATAAGCATCCTTTACTTGCAGACATTCCTCTTTTCACTTCCTCATTGTTCGTTTTTGCTCAGAAGTTGCTCTATTTCTTTACTGCGGTGGTCAGTAACGTGCTCACCCCCTCCTGGTACTAGTACTCATAGAGCTCATCTCTCATGTTGACACCTGTCTTCCACATCACCCTCTCGGATCCAAATCAAATTGTATGTTTCTCAAAAGTCTGACTTGGTGAAGATATGAGCATCGCAAAGCCTATTAAAAAGTTCAGAGATCAAGGGTGGTGGGTACTCTATAATCAATGCAAGGTCAACGCATACAATCCCTTTTCTCCGTAATAAAGACAGTCCCAGCAGGAGCATTAGACATTCTGATTAATCCTTTTTGTAGTTTTTCCTGAACGTACTCAGACATGGCTTGAGTTTCCAGAACAAAGAGGGGGTAGACAAGGCCCCACCCAAGGTGGAATAGTCCTAGGTTAAAGATCAATGGGACAATACTAGGAATGATGGGAAGGGCAGACGATCAGCAGCTTTTTTACAAAAAAACATCTCGGAAGTCCTCATAATGCCACGTGATATATGTAGAGAATATATGATAAACAAAATACATAGACAAGTGGTGGTAAATAATATCCTCAAAAACATATAACTGCACAGTAACTGACAAGTGTCCAAGTGTTATCATTCCAATAAAGTACTCCATTCTTCTTTAGTGTAAACAATGGATCTCTGTGCTTGCACCAATCATCTCAGTGCTAACATAACTCACCTCATTGCCACATAATAAAAGCCTTAAACTGGATGTAAACCTGATTCATGAAATTTGAGCTGGGCACATATATCTGCAGTGTTTTGTTATCTCTCTTCAAATGACTATATCCCGTAGCTGTCTCCTGCTCCATTCTTCTGTTATCAGCCTGATTACTCCTGAGTTCTCCTTCACATATGATAAAAGCAGCCTTAGTTTTGTGTTGGGGAGGATGCAATAAATAGATTAGCAGCGTGCTGGACTATTCAACGAACAGAGCTGAAAGTCTCTACCTATGAGGAGAGAGGCTGTATGCCCAGGCTTCACTGCAGTGCTAACCACAAAGAGAAAATCTAACATGATGTGTACTTTCTAAACAGTATATAAAGATGAAAACAGAAGATATACATGTAAAAAACTTATGTAGGGAGATTTGTTTCATCTCTGTGTATCACCTGAGGCTGTGTACTTCACTGGGTATATGTGAGGGTTTACATCCACTTTAAGATCAGGTTTCAGCATTGGACTGATACTCCTTCATTAGGGTAGCCTTTTCCTAGGTCTCCTCTGTGTTGGTTAGGAAATCCTAGCTCATGAGGCATCCCTGGTCCCTCCAGTCCATATATTAGAATAAAATAGACAATATGCATTCCATAGTGTAAAATCAATTAAACCGTCACCATCTATTAACTGACAAATGACTTCTTACATCAAATAAAGTTACAGCCGCATTGGATCATAGAAAACAGCAGCATTACCGCCTCTCACGTCACTTCCGGTCTGCCAGCCTCTCCGGCTACGTGTTACATCACGTAACTTCCTCAGGGAAGACTACCCCTGAGGAAGTCACATGACACGACACGTAGGGTGTGGTCAGAGTGGCCGGTGGACCAGAAGTGATGCGAGAGGTGGTAACGCCGCCATTTTTTATGATCCAATGTGGTTCATTGACTGTGGAAACTTCACACTGAACCTCGTGCAACTTGGATGAAATGCAACATTTTCCACAGTCCGTGATGATTTGGGGAGCCATGTCATCTGCTGGTGTTGGTCCACTATGTTTTATCAAGTCCAAAGTCAGCGCAGCCCTCTACCAGGAACTTCTAGAGCACTTCATGCTTCCCTCTGCTGACTAGTTTTATGGAGATGCTGATTTCATTTTCCAGCAGGACTTGCCACTTGCCCACACTGCCAAAAGTACCAATACCTGGTTTGTTGATCATGGTATCACTATACTTGATTGGCCAGCAAACTTACCTGACCTAAACCCCATAGAGAATCTGTGGGGTATTTTCAAGAGAAAGATGAAACACACCAGACCCAACAATGCAGATGAGCTAAAAGCCACTATCAATGCAACCTGGGATTCCATAACACCTCAGCAGTGCCACAGGTCGATTGCCTCCATGCCATACCGCATTGTAATTCATGCAAAAGGAGCTCCGACCAAGTATTGAGTGCATACTATACTGTACATGGACATATTTTCAGTAAGCAAACACTTCTGCATTAAAAATCTTTTTTTTTTGTCTTATGTAATATTCTAATTTTATGAGATACTAAATTCTGGGCTTTCACTAGCTGTAAGCCATAATCATCAAAATTAAAATAAATAAATACTTGAAATATATCACTCTGTGTAACACATCTATATAAAATATAGGAGTTCCACTTTTTTAATTGATTTACTGAAGCAAATTAACTTTTTGATAATATTTAATAATTTTATGAGATGCACCTGTAGATGATCTCTTTATAAAATGAATAAGAATATTGTCCTCACATGAAACACTGATATGAAACGTATGGTGTTTCTGGATTTAAAAAATCTTCAAGGGGACCAGCTTAGGACTCAAAGCTATTTTAAGCCCACAGACATGAACTAGCCCCAAGATAGTTTTCACCATAGAACATGGCTATGCAATATCCAAAGGGGACAATTTGTCAGTTTAAGGAGGAATTGTTCCTGAAAAACAGACTATTTTAGAACAAGCATGAATATAGATTGGTGATGTATTATAGCGTACAGTACAAGAAACTTGAAAGGATCATCAAAAAACATTGGGAGATTTTTGATGCCGGAGTCGGGACCGGACCTTAGGACCGGTTCTCCCTGCTACTCTGCAGTTCATATACAGACAGGCTCCTACTCTTAGAACTGCGATTGCCCCTGGGGTTGAGGATCCCCCTATTGTAAAAGAGAATCGATTGTTCCATTTTTTTTTGGTCTGGTTTTCACTCCTGTGGACGATGTTCAGCATGTAGACATCCAAAATATAACAATAAAAAGCATAAAGAATATTCTTCCTCGGTTACAAATAAAGATAAAACCTTATCACTTATAATATAACAGGGATCGTTTACATGTTGGAGTGTGATTGTGGCCTCCAATACGTGGGTAGTACTTCCGGGACACTCAGTACACAGATAGTAAATAGTATTTAAAAAGGCCTCAGATCACACAGTGTTTTTAAACATTTTAGGAATTGCCACAATAGAGACCCTGGAGGGCTGAGATTTTGTGGATGGAAAGAGTTTGCAAACATTGGAGAGGGGGGAATTTCATTAGACCCCTAAGCCAGAGAGAAGCCTATTGGATCTTTGAGTCCTCACCCCCTTAGGAATGTTGAGTTTAATTTAAATTGTTTGATTTCTGACAGGTAGCTGGGGTTTTAAAACATGGTGCTCTTCATATTCTATGGTAATATGTTTTGTGCACCAGAATGTATGTTATTTACTTTTTCGTACTGGTAAAGGGATTCCATTGATGTGTGGTATTTAAGTAATAAGTAATGATTTTTTTAATTGCAGTTTTAATTTGATTGTATATCGGTGAATGTTTTATATTGGTTTGTAAAGGATAGCCGCGGGTGCTTTAGATATTTAAATATTATAAACTACTTCTATATCCAGATATAATGGTGTGCTTTAGGGCTGTACCGCATTGCTCACAGTCCCCGTTCGGATTACAGCCTCCTATTGCCGATCTGGAGCTGGCAAGTTTGAGAAGGTTTGATAAGTGACTAATGCGTCTGCACTGTAGTCCTAGCAGCTATGGTTTTCTATTTATAAATCGGGTGACGACATGGCTCCTCCCTGCTGACGAAGTCCCATAGGACATAACGCATAGGGGAGGAGGAGCCACGGCTTGTGACGTCACCCACTGCTATCCGAGCTGGAGCCCGGCTGTATGTACCTTTTATGTCGAGAACAAGATGCATCTCGTGTAAGTGTTTTATGTAATAAAGCGTGACCTTTTAAAATCAATGGAGAGCATTCACATCTGTTTATCTTTCATATGACCGGGGTGGATGCAAACTTTGGGATTATCGTGAACAGAGGTATACTGCAGTAATTATCCCGATTGTGGGAACAAGCTGATATTGATCTTCCTTTTGGTTCAGGGGCCAATTGTATGAGATGAGTGAGCAATCTGTGTGCTGGTGGTAGGCTCATTTCACCCAGGGTGCCACTGCATCTGAAGTTTCTCATGTGGAATATTACGCCATTTACGGACTCTATCTATCATCATTGGGCTTTGTATCTCTGTGAATGATATTGGCTTATGCATAAATTTGCTCTCTATATATATTTGCGCTGCACTTTTTTTTTCTGTTGGGGATACGTGAAATCATCCTTGGTTTCCAGCTTGCTATTCCATTTGTCCACTTTTTGTATGAATCACTTTTGTGTTTGTGCTAATTAAATCTTTTTTCTTTGTATGTGTCATATTTCACTACCTTTCAGCTGCATTCATTATGGATGTTTTTCAATATCTTGAACAGAGAGAGGTTTAATTGGATGAGGCGTTCTCTGAGTTAAAACCCTCTAGTGGCTCAAATGATTTAGTTTAATCCTTAAAAAAAAAAAAAAAAAAAACCTGGGCATGTGTGTGATAAAAAAAAATAAAAACTTGGGAGGAAATTGCTTTTTTTGATCAATATATTTCCTCCAAGTTAGCCCCTAGTAGACTTAGATGGGACTTCCACATAATGACGGCCTGCTTGATGAATCATTAGAGGAATGATACGATTTCTTTAATAAAAAAAGGTGTAGAGGTTGTGGAATTTTTATTAAAATGGAAATAAAGAAAGATGAGGACATTGGAAACTCACATTAAAGAGATCAAAACCAGGATAGAGCCTTTCAAAGAGGCCCCTGAATTTTCTAAATTATCCGGGGAGCTTAAGATTAAGCTAATGAAGTGGGACAAGGAAGCATCAGAGAAGAAAAAATAAGTTGTGAGAGACTCTGGGGATTTTGCCCAAAGGGAAGTGTTTAGGTAACAGACTAATGTTTCCCTGGTGGGACCTATTATTCCTCCTACTCTTGTAGCCCCAGTACCTCCTAAACCAGTTCCTTCTTACACACACCTACACAGGTTGAACTGTTGTCTACCTTACCTACTGTTCTTTTGCACAAAAAGGTTCTTGCAACTCAGAATCTGCCCTTACTGGGCAGAAGAGGGGGACACCATCCACAAGGAAATTATGGAAGGAGATCTAGAGGAGATGGGGTACTCCACTCTAATTCATCCCAAAAGGTGTTCTATTGGGTTGAGGGCAGGCCAGTCAAGTTCCTCCATCCCAAACTCACTCATTCATGTCTTTATGGCTCTTGTTTTGTGCACTGATCCAAATCATTTGGTGGAGTAGGCAATTATGGTGCAAGGCCGTTTTTCAGGGCCTGGCACTTTAATTCCAGTGAAAGGAACACTTGAGGCATCAGCATACCAAGACATTTTGGACAAAGTCATGTTCCCAACTTTGTGGGAACAGCCCCTTCCTGTTCCAACATTACTGCACACTAGTGCACGAAGCATGGTCAGTAAACACATGGATAAGTGAATTTGGGGTTGAGGAACTTGACCGGCTTGCACAGTGTCCTGACGTCAACCCGATAGAACACCTTTGGAATGAATTGGATAGAGGCCGTGAGCCAGGTCTTCTCGTCCACATCAGTGCCTGACCTCACAAATGTGCTTCTGGAAGAACGGTCAAACATTCCCATTGACACACTCCTAAACCTTGTGGACAGACTTCCCAGAAGAGTTGAAGCGGTTATAATTGCAAAAGGTAGGCCATTTCCATATTGAGTCCTACAGACTGGGATTCCATTAAAGTTCATGTGCGTGTATTTAAAAATTGTATAGCACTAAATCAATCAGAACAAATTTAAATTAATTGTCCGCCATTTCATAAAAATCCTTAATATATATTATAAAAGTCCAATTTCATCAATAGCAGAAAAGTAGGAAAGAGAAAAAAGTTCATGAAGGAAATTGTCAATGATGTGCAGATAACCATCCAGTGCAAATGAATGTGAAATTTGGTGCCAACTTAAAGTGAAGTTATAGCCTCTTACCCTATGTGGACCATGCTTACTAAACAATGGTCAAAAAGCTTGTTACAGGTATTCCACATATAAAAAGGTATCAAGTGGCAGTAACCAGTGTTATCACTTTATGTCAAGTAGGAATTCCAACCTCTTACCCTACAATGTGGACCCCTAGGAATTAAAGCGTTTGTATGCTGAATATTGTTTTTAACTTGCAGGGTAAAAAACAAAACAAAAAAAACAATGTGCTAGTATGCATTTTATACTAGCACATTATGTTAAAGTGGTTGTAAACCCTTTTGGACTACTACTACCTATAGGCAAGTCTAGAATAAGGCTTACCTATAGGTAGCGGAAAGACCTCCTAAACGTGCGCCGTTTAGAAGATATTTCACTTGTAGTCCGCCGAAAATACCCACGGTGCATGCGCAGGGACGAGACAAAACTAAGTGCAGTTTCTTCCCCAGCCGGTTGACGTGAATTGCGGCTCTCGTGCGCATGCGCTGGAGTGACGTCACGAGGCTCTGGCGAATCACAGCGCCGGAGTCCGCTGCCCAGAAAGAAGAGAAGACAGAAGATGGACGCTTCCTGCAGCTGGGACATCGCTGGATTCCTTTGCAGGTAAGTGTCACATAATGGGCTAATATGCGATGCATACTAGCCCATTATGCTTTACATTTGCAGGCTGTTCATGGGGCAAAAGAGGAAGTAAAGCCCATCAGGATTTACTTCCTCTTTAAACTTGCCTTATAATTAAGCCCTCCCGCGCTGAGAGGTCAGCCGCTTCCATCTTCATCCATCTTGCTTCAGGGTTCACGGACTCCGGCTCTGTGATTGGCTGGAGCCACAATGCCGTTTAAGGCACAGGACTCTGAAGGAACAGCTTGGGTGGCCACTCCTTCAGAGCGCATGCGCCAGTGATCTCACTGGCTGCATGTACAGTAAATATTTCATAAATGGTGCACGTTTAGGAGATATTGATACTACCTATAGGTAAGCCTTAGTCAGTGATGGAAGTCAACGTCCACTTTAAATTGTCAAAAGTGCTTTACATGAGTAAAGGCCCGTACAGAAGGGAATTGTCGTTCGGCGGCCTGTCGTCCGAAATTCTTACCGTTAGTATGCTCCTTTCGATATCCGATTTTCATAAGACAAAAGCTGGATGCGCAGACTAGTAATTTTTTGAGGAACGACAGCTCAACGTACAGAAATCGTCACACAGAAGTCCCGGAAGAGTTTGGTCTTGTAAACTACTGTTCATAATCTAGAATTAACATTCGTGACACGCTAATTTACGAAATGTCAAAATGCAGCGCACATTCTCATCTTTAATGGGGTAATAATCGAGCTGCTTTGCTGGTGATACTGATGTAGTTATGCCAAACTTATTTTAAAAAGGCATTTGTTTTGTAGAGATATGAATATTATTATGGTTGTTAGACTTTTTGGGGAAGTTACCACAACACTATTATCCCTGAGTTTTTAGGATCAAAGATACAACTGTTGGTGTTACATTAAAAACACAATGGAAAATTAACGAGGAAACAGAGTACCCGCTCCCCCCCCCCCCCCCAAAAAAGGACATGCTTAAAGGGAAGTTGCATTTTTGGGTGGAACTCCGCTTGAGTGAATTCCTTGCATCAAGGTAAAAAATGTTTAGGCGTCAGCATCCCCCCCAATTTTTACTTACCTGAGCCCTCATTTGATCCAGCGCTGTGCACATTTGCAGCTCTTCTCTTACCTCACTTCCAGGTCTCACTGGCTTTGCTGGGGCACACGGAGCTATTGGTTCCCAGTGCTGCCGATCAAAGCCAGTAACAAGGGAGCGGGGTCGAATACCGCTGTTTGTGCCAATGGACACAGCAGCGGGGCTCAGGTGCGAACACTGGACAGACAGAGGGGAGGGACCAGCGGCGTTGATGGGGGACCCAAAAAAAAAAAAAAAAAAGGAGAGATTCAAGCCCACTTTGTGCAATTCCATTGCATAGAAGAGGCAAGTATGGACATGTTTGAATATATATATATATATATATATATATATATATATATATATATATATATATATATATATATATATATATATATATATATATATATATATATATATATATATATATATACACACACACACACACACACATATATACACACATATATACACACATATATATATACATATATATATATATATATATATATATATATATATATATATATATATATAAAAAATTAACCTTTACAATCACTTTACGTTGTATACTCTAAAGATTTCTGATGCACTAAAGACACGGGTATACTCAAAGTAGATATTCTACACACAAAAGGCTTCTGTAATTCAGTTTATTTTCAAAGCAGGGCTTGCTTTACGGAGTCACCTTTCATAATATTAAAATCAATATTCTGGCCTCTCAGTGCTCTATCACATAGTACATATTACAAAGCATGGACTATTTACACACAAGACATTAAAAAACCTTTGTAATAGAAAAATCACTTGACATTAGATTTGGCCAGGTCCTCGGGCATTATACGCCCTTTCTTGCGTGCTCTGGTTTTCTTCTTCTCTATCTTGCCCATTTTCTTCTTTTTGATGTTGCGTTTCCTCTTCTCCTGCCGCTTTTGCATTCTCTCCGTAGTCTGCAGCATTCGATTGTCCCAGCGCTTCTTTCTCTGCTCCCGCTGCTTTTCCTTGCGCTTCAGGGCAGTTTTTAACATCCCTTCATCATCTTTGATCTTCAGTCCTTCAGCTTTATACAACACATTAGTCCATTTAATTTTAGATTCATACTCATTGGCTTTATCCTGGTCTTTGGCCCTTAGCTCTTCCAACTTACTCCTTTGCAAATCTAGGCGGCTCAGCAGCTGTTTGTAGTTTTTGCCAGTCATGGGCGTTATTTGCCCCTTTACCCTTTCTTTTTTCTCTTTTTTCTGCATGATTTTATTGAGAGGTTCATCGTGGACTTCCACCTTGTTAAAAACTAGTGGGACCTGATGTGTCTCTTCTACATGTTCTGCTACAGTTTGCTCCACTTTAGTGGCTTCACCCTCTTCTGGCTCCTGCAAAGCTTTTAATTTCAGCTCCTTCCTTTTTCTCTTCTTCCTTTCTCTCTCATGTTTCCTCCTCTGGCGTCTTCTCTCAATTTCATCTACTGAAAGAGATTTGTTGGAAAACTGTAGAAAAATAGTTAGTTAGATGATTGCCATTATTGGTTAGAAGGGTTCTGTTTATAGAAAGAAGGAGACTAAGCAACTTGACTATGATAAGTTACTAAGGTTCTGTTACAGAAGCATCCAGCCTCATACCTCCTGCTCCCCTCCTATCGTGCTAATAATTAAGCTCTACATCCCTGTGCCATTTCCTTAGTGTCCAGAGCTACAGCCAAAAGGCTGTGATGTGCAAAGCTCGTTGAATATTGCCCCTAAAAGCACACTAATCAGACACAAATCTCAGTTTAGCTTGTGTCAGGAAAGGCTCTGGGCCACATTTATTGCACCCAGCATGCTCATTTAACTAAGATGGATGAGTTATTTTAAAGTAAACTCAAAAAATATTGCAAGTTACCAATTAGATGTGGTAGCTGCATTTTTTTTATTTCTTTATTTTCACCTGGTGATCCAGCAAGCAAGTCTGTTCTTTTTCAACATCCATTAACAGACCAAGCTGTCCAGCAAAGTGGCAGAGGCATGAAAAACCATTAAACACTGACAGGTGTACTTACAATGGTCAGTGTTTATTCATTTCTGTAAATCCTTTATCCCAAAAGAAAAAAAAGAACTTTTTGTAATGGCTTAAAGAGTTTTAGCTGAAGTTCAGCTTTATTTCTTTAAGTTAAGTTTATCTACATCTGCTAGCGCATACAACGCTAACCTCTTCCTAGACCAACAATTGCACTGTCCAAAGGTGTCTTCGCTGCTCCTAAAGACAGGAAGTGTGTCACTGGCCAGATCAGCAGAAAAAAAAAAAAAAAAGAAAACAAATGCGGCCGCCACTTTGATAAACTGCAACATATTACATTTTTGTTTTTGGATTCAATACCACTTTAAGTATTTGCATATTTTTCAGGATGGGTATTCTGCCTGCTTTTATAAAACCTTACCCCTTTTATGACCAATGCGTTTTCTAATGACTACCCTTTATTGACATAGGCACTTGAAGCACACATTACTGTATTGCCCAAACCGGGTAAAGATCTCATCTCCCTAACAGACATTTGATTGTACTCAAATTATTACTTACCGGTGTTCTATCGAGAAGTGCCCGGGAAGAATGGCACACGTGCCATACGGAAAAGCACAACAGCTGAGTTTACAATCAGCTTTTTTGTTGGTGAGACGGCGCCTGCGCACAATGGCCGACAGAAGAAAATTTTCTGTCAGATTGTGCCTCACGCTGGCGAGGCGTCTTAGTACATGATGGGGGCGGATTATTCAATGATGGGCAGTGATGCAAAACACATTTTTCTGCTATTCTTCGCTTATGGGGCGTTTAGTCAACTGAAGGGCGGATATTTCTATTTGAAAAATGTGTTTTGCAGCACTGGCCTTCATTTAAAAATCCGCCCCCTCGTGTACTAATCCGCCCCTCACGGCTACGAGCACACCCTCGCCAGCGCAGGACACAATCCAACATAAAATGTTATTCGGGCACTACTGCATAGCGGGCACTATCCGACAGAACACCAGCTTAAACCATTGATTCCTGATCTTGTATATCTTGATCAAGTGGGGTTTACCTCTAGTGGGGAGGCTGGGGACAATACCCTTAAAACAATCATCCTAATGGAAAATGCCCAGAACTGCCATATTCCAGCCCGTCCACTCTTGGTTGATGCTGAAAAAGCATTTGACGGGGTTCACTGGTACTTTCTACAACACACACTTTAACAGATTGGTGTCGGCCCCAAGTTGATGGCTAAAATCTTGGCTTTATAAACATGCCCCTTGGTGAGAAGCCGCTCTCCAATGGCCTTCTTTCAGGTCCTATTTGAATCTGCACTGGTATTCGTCAGGGGTGTCATCATATCCCTTGATATATATACCCACCATGGAACATCTTGCAATTGCCATACATCAACACCCTGATGTTCAAGGCATTACAGTAGGTCACCATCAGTAAAAGCTTTCCCTGTATGCAGATGTCCTGTTATACATCATCAACCCTCTTATCTCTATTCCATTTCTTGTACGAACGTTTGAGGAATTTGGTGCACTGAGCAATTCGTTAATTATAATAAGATGGAGGCCTTGAATATCTCTCTATCCCAATCGTCTATCTCACCTCCGACGTATCTTTGCCTTAAAATGGCAACACACAACCATCAAATATCTTGCCATTAAAATTCCATCTCTACTGCCCATTATGGCAGACCTTAATTATACCCCCCTTCTTCAATGGTTCGTACCTGTCTTACATCCTACGACAAACTGCATATTTTGTGGTTTGGTCGCATAAGTGCCATTTAAGATGAACACCTTACCAAAATTATTGTACACCTTTCAGGCCATCCCTGTTCCCCAAAGTCTGTTTTTTTCTGAACTCTAAATAGGGCTATCTGTACCTTCATATGCAGCGTCTTTGCTCAAAGTGGTTGACTGGTACCATGGCCATTCTACCCAGCTATGGACCCATCTGGAGAATGGCCTCATTTCTCCAGGCCTTACATCTTTACCCTGGCTAAAACCTCATCAGAGAACCCAAAAAAAGATTTACTCCTTGAATTGCTCCACAATGCCTGCGGTTCCAGAGGTCAGTGAGGACATGCTTATTTAACTTTTTGTTAGGAACATGGCAAATAATTTAATGTAAACAGCATGGCCATAGACTGAGTAAGTTCCCTAATTTATCTCACAATACATGAATAAAATGTTTTATCCCACAATAGACAAATATGTTCGAATTGCAAACATTACCTTTGCTTAAATTTTGAATCATCACATTAAATTGAATAAAAGCCTTATTCTCTGATTAATTATTTAAAGCTATACTAAAGTTTTGCATTTAAACAAATAAGTAAAAAACAAACATGTTATACTTACCTGCTCTGTGCAGTGGTTTTGCACAGAGCAGCCCAGATCGTCCTCTTCTCAGGTCCTTCGCTGGCACTCCAAGCCCCCCTCCCCCCTCCTACCCCAACAGCAAGCAGCTAGCTATAGGGGCACCCAAGCCACTGCTGTGTCCATATAGACACAGAGCCACGGCTCTGACTCACCCTCTCTCTCCACTCACTGACTGACAGCTGCGGGAGCCAATGGCGCTTGCTGGTGTCTCAACCAGGAGGAAGAGTCTAGGACAGCCAAGGCTCACATGCAACATCGCTGGATCGAGATGGGGCTCAGGTAAGTACTAGGGGGGCTGCTGTACATAGGTTTTTTATCTTAATGCATAAGGATATATTAAAAAAAAAAAAAAAAAACACACACCCCACGCCTTTAGAACCAATTTAACCATCTCCTCAAATAGCACTTTTCCTGCTCTCATTTTAGCGTAAAAACAGTTGTCACCAGTGAACATGTGTGATATTTGAGAATGGACTTTTAGACTGTGCTCACACAGCTTTTGTGTGGCAATGCATGCACAGAGTTGCACCAAGGTGGCCCAATCTAAATGGTCTGCCTAAAGTACCAAAAAAAGTGTAATTTATATATATTTTGTAACAATGTACAGTTGTGGTACGTTGCAATGCACGTCCATTAGCAAGGTGCTTTGGGGTACTGTTAAGAATGAAGGTTACTTGTATGGGCCGGAAAACCTGTCAGAATCCGTAGAGATATTTTGACTTTACCAAAAGAGGTAGGGGTAGGATTTCCAGGCCCAGAGGGGTATAACGAGGCAATACACCTAGCAAGAGTATTGGACTGGTGTGCATCTAAAAAAGAAAAACCATGGGTACACATGGAACAAGCAATAGTGGAGATACCCCTGGAGGGGTTAATTTGGCTTAAAAACACGACTATACCGCAAGTAACATCCGACAGTAGGAGCGCCACTTAGTGTAGTCAAAAGGTTACAAAAAAAAGTTAAGATGTCGAACCTGCTGAACCCAATGACTCCTATCCTGGGCAACCCAGAGTTTGGAATGGGCCTAAAAGGATAAAAGTTTTATGACTCTAAATCGACAGGGTAAAAATAGACTTATCCATTTCACAGTAGATATCTAGAGAAGAGTTGAACCGTGAGTTTGGAGAAAGTTTAGACCTATTCAGCAGAATGCAGTTAAACGCATTTCTTTGATCAATCTCTATGCGAAAAAGAGAAATAGCTATATCGTCTAAGTTCGAAAATGTATGTTTAAAAGGAGAGTCAGTGAAACACGCAATATCAACATTATATACTTGGGTGATCGAGTTGAAGACCCCGCAGAACTTTGGTTTCATACAGACATGGGAAAGAGAGATGGGGGTCACTTTTTCAGAAGTACAAAAAAAAATAAGATATTTAGGTTTACACATAAGGTGTCAATAGCAACTAGGTATCAAGAAGGAAGCTATGAGATTCTGAGCAGGTGGTACAGAACACCAGAAGTACTCAAGCGGATATATCCACAGACTTTGAATCTCTGCTGGTGGTGCCAAGAGACTGTGGGCACTATGATACACATTTTCTGGGAATGCTCAAAAATAAGGGATTTTTGGCGAATGGTTTCAGATACAATAGAAGAAATTATAGATGTGTCACTTGGAGATAATCCAGCTGCCTTCCTTGTTTTTGATATTTCTCCTGTCTGTGGAAAAATGATAAAAATTCTCGATTGAGACATCTGCTGTCGACGGCAAAAGCATGCATTCCAGCTCTTTGGAAAAGTAACGTTGTGCCAAGTAAAGCACAATGGATGGCAAAAATATCAGAAGTACAATTAATGGAAAATCTTACTATGGAGTATGAAAGAGCAGGAGGACAAGTATAGACAGATCTGGGCTCCTTACGTCGCATATAGGGAGTGGGTGGGGTGAGGAGAGAAGAGAGAGTGGAGGTAGGAACAGGAAAAGAAGATTTAAGGTGAGCAAGGGGGGAAAGGGGCGAGACTGTGCTTTCCCCCCCCCTTTTTTTGTTTAACTATTATAAGATTAAACCGATATTTTTAGTTTATTTCTTTCTTGGGGGGGGGGGGGGGGGGGGGAAGTACGCAGTGGAAGGGCAAGAAGGATAGTCAAATTACAAGGATATAATTAAAACAATATAAGTTTAAATATAAAGTAGTAAATAGGGGGACAGAAGAAATTAAATGTGTTCAAGAGTAACATAAGCAGAATGTATGCATAAGTTGGTTTATTTGTAAAGATGTATTACGATTATCCTTGTGAAAAAAAATATTAAAATAAAGAATAGGAAGAAAAAAAAGAATGAAGGTTACCAAAAATGCACACACTACCTCAGTGCAACAGTGTGCACCCAGTCCTAGAGACAAAAAAAAAAAAAAAAAAAAAAAAAAAGTAGAGTGGAAGGCAAACTTTGTAAGTGTTCCGCCAGAACTTGATTCTGGAATACAGGATCCTACTTTTTAAATTTCACTAGTTCAATTAGCTGCAGTTTAATAAACCGATATCGCAGAATTAGTCCATTGCAGAGCTTGACTTACAAGAGCAGAGAGCTTTCAAAGCAAGTGCAACCAAAACTTTTGCTCCCAACTAAAAGGAAAACCTTTTTTGGATAGGGTGGAGAGAAATTATAAACACGTGTCAGGTTTTTATCGCCGTCAGTGCACTCTGTTAAGGCTATTCACCCTCTCTATTTGTCCCAAATGTTGGGTTGTCCCCAGAAAAGTAATAGAGGGGAAGTCTTTCAATAAGGACACTAGTTCTGGTGACCTGGGGGTCCCCAAGGAATTACATACAATTTTCAGAGATTACCTCTCACTTCCTGTTTAGCTATAGGACAGGAAATGAAGGGAAATCTCTGCAGATGGTGAAAAAAATTAAATAATCTGTTAGCGGTTATTAACCCTCCCTTACTCTATCCAAAAATGAAAAGAAACGTTTTGCCCATGGTTCTATTTTAAAGTGGTTGTTAAAGGCAGAAGGTGTCTTATCTTAATGCATTAAGATATAAAACCTGTGTGTAGCAGCCCCCCCTAATACTTACCTGAGCTCCATCTCGATCCAGCGATGTTGCAGGAGAGCCTTAGCTGTCTGGGACTCTCCCTCCTGATTGGCTGAGACACAGCAGCAGACACCATTGGATCCCACTGCTGTCAAAGTTAGTGAGCCAATAAGGAGAAAGAGAGGGTGGGCCGAGCTGCAGCTCCATGTCTAAATGAACACACGGGGCAGCGGCTCAGGTGCCCCCATTGCAAGCTGCGGGGGCACTCGGCGGGAGGGGCCAGGAGTGCCTGGGAGGGACCTAAGAAGTGGAGAACCTGGGTTGCTCTGTGGAAAACCACTGCACAGAGCAGGTAAGTAGAACATGTTTATTATAGTTAAATGAAAAAAAGATTAAGATCACTTTAATTCCTGCAATGGCAGTGCTGCGTTTCTGCTGTAGAATAATTCAAGCCAAAGAAAGCAAAAAACTGAAGCTATTGACATTAAAATGTATTCCGTTTCCATATAATAACCCATTACAAAAACGTATTTATATGGATGCTGTCTGTACTGTGCCCTCACCTGTCCACGTGACTCCTCAATCTTCTCATGTAATCGTTTCTTTAATAAATTAACTGTGGAAAAGGAGCTCAGAGGGGTATCTACAAAGAAAAAACAAGTATGATGAAAAAATTACAGGTCAACAACGAAAATGTTTAATTTATTTTTTTAAATCCTAGATTTAAACTCATCCATACACTATGTAAAACAAAAAAATTGGCTTGATATTTTTTTAACCACAAAAACTGCAAATGACAGGGCGACCCCACTTGTTGCAGAGTTTTACATTTACAGTGGGTATAGAAAAGAATCACCCCCTTTAAAATATTGACATTTTGTTGCTTTGCAGCCAGAAATGGAGACAGTTTTTGCGTTATTCAGCTGTATTTACTATCGAAGTGAAAAAAATCAAGAATTGAAGAGTTGGAAAAAGGATCACCCCTTATGTCAGTATTTTGTTGAACTATTTTTGCTTTAATTACAGCCTTTTGTTCGTTGGGATTTGTCTCTACTAACTTTGCACATCCAGACTTTGCAATATTTGCCCACTCTTCTTTGCAGAACTGCTCAAGTTCAGTTAAAAATGAGCTCCGGCGTGTTCGCACAGTCCACGTGCAGAGCCTGTCAGGAAGTCTGCACGGCGCTGCACTAATCACAGGCAGGGAGACATATTCCCGATGCTCGGCTACAGAGATCGGGAAGTGTCTCCCTGCATGTGGTTAGCGCAGCGCCATGCAAACTTCCTGGCGGGCTCTGCACATGGCCTGTGCGAACACGCCAGAGCTCATTCCTAGTGGTGACTGTCTGTGGACTGCAGTCTTCAAGTCATTCCACAGATTTTCAATGGGCTCAATGAGTTGTTGTAGGCCTTTTGGTAGCCTCTCTGACAAGATTCCTCCTGGCTTTCATCCAATTTGGTCTGATCCAGGGAGAGTGTGTTGTACCAAATACCTTCCATTTCTTAATCACCTCCCACCCGGCCATTGCATATATACGGCTGTGTGGGCATTTCCTTCTGAGTGAATGTTCAGGAATGTCCTTCAGAAAGAGGGATCGCAATGCGCTCGCGGCACCCGGACACGGTGCATCTCAGATCGTCAGGGCGGCTGTGTGACTGGCTCTCCTGATCACAGGATGGCTGTGTCCAATCACAGCCATCATGTGACAAATAGAGAGCCGGTTGCTAGGCGATCAGCTCTCTTCTCCTCACATGGAAGTTGTCAATGAGGAGAGGGAGAGTGGATCGTTGCAGCTGGCGATCAGTGAGTATAAGCTTTTTTTTACAGCTTTTACACACCGTTTACCGGCCTAGTGTCACCACAACTGTGTTAAAACACACAGTAAAAACACCTGTCCCCCACATATGTCCCAGTAAAATCATCTGTCCCAATGATCATCTGCGTACATATGTCCGTGATCACACAAACCAATTATTATACACGTAACGGGATATTATTTTTTTACCAAAGACATGTAGCAGAATACATTTTGGCTTAAATTTATGACAAAATTAGATTTTATTGGATTTTTAAAACGAAGTAGAAATTATCGTTTTTCAAAATGTTTGCTCTTTTTTGGCGCGAAAAAAAAGTTGTGAATAAATACCACCAAAAGAAAGTTCTATTTGTGTGAAAAAAAAATTATAAAAATTTAATCTGGGTACAGTGTTGCATGACGTGCGAGAGCGCTGAAAGCTGGCCTGAAAAGTAAACGGGTGAAAGTGCCCAGTATTTCGGTGGTTAATAAAAGATTTCACTCTTGCTTCTAGGCAAGCATAAAGCCTTCGACTTTGCATTCATCTCCTGACTTGTGCCTGTCCATAACTTTATCCCAGAGATCCTGAGGACAGCACCTTTCCACCCATAATAGATGGTTTGCTTCAGTTGCATTACCAAGGACTGAAATTATCCAGGAAAGCTATTTTCATGCTGAGCTAAGCAAAATGACAGCTGATGACAGTCAAATGGCTTTGTGCATCATTGAGAAGGTGATTAGCTACACCTAATTGAGTTTGCAAGTCATTTTTAGGAAGGGGGTGATTCTTTTGGGATTTTTTTTATTCTGACATGTTGGTGTTATATCTTTCACTTTGATGTTATAAATTGCAATGTGTAAATACAGCTGGATAAAACAAAAACTGTGCCTGTCTTCTTTTAAGGCTGCAAAGCAATAAAATATTATTTTCTATACCTACTCTATCTCTCGCACTCATTCATATTAGAACTGCACGATTGCTTAGAATAAAGATCACAATTCGCACTGTGTAACATCATCTTTCACATTATACATACAATTGGGCTAACTTTACTGTTTCGTTGGGTTTTAATTTATTGAATTGTATTTTTTTCTCCAAAAATTGCATTTGAAAGACCATCGCGCAAATACAGAGTGACTAAAATATAACAACCACCATTTTATTTTCTAGGGTCTCTGCTAAAATTATATATATATATATATTTGGGGGTCCAAGGTAATTTTCTAGCAGAAAATACTGATTTTAATTTGTAAGAAACAAGTGTCAGAAAAAGGCTTAGTCTTTAAGTGGTTAAGCTGACCTCATTTACAGACCCAAGTTCATCCCTTTGAGCGAAAAGAACCAAAAATTATACAATGGGGATTATTTACAAAAGGCAAATCTACTTTGCACTACAAGTGCAACGTGTACATGAAATTGCACGTTGCTCTTCTGATTTTATTATCCTAAAATGCTGTTTTTTATTTTCCTTGCATGTCCCCCTTGGATCTACAGCAACTGCACTTTCAGTGCAATTTGCATTTGTAGTGCAAAGTGAATTTTCCCTAAGTAAATAACCCCCAATGTTTCCTTTTATCGCATCTCCGCGCTTAGCAATGTTGATAAACATTTGCCAGCCGTTTTATTTATTTTTTGACAGCTGTGAATGAGCAGAGAACAGCTCTGCACTTGTTACATGAATCAATCATGGAAATGCCAGATTAAGATTGTGAGGGGGGTTGAATCGAGGTCGCAATTTTTTTTAAATAATTAACCATGCAGCTCTAATTCATAGCATGCGTGATCTGGATCAGCCAGCAAAAAGCATTTCCAGAAAGACTCCAGCAATAAGTTACCTCCAATAAAAGCTACAGTCATAGGGAAGAGATGAGGGAGGCCTGGCATAGTCCATTTCATTACTCACCTTTCCTCTGGGATTTTGGGAAGACGGGATTAGACAATTTGGGAGGAAATCTCTGCATGCGGATATCATGTCTGAGGTTCTGTGGGTTTCTATTCCTCTTTTTCTTCTTTGCGGTAGCAAGCTTCTCAGTGCCATCAACAGCAACTGCTATAGAAGAGGTGGGAGACATATTATAGCACACTGTCTGCTAAAACACATCCTTCAGCATTGTTTAAAATCCCCAACTTTACAAGATTTCCCCCAAATCCCCCTATGCAATTCCATATGCTCTTAGACAGTACTGCACATACCAGGACATCCACCCATTACACATGCAGCCATTGGAGGGGCTACTCCACAAAAACTGCTGGCCCCTCAATCCAGTCTACAGGACATTATAATTGTGCAACCCCCTGAGACCCTTTCAACTTTGCCTGTACAGTGCGCTCTCCCCGCTCCAGGCTGTTCAAAATGTACGCTTGTGCAGTCCGCTCTCCTCCCGTAGCCGACACTGGAAGAGCACACTGCATACGCAGAGTTTGAATGGCCCTGAGTCGCCACCATGGTGCACAGTTGTAATGCCTAGCCTGCTGTTTGCGGAGGGACCAGTGATTATTATAAACAGAAGAAGTGCTGGAACACAACAGCTCAGCAGGAGTGTTTCCCCCATTCACCTTGAGTGTGTGGATGGAGAATCATGTAATTTTTTTCCCGTTCAATTAAAAAAAAATTTACTAATGTATGGCAGGCTGCTCAGGTGGGGATTTCTCCATGATTATCTTATAACAATGTATACATCACAGAGGGAGGTCAAGCATTCTGTAATACCTAAATATTTAATGATATAAACTGTAACTCCTCCACCATTGTGGTATCAGCACTGACTTGGAGACCAGTCTATTGTCCTTTGTAATGGGTTGGATGTTCCAACTCTAACAGCAGTTGGCTGCTCACAATGGCCAAGGTCATGTCTGCTCATCTATGGTAGTTTGACTCACCTATTTTGCGTTTGCGAGGTTCTGTAGCTTCCTGAGCACAAACCTTTCTGCCCAGACTTTGTAGGTAGGAATCCTTGCTGGCCAGAGAAGACATTGCCATCTGAAAATAAAAGTAATATTGTCATATGATACAGATTGACTGTAAAATGGCATCATTTAGGATGGGAGCCATAACAATACAATATGTAAATAATGACTGGATGATGTATGTATGCATGTGTAATAAGGACACAATAGAAACAATCATTTATACAGGATATACCTAGGTGTAACAATCACTGATTCAGCTATGACTAAGCACTAGTTTCAGTGTGAAACGTGTCAGCAGTCGGGTTTTATTTTATTTTGCTGTGACTTGTAGTGCTGTCCTTCTTTTAATAAAGGCTACAATTTGTTCAGAGTGCGGCTGTCCAGAAACAACTTTTGTTCCTGCTTTGTTAAGTGCATTGCCTGCACCTGAGTTATCTGCAGCGGAGGATTTTCATCTGGGTTCCCACCTGGAGCGGCTACTCCCTTTTTCCTTAATCACTGATACCAAATTATTTAATACAGAGATAACATTCACCCATACAGGATGATATAGCTAGGCTAAGGATCTGATATGGGAATAAAAATCACTTATACCAGCTGACAGAACATATTTAGTAGGAAACGGGCAGTGAAGCCGCAAGGCTCCACTGCCTGTTACCCTTAGTTAGGATGGCAGCGCCGGGACCTGGCACGATCGACGGATCGGCCTTCGGGCGGTTGACATCACGAGCACCAAGTGTGCTTTTTAGGTGTTTGTGGCTGCCGACTTAAAAATAGTTTTTTTAAATCTGCACCTCCGCTTTAAGACCCGTACACACAATATGAAAATCGGAAGTAAAATCTCGTCCGAACGACCTGCCAATTTTTGGATCGCTAGTACGGTGCTTTTAACAGTCAATTCTGGTTCTTCAGACAAAAGCTGGATGTGCAGACTATAAAATTTTTGTCGTGAGTGAACTCGACGTTCGATTTTCGTTTCATTAGTACAGTTTTCGTCCAAAAAAATTATAAAAAAATCGTAAGAGCAAGACTACGCATGCTCAGAATTGAAAGAATACATACAAAACAGGTAACTTCTGATGTTGAAGTCTGCCGTACGAGAATTTTCGTATTGTGAGTAAACTCTTCCCTTTCGACATGAGACTAGCAATGCAAAAAAAACAAACGGAATAACGTTCGTCTGAAAATCTGATCATGTGTACGAGCGCTCTACCCTCCTCCTGACCGGCTGATCTACCTCGCCCATCTTTCTGCACTCCTTCTAAAACATACTTAAAATGAGTTGGGTAGTCCATGATTCCTAGAGAATCCAGTTTTACGATCATTCCTAGTCCTATACGGACATAGAGGGGGTTATTTACTAAAGGCAAATCCACTTTGCACTACAAGTGTAAAGTCCACTTGAAATTGCACTTGGAAGTGAGGTCACTGTAGATCCAAGGAGGCTTGCACATGATTGGATAATATAATCAGCAGAGCTTCCCCCTAATTTCAGATCTACCCCTCAGATTTACAGAGACTGCACATCCAAATGCATTTTCAAGTGAACTTTTAGGCTTCATTTCCACTGGCGTTTTTACAGCCACTTTTCTGAGCGTTTTTTACAGCTTAAAAACGCCTGTCCATGTTATTCTATGGCATCATGCCCACATAGGCGTTTTTGAGCTGCAAATGGCATTGGCGTTTTCGAGCTGTAAAAAAAACGCAGGACCAGGGCGTTCTAAAGCTCCAGAGTAGAGCTGTAAAAACGCCAGACGTTAAAAAACGCGCGAAAACGCTACCGCGGCATTTTTAAAGCTGCAGCTCACAAAAAAGAATTTTTTTTTTTTTTTTTTTAGAAAATAAACATGGACAGGTGTTTTTAAGCTGTAAAAAAGGCTAACAACAGTGGCTGTAAAAACGCCAGTGGAAATGAAGCCTTAGGCCCCTTTCACACTGAGGAGTTTTTCAGGCGGTAAAGCGCTAAAAATAGCGCTGCTATCCCGCCTGAAAAACTCCTGCCCAGCTACCTCAATGTGAAAGCCGAAGGGCTTTCACACTGAGGCGATGCGCTGGCGGGAGACAAAAAAATCTCCTGTCAGCAGCATCTTTGGAGCGGTGAGAGGAGCGGCATGTATACCGCTCCTTCCCATTGAAAACAATGGGAACCGCGGCAATACCGCCCGCGAATGCGCCTCTATAGAGGCGCATTGCGGGCGATATTAACTCTTTATCGGCCGCTAGCGGGGGTTAATACCGCACCGCTAGCGGCTGATACCCGCGGCAATTCCGGCGGTATAGCGCCACTATTTTTAGCGGCGTTATACCGCCACCGCAGCTCCCGCCCCAGTCTGAAAGGGGCCTTAATGCAAAAAGGATTTGCCTTTCGAAAATAACCCCCAAAGTGTTACTTATATCTCATAGGTGCAACCTAAATGCTTATTGTTACATTTTGGTGTCCTGATTCGACTTATTGCTTAGATGTACCTATGCTTTGTTTACTGGTATACCACTGTTTCTTTATTATCGTCTTGTTAACACAGAACTGCCTTTCGGTTGAAAAATAAAAAATGTGAGCTGGAGTTTGTTAGTGTATTTAAATCTGCTAGTACATCTAACACCACCCTCCCCCCCCTCCCGATTGACAATGCTGCCGTCTGTGGATTTTTGTCTGAATGGGCGTTGGCTGTGAACTTGTTATGCATACGCACGGCAGAACATTTTCAGCCAACTTTCACCAAATTACGTGTTTTTTCAGCTCTTTACCACCACCCTTTGGGCAACTTCTGCTATTGTTGGCTGATGTTTAGCATTGGTTCTGAGCATGCGTGTTTGTACTTTGGACTTCAGTCCGATGGACTTGTGAACACACGATCGGATTATCCTCCATCGGACATTTGTTGTTGAAAAGTTTGAGAGCATGCACAGCGAACATTTGTCCGTTGAAAAAGCAACAATTGTCCAATGGGCCATACAGACAGTCAGATTGTCCGATAAAACAGGTCTGTTGGACCGTTGTTGAAAAGGCCGATCGTGTGTATGGGCCTTAACACAGGAGGTGTGTTACTGGCCAGATCTCCAGCTCAAGCCGTTAGAAAAAAAAAAAAAAAACACACAGTATTCAGCCACCACATCTAATGGCTGGTAATCTGCAATATGTTACATTTTTGGGATTTAATAGCGTTTTAGCCCTTGTTTACATCAGAGCGACTTGCCAAGCCGCAGCCTATTGCCGGCAATGGCACTTGGTGGGACGCCGACTTTACGGTGCTGCATTGATTTGCAAAAGTAGTTCCTGTACTACTTTTGCCGATTTCGGTTACGACTTCAATAGACATGTGTGCATAAGGCACAGCTGTCTTTCAAGTCACACTGAAATGCGGCTCTGAAATCATGCGATTTCAAGGCCGCGTTCAATGAGAATGGGGGCTTAAAGTGGTTGTAAACTCAGAAAATACTTACCTTAGATCAAAGCTGTTGCAGCGGCCCCGGAGTTATTTCCAGGTTCGCGGGCGCTGTGATTGGCCGCGATGACGTCACTCCCGCGCGGGAGCCACTGGTCATGATACGACTAACGAAGAAACGGCACAAGCGAGCTCTTGTGTCGATGACATCAGCACATGCGGATACAGTGAATATCTGCTAAACGGTGCACATTTAGGAGAAATTCACGGTGCCTTGAGGCAAGCCTTATTGTAGGCTTATGTGGAGGTAAAAGTGGTGTAACTGGGATTACAAGCACTTTAATCAGTTTGAGGATTATTTGATCCCACCGATATACAGGATATGGGGTATTTGTCGCTTGTGTACCCCATGGCCCGATTCTGTATAAAATAGATGGAAAAAGGTTCCCCTAAAAAAAAATAAACGATACTATGAACACACGGGGGGCACTTTGTACGCTGCATTCTCCTCTTGAACTCTTTGTAGATGTTCCTCCTAATTCTCCTCAGATGATGGTAGCTGTGACCACATGGTACTGGAGGTGTCAGGAGAGCAACACGATAACAGAGTGGAGTACAATTTACAGGTATTTACAAACAGCGATCTACCGGGAACACCATACCGTGTGAAGGATAACGGATCACGGCCCCCCTTCTATCGATGTATATGAGGAATCATCACCTCACACACGCTACAAGCAGAACCCGATGCACAGCCACTTCCAGCCCTCATCGCCTGCTGTGCAACTACTTCCGGTCCCCCCTCTGCGCCGCACATGGCCTGCCAGACCCGACTATCGGAGCGCCGATCTGTCCGGGGATTGGTGTACGGGTGTGTCAGCGCGCCCCCTCCCCCCGCCATGTAGTGACGTGTCTGTCCCGCACTCACTCAGGCAGGATAAGTAGAGGTCAGAGCGGAGCCTGTGTGTGATGGAAGGCCGCAGATCAAGTGCTGGCTCCCGTCCTTTAGCTTTAGTACTGAGAATCTGTGACCTGGGATTAATATGCAGATTAGGATTAGGAGGCGTCATGGCCTTGTATTGGAAAATCAGCAAGACAGACAGTCAACCAATTTCTGCAGGAGGTCAATGGGGCCTCTGTAGAGGGGTGTGTGAGCATGTCAGTGGCATGAGGGCACTTTCACACTCCCACCAGAGGGCAGTAAAAACAGGCACCAGACTGTGGTCTTGCCAACATTACAGCTATACAGGTGTATTGTGACATTCTGCTTCCTATCGTAGAATGCTGCGGAAGTCACGCGGCGGACAACTGTGCATGCGCAATGCGTTCCAACCACAAGTGCGATTTGCGACACTACCCTTCAGTGAAGCCATCACAATTTGTCACGGAAGTGACGTATTACCATAGACGGAGCGGGGGGGGAGAGAGAGAGACATTCAGAGTGAGAGAGATACTGAGATACATTCAGAGTGAGAGAAAGATAGAGATACATTCACAGCGAGAGAGAGATAGAGATACTGAGATACATTCAGAGCAAGAGAGAGATCGTGTACATATATTTTATATAACGGAAGTAATGCACATAGAGGAGGTAATCCCCTCCCTGAGCCCGGTTCTCTCTCAGTATCTCTATTTCTCTCTCGCTCTGAATGTGTGTCTCTCTCTCTCTCTCCCCCCGCTCCGTCTATGGTAATACGTCACTTCCGTGACAAATTGTGATGGCTTCACTAAAGGGTAGTGTCGTAAATCCTGTGGAACGCATCACACTTGCGGTTGGAGCGCATTGCGCATGCGCAGTTGTCCGCCACGTGACTTCCGCAGCATTCTACGATAGGCAGCAGAATGTGACAATACACCGGCTCTATACATGCCACGGCTGTAGTAATGCTTTGCGATTTTGATTGGCACCTGGTAATTTTAATGTGGGGAAAAAGCTTGCCCCAGGAGGTGGCAGTTGAATCTTCTGAATACCGCTTCTATACACCCCTTTGAAAAGCAATTGACTACCAATGCTTTTTAGAGTGCAGCAAGTATTAAGTGCCTGAAAAGAGCCCCCACTGTGAGATGTGATCAGAACTCATTGACAGGTGCACTGGACCTGCATTTCACCTGCGCCAGGTGGGTTTTGTATCTCCTTAGATTTGTGTGGGAATACAAAACCCATCTGACATGAACCCAGGCCCTAAGTCTTGTGGTTGCTATGGAGACAGTGCAGTTTGGCTTATGTGTAGTGAAGAACTCTCATGAGCCTTAAGCCCTGCTTCACTCTGATGGGATGCGGGAAACACACAAGATCCGCTGCGTTTCCCTACATAGTAATAGCATGGCGTCCATGCGAGCTGCTGCGGGTGTCAATTTTAGATTAACGACACCCCAACAAAAGGATTGCAAAACACAGTGCGATTGCTAGAACATGAGGCTCCCAATGTAGGACCGTTTGTCGGACAAGTGTGAACCTGGCCTTAGACCTGTTTCACATGAGCTTCAGCTGATACAAGTGCAATGTGAACAGCAAGCTTTGATAAATCAGTTGCAGAGCTTTTAGCAAGCTTTGTTGAAGCATTTAGCTTTCAGCTCCAGTTTGTAAATGTTGAAGACAGATCCCAATTTGAATGCTGGTTCCAAAACACATTAAAAAGTCAGCGCTATACACCTAAATAGTAAGATCGCTTCTGGCAAATACAAAGGCAATTTACTGAAGTATATTGCCTTTGTATATCCTTCAGTGATAAACCAAAAAATATAAATGCAGCACTCCGAGTGCTGATTGCCACTTTAAACAAGCTGCTAGCAGACTTCTGATCTTTTGAAGCTTGTTGAAAGCCTGCTAGGAAGCCTGTTTAAAGTGGCAATCAACCCTCCCATTATGATTTGTGATTCCTTTTAAAAGCTCTGCAAATACTTTATCAACTTGCTGTTCACACTGCTCTTAGGCTCAGTTCACACTAGTGCAGGCCGTGCATCCCGCGTTTGCTCAGGCATGGCAGCCCATTCATTTAAATGGCGTGAAATGTACAATAAAAAAAAAGGTGCATGCCCTTTTTTTTAAATGTGGCCACTGGCCACAGTCTTTTTGACCATGTGGTTCCTGCACCTACCATTGCTCTGCAGCAGAGATGCGTTGGGTGCCATTCAGAATGAATGGCAGCCCCACGCGTCTTGCAGGAGCAGTGGGATTCAGCTGTGGTTGTCAATACAATTCAACCAGAAAGCATAATTTGCACTAGTGTGAACCAAGCCTTATACAAGCCAAAGCCTGTGTGAAACAGGCCTTAGTATATCAACCCCTATGTGTCCGAGGGACAGGGGAGCTTACTGGCAAACTGACATGCACCCCCTCCTATGCTAGTGACACTGGTTGTCAGCGAGCACCATCAATCCTAGCTTAATAGATATACATCTCTTTGTTAGCTGTATGGTTGGACAGCAGTAGAGGTTAGAAGGTCTCCAATCGCACTAACATGATGGTAAAACAGGGAAAAAAGTCATTCCACCCATAAAGATTTTTACATTTTGTTGCAATTTCTCAAGCAGGGCTGATCCCATTATCTATATAAAACTACCAATCATTCCAAGAAGCACACGTATAATTTAAAGTGGATGTAAACCCACTCTCATTCTTTCTAAACTTCTGCCATAGTGGTCATCTAAAAAGGATATACATGCCTCTTTACTTGTCAAATGCCTCCCCACCCACCTCTACACTCCACTTGTCCACGTGCATTTTCTCCTTTGTATTTCTTACACTGAACTTCTGCTATGATCACTAACATCTACTCATGCCCAATCATGCTGAGGTGTGGAGCAGCCAATCCTGGCAGAGCTGGAGAAGAAAGGAGGGGGGATCTGAAGTACACTGAATGTCTCTCGCAGGCTCCTTGCATGAGATATGCAATTCACCTGTCACTCACAGCAAGGCGGAGAACCAGACTCCTATTTCTCTGACCATTTTTAGCTCACTGAAAAAAAAGATAAGAGGACTGCTCAGAGCTGGATTAACTCTTCGTGGCAAGACTGGGCACAGATGACATACAAACCTATACTGTACAAGCCTTAATTAAAAAAATTAAAATAAATTGGGTTTACATCCACTTTAAGAATCCAAACACTCAGATAACTTGTGCAAGAAAAAGTCACCCCACCCACCAATCTCAGGGACAGATCTAGCCATATGACTAAAAATAAGCTGCTGGACATTGGTCTGATCAGTGACCAGGATTTCCTGCATGTATGGCAGCCCTCTTCATCCACGTCAAAGCTCCAAATGGGCTGTGTGTGCTAAACACCGGTGATCACTTCCCATAAACCAAAAAACACTCAGTTCAGTGTAATCTTTAACCACTTAAGAAGTCCATATAAAAGTAACTGAAGATGACACCCAGCGATACAGCGAAAACTCTTCAAACGAAAGTGATGTAACCGCCACCAACAAGAGAAATGCTTCCTTACCAGATGGGATGGACCATTTGCGTTAACAACTGGTCAAAATAGCGAAGTCCAATCGGACGCAACGTGCGTACGGGGGAGGAGCTTTGTGACGTCACCCGCATCCTTTCGATTGCTGTTTGCAGCTGTACACCACGGCTACATGCCATGCTTTATGATTTTAATCTCATTCGCTATACCAGACGGTAGTCCTCCAGTGGATTTCCCTGTGCCTATTGTCCAGTCCAGGATTTTTGCTGTATAGTGAACTTTTTTACCCTTGGAATAAAATACAGTCTACACTGAGATCGTGTTTTCTGTTTCTTTTATATCTGATCGGATTACCTACCATTCTGCTGGATCCATCCGCATCTTCTCTCCTATGCCGAGACCAAGCTGTTTTGACCAGTTGTTAATGCAAATGGTCCATCCCATCTGGTAAGGAAGCATTTCTCTTGTTGGTGGCGGTTACATCACTTTCGTTTGAAGAGTTTTCGCTGTATCGCTGGGTGTCATCTTCAGTTACTTTTATGTTTTTTTTATTGCGCTGCACTTACATACTTTTTTCATTTGCTACATTTGAGGTCGTGATTACCTTTTTTTGTGTTCAGCTTGCAATATTTTTAGTTTAACTGTATTATTTGTGCGCCGATTGTTGCTTTTATTGTTTAACCACTTAAGACCCGGACCAAAATGCAGGTAAAAGACCAGGCCCCTTTTTGCGATTCGGCACTGCGTCGCTTTAACTGACAATTGCGCGGCGTGCGACGTGGCTCCCAAACAAAATTGGCGTCCTTTTTTTCCCCACAAATAGAGCTTTCTTTTGGTGGTATTTGATCACCTCTGCGGTTTTTATTTTTTGCGCTATAAACAAAAATAAAGCGACAATTTTGAAAAAATTCAATATTTTTTACTATTTGCTATAATAAATATCCCCCAAAAATATATATAAAAAAAAAATGTCCTCAGTTTAGGCCGATACGCATTCTTCTACCCATTTTTGGTAAAAAAAAAAAAAAAACAAGCAATAAGCGTTTATCGGTTGGTTTGCGCAAAATTTATAGCGTTTACACAATAGGGGATAGTTTTATAGCATTTTTATACATTTTTTATTTTTATTTACTACCAATGGCAGCGATCAGCGATTTTTTTCATGACTGCGACATTATGGCGGACACATCGGACAATTTTGACACATTTTTGGGACCATTGTCATTTTCACAGCAAAAAATGCATTTAAAATGCATTGTTTATTGTGAAAATGACAGTTGCAGTTTGGGAGTTAACCACAGGGGGCGCTGATGGGGTTATGTGTGACCTGAAGTGTGTTTACAACTGTAGGGGGGTGTGGCTGTAGGTGTGACGTCATCGATTGTGTCCCCCTATAAAAAGGGATGACACGATCGATGTCATCGCCACAGTGAAGAACGGGGAAGCCACGTTTACACACGGCTCTCCCCGTTCTTCAACTCCGGGGACCGATCGCGGGACTCCAGCGGCGATCAGGTCCGCGAGTCCCGTAGCTTCGGACCGAGTCGCGGGCGTGCCATTCTGCCGACGTATATGTGCAGGAGGCGGTCCTTAAGTGGTTAAATGTCGACTCATACGTATGAACTTTAACATAAAGGGCTAAAGGCTTAGCAACCAAGCACATTTCATATTACCATATTTCTGGCTTTTGAATAAGGTTGCTAGATTAGGTACTATGCATGTTGTGGACAGGTGGAGGTTGTATACCATATACCTCGCTGTATGAAGACAGAATTTTTGACACAGAAAGTTTTGACACAGCTTTCATTTAATGCACGCTACAATTACACAGCCTATGTTCTATATGTGGTCTGTAAAATGCCCTGTCTATAAATATAAAAGCCGTATATCTGCACCTAGCAGGGATACAGACTGTGTAAAATAAAATCCAAAACACAATGTTAGAAAAAAAAGTATTTAATTTTTAATTTACCTTCTACAATATATACAGAACAAAACCAAAAAACTCGACTGTCAAGCAACAGTGTTACTTGTCTACATGGAAACCAAATATATAAAAAAAACAAAACAAAAACGTAGTGCACTGCACTTTACCGACAGTCTGGAAATAAAAAGTTTAAATATTCACACTTGGCAGTTAACCCTTCTCTTCCCAGAGCACACAGCTCAGTGAAGCACTGATCACATAGACACTATCACAATAAAAAAAAAAAAAAAAAAAAAAAAAAGGAAGCATCTCCAGCTTGGAGTCTGTACAGCCAGACAGGTAAGCTGCGTCTCCTACTGGTTGTTCACTGAAAGTTACAAAAATACTGACCATTTCCAATCCCCCATGCGGGGACATTTACTAACACCATATGTGCTGCCCAACTGCAATTCCCAGCATTCTATGAGGCAAGGGGTCCCTGGGCAGGAGTGAATAAAGCCTGTGTACCACACATCACAGGAGAGCAATCACCCTACTATCTTTAACAAATAGCAGCTTCATCAGATTTGCATTATCAAATGTAACATTTAGGCTACTTTCACATGGACAGTCAGAGGGCAGTAAAACCAGATGGTTAAACTGCAGTTTTACCACCACCCAACCTACAAGCAGACATGGTGCCGCTCAAAGCAACACACATTGTTGTGACTGTGATGCTTTGCATTGTGTTGCCGCAATTTTAATGCTACATGCAGAGTTTGACCAGCATTTCTGCCTGTTTAACTCTCCCATGTAAGTGACTGGGATTACACCGCAACCACAAGCCAAACAACTGGCTCACAGTTGCGGTGCAGTTCCACAATGTAAAGTTGCCGTTCAGCAGCAAAAAAAAAAGGCAACAGATATCAGTATTGCCTACTGAACACTAGGCTGAAAGGCCTTTCACTGCCCTCTGAAAAGCCATTCATTGCAGATGGTTTTTCAGCGGGACATTACAGGATACCGCTAGTGTGAAAAGGAACCCAAGTCCTTGTACACACCGGCTTCAGTATGCGAAATAGCAAGGTGTTCAACAAGCTTTGACAAAGCTTTAAGCAACATTAAAGCTAGCTTTATTTTAACCTTTAAAAAAGATGTATGGGTTTGTTTAAGAATTATACTTACCTAGGTGGATGCTGCATCTGTCCCCTGGCACCTCGGACACTGAGAATTGAGCGATCAAAAACTGCTCATCCCTCGGTTCTCACAGCTCCGTGAGCAGAGAGCTGCTGACTGGAGTGCTGGGCTTGTGCAGGGGGCGAGAGCGGTCAGCTCAGACTCTCAGTGGCTAGCTCAGAGGCTGAGTCAGGTGCTGGTCCAGGCAAGTGGGCATATCGCAACTCCATTGTGATCTTGCCCAAACCTGGACCGGCTCTGAGACGTCAGCCGACAGTGGGCTTCAGCCTGCTGTCTGCTGAAAAACTGTTCACAGGAGTGAACGAACTGCACTCCTGTGATCCACAGGAGAAGGCCAGCCAAATGAGCTTTGGTTGTATTTCTCCTTTTAAGTAAAGTATCTCAATTGCAGTACGGTGACATTTAAAATTTTACTGCGAGTGCAGACTGTCACCTTAAACAGGCTGCCATCAAGCTTCAGTGGGCTCTCAAGATTCAAGTAGCATTGAAAATTATGGAAGACAGCTAGCCGCTTGTTTAAATGGACAGCACTCAGTTTAGCCTCTCCAAACTGGAGCCCAATGGCTTAAAGCCCCATGACATCAATTGGAAAGGCTTTGTAATAGATTGCTGCACACATGGTTCTCATGTAGAAGGCCAAAGATAAAGCAGGGGTGAGCCATATATCGTCTGACACCCCAAACCCTTTATCAAGGGAAGGATTATCCAGCCCAACATCATCCAAATGTAACATTTCTAATGACAGTCTATAGTGAAGCTGGGTTTTTGCACAAAGTTGTTGTCTGTATTGAACATGAGGACATATAGCACTCACTCTGGAAAATGTCCACCTTTATAGAGTTGGCGCTACCACAAAGTTCGATTTCAAGTGATTGTGCCAGACTTTGCCTTTCTCTGTATGAAATCCAAGATCTAGAGTCAAAATACACATGATGGCCGATATAGCTTGAGGCCTGACAAAAACATCAGCAGACTCACCAACTGATACTCCACTACCAGTTGGGGAAACAGGTGGGCAACAATATGGAGCGTGGGTGATCTTTTCTCTTTGTATGACCAAATACAATGAAGTGGGAGACATGGGAGCTTCTCAGGAGAAATGTTGGCAATGGAAGATCTAAGCACCTGGTTGCCCCCACCCTCCAAAATGCAGATATTGCACCCGATTACAAGTGAATATAGAACATTACCTATGTGTAAATGTGGAACAGAATGGGCAGCTGTGAGTCTTTAGTGACCATCTATGTACATGCTGATGATGGACCTGGATGTGGAAGTGGACAAATAACACTCAGCTGTGCTCCACCATGCCTCCGCCATTTAGGTGAGGAGATGCATGAATTTGGTTATTGCTGGAAGCGGTCTCCTCTAATACCAATGGCGAAGAGAAATCCGGAGGCGAGGAGTCCAGGCTGTCGCAGTTCCAGTAGGCTTCACACAGCGGGAGATCACTTGGCTCACACACACTGTAGCTTACAACACAAAGGCCAACAGGTAAAGCAGAGAGTGTCCGGGAAGCAAAAGGAAAGTGGAGAGAAAAGTAAGACAGAAGTAAAGGGTTAAGAAAACAGCAGCAAGAATTCATTTCATTAAGGACTGAGATAACGATCCTCATATATGCCATAACTACATGGAGCAGCAGCTGGCCATATGGGAGTGCTGTCACTTATATGTCACCAGTTTACACCCTGTGCTGGGAGAAGATGCAAATAGTCACTATAAAAGGTCAAGTACAAATATATGGCCGATCTTTATTATATTATGAGCATGAGATATTTACTTCCCGTTATTCATAAAAACTACATTTTTGCTAGAATACAAGATAAAAACAACACAATCATATGCTGTATGTAGAAATACTATTTTCAATGGATAGTATGGAAGTTGGATCATCTATGGGCATGCCATACATCACATGGGTTCAATGCAAAGGCTTAACTCTGCCAGAAGGGACGCCCTCATCTCCCAGCATCAGCTGCCTATGGTGATACACAATACTTACACTCTATAAACTTACCGACTGGTCATTGAAACAAAACCTTATTTTCTATAGTGCCATGTCAGGTTTGTGTGTACCTATATAATATAACACAGTTTTAAGCTTCTGCCATTCCCTGTGTGCTGCATTCTACTAACAAGCAACACCACTTAAGATTACATGTACTGTCATCCAGTGCCTTGAGATTGGCAGGCTAGAGAAGTTGTGAAACTGCGGTCTTTATCGCAGGACTCTTGCACACGGAGGTTGTGATTTAAGAATCAAACTGAACCAAATATGGGAAGAAACAGTTGGTGAGAAGTGCAACTTTAAAAGATCTAACATTAAATATTCTATTGCTCCCAGTCTGATAATCCTAAGACATACAAGAGATTTTTTTTTTTTAAATAAAATGATTCTATACTGTATATGCTTTCATATCCGACAGCATGTGTACATAGAGAAGAAAGAAGCTGTAGAAAGACACCTTCCCCAGTGATTGTGTAGATGAGCCCATTCATTTGTGGACTCTTAGAAACATGCACATACACTAAATTACCAAGAGTATTGGGACACCTGCCTTTACATGTACATGAACTTTAATGGCATCCCAGTATTAGTCTGTAGGGTTCAATATTGAGTTGGCCCACCCTTTGCAGCTATAACAGCTTCAACTGTTCTGGGAAGGCTGTCCACAAGGTTTAGGAGTCTGTCTATGGGAATGTTTGACCATTGTCCCAGAAGCACATTTGTGAGGTCAAACACTGATGTGGAAGAGAAGACCTGGCTCACGGTCTCTGCTCCAATTCATCCCAAAGGTGTTCGGGTTGAGTTCAGGACCCAGCCAAGTTTCTCTTCATCAAACTCGCTCTTCCATGTCTTTATGGACCTTGCTTTGTGCACCGTCATGTTGGAGCAGGAAGGGGCCATCCCAAAACTGTTCCCAAAGTTGGGAGCATGAAACTGTCAAAAATTTCTTGGTATGCTGATGCCTTAAGAGTTCCCTTCACTGGAACTAAGGGGCCAAGCCCAACCCCTGAAAAACAACCCCACACCATAATCCCCCCCTCCACCAAATGATTTGACCAGTGCACAAAGCAAGGTCCATAAAGACATGAATGAGTGAGTTCCGGGTGGAGGAACTTGACTGGCCTGCACAAAGTCTTGACCTCAACTCAATAGTACACCTTTAAGGGTGAATTACAGCAGAGACTGCGAGCCAGGTCTTGTCGTCCACATCAGTGCCTGACATCACAAATGTGCTTCTGGAAGAATGGTCAAACATTCCCATAGACACTCCTAAACCTTGTGGACAGCCTTCCCAGAAGAGTTAAAGCTGTTATAGCTGCAAAGGGTGGGCCAACTCAATATTGAACCCTACGAACCAAGACTGGATGCCACTAACCAACGAGACCAGTTTTGTGTCATTTGGGCGTTGTAGGGGGGCTGAGTGACCTTTAATATATTATTAATAAATGCAAAAACGATAAAAGATAGACTGGCAATTTTAGCAGCACAAACGTAGCACTAACAAATGAGACCAGTTTTGTGCCATTTGGCTGTTGTAAGGGGGCTAGGTGATGTCAAAGTCTGGAAAAAAAACAATTGCTTATATCTTCAAAATAAAAGCAGCACAAATGTAAATTTTTGTGGCACAAAACAGCACAAACGTAGCATTAAAGAAACACACTTGAGTTTTTATTTGTGCCGATTGTAGGGGGGCCAGCTTCGCTTCACTGATGCCATTAACGTTCACGTGTGTGTAAGGGCAGGCGTTTTAAATTCTGCTGTGTAAATAAATGTATCACTCCTGTCATATTTCAACAGTTGTTATAATTCTAATTGATAATTAAAGGGGAGTTCCAGGCTTTTTTATGTTTATTAAAAGTCAGCAGCTACAAAAAAAAGTGTAGCTGCTGGCTTTTAATAAACATACACTCACCTGCTCCACGGTCCAGCGATGCGCCGGCCGGAGAGAGGAGCAGAGCTCCGGCCGGCATCTTCATTACTAGTGTGGGCACTCGGCCGTGACAGCTTTCGGCTTCACGGCCGGGCACTCACTGTGCATGCGCGAGTGGCGCTGCGCTCTGAGTGGTCAGACGATCTCCTGGGACCTGTCATGTGTCCCAGTCGATCGCCTACAGGAAGGGGCCGCCGTAGTTGATATGACGGGCCGCCTAAGCAGTCCCTGGGCGAAAGGAGGAAGTGGGACAGGAAGTCTCACTCCTACTGAAGCCCCCACTCCCCCCCTCAAAAAAAATGGACATGTCAAATGTGGCATGTAAGGGGGCAAGGAGTGGTTTAAGCGGAAGTTCCACTTTCCATGTTCAAAATTTAGAAGAGTTGTGCAAGACTGCATTTGTGTTCTAACCACCCCCAAAGTTTTCCTTACTCAATTCCTACTTAAAGCCAACCCCTGGACAACTTGTCTCCCGACATTCCTCTAAACTTGTATTAAACACTCTAATCAGCATGCAGATATTGGCAATACTATGAAAGAGAAGAATGGTTGTGTGTGGCCACCTTAAGACAAGTTAGGCAAAATGGAAACACTTAGGGAGGTCAACGCAGCTTTATTCTTCATATATTACTATCATAATATAAACCAATTATATATGCATTAAAAGCCACAGGCATAACTTGACTGACGTATACAAAAAAATTAAAAATCCATACACTGGGCCTATTTATAAGGGTCAAAGAAAAAACACATTGCACCACCCTGAGAAAAGGTCCTCCTTTCTGTACACTAAACTCAAACTGATGGATCATGGTGCTGATAAAGTTTTCATAAAATGTGTCTGTCTGCAAACTACATTTAAAATAATCCTGGGGCAGCAAAAATAGTTCTTGCGGGAAAACAGTGTAAAATTAGGATTTTTGGTTTACCTGTAAAAAACTTTTCTTGGACTACATCACAGGACACAGTAGTTAATAATCATTAATACATAATTTATGCTGCCACCTTCAGGTGAATGGACAGTGTTAAAGATGGGCTCAGGCATGTTCACAACGCCACATGCCTGAGCCCACCAGGAAGCCGACACTCCGCAGTGCTAATCACAGGCAGGGACACATTTCCTGATCCGCAGCTGCAAAGATCGGGAAATGTCTCACTGCCTGCAATTAGCGCTGTGGAGTGTCAGCTTCCTAGCAGGCTCGGACATTATTATATATGATTTATATAGCGCCAACTGTTTGCGCAGAGCTTAGGCATGTGGAGCGGTGAACACGCCTGAGCCCATCCTTGGTGGCCAGAAAAAAAAGGCAGGTGTTCCCACCAGGGCATAACCCTTCCCAGCCCAGCCTCCGTTTTGTAGTAAGCAATGAGGAAACACAAGCCTGAAGGGAGAGATCGCCATGTCCTGTGAGTGATTTACCTGTAAAATCCTTTTCCTGGAGAATACCAAAAATCCCCAAATTTCTTAATCATACATCACAGAGGAGTTAATAGTCAGGGATGTCCCAAAGCAATTCACCTGAGGGAAGGGCAACACAGCAACAAGGCCAATCTCAAAACAGAAAAGGCAAACCCCCCCCCCTCCAAAGCTGCTTGTAAGACCTTCTATTCGAAGTTGGCATTAGTTGAGGGAAAAAACATTAACCTGGTAGAATGTGTGAAGAGAATACCAGGAAGCAGCCTTATAACTTGTACAATAGAAGCTTGGTGCCAAGTGGCCCAGAAAGAACATACATTCATGAAATAGGCCTTAACTGGGAAAGAGCAGCTCTGATCCCATTGGCCTGAGAAATGAGCAGACACATCCACCTAGAAGTGGATTTAGACGCAGCCTGACCCTTACAAGGTCCTTCAAGCAGACCAAACAGCAAATCAGACTGTCAAAAATGAAGTCGCAGATAAATTTAAACAGCATCCAAAGCGTGAAGTACCCCCTCTTTTGGATGCTTAGCAGTAGGACAAAAAGGATGGCAACAAATTAAACCACCTTAGACAGGAAAGAGGATGGAGGCAGCAACACTGCCTTATTTTGTGTAGAAAAGTGATAAGGGAAATCTCTCAGCCAGATTTAAGAGAGATTAGCATTTTAAAAAGCATAGTCAGTCTGAGTTTTGTCATTTGATGGCAATTTAAGCCAAAGGACACCTTCAGAACAGACTAGAGAATAGCTAAAAAACGTGATGGAACTTTTGAACTTCACGCCAAGTAAAAAAATGCCTTTCATGTACAATGTCACTTTTCTAGACATCAACTTTGTAGAGTCAGAAACATCCATGCCTCTTAGGACCTGGGGTTCAACAGCCATGCTAGCAAAGCCAGCGACTGTAAAACAAGATGGAGTATCAGATCCTGAGACAACACTCATGTTGTCTGGATTGATGGTTCTTTGAATGTCCTTAGACTCCCGCCTGGGCTCAAAGCACAAGCATTTTTTCTGCGCAAGCTTGAGTCATATCCAGGACTAAACCCAAATACTTAAGGCATTGGGTTGCAACCAAAGCTGACTTATGAAGGTTTGGCGCCCAGCCGAACCTCTCCAGGACTTGTACTGTCATCTGAATGTAGCATGTCAGCCTTCAATGCAACTGCTGAGCAAGCCCTCCAGGTATCCCAAACCAAACTAGAACCAACGTCTCGATAAAGACCCTGGATAGCCTGAAGGGATCTTCCACCAGAAAATTCAGAAATAGTTGGTAAAGCTGGAAAACTGGAACATGTAGGTAGGCATCCTTGCTGACTGACACCAGAGAGTCCCTTGATGAAGTAAAGCAATCAGTGAGTGGGAGGACTCCATTCTGAATTTTTGTATTTTCAGGATCTTGAGATCCTTAAGGTACAAAATAGATATTTCTATTTGGCTTGGGAACCTCGAGACCGCCCTTTACTGGCAAAAAGTGCAATGAACCCTTGGGACAGTAGTCTTTCCAGAGCTACAAGGAACATGTTTTTTTGTGGATCAGAAAGCAAAAAGCATGAAGAGGGAAAGTAATGTTTGTATTCTTCTGGATACCATGCAGTAATTTTTTAACTCAAGTCTGCGTGGTTGCAAAGGTACATCCCACCACCTGAGCGAGTTGGAGCACCCCTTTATCTAAAGCAGGGTTTGTCTCCACAACTGGAGGTGCTTGGGGTTCCAATTCTTTCCATGAAACTGGGATGTGGGCTTCTGTTTTGAGCCCAATACTGGTTTCTTACAAAATAACTCTTCTTGGACTCCGAAGACATTATTGACTTCTGACCAGTAATTTTAGCCTTCTTAAGGAGGTCAGAGTACTCTTCCCTACAGTTATCTTCTGAATATTGGCATCCAAGGACAGTCCTAATAAACATTTGCTTTCAAAAGGGCAGCCTCTAAGGTTGCTTCTTGGATAGAAGTTCTGCCAACCAACACTTAAAAGAGTAACAACACTTTTGTTGAGAAAAAATAAACCCCTCTGGGTGATCAATGTACACTGCAGGAATTTTAATAAACTGTGTAGCAAATCCCTACCTTTTCTTGTTGTGAAGAAATAGCCATTTGCTTCACCCAACTAATCGCATATTTATTCTGAATGGGGGGGGGGGGGGGTCTGGTTGAATTAGCTGAATGTTCGAATGAGGAAAGCTGCAGTGTCTGTATTCTGTCAGAAGTAATTAACCCTTGGGGAGTATCTCACCAATTCTTACATTTCTATTGTAATGGTTGTCTAAAACCTGGCTTATATTTTAGTGTTGACTTCAGGGAGGAAAAAAAAAAAAAAAAAAAGAAGGCTTACCTATGGGTACTATAAATATCTTCTAAATGTGTCCTATTTAGGAGATATATATACACTATATATGTAGCCAATGATGTATATGCATATATTTACTGTACATGCACCCGTGCCACTCCTTCAGACATGTATCAGCATGTGCCGAGGTCATCGGCACATGCGCACTGAAGCAATGTCACGTCCGTGCCATTGCTTCAGCTAGTATGCTGTTACCAGCGGCTCCCGCGCATCATCGTGACTCCGGCCAATCACAACACCGAAGCCAGAGGTAACTCCGGAAGCAATGTCCTGGAGCGCTGTACGAGGACCGATGCAGGGGGGCTTCAATCTAAGGTAAGTAGGGCTGTTACTTATAAAAAAAATTCTGTTCGATTAATCGTTTTTTTTTTTTATCGATAAATCGACTAATTTCGATTAATTATAACGCACATACAGATCCAACTACTTTTTGCTGATCTCCTTGCAGGCTGATTCCCAGTGCAGCTACCAACCACTGGAAAAATGGATAGCAAGATACAAAAAACACACAAAGGCAGCGCTCGATGGGGATAGCATTAAAACTTTTATAGTCTTCAAGTAGGTAACCAAAAAAATTTTTGCACTGGAGATAAAATCGATGTAGCTACATAAACTGTAAAAATGGTGCACATAATACCAAACGGTACCAAAAGCAGTGATAAAAACATGTAGCCAAGTATGATACTGGTATAAAAATGTGTACAACGATACCACTGCTGAATCCAGATGAGTAGAGGTTAACATCAGTCCGTTGGCATGTAGATGTCCCATGAAGGGAACTATCACAACTCCCAGTGGATGGTTGTATAATCCCAGGTTGATAGAGGGAAGTGATAGAGGGAAGTGTAACAGCCCTTGCGTGTGGCAGATAGTAAGGTCCCGCAGATATGAAGGCACAGCAAAGGAGCCCTTCAGATGGACACGGCAAGCCCCGCCGGTGTCCGTGACGTTACTGCATCTCCGACGGAACTCCCTGAAGGCCCAGAAGCCGGCGGAGAGGTGAGTACCAATCAAAAGAATTTGAATCGATCAAAAAAATTAAAGATTAATCGATTAATTAAAAGTTAATTTGCACAGCCCTAAAGGTAAGTAATTCATAATGAGCTAGTATGCTATGCCTTTGTCTTGCAGGTTTTTTTTTTTTTTAAGTGCGTTTACAACCACTTTAAGGGCATAGCACACTTCTATTGCAGCCACTGCAGGCTGCAAAGCAGCTCCCAGCTGAGAAAAACACCTCAAAGAGGGTCTCAATCCACTTATCTGTGGCGTCTTTAAAGACTGAGATATCTTTTAACTGGGACCATCAGGGTGTTTCTCAAATAGGAAAGGGCTAGGTAAACCCCATTTTTTGTAGAATTCTCCATCTTCTTTCTCTATGGGGTTCTGGTAAGCTAACCGTTTCAGTGGCGAAAACACCTTCTGTGAGTGAAGCCAATCAGCATACTTCCCTTCCGGAAAGTCAGGGTACACTGGAAAGCACTTGAGAATTTGTTTTGGGGTCAGGCCCCAAAACCAGTTGACCTTAGGGGAAGAGAATTCTGGTAGCAGGAAACTGAAGGTTAGTGTGAACCACATCTGCCAGAAAGCCAATCTATACAGCGTTTCTGACCCTCTACTCCTTCCAAGTCCAGAGGAACTTCCTCAGACGCTTCATACTCCAGCAAAAAGGGGAAGGGAAGAAGAACACTCATGTTTGTGTCCCAGGCATTCCTGGAGAGTGAGCACCACCGAGAGCCAATCTCGCAGTCCAGCTAAGACTGCAGAGAATTCCTCCCTTTACACAAAGGAAGTGGAGGATTGTGCCCCTGAAACAGCACAGGTACCAGATAAGGGGAGGGTATCAGAGCTATTCTGACCCATGAGGGAGCCATTGTAGGAAAAACTTTGCAAGGGGACCTCCCTACCCAATAGGGGAATCTAGGGATTCCATTGTCCTTATTCCCTCTCCCTCTTCCCTCTCCGACAATCCTGACCATCCCCAGTCTTGTATGTGGGGTCCTTGTACATTCACTCTTGGCCTGCTGGCTATAGCAACTGATACGGATAGAGCCCATCCCTTCCCAAATAGGGGTGTAAGAAACAGGCCCAGGAAAATAGGAACGAAGTCCCCAAAAAAAAAACCATCTTCGAAGAGACTCACAGAAGCACGCATCACCTTTAGACGCTAGCAGCATGACCCATGATGGTTTCATGTGATGTACAATTAGGAAATTCAAACTTTAGAAAACAAACCCCATGTGTATTATAAGGTCATGGGGGAATATCAGTCTGATTATTACACAATCCCTGAATACATTATAAATGACATATCCCCATGAATAGCAAGCAGAATATCACAGATGGAATAAAGTGTCCTGGGCCCCAGTCTGCAAATTTATGAAGGAAAGAACGAACAAGTCTCAAATCCAGTTACTATGAGGTGCACAAAGTAAAAAGCTTCACCTTCCCTGCTAAGCTAAAATCCCCTTTAATATGTGCGTCACGCTCTCCCTCCCTGACTGCATATCACAGTGGGAGAGTTTCAGTAACAGAGGCAGGGCTAACAATCCTGAAAGCAGTGAACAGGACTAGGTGTGGACAGGTGTTGACTGACAAGCTACAGGTTTGTGAATTAGTGCGACAATGCTCATAACCACATCTCTTGCAACATTTCTCCAACTCACTGATTTCAGGAGTAGTGCAGCATCATTGTCACACCATCACATGATCCTACATTATAGGGACTTCAATGGCAGGATTAACAGCTATTTATGGGACTTCTCATGGGGATGAACAGAAAACAAAGTACATATGCACTTATAATGAAGTGCTGCAGCACATTTTTTTTCATATTTTAAATTGAGACCATAGTTGTAATTTAAAGTGTATTTTTTACCCAGACTGAGGCCTAACTTTTGTAATTCTTACTATCTAGTATGTATTACAAGATGGCACACAACAGTGATTCTACAGGGTCCATAGGCAAATAGATAACCCAAAACACTGGCTAAAGCCATCTGTTATTTCATTAAGGCACATATGTCTGCCGTCACTCCAGCCACCAATATAAACTACATAGTCCAAGATGGCTGACAAAAGGCACGCTTCCTGCAAAATGCCATTTTCCGTTGGAGCTGCACCCAGGCCCCTATTTATACCTGGAGGAGTAATATTCCTCTTCCAGCTCATAAAGATCGATGGCAATCTCGTCCCGTAGAGAAATGAGCTTTTTGTCGCATTCATCCTGGAGTGTTCGCAGCTGTTGGTTCCTCTGATTGATGGCCTCATTCACAGAAGGAAAATCGTTCAGAATGAGGTACTGCTTCAGATCGGAGACCAGCCTCATGAGAGATTCACCTGCACGCACCTAAAATGCATGAGAAGAACAGTGATTGGTTCATCTACCAACAACACTTTTCAGAATGGTAAACTGGTGATCCCAAATCTGTTGGGAGTTTTGTTCTCCGATTAGGTTTTGTGGTATCTGCAAAAGTATGTCGGGACACAACCCACATGTGCAAAGGGGGGGGGGGGGTTACCTTCAAAACATGCCCTACTGTGGACAAGGATCTGTATCAAACATAATTCTTAGTTGGCACGAAAATGGTAGTGACTTTACCACTCTGCACCCCTTTAAAAAAAGATGCTGTACTCTGTGCTGCAAAAGGTTGTAGAAGGGATGCATTTCACCTGGGCTCAGCTGAATTTCTCCAGGAAACTATATTCTCCGACACTAAATAAAAACAATGGAGAATGACAGCTCAGGAAAACAATGTTCCCAAGAAGATTTACCAGACTGTGTAGGGGCACCTTATGCAAGATCAGTATTGACCCAGAACAGTGATCCATAGAGACCCATCTAAAAGGAACATTTTACCCCTAACTGCACAAGGGACCTTAGTTTAGGACTCAAAGTCAAACTGGTTATTGTCTCTTTAGGAAAATATAAATTGGAATAGTTTCTTATTTATAAAGCTGATCTGCACAATCTCTTTTAATATGTATATTATTACTATTAACCCAAATAACCTGGATGATCTACTCTATACTGCAAATGATGCAGCCAATTTAAAATGACACTCAGGTATTAGCGCCAACAACAGATGCCAACCAGACCATGCGCCATAACATACATGAATTATAGGCATTCTCTGCAATAAAGATTTGCGCATAGTACAGGAAGGGTAATGTGATGCACTTTGAACATAGAAATACTGTTTGGTTGGCAATGCAGGCATTGGATAGGCCATTATATAGGGCAGGGTTTCTCAACCTTTTTACCATCGAGGAACCCCTGGAAAAAGGTTTGAGCTTTCAGGGAACCCTGAAAATAGCGTTCAGATCTACAGCTCACGGAACATTGATGTGAATAGCGAGCTGTGATAGAACAAAACAATTATTTTAAGAAATAGCATTAAATAATAGAAATATTAGGACTTACCTATTTTATGTGAAACGTGTGTGGTTTTTCTTCTGAAACACACACGCGCGCACACACACACACACACACACACACACACAGTACAGGGCACACAACCGGGTATGGAGCACACGTCAGGCTACAGTCACACAGGGAATCCAGCACACATCAGGCTACAGTCACACAGGGAATCCAGCACACGTCAGGGTACATGTCACACAGGGAATCCAGCACACGTCAGGGTACATGTCACACAGGGAATCCAGCACACATCAGGGCACATGTCACACAGGGAATCCAGCACACATCAGGGCACATGACACACAGGGAATCCAGCACACATCAGGGCACATGACACACAGGGAATCCAGCACACATCAGGGTACATGTCACATAGGGAATCCAGCACACATCAGGGTACAGGAGTTTTTTTTAAAAGCCGAGTAGCACGGGAAGCAGCTGTAATAAGAGCTCTCTCATAGCGCGATCCTTCTGGCCGGCCCTCTCCTTTCCACCCGTCCACCCCAGGCGCTCCAATATGACATCAACTGGGGTGGACGGGAGGAAAGGAGGAGCAGGCTGGAAGTATCGTGCTATGAGAGAGCTTTTGTTACAGGGCTACTCTGCATGCTGGCCGAGACTCGATCTACCTGTCAGCTGTCTGATTGATGGGCAGATTGTGGCGAAATCCCTGGGGACTTTTTGCGGAACCCCAGTTGAGAAACACTGATATAGGGTGTTCAGCCCTATAAACTTCAGCAGTGGTACATTACCCATCACCCACTACCACTGCCTACCATACTCACTATGTTAGCAGCTCGGACGTGCATCTCATAGTTATCCTGCTCTCCTTGAGTTGAGCGCGACACTTGATGCTCTTCTTCAATCTGTAAAAAATTTTTTAATAAATGCAGTTGAATTTGATATTTGTTTCAATATGGTAAAAAGTATTTGAACCCCTGCTGATTTTGTACGTTTTCCCACTGACAAAGAAATGATTAGTCTAAAATTTTCATGGTAGGTTTATTTTAACAGTGAGACAGTACAACAAAAATCCAGAAAAACGCATTCCAAAAAAGTTATAAATTGATTTGCATTTAAATGAGTGAAAGAAGTATTTGACCCCCTATCAATCAGCAAGATTTCTGGCTCCCAGGTGTCTTTTATACAGGTAACTAGCGGGAGATTAGGAGCACTCTCTTAGGCTGGGTTCACACTTGTCCGACAAACGGTCCTACATTGGGAGCCTCATGTAGCATGACGTGTAAAAATCAATGTTTCCCTATGAGAGCTGTCTTAACTGGTCCTACACAAATCGGTCCGACTTTGAAAATGCTCCCTGTACTACTTTTGGTCCTACATTGATCCTACTTCAGCCCATTGAATATCATTGAAGTCGGACCAAAGTAGTATCCTGTTCATGAAAGTAGGATGGATGTAGGACCAATGTAGGATAAATGTAGGACCAATGTAGCAGAGCAAAGTAGGATGAAAGTAGTGTAGTAATGTGAACCCAGCCTTAGGCCGTCCGATAAGCCCCCCGCCCGCAGACCCCGACAACCAACGGCCAGGGTTGTCGGGAAGAGGCCCTGTCCTCAACATGGGGGCAGGGCGCCCCCCTGCCCCAGAGCACCTACCTCCCCATGTTGAGGGCATGCGGCCTGGCGCGGTTAAGGAGGGGGGGGGCGCTCGATCGTCCCCACCCCCTTTCCTGACCGGCCGGGCTGCTGCTCGGATATGGGTCTGGTATGGATTTTGGGGGGACCCCCATGCCGTTTTTTCGGCGTAGGGGGTTCCCCTTTTAATCCGCACTAGACCCATGGGCCTGGTATGCTCTTGGAGGAGAACACATGCCGTTTTTTTTGTTAAAATTTGGCGTGGAGTTCTCAAGATCAGCAGAGTACAAGTCGCATGCCAAAGTCGGAGCGTGCAAGACTGCAATCCGACTTTGATCCTACTTCAATGATATTCAATGGAGTGAAGTAGGATCAAAGTCGGACCAAAATAGTACAGGGAGCATTTCCAAAGTCGCTCCGACATGTGTTGGACCAGTTAAGACGGCTCCCATAGGGAAACATTAATTTTCACACGTCATGCGACATGAGCTCCCAATGTCGGACTAGTGTGAACCCGGCCAAAGGAAGTGCTCCTAATCTTTTCTGCAAATATGTCCTAAACCTTTTAGGTTTGGGAGATATTTGTTGCACCTACAGGTAAGCCTTAATCTAGGTTTACCTGTAGGTTAAAGTGGTTGTAATGGGTTTACAACCACTTTCAGCTTTATCATTATTTATGGTTATAGTTAAACACTCACCCGGGCAGTTTTGATGATCTCTGTGAAATTGTCCATGATGGATTTAATATCATCTTTCAGTCGCTTGTTGTAGGACTGGAGCAAAGTTTCCTTACTTTGAGGTAAAGCCCGCTGCTGAGACATGATGTCACTGGAAGAGCAGAGAAAAGCATGACTTCATTCCACATAAAAATACCCCCCCGATGTCACAGGCTTATCACAGGAGTTGAACAAAAACCTGGGTTCTCATGAACCCATCATCTGGTGGTTCTTATCCCTGCCAGTTCCAGTCATTATTTGAATTAAGTACAGTTGTGTGTGACTCCACAGCTGGTCAGATCTGTGAATGATCTTACACCTGAGCTGGAAGAACAGTCTGCAGAAGCCAGAACATTGAACCCCAAACCACTGATCACAGTTGTAATGATTGCAGATTCCAATGCAAAAATAAAAAATTATGTTTTACATAAAAAAATATGCGTACACGTATTTTTTTTTTTTTTGCAAACGGTGGACTAAGGCTAAGCTTGGACATTACATTATTTTTCCTAAAACAATGCAATGGATACTCAGTCCAGGGCTTGTATTGCAGTGTATTTTTCCTAACCCCAAGCACTACTGCTAAGCTCAACCAGCTACAATGTGCGGCCGTTGGTGTGCGCTGTGTAGGAGTAGCGAGAGGTGGTGCTAGGCACTGTTAAAGCACATCAAGTGGTTTTCCTTTTTTTTATGCAACTTTATGTGAAGTATCACAAAATGACACCATTCAGCTCATGCCTGTATTATTTTCATGCAGCTTACATCAACACATTGATATGGAGTACACATATTAGCTACTTACTGACACCAGACACAGTCAGGTGCTTACTGTAATTTTAATGTGGGCGTCAGCTCATGCAGGCACAATGATGTACAAGTACGTCATTGTGTCTGCTCGTTTAACAGCACACTGCCTAGTGAGCCAATCACAGTACTCTGTACCATGTGATTAACTGTGGCCAATCACAGATCACTACGAAACTCATTCATGACAGTTTAAAAAATTGCTGTGTCAATGATCATCATTGTCACAAATATCAAAGTGTAAAAAAAAAAATCCCTGAAGCTTAAAGTGGATGTAAATCAATTCATGAAATTTGACGTGGGCACATATATATGCAGTGTTTACTTATCTCTCGACAAAGCACTGAGTGTCGTGTCTTTCTGCTTCGCCGTTCTTCTGCTATCAGCATGATAACTTCTGACAAGTTCTCAGACACAGGAGATAAAAGTAGCTGAAAGTTTGTGTTGGGAGGTTGCTATAAATAGACTAACAGAGAGCTTGTCTATTTTCCAAGCACTGCTCTGCAATTTTCTCATTTCCTCCGCCTCTGTGGAGGGGAGTGTGTGCCTTTCCTCCAATCAGCTCTCACAAAGTGTATGCCCAGATCACATTGTACTGCAGTACCATACCATCTGGTGCAGATAAACACATGGCATTTGTGATCTGCATTTGTTAGGATTTTATTGGTGCCCGCTGCAGATCGCACACCCAGTGTGTTCCCAAACATAGTGCATGCATTACATTTGGTGCAGTTTGTGCGACTTGAGTTCTTTCACAATGAATGGGCTGAAATGGCACCACACTGGGAACATGCAGCGCGCTTCTGTACAATTCCTAATGGTAACCAGCCAGTGCAGTATGCTGCATTTCCCCACACCACAAACACACATCAATGTGTGCACACCATAAATGCATGCAAATGCAACTTTGTACACAAAATAACATTTTAACTGCTTCCCTACTGGCAACAGCATATATACACTGCGGCAGGAAAGCGGTTACACCAGGATCATGTGTCATTTTTTACAGCTGGTGATTCTCTTTCAGGTAGAAGTAACCCAAGTGGCTGGGCAGCCACTGAATTTATTTTAACCGGTAGCAGAATGGGAAAGCACCGATACTAGCCTGCAGTCTCTGGCTCTCTCCCTGTACCATGTCTGCAGTCTCTGGCTCTCTCCCTGTACCATGCCTGCAGTCTCTGGCTCTCTCCCTGTACCATGCCTGCAGTCGCTGGCTCTCGCCCCGTACCATGCCTGCAGTCGCTGGCTCTCTCCCTGTACCATGCCTGCCGTCTCGTACCATGCCTGCAGTCGCTGGCTCTCTCCCCGTACCATGCCTGCAGTCGCTGGCTCTCGCCCCGTACCATGCCTGCAGTCGCTGGCTCTCGCCCCGTACCATGCCTGCAGTCGCTGGCTCTCGCCCCGTACCATGCCTGCAGTCGCTGGCTCTCGCCCCGTACCATGCCTGCAGTCGCTGGCTCTCGCCCCGTACCATGCCTGCAGTCGCTGGCTCTCGCCCCGTACCATGCCTGCAGTCGCTGGCTCTCGCCCCGTACCATGCCTGCAGTCGCTGGCTCCCGCCCCGTACCATGCCTGCAGTCGCTGGCTCTCGCCCTGTACCATGCCTGCAGTCGCTGGCTCTCGCCCTGTACCATGCCTGCAGTCTCTGGCTCTCGCCCTGTACCATGCCTGCAGTCATTTCTGCCTGTTGCCTCCTCCTCCTTCCCGCTACCAGCTGTCACCTCTGCTCCCATGTCTCCCAATACCTCTCCTATCCCCGTCCTCTTCCACCCAGCAATCACAGCCTTTTCCATCCCAAAGCTCCCACCCCACAATCCCTATTTCACCCCACTGTAAAAAAAAAAAAAAAAAAAAGGCATTGGTGCATCCCTATTTTTTTATTATTCATTAAAGTGTATTTTTTCCCCCAAAAGATTGCATTTGAAAAAACACCATTGTATTCCCTATGGTCTCTGCTAATATAAATATATATAGTTTGGGGGGTTCTAACCAATTTTCTAGAAAAAAAAAATAAATGTAGATTTTTACATGTATGTGAAATGTGTCAGAATTGGCGCGCTATTGCAGCGATTGATAACGCACAGCGTTCTCGGTGTACAGAGCGGGTGATGCTGGGCAGTGTAGTGACCCAACACTCTTATACTTCCAAACACTATAACACAGCTCTGATGCCTTATAGCATTTTAGGATGGAAGTTGTGTCCAGATCTCCTCCCACCCTGTACCGACCTCCTCACACCCCTTCTTTCGCTCCGTCCACCGACTACAGCCGCACTGACACTCACCACCCGGAACCCCGCCCTCTCCGCGCTGATCGATTGCCTCACCGGAACAGGCGGAGCAGAGAGCCTTAAAGGGGCAGCTCAGATTTTGTGCAGCAGTTGTACATGAAGGAAGGTGATTGGTTTAGACTCGAGTGCGTCCAGGTGTGACATCGGCGCTGCGCTGAGAGCAGCGTCCTCAACCTGCACTCCCTCTCAACTTCCAGCAGATGGCGCTCTTTACCCCACCCCACGGCCATAGAGAAAGCTCCTCCCAGTGATGTAGGCGAGATCTCGCGTCATCTGGTCCGGAACATATTACCCAGAATTCTCTCCTCTTCCTCTCTATCTCTCCCCCGTCCGCCATGGTGAGTGCTGTGCGCCTCTGCGGCCTTCTCTATCTGCCGCCATCCTCTGTTGTTGTGCCCGGAGCTTAGCGTTGGGCTGCTGTGTTCTCCTAGTCATTTCCTCCACACTGCCGGGGATATGAGGAGGAGAGCGGGCTGTACAGTGCCGGCAATGAGGGATGGCGCCCGGCTCAGGGCTGTATACGGCCCCCTCATTGTGTGCTCTGTATAGTCTGTTCCTGGCTGCAGTCAGCTATATGTGACGGTATGTGTTCAGGCATTGTGTGTGTGTGTGTGTTCTCTGTATACTCTACAGTGTGCTGCCTCTCCTCCACATGGTCTGTGCAGTGTATACATGTCACGTGTGTGTGTATACTGGTTGCTGCAGTGTGTCAGTATGTGATCAGGCCTTCTGCTGTGTGTGATGTACTGTGCCGTTCTTTAAATCACGTGATGTGTTTCCCTAGATCTGGTTCTTTTATACAATTAAAGCGGGGGTTCACCCGAAAAACGATTTTTTTAACATTAGATTGAGGCTAATTATGGGAAGCACAATCGTGTGTGTGTGTGTGTGTTTTTTTTATTTTTTTATCAATGCAGTACTTACCATTTTAGAGAGGGATCTTCTCCGCCGCTTCCGGGTATGGTCTGTGGGACTGGGCGTTCCTATTTGATTGAAAGGCTTCCGACCGTCGCATACAGCGCGTCACCAGTTTCTGAAAGTAGCCGAACGTCGGTGCGCAGGTGCCGTATAGAGCCGCAGCGACGTTTGGCAACTCGTGACGTGCTTGTATGCGACGGTCGGAAGGCTGTCAATCAAATAGGAACGCCCAGTCCCGAAGACCATACCCGGAAGCGGCGGAGAAGATCAATCTCTAAAACGGTAAGTACTGCATTGATTTAAAAAAAAAAAAAAACACCCGATTCTGCTTCCTGTAATTAGCCTTAATCTAATGATACATTTTTTTTTCCGGGTGAACCCCCCCCTGCTTTAATAATGCCTGGGCCTTCCCCCAGAAGCTGTAGGCTCTGTACACGGGGATTTAGGGTTGGAATGTGTTGGTGACCTTTCTAGGTTTGCTGAGGGTTTAATCACACCATGTCCATTGATCTGCATAGATTTACACAGGATCAGTGTGTGGACAATACCATGTTATATGCCCAGATCACACTACAGGTGGTCCTGGGTTACAAACATGATGGGGGGCGGGGAGTAGGTTTGTTAGGTTGAATCTGTTTAAGTCAGAACAGGTATAACAAATTTAGTGTAGCTCCATCCATGAAAAGTTGTATGCTTTTTGGGTAGCATAGGGAAGGGTTATCACCCCTGTAATCATTTCTGTGCCCCTGTTCAGAAGACCACACCTCACTTTGTCCCAATGACAGTTGGATTTTCGAAAACTTTGGGTTGTTGTGGAATCAAGCCTTGGTGATGAACCTTCAGTGGAGACATGTTTTTTTTTCCCCCATAACTCTTACAGGAGTGAATTTCCCTTCCTAGGGGTAGATTTCCTCTCACTTCCTGTTGTCTTCTGCAGTTTATGTCCGATGTTTGTAACTAGGGCACTGCCTGTAAAGTGCTGTTATGTTGCAGAATAGGGGGTTTCTAAACAAAGGGCCAGTTTACTGTCCTCCAAACTTTAGGGGGGGGGGGTCAGACTGTGGCTGTTGGAAGTAGAAAAGGTCCTGATGTCAGTGTGAAAAACATAATGCCCCCATTGTTTCAGTGGGAGTATTGGTACACCATCTTTGGTGTCATTGAGATAAATTGTGCCCCATCATAGGTGTCATTGGGAGGAATCGTGCCCTATTATTGGTATCGTTGGGAGGAACTGTGCCCTGTTGCGATCAGTAAATGAAATGGTGCCCCAAGGGCCAGATAAAAACAAGCAAAGGGCCACATCTGGCCCCCGGGGCTGCAGTTTGGAGACCACTGCTTTAGAATGAAGTCCACCTATTTATGTAGCACATGTGAGTGGATGGTCACTATTAAAAAAAAAAAAAAAAAAAAAAAAATGAATTTCAAAGGAAAATGTTAACCCTTGGATGCTTGGTGATGAACCCTCATCCTGCCCCAACACAATCTTGGGTTCATGTCAATGACTGGGATTTGTCACTTTTTTTTAGCTCCATGTAGTAACTTCCTGGGTGAGTCCCTAAAGACGCAAATGATGACACAATATTTGCTATCTGATCTGTGATTACACTACCCACCAAGATCACTGATGCGTCTGTAGGTGCTGTGCCCCTGGTAGGGTAATGTGCCATCGTTGTACTAATTGTCCGTCTCTGTCCTCCACCAGCCTAAAGGAAAGAAGGCCAAGGGGAAGAAGGTGGCTCCGGCCCCTTCTGTGGTCAAGAAGGTGGTGAACCCTCTGTTCGAGAAGAGGCCCAAGAACTTCGGCATTGGTGAGTGAGTTGCCTGAGAATCCATGGCGACGGCCAGTCGGGGGTCATCGCACTGGAAAATGTAGGGTTTTGCTCAGGGCTGTGGAGTCGGTAGATAAATGTTCCGACTCCTCAGTTTTATGTACTTCCGACTCCTCTGTATTAATATGCAAATGTATTTTATACATTCCTTGAGGGAAAGAAACGCAACCTACCACAGGACTACTGGCTGGGAAGCCAACAGTCTACTGTATTGCACAGTTTAAGCAAAAGACAAACACAATGAAAACAAAGTTTTATAAAAAAAAATATATTAATCAATCAAGTGTCTGGATAGTAGCAGCAGGCATAAACATCAGGAACAGGATCTTTACCAGTTCAAAAATACAAACCACATTATTTGGTTGTTTTAGAACAAAAACAAAGCTTATCTATAATGAACCAAAAACAAAATCTGTAAAACCTAGAAATGGTTTATATTAATCTTGAAATGTAGTTCTAGGCTTAGCAAATGCAAATCAATTCAATGTAGAGTTCTAAGGAAGAGAATTGCCTCTGCCAGATCCTCTTTCATAGAGGCTCTTAAGTCAGACTTTATTATTTTTAGGGCTGAAAATAATCTTTCGACACTGACTTGGGTGGGTGGCATTGCAGTAACTATTCTGGCCACATCACTAACGATCTCTGGATAAACAAGGATGGCTTCTTCAACAGTACGTTTTGATGAGCGATCATACTTTTCAACTTCTTTTAGTGCGTTATAAAACTCCTGTTGGAATTTTTTTATTTGGACACTTACTGGTTCTCTAACATGCGTTCCCTGTAAAAGCAGAACACAACACTATGGAAAGTATAAGTATTGCAGCTCCTAATTGTGCGCTGCGTGCCATATAGTGAAGCACATGAAAAGCATGCTTCTTCACGGTCACTTAACCTGTTCGTTTTGCGGTTACGTGAGGCACTGCATGCATTGGTCTTTATTCTTACAGTAGAGAAGTCATTAATTATAACTTTTTGTGAATTGGGACATTTAAACTTGCTTTTTTTTTTTTTTTTTTCCAATCTAAATTTCAGTAGGAGTCGGTGCATTGTTTGCCGACTCTGACTCCAGGTACCCAAAATTTCCTCCGACTCCACAGCCCTGGTTTTGCTGTAGGTTACTGTGCTACTCAGTGTTGTGAGATGCTCCGCCATAGCGTTGCATTCAGCTTGACCAGAGAGCCTGGGTCCTCTGTAGTCCTAGATGCTTCTGTTGAAGGTACAGTAGTATTTCCACACTGTTAATCCGTTTTTATTACCTGCAGGCCAAGACATCCAACCCAAAAGAGATCTCACCCGCTTAGTGAAATGGCCTTGCTACATCAGGCTCCAGCGATCCATCCTGTACAAAGGCCTGAAGGTCCCACCAGCAATCAACCAGTTCACCCAGGCTCTGGACCGACAGACAGGTGACTGAGGGTGCTGCTTGCAGATAGGCTAAGGGTTTGTTTACAGTGGCAGCGTATAGTTACTAAAGACAATTGAAGCCTAGGACACCAGATTCCTAAGACCCTTAACCCACATCCTTGTTGGACATAAGCTGAATATTTTCTAGAGGACATGTACTGAGAATTTGAATATTGTTGGGAGGAACTGTGCCCCGTTGTTGGTATCAGTAAATGAAATAGTGCCCCAAGGGCCAGATAAAAACAAGTAAAGGGCCACATCTGGCCCCCGGGCTGTGGTTTGGAGACCACTGCTTTAGAATGAAGTCCACCTATTTATGTAGCACATGTGAGTGAATGGTCACTATTAAAAAAAAAAAAAAAAAAAAAAAAAAAATGAATTTCAAAGGAAAATGTTAACCCTTGAATGCTTGGTGATGAACCATCATCCTGCCCCAACACAATCTTGGGTTCATGTCAATGACTGGGATTTGTCACGTTTTTTTAGCTCCTTGTAGTAACTTCCTGGGTGAGTCCCTAAAGACGCAAATGATGACACAATATTTGCTATCTGATCTGTGATTACACTACCCACCAAGATCACTGATGCGTCTGTAGGTGCTGTGCCCCTGGTAGGGTGATGTGCCATCGTTGTACTAATTGTCCGTCTCTGTCCTCTTCCAGCCTAAAGGAAAGAAGGCCAAGGGGAAGAAGGTGGCTCCGGCCCCTTCTGTGGTCAAGAAGGTGGTGAACCCTCTGTTCGAGAAGAGGCCCAAGGAACTTCAGCATTGGTAAGTGGAAGGAGAATTCATGGTGATGGCCAGTCAGGGGTCATCACACTGGAAAATGTAGGGTTTTGCTGTAGGTTACTGTGGTACTCAGTGTTGTGAGATGCTCCGCCGTAGCGTTGCATTCAGCTTGACCAGAGAGCCGAAGTCCTCTGTAGTCCTAGATGCTTCTGTTGAAGGTACAGTAGTATTTCCACACTGTTAATCAGTTTTTATTACCTGCAGGCCAAGACATCCAACCCAAAAGAGATCTCACCTGCTTTGTGAAATGGCCTCGCTACATCAGGCTTCAGCGATCCATCCTGTACAAACGCCTGAAGGTCCCACCAGCAATCAACCAGTTCACCCAGGCTCTGGACCGACAGACAGGTGACTGAGGGTGCTGCTTGCAGATGGGATAAGGATTTGTTTACAGTGGCTGCATATAGTATCTAATAACACTTGGGGCCTAGGACACCAGATTCCTAAGACCCTTAACCCACATCCTTGTTGGACATAAGCTGAATATTTTCTAGAGGACATATACTGAGAATTTGAAGAAGTTCACTTTTACAAAAATAATGGCCTGTAAAGCATTGCATTCATGATCAACAGGACGTGGGTGTAATGCCACAGTCCTGCAGAGACCGTGCCTGTCCTTACCTCTGATAGGGGCAGGCATTTACTCTTGACGGGAAGAATCAATGGCCTACCAGAGTCCTCAACAGTGCAGTGGTAGTTTAGAACTACAAACCCACAGCTGCAAAGGCTGTCGGTACTTTTAGTTTACCCATTCCCAGAACACTGAATCATGCAGGTGAGGGGCGGTGCATTTGTAACATGTTGCACCCTGACTATGGGAGTAACATGTTACAAAAGGTGGTCTTATCCTTTAACCACTTGCCACCCGCCATATAGCAATATGACGTTGGCAAAGTGCTTTAGTTATCCTAAATGGATGTCGTATGACTTGATCAGGATAAAAAGGGCAGCACAGTGGTGCAGTGAGTAGCACTTTCGCCTAGCAGCAAAAGGGTCGCTGGTTAGAATCCCAACCAAGACACCATCTGCCTGGAGTTTGCATGTTCTCCCTGTGTCTGCGTGGGTTTCCTCTGGGTACTCCGATTTCCTCCCACACTCCAAAGACATGCTGGTAGGTAAATTGGCCCAGTATATATGTGTGTGACTGTGTGTCCCTAGCGTGTCATGATCCTACGGGGTAAAATGACCGCACCAGCCAAGCAGTTACTGGCTGGAAAAAGCGGCCAGAGGCGATTCAGTACGCATGCGTTGCGCTATACAAGTCATTCATTCAGTCAAAAAGCCAGCCCGAGCCCACACACTGTAACTCCTATCGTGGTATTGGGTGGGGCGAGGCTGGGGTTCTGCGCTGATAATCGGCACATTGATTATCGATGCAGCCCCCCATAAGATGTGTCCCTTCAGTTGCCACTCGGTGCTGCCCATCAGTTTTTTTTTTTTTTTTTTTTTTTTTAAATGTTTGATTTTTGGTTGGTGCAATAATCTGCAGAGGTGATCAAATGCCACCAAACGAGCCCTATTTGTGGGAATAAAAATATAAAAATGTGGTTAGTGTTTAATGACCGCAATAGTCATTCAAAGTGTGACAGCGCTGAAAGCTAAAAATTGCCCTGATGGCAAGGGGCTAGTGCCTAATTTTTGAAGCTATAGAAAATGCAATGTCTGACAGTTTTACTGATCCAAAAGGCATCGGTGTTTTCAGGTACAGGAGACTTTTTTTTTTTTTTTTTTTTTTTTTGTTTAGCAATATGCCAACTCCTAGAGGTTTAGATTGTTCTCCTTTATTGGAAACTTTTCTGAATATGGGTCTGCCATTGCTGACTTATTTCTACTCTTCCAGGAATCATGGCTTGGAAGGATTTGCACATGTCTGATTCTGCTTTAACATTTTTATAAAGTAGTTGTGTAACAAATGTTTGCTTGTGGGAATTAAATTCGGTCTGTGCACATGATGATAAATAATATTTGCTATCTGAGAGCTGTGATTACACTCTTCCACCAAGATCCCTGATGCACAGACTGAGGCCTATAGGTGAGGGTTCATCTGATGTGAATGAAAACTAATTGTTTTCTCCTACAGCCACTCAGCTCTTTAAACTGGCACACAAGTACAGACCAGAAACCAAGCAAGAGAAGAAGAAACGTTTGCTGGCCCGTGCAGAGCAGAAAGCTGCTGGTAAACCAGATGTTCCTACCAAGAGGCCCCCAGTTGTCAGAGCAGGTGGGTTGTATTGGCTGCATGTGGGATGCTGTTTTTCTGTCACTGCAATGATGTCTGAATTTCTTCACCTGAAAAAATTATGTGGATCTAAACATGAGCTTTTTAACCCTGAGCATTGACTGACATTTCTTATACTAGGCCCTTTAACATGTGACCAGCTGACACGTGTCAATCTTTGCAGGTGTCAACACAGTGACCACTCTGGTGGAGAACAAGAAAGCCCAACTGGTGGTGATCGCCCATGATGTGGATCCCATTGAGGTGTGTACAACATTGGGTTGCTATTCTGGGCTGATTTGTAGCTGGACAGTTGTCCCACTTCGAGCAATGATTGTCACAAAGCGCAAACAACTTTTGGCAAAGGGGGTGGGTGTAGTGATCAGCTTGCATTAATACATAAACAAATCAAATGAAGTTCAGTGGAAAGTTATTTTGTTTAAGGTCAATGCAAAAGACAAACTATTTGCACTTCGAGAAACGGGTTTAACCTTAACATATGGAAGGGCTGCAGAGACAGCATATATTACAAGTGCTAGTTCTGTGAATTGTTCTGAAAAGGGGCTGGCTGAGTCTACAATGTTAATACAAAACACGGTTCTACTACTATTTAAACTGTGGCTTTAGTGAGTTAAATACCCCAATTTTGGGAATCAATAAAATTCCCTCTTCTCTCCCCCCCCCCCCCCCCCCCCTACAATTGGTACATCTGTTTTAGTGGACCTAAAAATGTAAATATCAATTTCGGAGTTTCAGGTTTGAGTTCTGAGACTAGACATTTCATGTGTGCTTGGATTTCAGAGACCATAGATTGCCATGATGTAAGAATTTCTTCACCTGATTCTACTGTGAAGAGTAAATTTGAGCTTTTTAACCCTGAGCAATTGTGGTCACCTCCTTCTGGGTGGTCACAGCGCTGTCTTCTAAAGCATGGTCTCATGTCGTCTTTTTGTCCTCCAGCTTGTGGTCTTCCTCCCTGCCTTGTGTCGGAAGATGGGAGTGCCCTACTGCATCATCAAGGGCAAAGCCAGGCTGGGCCACTTGGTACACAGAAAGACGTGCACCAGCGTCGCTTTCACACAAGTCAATCCGTAAGTATCGTATTCTTGCTTGCAGAGTCTTGCATGTTTCTGGCAATGATGTAACTAGAATTTCTTCACCTGAAATCTCACCGTGTGGTTTTAGAGCTTTTTAACCCTGAGCAGCCAAGGATTTGTGTTTAATTATAAACCCTGTGTGGTAGACCTACACTCACTTACTTTCCTTTTACAGTGAAGACAAAGGATCTCTTGCCAAACTGGTGGAAGCAGTAAAGACCAACTACAATGACAGACATGATGAGGTAATTGCTGGAATCACTGAAATCACATTTGCCTTAACATCTTTTAGTCATAACGGTGTGTATTTTATACAGAAAAGCTTTTTCTTCATCAGAAATGTGTATTCTAGATATGAAGGAATTTTATTTCACAGCCCCTCACGCCTAATCGTGAATTCTCATGTTATCTGTTCATAAGCATGTGGCAGTCCTATATATGGCTGCCTGCACTGACTAGAGCTCTTTATGAAGGGAAATTCCTCTTGGTGTTAAACTTTTACTGCTTATATGAATTGTGTGCCGGACATCTGAATGTGCTTGGGTGTCAGTCTTTCCAGCCAAACACAACCACTTTAATTTTTTGGGGAGAACTGCAGTTCCAATCCAAACAATGCGCTTGAATACATTTTACATAGGCAAGTTGCTGATGAATTGGCACTTTTTGTTTTAAAACTGCCTAAAAAAAAAATGCAGATTAACATGTGATGCACAAAATCTAATTGTGCAAGTGTTCTAAATTCCCTGGTTACTCAAAGATCTTCTTAAAGGATTGCTTACATTGCTACATTAAAGTGGAAATAAACCCGTCCATTTAACCGTTTCAAATAAGTTACATTTCTGGCACATGCTGGGAATGGAACGCTCCCATTGGTTGTGCTCTCAACCAGACTGTTAAACCATCCAATAGCTAGTGTCATAACTGATCACGTGCAGCATCATGGCAGTTGTAGATTAAACAGAGTCCAAGATGGCAGCTTCCTTGGCTGAAAACAATAGGAGGGTTTACTTCCACTTTAAATTCCTTTCTGCTGCTTTTTAAGATGTTTGCTCGGTCAGTTAACTTATGGGGATGAAATCTGCTTCTAGCATATAGAGCGGGGATATGCAATTAGCGGACCTCCAGCTGTTGCAGAACTACAAATCCCATGAGGCATAGCAAGGCTCTAAAAGCCACGACCATGACACCCAGAGGCATGATGATGGGATTTGTAGTTTTGCAACATCTGGAGGTCCACTAATTGCATATCCCTGATATAGAGTATCAAGTTGGTTTGTAAAAGTAAGCACAATTTGTGGGCTCCAAATTCCCTCATCAGATGATTGCATAGAATGTACGATACATTATGATGGAGATATATTCTCAAATGCATGAGCCTTAGGTCTGTCTGCCATTGCAGACCTATTCTAATTCTTAAAAGCATGGTTGCCTGACTGTTGCTGTTAACAGTTCACCCACTTTCCTGGTCTGAATATTTAACACCGAATTAGTTTTTTTACTTCTGGGTAAATTGCACTAAAGCTGTGTCAGCATGGCAACCAGTCATCCAGTATTTTCAGAAGATAAGGCACCGAGCAGTCTATGTATTTCTATAACTTTATATTTATTGGATATGGTCTAGCTCTGTAAATTCACATTGACTCTTGTATTTTGTGCTAAGGCATATCTAAAATGTCTTCAATTTTGAAATTAAAAAAAATTGATGTAACATTGCCAATTTTGCAATCTGTGACCTATTATGTAGAGCAGGGATATGCAATTAGCGGACCTCCAGCTGTTGCAAAACTACAAGTCCCATCATGCTTCTGCCTTCGGGTGTCATGCTTGTGGCTGTCCTGCTATGCCTCATGGGACTTGTAGTTCTGCAACAGCTGTAGGTCTGCTAATTGCATATCCCTGATGTAGAGGGTTGCTTCCTGTCGACAATCTTTCGAGTGAGGCAAATCCCAGAGCAATTGTCCCCCCCTCGCCTTCGGGCGACAACTCAAAACTTTGAAGTTCCAATTGCTTAGTCCCAGCAGGACAAATGCTGTAAATATCCTTAATGGGGGCCACAGACTGCAATAAAAACATGAAATGCCTTTATCCTTGTCTGTGCTGTTTGAATTGTCTTCTGGTGCACTTTATTGTATGTAGTGTTTAGTCTTATTCAGAATTTAATTATATATATATATTTTTTTTTTTCTTCCTGCAGATCTGTCACTGGGATGGAGGAATCCTGGGGCCTAAGTCTGTGGCCAGAATTGCCAAGCTGGAGAAGGCAAAGGCCAGGGAACTGGCCACAAAACTGGGCTAAATGTACTGGGTGTGTTGTCTTGTTCTGTACATAATAAAACTTCAACGTTGATTGCGTGTTTTTTTTTTTTTTTTATTTATTTTTTACAAAGGCTAAGATTTGTGAAACTTTGGTACAAGTAAAGCTGGCCATAGATGTTACAACTTGCTTGATATCCCCATCAATACAGTCAGTTGATAGGGGGGGGGGGGGGGTGAGAAATGCCTCCTGCGGAGCTTTTGTGCCCTTGCAGGGTGGGGCCCAAGGGCCAGTTGTCCACCCTGGGAAAACGCAGTAATCATTGCTAGTGGCTAAAGCTTTCTAATAACTGTAGTGGGACTTTTAATGACAACTATAATCACTGTCTCCAGCTCAGCGGTGTCTTGCAGCAGTGACACCTATGCTGAAATCAGGTGATGAGGGGGTCTTCCCCAGCCCCTCCCACTTTTTTTATAAATTCTCTTTTTATTAGTTTTCATTTCAGTTCATAACAAACATTCATCTTATATACATATATATTATACATCTTCGAATACATATCCTACCCTTCCCCAATTTAAAAACCAGTCTCAATGTATTTTTCTTTATCTAACTATATTCAAAGCATGTAAGAGGCCTCCTGATCCCGAACTCCTAATCTACTCTAGGGTACTTTTTTTTTTTTCCCCCCCCCCCCCCCCCCCCAGTCTAGGCCTAGGGTTCACCAAATTTTATTCTTCTGCCAAACAGTCCAGATCTCCTTAATACATACTTATAGGGAAGTGGGAGGAACTGGGGAGATAAGAAATAAAGAGTATAGAGGAGAAAAAAAAAGGGGAAGTGAATTGTGTTGTCCCCATGCCATAATGATGCCCCCAAATTATTCCATGTGTAATGCTTTATTTATGGTGCCAAGGTTTAAACCTCTCACAAGTATTCAATAAGTGCGTTAAAAAAAAAAAGCAAACCCCATGATTGACAAAGTGTCTTAAATTTTGCCCAATATAGGGGGGGGGGGGGACTATCCCTTCAGCCCCTAGCCCACCCTCCTGCTCCAATCTCAGAGGTGTTTGTGCAAAAAAATATAATACCTCCTTGTTGAAAAAGTGTGTTTAACTTTAGCCCAATATAGGGTACTAAATAGGGGGACTATACCAACAGCACCATCTCCGTGCTCCAGTCTCTAAAGTACTTGTGCAGGATAAAAAAAAACATTGTTAACAAAGTGTCCTAACTTTTGCCCAATATAGGGCTCTAATAGGGGGGGGAGACTATACCTTCAGCCCCTAAACCCCCCCCCCCCCGCGCTCCAATCTCAAAAGTGCTTGTGCAAAAGTTAGAGTGTATTAGACTTTAGCCCAATATAGGGCACTAATTAGGGGACTATCGCAACAGCCCCAACCCCACCTCCGTGCTCCAGTCTCTAAAGTACTTGTGCAAAAAAAGAAAGCCATGCTTCTCTGTTACTCCTACCCACCTAAAGTGTTGATAAAGGTTTCTGTCTTCCTGAACTCTCCATGTCTCTTCAAAGTTTGGTGTATATTAATTTTGAATTGAGAGTAATTCCTCCATTTCCCCCATTCTGCCCATCTCTCTAAGCCATTCCTCCACCGATGGAGCGCTTTCTTTCTTCCAATTTTTTGGTATTACTGCCTTTGCTCCATTCAGTAGGTAAGGGATCAAGAACATTCTATATTTTTTTTTTTTCTATATAAATCGGTGCGAGCCACGCACCCGGCATTACAGCGGGAGGGAGCGTTGAGTCAACACCGGAAGAAAAGAAGAGGGAAGAAGGCGACAAGGAAGCCTGGGCTGGCCGCTGCCGCTAGTAAAAGAGCTACAAAGAAGAAAGCAGTGGAGGTGCAGCGCGGGAGAAGAACCGGGAAACGGAGAGCAGAAGAAGAGAGCGGAGAAGACAGAAGACCACCCCGGGACAGCGAAGAAGAGCCCGGGAGTGCGGAGAAGTCGGAGGAGCCCCAGAGCTGACTAATAAAATATTTTTAAAACCTGTGTAGTGTGTTTATTTGTTTTGACACTTTTCCTCCCGGTGAATGGGTAGGGGTATGATGTACCCCATACTCATTCATGTGGGGGGGGGCGGTATCTGGGGGCCCCCTTATTAAAGGGGGCTCCCAGATTCCGATAAGCCCCTCGCTTGCAGACCCCGACAACCAGCGGCCAGGGTTGTCGGGAAGAGGCCCTGTCCTCATCAACATGAGGGCAGGGCGCCCTCCTGCACCAGAGCACCTACCTCCCCATGTTGAGGGCATGCGGCCTGGCACGGTTAAGGAGGGGGGGCGCTCGCTCGTCCCCACCCCCTTTCCTGACCGGCCGGGCTGCTGCTCAGATACGGGTCTGGTATGGATTTTGGGGGGACCCCCACGTCGTTTTTTCTGCGTAGGGGGTTCCCCTTTAAATCCGCACCAGACCCATGGGCCTGGTATGCTCTTGGAGGGTAACCTATGCCGTTTTTTTTTTGTTAAAATTTGGTGTGGAATTCCCCCTCAAGATCAGCAGAGTACAAGTCGCATGCCAAAGTCGGAGCGTGCAAGACTGCAAGCCGACTTTGATCCTACTTCAATGATATTCAATGGAGTGAAGTAGGATCAAAGTCGGACCAAAATAGTACAGGGAGCATTTCCAAAGTCGCTCCAACATGTGTTGGACCAGTTAAGATGGCTCCCATAGGGAAACATTAATTTTCACACGTCATGCGACATGAGCTCCCAATGTCGGACTAGTGTGAACCCGGCCAAAGGAAGTGCTCATAATATCAGCTTGTTACCTGTATAAAAGACACCTGTCCACAGAAGCAATCAGATTCCAATCTCTCCACCATGGACAAGACCAAAGAGCTGTCAAAGGATGTCAGGGACAAGATTGTAGACCTACACAAGGCTGGAATGGGCTACAAGACCATCGCCAAGCAGTTTGACTGTGTCTTGAAAGGCCTGACCGTCTCACATGCCTGTATCATATGCTGCAGATACCATAATGTTTTTGAAATTTATGCCAGGATTTTTTTACCAATCTTAAGCAGGCAGGTATGTGTGGAAAACAGTGTTGCTAAATCTTTTTTCAGCCAAGGCACCCTTAAAATGATGCACAATCTCGAGACACCCTAAGTATTGCTTTTTATTTCATTAAAAAAAAAAACACAATATACTTACCTGCTCTGTGCAGTGGTTTTGCATAGAGCAGCCTGGATCATCCTCTTCACGGGTGCCTCTTTGGTGCTTCTGGCCCCTCACTCTTGTTGAGTGCCCCCAAAGCTTACTATGGGGCACCTGAGCCGAGCCACTGCTCCATGTACCCATTCAGACAAAGAGATGCGGCCCGGCCCCCTTTCCCTCTTAATTGGCTCAATGACTTTGACCGACAGCAGCGGTAGCCAATGGTGCTCCTCTGCTGTCTCAGCCAATGAGGAGGGGAGTTCAGGACAGCCAAGTCTTTCTTGCAACATCGCTGGATAGAGATGGGCTCAGGCAAGTATTCGAGGGGCTGCTGCACAGAGAATGTTTTTATCTTAATGCATTAATAAAAAAAAAAACACACACACACACACACTTCTGCCTTTACAACAACTTTAAAATGTAAAAAGCTAAAGTAATAGTTGTACATAACACGGCAGCATCCACAAAAGTAGGATACCAAACATTAAAAGCAACCTATTTTTAAAACGCAGTTATACCTTTTGCACACTGGTACTGGCTATTATGCTACAGCATTTCTCTTCAATTTATTTCCCTCACACAGATAATACAACCCCAATGCTGACAGAGAGGGGCAAACTAAGACGATGTGCAGGCTCCCACTGTTCCACATCAACAGATAATCTCATCGGTTGTTAGAATGCCAGTGGCTGGCCTGCACAGTGCCCAAGGTTGTTAATGCTGCAAAATAAAAACCCATGGCTTTGTGTCACCAAAAAAAGTTAGACTTGAGCCACCCACTGGCTTATGGAAAATACTTGGGCAATTTTAGGCATTTAGTCACAGCACTCCTGAAGAACCCAGATAGGACCGCAGATGAAAAAGCTGTAATAGACTCCTTATGTCCCCTTCCCCATCTATTCTTAGAAAGTATCTCACTTCAATATGTTTCTCCCTAGAAGAAATAACTATCAAAATAGGAGATAAAAATCCCTGCCAACTTTGGTTAGAGATATTAGGAATATCTTTACACCATCTTTTTATTCTAAGAATGAACTACAGCGCTAGCCAACAGTGAAAAGTGAATGAATAACTGGCGTAAAACCAAAATGCTGCTCAAATCTAATATGTAATATGTAAAAAATAAAATAAAAAAATCCCTGATCTTCCCCCCCAGAGTAGTACAGTGCTTATATGGGGACATTGAACTACTTTGATAGAAAAAAAAACAAAAAAATTTAAAAGAAAACAAAATAAAAAAAACAAACTGAACATTTTATTTAACTTCTGCATTTTCCAAAAAAATTGTAACAAAGAAAGTACAGATGGTGATCAAATTCCACCAAAAAGAAATCTCTATTTGTGTGAAGAAAATATATTAATATTTCATTTGGGTACAGTGTTGCATGATTGAGCAATTGCCACTTAAAGTAGCACAGTGCTGAAAAGAAAAAAATTGTCTGGCCTTGAAGGGGCTAAAATTTTCCGAAGCTTAAAGTGGATGTAAATCCATTCATGAAATTTGACCTGGGCACATATATATGCAGTGTTTACTTATCTCTTGACAAAGCACTAAGTGTCGTGTCTTTCTGCTTCTCCGTTCTGCTATCAGCATGATAACTTCTGACAAGTTCTCAGACACAGGAGATAAAAGCAGCTGAAAATTTGTGTTGGGAGGTTGCTATAAATAGATTAACAGAGAGCTTGTCTATTTTCCAAGCACTGCTCTGCAATTTTCTCATTTCCTCTGCCTCTGTGGAGGGGAGTTTGTGCCTTTCCTTCAATCAGCTCTCACAAAGTGTATGCCCAGATCACATTGTACTGCAGTACCATACCATCTGGTGCAGATAAACACATGGCATTTGTGATCTGCATTTGTTAGGATTATATTGGCGCCCGCTGCAGATCACACAAGAAATGTGCATGGAATGTGGGTTCACTGCCTTGCATTCCCGCGTGAAAGAGTCCTGAGGGCCAGTTCACACCGTTATTGCAGAGCAGCCAAAGCGATTCAGCACTCCAGCAGCTCTGCTTTGCCAGCTGGCTAGGAGGCAGTGTGGTTCACGATTCAGCATACTGCATCATCACTGTTTTTCTTTTTTTTTTGTACCAGCTTTATTTGAAGTGTACAAAATGTACACTTTATTCACTGCAATGCCGGGCAGCCCTGCCCGACATTGCAGTGCAATTTGAGCTGGTGCGCTGCGATAAAATGCAACCTGTATGCATTTTAGCACAGCACTAGGCTGCGTTGCAGTGTGAATGGGACACATAGGAAAAAGCTGTTTCCTGTGTGTCCCTGTGGCGACAGACAGGCCATCACAGTGTGAATTGGCCCTTCGTGTTTATCTGCACCAGATCACATGGTACAGAAGTACCACACAATCCAGTTGCAGTGTGTTCCCAAACATAGTGCATGCATTACATTTGGTGCAGTGAGTGTGACTTAAGTTCTTTCACAATGAATGGGCTGAAATGGCACCACACTGGGAACATGCAGCGCGCTTCTGTACAATTCCTAATGTGAACCAGCCAGTGCAGAATACTGCATTTCCCCACACCACAAACACACATCAATGTGTGCACACCATAAATGCATGCAAATGCAACTTTGTACACAAAATAACATTTTAACTGCTTCCCTATTAGCCACAGCATATATACACTGCGGCAGGAAAGCGGTTATACCGGGATTATGTTTGAGGCTACAACCATGACCCCGGTGTCATTTTTTACAGCTGGTGATTCTCTTTCAGGTAGAAGTAACCCAAGTGGCTGGGCAGCCACTGAATTTATTTTAACCGGTAGCAGAATGGGGTCCCACCCCGTTCCCGACACCATTACCGGTAAGGTGAACGGGAAGCCCGGTATCAATGCGGCCGACGGCATCCATCTCCAGCCTCACAGTGAGAGGAACTGAAAGTGTTCTGTCCATTGTGTGACGTCAGAACCAGGAAGCGACCTTTTTCGTCACAGCCGCATCTGGTTCTTTGTTTACAGGCTGCATAGCGGCCAGTGAAGTGACCGATCTGTGTCTGATCAGCTTCACTGGGGCCCACCCAAAGGAGAGAGTGGGGTGACAGCAATAAGTTATAAAAAAAAATATATATATATATATATTTTTTTTTTTTTTCCAAAACACTGTAAAAAAATGTAAACTACAAAATGTATAAAGAGCACCCGTCACCCTGTGCTCACACGCAGTGGTGAACACACACATCGGTCCCGCACACATATGTAAACAGCGATCATACCACACGTGTGGTATCACCGCAATCCTCAGAGTGAGAGCTAAACTTCTAGCACCAGATCTCCTGTGTAAATCTAAACTGGTTACCTGCTTTTAAAGCCTCACCTATAGATAATTTAAAGTACCATCGTTTGTTGTCATTCCAAAGCATGACATGTTAGGTATCTACTCAGCGTAACAGCTTTCATATTATATAAAAAATATAGGTATATACTAGGAAAGCACCGATACTAGCCATTTTCGCGAGTTTCGTTACTCACGAAAATGCTCTGATTCTGGAAACCGGTACCGGAAGTGACGTCGCTTGAAAGAGGACCGCCTCCTCCTCCCCTCCGGACAGTGCCATCCCCGCCCCCCCCCCCCCTTTCCAGTGGCATCGCAAGGTGCAGGCCTGCCCCAGCTTAACAGCCCACAAGCCCTGTCTCCCCACACAGAGCACTGGATCCGGGCTCTCGCCCTGTACCATGCCTGCTGTCTCTGGCTCTCGCCCTGTACCATGCCTGCAGTCTCTGGCTCTCGCCCTGTACCATGCCTGCAGTCTCTGGCTCTCGCCCTGTACCATGCCTGCAGTCTCTGGCTCTCGCCCTGTACCATGCCTGCAGTCTCTGGCTCTCGCCCTGTACCATGCCTGCAGTCTCTGGCTCTCGCCCTGTACCATGCCTGCAGTCTCTGGCTCTCGCCCTGTACCATGCCTGCAGTCTCTGGCTCTCGCCCTGTACCATGCCTGCAGTCTCTGGCTCTCGCCCTGTACCATGCCTGCAGTCTCTGGCTCTCGCCCTGTACCATGCCTGCAGTCTCTGGCTCTCGCCCTGTACCATGCCTGCAGTCTCTGGCTCTCGCCCTGTACCATGCCTGCAGTCTCTGGCTCTCGCCCTGTACCATGCCTGCAGTCTCTGGCTCTCGCCCTGTACCATGCCTGCAGTCTCTGGCTCTCGCCCTGTACCATGCCTGCAGTCTCTGGCTCTCGCCTTGTACCATGCCTGCAGTCTCTGGCCCTGTACCATGCCTGCAGTCTCTGGCTCTCGCCCTGTACCATGCCTGCAGTCTCTGGCTCTCGCCTTGTACCATGCCTGCAGTCTCTGGCTCTCGCCCTGTACCATGCCTGCAGTCTCTGGCTCTCGCCCTGTACCATGCCTGCAGTCTCTGGCTCTCGCCCTGTACCATGCCTGCAGTCTCTGGCTCTCGCCCTGTACCATGCCTGCAGTCTCTGGCTCTCGCCCTGTACCATGCCTGCAGTCTCTGGCTCTCGCCCTGTACCATGCCTGCAGTCTCTGGCTCTCGCCCTGTACCATGCCTGCAGTCTCTGGCTCTCGCCCTGTACCATGCCTGCAGTCTCTGGCTCTCGCCCTGTACCATGCCTGCAGTCTCTGGCTCTCGCCCTGTACCATGCCTGCAGTCTCTGGCTCTCGCCCTGTACCATGCCTGCAGTCTCTGGCTCTCGCCCTGTACCATGCCTGCAGTCTCTGGCTCTCGCCCTGTACCATGCCTGCAGTCTCTGGCTCTCGCCCTGTACCATGCCTGCAGTCTCTGGCTCTCGCCCTGTACCATGCCTGCAGTCTCTGGCTCTCGCCCTGTACCATGCCTGCAGTCTCTGGCTCTCGCCTTGTACCATGCCTGCAGTCTCTGGCCCTGTACCATGCCTGCAGTCTCTGGCTCTCGCCCTGTACCATGCCTGCAGTCTCTGGCTCTCGCCTTGTACCATGCCTGCAGTCTCTGGCTCTCGCCCTGTACCATGCCTGCAGTCTCTGGCTCTCGCCCTGTACCATGCCTGCAGTCTCTGGCTCTCGCCCTGTACCATGCCTGCAGTCTCTGGCTCTCGCCCTGTACCATGCCTGCAGTCTCTGGCTCTCGCCCTGTACCATGCCTGCAGTCTCTGGCTCTCGCCCTGTACCATGCCTGCAGTCTCTGGATCTCGCCCTGTACCATGCCTGCAGTTTCTGGCTCTCGCCCTGTACCATGCCTGCAGTCTCTGGCTCTCACCCTGTACCATGCCTGCAGTCTCTGGCTCTCGCCCTGTACCATGCCTGCAGTCTCTGGCTCTCTCCCTGTACCATCCCTGCAGTCATTTCTGCCTGTTGCCTCCTCCTCCTTCCCGCTACCAGCTGTCACCTCTGCTCCCATGTCTCCCTATAAGGCTGCTTTCACACTGAGGCGTGCAGCCTCGGTGACGGTATAGCCACGCTATTTGTAGCGCGGCTATACCGTCGTATTTACCGCGATATTCGGGCGCTAGCGGTGAGTTTTTAATTTCAATGGGAAGGCGCGGTATAGGAGCAGTGAACACACTGCTCCTATACCGCGGTAAAGATGCGGCTAGCAGGACTTTTGGAGCGTTCCTGCTAGCGCACCGCTTCAGTGTGAAAGCCTTCGGGCTTTCACATTGAAGACTACAGGGCATGATTTTTCATGCGGTATAGCAGCGCTATTTTTAGCGCTGTACCGCATGAAAAACGCCCCAATGTGAAAGGGGCCTTACTCTCCTATCCCCGTCCTCTTCCACCCAGCAATCACAGCCTTTTCCATACCAAAGCTCCCACCTCACAATCCCTATTTCACCCCACTCTCACTTACCCCTCCTCTTTCACCCTGTCATTACCAAACTCCCAAACAACAACCCCCTGCCACCTCCCAAACCACCCCTCTTCCTAGGCAATAGGTATCGGAGAATACCTGCAAAAAAATATCAGTACTCATATTCGGTGAAAAAAAATATATATATACGGCATTGGTGCATCCCTACTTTTTTTTATTATTCATTAAAGTGTATTTTTTCCCCCAAAAGATTGCATTTAAAAAAACACCATTGTATTCCCTATGGTCTCTGCTAATATAAATATATATAGTTTGGGGGGTTCTAACCAATATTCTAGCAAAAAAATAAATGTAGATTTTTACATGTATGTGAAAAGTGTAAGAATTGGCGCGCTATTGCAGCAATTGATAACGCACAGCGTTCTCGGTGTACAGAGCGGGTGATGCTGGGCAGTGTAGTGACCCAACACTCTTATACTTCCAAACACTATAACACAGCTCTGATGCCTTACTATAGCATTGGTCATCAACCCTGTCCTGCAGGGCCCACTAACAGGCCAGGTTTGCAGGATAACTGAAATACATCACAGGTGATATCATTTGCTGCTCAGTGATTGCAGTATTCTAGACTGCATCTCCCCAAGGTAATACATAAAACCTGGCCTGTTAGTGGGCCCTGCAGGACAGGGTTGATAACCACTGCCTTATAGCATTTTAGGATGGAAGCTGTGCCCAGATCTCCTCACACCCCTTCTATTCGCTCCGTCCACCGACTACAGCCGCACTGACACTCACCACCCGGAACCCCGCCCTCTCCGCGCTGATCTATTGCCTCACCAGAACAGGCGGGCATAGAGCCTTAAAGGGGCAGCGCAGATTTTGTGCAGCAGTTGTACATGAAAGAAGGTGATTGGTTTAGACTCGAGTGCGTCCAGGTGTGACATCGGCGCTGCGCTGAGAGCAGTGTCCTGAACCTGCACTCCCTCTCAACTTCCAGCAGATGGCGCTCTTTAACCCCACGGCCATAGAGAAAGCGCTGCTCCCCCACTCATCAGCCGCTAGATGGCGCTCCTCCCAGTGATGTAGGCGAGATATCGCGTCATCCGGTCCGGGATACTTATATTACCCAGAATTCTCTCCTCTTCCTTTCTCTCCCCCGTCCGCCATGGTGAGTGCTGTGCGCCTCTGCGGCCTTCTCTATCTGCCGCCATCCTCTGTTGTTGTGCCCGGCTCGGAGCTTAGCGTTGGGCTGCTGTGTTCTCCTAGTCATTTCCTCCACACTGCCGGGGATATGGGGAGGAGAGCGGGCTGTACAGTGCCGGCAATGAGGGATGGCGCCCGGCTCAGGGCTGTGTACGGCCCCCTCATTGTGTGCTCTGTATAGTCTGTTCCTGGCTGCAGTCAGCTATATGTGACGGTATGTGTTCAGGCATTGTGTGTGTTCTCTGTATACTCTACAGTGTGCTGCCTCTCCTCCACATGGTGGTCTGTGCAGTGTGTGTATGGTTGCTGCAGTGTGTCAGTATGTGATCAGGCCTTCTGCTGTGTGTGATGTACAGTGCTGTTCTTTAAATCACGGGATGTTTCCCTAGATCTGGTTCCTTTATACAGCTACTAATGCCTGGGCCTTCCCCCAGAAGCTGTAGGCTCTGTACACGGGGATTTAGGGTTCGACTGTGTTGGTGACGTTTCTAGGTTTGCTGAGGGTTTAATCACACCATGTCCATTGATCTGCACATGATCAGTGTGTAGACAATACAGTGTTATATGCCCAGATCACACTACAGGTGGTCCCGGGTTACATACATGATGGGGGGAGTAGTAGGTTTGTTAGGTTGAATCTGTAAGTCAGAACAAGAATAACAATTTAGCGTGGCTCCAGCGATAAAAAGTTGTAAGCTTTTTGGGTAGCATTTCTGTGCCCCGTTCAGAAGACTACACCTCACTTTGTCCCAATGACAATTGGATTTTGAAAACTTTGGTTTGTTGTGGAAACAAGCCTTGGTGATGAACCTTCAGTAGACACTTTTTTTTCCCCCATAACTCTTACAGGAGTGAATTTCCCTTCCTAGGGGTAGATTTCCTCTCACTTCCTGTTGTCGTCTGCAGTTTAAGTCTGCCTGTATAGTGCTGTTATGTTGCAGAATAGGGGGTTTCTAAACAAAGGGCCAGTTTACTGCCCTTTAAACTTCAGGGGGGTCAGACTGTGGCTATTGGAAGTAGAAAAGGTCCTGACAGTGTGAAAAACATAATGCCCCATTTCAGTGGGAGTAATGGTATACCATCTTTGGTGTCATTGAGATAAATTGTGCCCTATCATAGGTGTCATTGGGAGGAATCGTGCCCTATTGTTGGGAGGAACTGTGCCCTGTTGCTATCGGTAAATGAAATGGTGCCCCAAGGGCCAGATAAAAACAAGCAAAGTGCCACATCTGGCCCCCGGGCTGCAGTTTGGAGACCACCGCTTTAGAATGAAGTCCACCTATTTATGTAGCACATGTGAGTGAATGGTCACTATTAAAAAAAAAAAAAAAAAAAAGGAATTTCAAAGGAAAATGTTAACCCTTGGATGCTTGGTGATGAACCCTCATCCTGCCCCAACACAATCCTGGGTTCATGTCAATGACTGGGATTTGTCATGTTTTTTAGCTCCTTGTAGTAACTTCCTGGGTGAGTCCCTAAAGATGCAAATGATGACACAATATTTGCTATCTGATCTGTGATTACACTACCCACCAAGATCACTGATGCGTCTGTAGGTGCTGTGCCCCTGGTAGGGTGATGTGCCATCGTTGTACTAATTGTCCATCTCTGTCCTCCACCAGCCTAAAGGAAAGAAGGCCAAGGGGAAGAAGGTGGCTCCGGCCCCTTCTGTGGTCAAGAAGGCTGAAGCCAAGAAGGTGGTGAACCCTCTGTTCGAGAAGAGGCCCAAGAACTTCGGCATTGGTGAGTGAGTTGCCTGAGAATCCATGGCGACGGCCAGTCAGGGGTCATCGCACTGGAAAATGTAGGGTTTTGCTGTAGGTTACTGTGCTACTCAGTGTTGTGAGATGCTCCGCCATAGCGTTGCATTCAGCTTGACCAGAGAGCCTAAGTCCTCTGTAGTCCTAGATGCTTCTGTTGAAGGTACAGTAGTATTTCCACACTGTTAATCCGTTTTTATTACCTGCAGGCCAAGACATCCAACCCAAAAGAGATCTCACCCGCTTCGTGAAATGGCCTCGCTACATCAGGCTTCAGCGTCAGCGATCCATCCTGTACAAACGCCTGAAGGTCCCACCAGCAATCAACCAGTTCACCCAGGCTCTGGACCGACAGACAGGTGACTGAGGGTGCTGCTTGCAGATAGGATGAGGGTTTGTTTACAGTGGCTGCGTATAGTATCTAAAGACACTTTGGGCCTAGGACACCAGATTCCTAAGACCCTTAACCCACATCCTTGTTGGACATAAGCTGAATATTTTCTAGATGACATGTACTGAGAATTTGGAGAAGTTCACTTTTACAAAAATAATGGGGGGGGCCCACCCCTTTTTTTTTGGCATGTAAAGCATTGCATTCATGATCAACAGGACATGGGTGTAATGCCACAGTCCTGCAGAGACTGCTTGTCCTTACCTCTGATAGGGGCAGGCATTTACTCTTGACAGGAAGAATCAATGGCCTACCAGAGTCCTTAACAATGCAGTGGTAGTTTAGAACTACAAACCCACAGCTGCAAAGGCTGTCGGTACTTTTAGTTTTCCCATTCACAGAGCACTGAATCATGCAGGTGAGGGATGGTGCATTTGTAACATGTTGCACCCTGACTATGGGAGTAACATGTTACAAAAGGTGGTCTTATCCTTTAACCACTTGCCACCCGCCATATAGCAATATGATGGCAGCAAAGTGGTTTAGTTATCCTAAATGGATGTCATGACTTGATCAGGATAAAAAGCCAGCCCGAGCCCACACACTGTAACACAGATCGTGGTGTGGGGCTGGGGTTCTGTGCTGATAATCGGCACATTGATTATCAGTGCATGCCCCTCGGTGCTGCCCATCAGTTTTTTATTTTTGGTAAGTGCAAAAATCTGCAGAGGTGATCAAATGCCACCAAACAAGCTCTATTTGTGGGAAGAAAATTATAAAAATTTGGTTGGTGTTTAATGACCGCAATAGTCATTCAAAGTGTGACAGCGCTGAAAGCTAAAAATTGCCAAAAAGGCATCAGTGTTTTTAGGTACAGGAGACCTTTTTTGTTTAGCAATATGCCAACTCCTAGAGGTTTAGATTGTTCTCCTTTATTGGAAACTTTTCTGAAGATGGGTCTGCCATTGCTGACTTATTTCTACTCTTCCAGGAATCATGGCTTGGAAGGATCTGCACATGTCTGATTCTGCTTTAACATTTTTATAAAGTAGTTGTGTAACAAATGTTTGCTTGTGGGAATTAAATTGGGTCTGTGCACATGATGATACATAATATTTGCTATCTGAGAGCTGTGATTACACTCTTCCACCAAGATCCCTGATGCACAGACTGAGGCCTATAGGTGAGGGTTCATCTGATGTGAATGAAAACTAATTGTTTTCTCCTACAGCCACTCAGCTCTTTAAACTGGCACACAAGTACAGACCAGAAACCAAGCAAGAGAAGAAGAAACGTTTGCTGGCCCGTGCAGAGCAGAAAGCTGCTGGTAAACCAGATGTTCCTACCAAGAGGCCCCCGGTTGTCAGAGCAGGTGGGTTGTATTGGCTGCATGTGGGATGCTGTTTTTCTGTCACTGCAATGATGTCTGAATTTCTTCACCTGAAAAAATTATGTGGATCTTAACATGAGCTTTTTAACCCTGAGCATTGACTGCTATTTCTGATGCTAGGCCCTTTAACATGTGACCAGCTGACACGTGTCAATCTTTGCAGGTGTCAACACAGTGACCACTCTGGTGGAGAACAAGAAAGCCCAACTGGTGGTGATCGCCCATGATGTGGATCCCATTGAGGTGTGTACAACATTGGGTTGCTATTCTGGGCTGATTTGTAGCTGGACAGTTGTCCCACTTCGAGCAATGATTGTCACAAAGCGCAAACAACTTTTGGCAAAGGGGGTGGGTGTAGTGATCAGCTTGCATTAATACATAAACAAATCAAATGAAGGTCAGTGGAAAGTTCTTTTGTTTAAGGTCAATGCAAAAGACACAAACTATTTGCACTTGGATAAACGGGTTTAAAGTGGAGGTTCACCCTAAAAACAAGTATTTACCATTAAATCCAGCATACTGCCGACATGTACAGTATGCTGTTTTTTTTCCCCGCTTTACATACCGTAGTATAGGTATTTTCTTCCCCTGGCTTCCGGTTAGTGAATCCTGCGGGACTGGGTGTTACTATTCGAGGCTAAGTGATTGACGTGAAGACAAAAGCTTTCCACTGCGCTTAATGCTCGTCACGAGTTGCCGAAAGAAGCTAAACTGCGAGACAGCGCTATACGGCGCCTGCGCACCGACGTTTGGCTTTTTTCGGAAACTGGTGACGCGCCGGGGGCAAGCTTTTGTCATACGTCAATAACTTAGTCTTAAATAGGAACGCCCAGTCCCGTGGGATTCACTACCCGGAAGCCGGGGGAAGAAATACCTATAATACGGTATGTAAAGCGAAAAAACAGCATACTGTACATGTCGGCAGTATGCTGGATTTAATGGTAAATACTTGTTTTTTGGGTAAACCTCCACTTTAACCTTATATGAAAGGCCTGCCAAGACGGCATATATTACAAGTGCTAGTTCTGTGAATTGTTCTGAAAAGGGGCTGACTGAGTCTACAATGTTAATACAAAACACGGCTCTACTAATATTTAAACTGTGGCTTTAGTGAGTTAAATACCCTAATTTTGGGAATCGATAAAATTCCCACTTCTCCTTCCCCCCCCCCCCCCCCCCACAATTGGTACATCTGTTTTAGTGGACCTAAAAATGTGAATATCAATTTCGGAGTTTCAGGTTTGAGTTCTGAGACTTGACATTTAATGTGTGCTTTGACTTTAGCGACCATAGATTGCAATGATGTAAGAATTTCTTCACCTGATTCTACTGTGAAGAGTAAATTTGAGCTTTTTAACCCTGAGCAATTGTGGTCACAGCCTTCTGGGTGGTCACAGCGCTGTCTTCTAGAGCATGGTCTCATGTAATCTTTTTTTTGTCCTCCAGCTTGTGGTCTTCCTCCCTGCCTTGTGTCGGAAGATGGGAGTGCCCTACTGCATCATCAAGGGCAAAGCCAGGCTGGGCCGCCTAGTACACAGAAAGACGTGCACCAGCGTCGCTTTCACACAAGTCAATCCGTAAGTATCGTATTCTTGCTTGCAGAGTCTTGCATGTTTCTGGCAATGATGCAACTAGAATTTCTTCACCTGAAATCTCACCGTGTGGTTTTAGAGCTTTTTAACCCTGAGCAGCCAAGGATTTGTGTTTAATTATAAACCCTGTGTGGTAGACCTACACTCACTTACTTTCCTTTTACAGTGAAGACAAAGGATCTCTTGCCAAACTGGTGGAAGCAGTAAAGACCAACTACAATGACAGACATGATGAGGTAAAAGTTGGGCTAAAGTGACATTTTTATTTATTTATATATATATATATATATATATATATATATATTATAAATATTCTGTTGTGCATGCTTGTCTGTTGCTGGGATGATTGAAATCGCATTTGCCTTAAAATCTTTTAGTCATAACAGTGTGTATTATACAGAAAAGCTTTTTCTTCATCAGAAATGTGTAATCTAGATATGAAGAAATTTTATTTCACAGCCCCTCACATCTAATTGTGAATTATGTTGTAATCTGTTCATAAGCATGTGGCAGTCCTATATATGGCTGCCTGCACTGACTAGAGCTCCTTATGCAGGAAAATTCCTCTTGGTGTTAAACTGTTACTGCTTATATGAATTGTGTGCCGGACATCTGAATGTGCTTGGGTGTCAGTCTTTCCATCCAAACACAACCACTTTAATTTTTTGGGGAGAACTGCAGTTCCAATCAATGCGCTTGAATACATTTTACACAGGCAAGTTGCTGATGAATTGGCACTTTTTGTGATGCACAAAATCAAATTGTGCAAGTGTTCTAAATTCCCTGGTTACTCAAAGATCTTAAAGGATTGCTTACATTGCTACATTAAAGTGGAAATAAACCCGTCCATTTAACCGTTTCAAATAAGTCACATTTCCGGCACATGCTGGAATGTAACACTCCTATTGGTTGTGCTCTCAACCAGATTGTTAAACCATTCAATAGCTAGTGTCATAACTGATCACGTGCAGCATCATTGCAGTTGTAGATTAAACAGAGGCCAAGATGGCAGCTTCCTTGGCTGAAAACAATAGGAGGGTTTACTTCCACATTAAATTCCTTTCTGCTGCTTTTTAAGATGTTTGCTCGGTCAGTTAATTTCTGGGGATGAAATCTGCTTCTAGCATATAAATGTGTCAAGTTGGTTTGTAAAAGCAAGCACAATTTGTGGGCTACAAATTTCCTCAGATGATTGCATAGAATGTACAATACATTATTTATATTTGCTCAAATGCATGAGCCCTAGGCCTGTCTGCCATTGCAGACCTATTCTAATTCTTAAAAGCATGGTTGCCTGACTGTTAAATATTCAGACCAGGAAAGTGGGTGAGCTGATATCACCCAATCTGTTTGTTTACTTCTGGGTCAATTGCACTAAAGCTGTGTCAGCATGGTGACCAGTCATCTAGTATTTTCAGAAGATAAGGCACCGAGCAGTCTATGTATTTCTATAACTTTATATTTATTGGATATGGTCTAGCTCTGTAAATTCACATTGGCTCTTGTATTTTGTGCTAAGGCATATCTTAAATGTCTTAAATTTTTAAAAAATAAAAAATTGACGTAAACATTGCCAATTTTGCAATCTGTGACCCATTATGTAGAGGTTTGCTTCCTGTCCTGTAGACAAAATATTTCAAATGAGGCAAATCCCAGAGCAATTGTCAAGTGTTTCCCCCTCGCCTTCTGGCGACAACTCAAAACTTTGAAGTACCAATTGCTTAGTCCCAGCAGGACAAATGCTGTAAATATCCTTAATGGGGGCCACAGACTGCAATAAAACCATGAAATGCCTTTATCCTTGTCTGTGCTGTTTGTAAACTTAAATTGTCTTCTGGTGCACTTTATTGTATGTAGTGTTTAATCTTATTCGGAATTTAATTATATTTTATAACATATTTATTTTCTTCCTGCAGATCCGTCGTCACTGGGGCGGAGGAATCCTGGGGCCCAAGTCTGTGGCCAGAATTGCCAAGCTGGAGAAGGCAAAGGCCAGGGAACTGGCCACAAAACTGGGCTAAATGTACTGGGCGTGTGTCTTGTTCTGTACATAATAAAACTTCCTCAATGTTGCTTATGTGTGTTTGTTTTTTTTTTTTTGTTTTTTTACACAAAGGCTAAGATTTGTGAAAGATTTGTACAAGTAAAGCTGGCCATAGATGTTAGAACTTGCTTTATATCCCCATCAATAGTCAGTTGATATGGGGGGGGGGGGGTAGAATGCCTCCTGTGTTGCTTTTGTGCCTTCGCAGGGTGGGGCCCAAGGGCCAGTTGTCCACCCTGGGAGAACACAGTAATCATTGCTAGTGGCTATAGCATTCTAATAATCTGACCTGCTGATTGTGCCCAAGGCGATCCACGCAGTTTTTGGGGGTGTTTTATCATACTAGGGACCTTTCCTCCCCATAACCTTTTTTGGTGTTCCCTAAGGCTCCTCCACTGGAAAAGCAACTATCCCTGTGGTAGCGGAGGCTCTAGTGGAGCCGTCCCATAACTCACATTTGGTCAAGCTCCCAAGTCCTGCCCTGTGTTCAGGTGGGAGCCCCCCTCACACCAGATAAAAATGTGGGTTAATGGCATGCAGACAGGGTGCCAGCGCAAGCGGGTGAGGGATGGAGTAGTCTGCAACACTCTTCTAGGAGTGTTGCATATTTAATCTTGTTAGCAATACTATACCATGCAGTCTGATAGTAACTTGTTTAGCGCTACAAATGTTAAACTAAATTTCCTCAAGGCGCTTATTTCCATGTGTTGTCCTTATACTTCAGAAGAGGTGGGTATTGAAGTGTTTTTTTTTTTCACCTGAAGGCCTGATTGGTTTTCTTCCATGTGGATGTTTGTGGGAAGAGCGTTCCATAGCCGTGTTCCTTGGACTGCAAATCTTCGATCTTCCTTAGATTTGTGGTGGGATTTGGGGATGTGGAGGTTTTGGTTGGTTGATCGAAGACTGCGATTGGTGGGGTAGTTTTTTATTTTCTCGCATAAGTATTGAGGGGCCTTTCCTTGTGTACATTTGTGGGTGAGGCAGAGGGTCTTGAATGTCACCTGATGCTTTACGGTAAGCCAATGGAGGGTCCTCAGGGACGGGGTGATGAGTCCCAGGGTTTTCCCTGTTACCAGTCGGGCTGCCGTGTTCTGGAAGACTTGTAGTCATGAAATCTGGTATTTAGGTAGTCCTAAGTAGAGGGAGTTTGTGTAGTTGAGAATTGATTTGTTCCGACTACTCCCGCTTATCCTCTGCCGTAATGAAGTGGAGGTGTAGGTGAAGATGGTGGGATTCACTGACTACTGATCCTATTTGTGCATCCATTGACATCTGAGTCAAAGATGACTCGGAGGATTTTGACTTTGGTGCTGGGGGGGGGTGATCTGTCCAAGGATGGTGGGTGGTGTCCATGAGGTCCTAGCTTTCGTCTTTTGGTTTGCGTGGAGAAGTTCTGTTTTGGATCCAGTGAGTTTGAGGGAGCTCTGTCATCCAATCATCAATCAATGCCAGGCATTTTTCTAACTGATATTGGTCAGATTTTTTGGTGATGCGAAAGTCAAGTTGAGTGTCATCGGCGTAGGAGTGGTAGCACAGGTCCTGTTCGCTGATTTTTGAGGAGTGGGCAGAGGTAGATTTTGAAAAGCACAGGTGACAAGGGTGGTCCTTGAGGCACTCGGCAGGAAATGGTCCGTGTTTCCGAAGCAAAGGCTCCTAGTTTCACTCTCTGAACGATTTTCTAGGAATGTGGACCAGGGTAGGTCTGAGTCTGTGACTCCGGCTACTTTTAAGATAAATGAGTTTTGTGATCTGTTATCGAATGCTGCTTTGAAAGTCATCCCATTCTTTGAGAAGTGCCATGGCCTGGGCGGAAGCCTGATTGTAGTGGGTCCAGGAGTTTGTGGGTGTCCAAATGGCGTTGGATTTCTTCTGCTTTCTCAATCTTGGAGATAATCTTAAAGCTTGTTATCAGTCTGCGGTGGTTGGGGTCGAGGTTGGGTTTCTTTAGGATGGGTGTGATTAAGCCTTGCTTTAGGGAGATTGGTACAATACCTTCTTAGAACAATTTCTTTAACAGTGGTCCTCAACCTCACTAGTGTTGTGACCTCTTGATAAAATATCCCAAGTTGTGGGGACCCCTAACAGCAACATTTTTGGAGCGTGGGTTGTTGGCATCCAAGAACAGACAAGCGACTTTCGCCCCTAACCCGTGGACATTTAGCGCTCCCATGTCCCTTCCACTTTTACAGTATTAAAACCCCTTACTTATGGTACATTTTAGCATGTATTTCTCTGTTCGCCTTTCTTTTTATCTCTATCCTAATTTTTTTTTATTTCTCCCTGTCCCTCTCTGGCCATCTTTCTTGTGCTTTCTAATTCTTTCTCTTTTTCTCTCCCATGTGTTTTTTTTTTTTTTTGTTGTTCCTCCTTACTCCTTGGTGGGGGAATGGGATGAGTGGCGCTGCTGGGGGTTCTGAATAGCCAGCTTAGGTGCTCTTGATGAAGGTCATCTGCTGATCTGAGAACTGTAGTGGGGACTTTTAATGGCAACTATAATCACTGTCTCTCCAGCTCTGTGGCGTCTCGCAGCAGTGACACCTATGCCAAAATCAGGTGATGGGGTCTTCCCCAGCCTCTCCCACTTCACATTCCTCAGCAGTCAGAATAGGCTGAGTTGGCGGCTGCAGGCTCCAGGAACAGACCAGCTGGGCGGCCGTGAAAAGGCTGGGAGCAGTGCGAGCTTCAGGAATTACCTGTCAGGGGCTGGGGAGTGATTGTACCAGTTTCCTCGGAAAGGTTTCAGGGGTTTTACTCCAATCTGCTTGTAGTCCCCAAGAAGGAAGGGGTCTGTCCAATCCTGTACCTCAAGGCCCTCAATTGTTTTGTCAAGGTGCAAAAGTTCAGGCTGGAGTCGGTTCGCTCAGTAATAGCAGCGCTCCATCAGGGGGACTTTATGGCGTCCTTTGATATGGACGCGTACCTGCATGTTCCCATATGCACAAGGCACCAGAGGTTTCTGTGGTCAGGGAGGACCACTTTCAATTTGTGGCCCTCCCGTTCGGCATCGGCAGCGCAGGTTTTCACCAAGGTGCTCGCGCCCCCATCCTAGCCCTGCTGAGGCAGCGAGGGATTGCTATCGGATACCTGGATGACCTTCTCCTGAGAGCTTAACCAGGCTCAGAAGAGGACGTGTCTATCAAGTGTCAGACTCAGAGTTCGGCTGGCTTCTGAATATCCAGAAGTGTACATTCCGGGGGTACAGAATTGGCAAGCCGACTACCTAAGTCACCAAACATTGGACCAAGGAGAGTGGTCACTCCACCCGGAGGTGTTTCAGAGTCTGCCGGAAATGGGGCACTCCAGACGTGGCCCTTCTGGCGTCCTGTCTCAATCGGAAGGTGCCACGGTTCGTGGCCAGGTCAAAAGTCCCGTGGGCAGATGCGTTGGTGGCACCTTGGGGTCATTATTGCCTAATTTACTTGAGGATTGATTTTCGCGCCAAAAAAAGTGTGGAACATATAAACTTAACTTATTATAATAAAATAAAAATTATATATAATGGAAAGCTGCTCCCCTAAAAATATAAGAGGACAATACCTCATTAGATTTTAGTAAATGTGTGGTAGGTAGGGGGCGCTAGTTTACCACATTAATGTCTAGGCTAAATGACAAAATAGTGTTAAACAAAAAATCTAATCAATAAGTGATAGCAATTACAAATTCATGTGATATCAATTAAAAAATAAACAAACACGTATCAATCAAAACTAAATAGCAAAGACCCAGTTGGATCAATAGTGAAAGAAAAGATTCACGAGAGAACCTCTATTGAAAGAGTGATGTGCTCCCAAAACCATAAATCAAGAAGAGAATAAATTCTTTAGTGATAATGTCCATATATTTCTGTAGTAGTAGTGAGCCACTTAAAAATAACGGAGTAAATCTTGCAATGGACCAGAGAATAAACATGCAATCTTCTCAAGAACAGCAGTGCTTCAAAATCCTTCCACCAATTCCGCAAAACGACACCCAAAAGTGTAAATAATATATGCGCTTACCACAGCGCTTTGACTCCTTTAGCTAAAAAGAGAGTCAAACACGCTTGTGCAGTTGTGAATGTCTGCAAACATATAATGCGTCCTCCAGTGGTTGACACAGGCAAATCTTCTCCCAGTAATCTCAGGAATGGAATACAAAACAGAAAAACTCCATAGTGCAACCGGTTTTTAATAAAAAGTAGTAAAACAAATCATGGGCCAAGTGGCCACTTACATTAAAAGGTGCCCATCCCGGCACTGGGTCTGCGGGCCTTTGAATAGAGGAGGTAGCACCTCAGTTAGCGTGCGGCGTGTGTCTCCTCTTGCCTCGCCAGCTCACATGGGTCGGATGATGGGGGTAAGTAAAAAGCGTGACCAGGCTACGCCGCCGACGATCGTTTCGTGTAAACGTCTTCAGGGGGGCGTGCCTGGTCACTGGGGTCACGTTTACTTATTTTGGAGCAATCGGAAGTACTCCGCTTGATTGACATGCAATCTGGCCAGTTACAGCACAGTTGCGGTCTGGATGAAACCCGGAAGTGGCCAAAGCTAATGGACAAATGCTGCAGCCAATTACAGCGCAGCATCGGGACACTGGGGGCCGGATGAAAAGAAGAATGATGGACACAGATTCTAGCCAATCACAGCGCAGTCCCAGTGTTGGCTTCAGCACTTACATATAAGAATTTGTTAATTAAAAAAACGACATTGCCTAACAACATTCTCTACTCATCAACAACCTAATTTCTGATGATAACCACATTTACTCCTAAATCTCTATCTAGGAAAAAATGAGAATGTAGTTTAAACATAAAACGGCAATTGTATTAGAAGGATATAAATAATAGGATATATATAAATATTAAATGGCTGTCTTCTAATAAAAAACCACAAGATGGCACCCTATATTTAATCAGAAGAAAAACACCAAATAGATGACACAAAATGTTGAAATGGTTTAAAAATTATAAAACAACAAAATCTCATTAGATTTTAATGTCAAAAACGACAAAATATATATAACTAGCTAATTTACTCCATATAGGAAAAGGATATATATATATATAGATGATATTGCACATATGACTATATTATATATATGTGAAGAGAGATTAAGGAGGCCCGCTCAAAGGCTAATTTGGCCTAACAGACTGACTCACATGATGAATGTGGTAAATCTAGACATTGGCTTAGTTTGCAAATTAATAGCACAAACTAATAATAAAAAAAGGGATAAAAAAGATGGACCTAATGAACTGTGTACATATCAAGGAAGAGGCACACACAAAGCTCAATCATTGGATAAAAAACAGTTAAGGTCGAGTTCGATGTTCAGGCCCAAGGGCTGCATATTTCTGAGCTTATGTATCCACATGGTCTCATTCTGAGAGATAGCTCTTCTCATATGAGTACCCCGCCAGTGGTTCGATATCTTGTCAATTCCGTAGAACTGACAAAGAGATGGATCACTTTGATGATATTTTTCGAAGTGTCTAGACACACTGTGGTTAGGAAATTTCTTTTTAATATTCGCTAAATGTTCATTTACCCTCACTCTGAGTTTACGAATGGTACGGCCTACGTACTGGAGCGAGCAAGGGCACTCCAGGACGTAGGTAACATGATCAGAATTGCAAGTGATCAATGGTTTCATTTTAAACTTTTCTTTAGTTACATTAGACTGGAAATGTGTTCTTTTCTTTATGGCTCCAGGTTTTCTTGTAATCTGGCAGGCCTTACAGCGTGTACAATGATGGAAGCCAGAGCCATCTAGGAAAGTACTCAATTTTTTGGGGGGATCTGGTACATTTTGGGCTATCCGATTTCTAAGCCCCGGCGCTCTTCTGTATATGAATTTTGGTTTTGATGTAATTGATGTCATCAAATCAGGATCTTTCAGAAGTAGTGGCCAGTGCCTTTTAAATATGGTCTCTACCTGACGATATTGTCGATGAAATCCTGAGATGAAAGGAACTTGGCTCTCAAATAACTTTTTCGGCTTGGTGATAAGTAAAGATTCTCTTTCCATTGCAGACACTTGGGTCAATACTTTATTTAGATTTACTTCAGAGTAGCCTTTTTCTAGAAATTTATTTGTCAATACTTCTGCTTGTGCTTCAAAATCCCTTTGTGTGGCACAATTGTGTCTTAAACGCATGTATTGGCCTTTTGGAATGGCTCCTACCCACTGGGGGTGGTGGCAACTAGTAGTTGGCACGAAGCCATTCCTATCGGTTGCTTTGAAGTATGTTTTTGTTTCAAATAAAGTTGCATTTTTTGTGATGGTGAGATCTAGGTAGTTCACTGTCTCCATACTCGTCTCAGCTGTGAATTTAAGGCTATACTTGTTGGCATTCATCTGGGCAAGAAAAACTTTTAAACTACTTTCTGGACCTTCCCAAAAAAGGATCAAATCGTCTATATATCTCCGGTAGAAATACAAAGACTGATTTCGGTTGGAAAAAATGCTTTCGTGTTCCCATTTATTGAGAACTACATTGGCTACACTGGGAGCATATCTAGCTCCCATAGCCACTCCGCTGGATTGATTGTAGTACTGTTGATTTGCCCAGAAGAAATTGTTAGTCATAGCTAATTTAAGACCCTGCACCAAAAATCTAATCTGCGCTTTTTTTCAGGACAGATTGTTTGGTCAGTGCCCATTTTATTGCTTGAAGTGCATCTGAATGCGTAATATTCGTATATAACGATTCGATGTCAACTGTCACTAGAATGGTAAATTCTGTGGCTGGAAGGTTTTTAAGTGCAATTATAAGGTCCTTGCTATCTTTCAAGTAGGAGGGACTTAATGGGACTAGTGATTTAAAAAAACTATCTAAACATTCTCCCAATCGGGAGAAAAGCGATTCTATGCCACTGATTATTGGCCTGCCGGGAGGATGTTCTCTGTCTTTGTGCACTTTGGGCAAAATATACATGACAGGAACTTTAGGTGCATGGATTATCAAATATGCTGCCTCTTTCTGATTAAGAATTTTGCGAGCCACTCCTTCTTCAATCCACTCAGAAAGTAGATCTTTTAATTTCATTGTAGGGTTCCCATACAAAGGTTGATACGTTGATGTATCCCTCAGTAAGTGAGTAAGTGGACTAAGTGATGGTATCTTCAATCTAGCAGGGGTAGAATTTTCGGAACCCGAATTAGAAGTACTACAACAAGGATTAAAATTTGCACCCGAAAAAAACATCGATAAGTTTGAAATTTTTATCGATGTGGAAAAATATATTCGCAAATTAAACATAAAAAAATATTTTGCTGGGAAGAGCACTATGAACGAGGGAAATAATGAGGACCCCATCTATCAACATAGTGGACTTAAAAATAATTCAACGTTCAATCCTAAAAAGGGTATGAACCATCAGATCGAGGCCTTTAGAACTATGGTTCAAGAAGATGTACGAGAATTAAAAGTGTCCCAACATGCATCTAACAATAAAATTTGGGAAGGGATTAAACTATTGGAAGCAAACAAACAAATTGTGATACGCCCCGCCGACAAAGGCGGAGGGCTAGTGATCCTGAATAAAGAAATGTACTATTCAGAAATGGAAAGATTACTGAGGGATACATCAACGTATCAACCTTTGTATGGGAACCCTACAATGAAATTAAAAGATCTACTTTCTGAGTGGATTGAAGAAGGAGTGGCTCGCAAAATTCTTAATCAGAAAAAGGCAGCATATTTGATAATCCATGCACCTAAAGTTCCTGTCATGTATATTTTGCCCAAAGTGCACAAAGACAGAGAACATCCTCCCGGCAGGCCAATAATCAGTGGCATAGAATCGCTTTTCTCCCGATTGGGAGAATATTTAGATAGTTTTTTTAAATCACTAGTCCCATTAAATCCCTCCTACTTGAAAGATAGCAAGGACCTTATAATTGCACTTAAAAACCTTCCAGCCACAGAATTTACCATTCTAGTGACAGTTGACATCGAATCGTTATATACGAATATTACGCATTCAGATGCACTTCAAGCAATAAAATGGGCACTGACCAAACAATCTGTCCTGAAAAAAGCGCAGATTAGATTTTTGGTGCAGGGTCTTAAATTAGCTATGACTAACAATTTCTTCTGGGCAAATCAACAGTACTACAATCAATCCAGCGGAGTGGCTATGGGAGCTAGATATGCTCCCAGTGTAGCCAGTGTAGTTCTCAATAAATGGGAACACGAAAGCATTTTTTCCAACCGAAATCAGTCTTTGTATTTCTACCGGAGATATATAGACGATTTGATCCTTTTTTGGGAAGGTCCAGAAAGTAGTTTAAAAGTTTTTCTTGCCCAGATGAATGCCAACAAGTATAGCCTTAAATTCACAGCTGAGACGAGTATGGAGACAGTGAACTACCTAGATCTCACCATCACAAAAAATGCAACTTTATTTGAAACAAAAACATACTTCAAAGCAACCGATAGGAATGGCTTCGTGCCAACTACTAGTTGCCACCACCCCCAGTGGGTAGGAGCCATTCCAAAAGGCCAATACATGCGTTTAAGACGCAATTGTGCCACACAAAGGGATTTTGAAGCACAAGCAGAAGTATTGACAAATAAATTTCTAGAAAAAGGCTACTCTGAAGTAAATCTAAATAAAGTATTGACCCAAGTGTCTGCAATGGCTTTCCTAGATGGCTCTGGCTTCCATCATTGTACACGCTGTAAGGCCTGCCAGATTACAAGAAAACCTGGAGCCATAAAGAAAAGAACACATTTCCAGTCTAATGTAACTAAAGAAAAGTTTAAAATGAAACCATTGATCACTTGCAATTCTGATCATGTTACCTACGTCCTGGAGTGCCCTTGCTCGCTCCAGTACGTAGGCCGTACCACTCGTAAACTCAGAGTGAGGGTAAATGAACATTTAGCGAATATTAAAAAGAGATTTCCTAACCACAGTGTGTCTAGACACTTCGAAAAATATCATCAAAGTGATCCATCTCTTTGTCAGTTCTACGAAATTGACAAGATATCGAACCACTGGCGGGGTACTCATATGAGAAGAGCTATCTCTCAGAATGAGACCATGTGGATACATAAGCTCAGAAGTATGCAGCCCTTGGGCCTGAACATCGAACTCGACCTTAACTGTTTTTTATCCAATGATTGAGCTTTGTGTGTGCCTCTTCCTTGATATGTACACAGTTCATTAGGTCCATCTTTTTTATCCCTTTTTTTATTATTAGTTTGTGCTATTAATTTGCAAACTAAGCCAATGTCTAGATTTACCACATTCATCATGTGAGTCAGTCTGTTAGGCCAAATTAGCCTTTGAGCGGGCCTCCTTAATCTCTCTTCACATATATATAATATAGTCATATGTGCAATATCATCTATATATATATATATATCCTTTTCCTATATGGAGTTAATTAGCTAGTTATATATATTTTGTCGTTTTTGACATTAAAATCTAATGAGATTTTGTTGTCTTATAATTTTTAAACCATTTCAACATTTTGTGTCATCTATTTGGTGTTTTTCTTCTGATTAAATATAGGGTGCCATCTTGTGGTTTTTTATTAGAAGACAGCCATTTAATATTTATATATATCCTATTATTTATATCCTTCTAATACAATTGCCGTTTTATGTTTAAACTACATTCTCATTTTTTCCTAGATAGAGATTTAGGAGTAAATGTGGTTATCATCAGAAATTAGGTTGTTGATGAGTAGAGAATGTTGTTAGGCAATGTCGTTTTTTTAATTAACAAATTCTTATATGTAAGTGCTGAAGCCAACACTGGGACTGCGCTGTGATTGGCTAGAATCTGTGTCCATCATTCTTCTTTTCATCCGGCCCCCAGTGTCCCGATGCTGTGCTGTAATTGGCTGCAGCATTTGTCCATTAGCTTTGGCCACTTCCGGGTTTCATCCAGACCGCAACTGTGCTGTAACTGGCCAGATTGCATGTCAATCAAGCGGAGTACTTCCGATTGCTCCAAAATAAGTAAACGTGACCCCAGTGACCAGGCACGCCCCCCTGAAGACGTTTACACGAAACGATCGTCGGCGGCGTAGCCTGGTCACGCTTTTTACTTACCCCCATCATCCGACCCATGTGAGCTGGCGAGGCAAGAGGAGACACACGCCGCACGCTAACTGAGGTGCTACCTCCTCTATTCAAAGGCCCACAGACCCAGTGCCGGGATGGGCACCTTTTAATGTAAGTGGCCACTTGGCCCATGATTTGTTTTACTACTTTTTATTAAAAACCGGTTGCACTATGGAGTTTTTCTGTTTTGTATTCCATTCCTGAGATTACTGGGAGAAGATTTGCCTGTGTCAACCACTGGAGGACGCATTATATGTTTGCAGACATTCACAACTGCACAAGCGTGTTTGACTCTCTTTTTAGCTAAAGGAGTCAAAGCGCTGTGGTAAGCGCATATATTATTTACACTTTTGGGTGTCGTTTGGCGGAATTGGTGGAAGGATTTTGAAGCACTGCTGTTCTTGAGAAGATTGCATGTTTATTCTCTGGTCCATTGCAAGATTTACTCTGTTATTTTTAAGTGGCTCACTACTACTACAGAAATATATGGACATTATCACTAAAGAATTTATTCTCTTCTTGATTTATGGTTTTGGGAGCACATCACTCTTTCAATAGAGGTTCTCTCGTGAATCTTTTCTTTCACTATTGATCCAACTGGGTCTTTGCTATTTAGTTTTGATTGATACGTGTTGGTTTATTTTTTAATTGATATCACATGAATTTGTAATTGCTATCACTTATTGATAAGATTTTTTGTTTAACACTATTTTGTCATTTAGCCTAGACATTAATGTGGTAAACTAGCGCCCCCTACCTACCACACATTGCCTAATTTACGCCTTCCCTCCTCTGAAGCTTCTTTCTCGCCTCCTGCGCAGAGTGGAAGCCGAAGGGATTCCAACAATCCTGATCGCCCAAGATGCGCCGCTCCTGGTACGCGGACCTGATGCGTCTGGTGGCAGACGCCCCCTGGCGTCTACCTCTGAGAGAAGATCTTGTGTCGCAGGGTCCGATCTTCCACCCTGCTTTACAGTCGCTGGCTTTAACGGCGTGGCTGTTGAGAGCCAGGTGTTGAAGGACCGGGGCCTATCGGGTTACTCCGTTGAGTAACTCCTCCGGTTTTGTTTGGGGTGTAGCTTGGTTTGCTGTGTTTTCCCACCCCTCAAATTTTTTGACACTGCTTGGGGACGTCCCTAAGGTCAAAGGCTGCTGTGTCTGTCCATGAACAGAAGAGAAAATCCATTTCTCTGAGTTCATGGACGGACACAGCGCCCACCCCTCTGTTTGTACTGCTTGTTACGAACTGGAGTTGCTGAGGCAGAGTGTGTGGGTTATACGCCTCCTGGGAGGAGCTGTGCTGAGGAAAGTGTTAACACTTAAAGTGCTTTTTTTCTGCCTAACTCTCCTGGAAGGAAGCGGATATAACCCTAAGGTCAAAGGCTGCTGTGTCCGTCCATGAACTCAGAAATGGATTTTACGGTGAGTACAAAACTCCTATTTTTTTCACAAAATGTTTATTACATTTTTCATAGATTGTATACATAGTACTATAAAACATACAGCAAAAGGTATGAGTACATAGTTCCAACCAAAGGGAAGGCTTTAGGTTCAATATTCAGCAAAGAATGAGCCCAAAGATACTGCCTCCAGGTCACGCCAGTAAAAAAAAACGGGGGGGCGCGGTAACATAAGGAACCTAGAAGTGGCAGGGAATCATCAATCGAGGACATAGTGCAGTGTACTAAAGGCCCGTTGGACTCATGCAAGGATAGGAAATTGCCAGTCAAGGTACTAAATACAGCTTTTGTAAGTACTAAGGGACATGCAAAGTGTAAGAGTAATGCCTGACAGCTATGTCGGGAATTGACCGCCCATATTTTGCAACATAAAACCAAACAAAAAGAGAGAGGGAAAAAAAAGGGGGGGGGACAGTAGAGAGAAGTAGGGCAAAGAGAAAGCAGATTGAGGGGAGAATAGAAGACGAGGGAGGCACTACAGGGGAAATATGTGAGGAGGGGGTGGAATCGTCACCAACTGCCTTACCCAATAAACACCCAGTGATGTGAGGTTTGGTGACCTCTAGTACGCCTTTCAAGGGTTGCCTCTGATAAGGTCTTGAAGCCGCTGTGAGTTTCGGTATTCCAGCCAAGGTGCCCATGTTACCGGAAAATGCTCTATTCTGTCTTGGGCGGTACAAATCAACTGCTGCTATTTGATTAACCCGCAACACCCATTCTTTGGTGGAAGGGGACCTCCAGTGTACTGGTAGGCAAAGCCTGGCAGCATTGACCATATGCATAGCTAGTGATCTGTAGTATTTCTTACGGGGAATTTTTGAGAGATAGAGTAGGTACTGCGCTGGTGAGAACTCCAAAGCAAGCGAAGATACCTCAGTCACCACTTCATGCACCTTGCGATTTTTGCTTTTAAATGTCCTGAGAAATCTTCACTTCCTGTTCTGTATGTAACTACACACAGTAATTCAAGGCTTTCTCCCTGGTGTGGAGTGTCATGCTCACCCCCCTCCCTTGGACTACAGGAGAGTCAGGACACCCACTACCACACAGCTCCTTTATCTGCAACGTAGAGAGCACCCTGAGTCTCCTGTAGTCTGGGGGACAAGCACTCCACCCCAGGGTGAAAGCCTCGCATTACTGTGTGGAGTTAGACAGAACAGGAAGTGAGGATTTCTCAGAAGAAATAAGGATACTTAAAAGCAAAATCGAACGATGAGGTAAGTGAAGGAGGCCTGCATTGAGGTAAGAAACTAGGGGGGAAAAATGTACCTTTTTACAACCCCTTAACTATTTTATGTGAAGTTTATTGCGAACTGCATACTTTTCATTTCGACACATGGATGTTAAATTCATCTGAAGGCCAGATGGAAAAAAAAATCCAGGAAGCCAAAATATGTCAGGAACATTGTAAAGTGCATTATATAATGGTAATAAAGGTTAAGTGCATTATATATGGGTAATAAAGGTTGTCTTCCAACCTTTAAAGTGGATGTAAGCACACTCTCATCAATTATAAAGTACTGCCATAGTGCTGAACTATAAGGATATACATTTATCCTTACCTGTCAAATGTGTCCCGTTTAGCAGTTAGAAGCCCCCAAAACATCAGATTCAGTGGGCGGGTCTGTTATCGGCGCTTGGTGGGTGGAGTCATGATGTCAGCAGACTCCCCACCCACCCCTCCTTCCCGCGGCTTACACCTGAAAAGCCATGCAGGGAGATTGGTGCTCACAGCTGACGTGTCTTCCTCCAGCGCCCTGTTCTCCGCCCCCCTCCTTGTCCCTCTCTGTTGTGTCCACATCCCCCCCCCCTTGCTGCTGTGTTTTTCTCCTCCGCCCCCCCCCCCCCGTCCTGCTTCGTGTGTTCATCCTCTGCTCATCTCGTCCTGCTCCGTGTGTCCATATCCCGCCGCTGTGAAGTCCTCGGCAGCTGCCGGCTTTCCTCTCCACTCCAATGGGTTGCGAGGGGGGGGGGGGGGCTGATCTGTCAGGATGGAGAAAGGGGGTCTGGTATGTAAATTACCAGCCCCTCTCTTTTCTGAATGGGACACAGAGCGTTCGTTACCGATGTGCTTTAGTTTATGAATACAGCGGAGCCGCTGTCTTCTCTCCATTCATCTTCTGTGCAGAGAAAGGGCTGGGGCCTCTGTTCTTTCTCAAATGGGAAATGTCGGGGGTCTCTGTTTAGACCCCTGACATGTCACCAACACCCCCAACAGGGCTGATAAAAAAAATTCCAAAAAACTGACACCACAACCGCCCCCCCAATACCGACATCGGTCCAGAGCTCACCGACCACTACCCCCCACTGACACCGACCACTACCCCCACTGTCCCATCCCCCCACCCCCTTTCCCAAAAGCACTGTAAAAAAAATATTTTTAAAAAGAAAACCTCACCCTCCCATCAATAGTACAAAATTAAAAAAAATAATCAAAATAATTCAATTGTAAAAATCAAAAAAAAAAAAAAAATCCACTGGTCCCAAAAAACCTTTTGAATTTTTTTTTTATTAAAAAAATAAAAAAATAATCTTGACACTGTCCACTATCCTGACACAATCCTGCACATACTACCTGTGATACATTTGCCTATATGTCTCAGTTTACTGCTCCCTGCTAGCCATATGGGTAGAGGTAGAAAGGAATTTCATGTGTGATTCATTCCTCTGACAGGTTATTGACGTGCTAATGTCCCCTCACTATTCTAAAGGTTAATTGATCTATTGTGTTGTGTGAAGAAGATCTGTGTTTACCCTTAAAAGATGTGTATTGTATCATCAGGCTAAATGATTAGAGAAGTAGTATGTTAATTATTCTGATTGCTTCAGTGTATTAATTAACTCCACTGATGTCTTTATCTAAAGAAACGTGTCTGCATGGTCGGCTCCGACTTGTCTCCTATAATCTGTATGGGAAACCCCACTGTGTGAGGGGGGCGTTCCTAACAGGTTGTAACCACATATAAGCTGAGTTTTTGTGTCAATAAAGAGTCTTGGTTCCAGCATCCAGTCTTGACTCATGTGTGGGGGATCCTGTGATGTTCTTGTATGGAGAGGAGGGAATGCTTGACGGGGATATCATACCGATACCGTCACACTACCCACCACTGTACACTCCGCATTCCTGTGAGTCGCACTGCATTGCTGTTTAGATCACATACGATGTCTGTGCGATGCGATTTCAGCCATACAAACTATGGCTTAAATCGCATCACATTCGGACCAAACACGCGCAGGACCCTTTTTTTTGGACATGAGTCGGATTGCATAGGTGTGAACCAAACAAAAGGGTCCTGCGCGTGTTTGGTCCGAATGTGATGCGATTTCAGCCATAGTTTGTATGGCTGAAATTGCATCGCACAGACATCACATGTGATCTAAACAGCAATGCGGTGCGAGAATCTACTGCGGGTTCCCACATCGCATCCGACTCACACAGCAGTTCACACTGTCATACAATGTTAACGACACCCCCATTTCAGCTCGCATATCGCACTGCGAACTGACAGGACATGAATCGGATCACATAGGTGTGGACACCTATGCGATTCTGGTGCCGACCAAAAAAGGGTCCTGTGCGAGTTTGGTCCGAATGCAGCGTGATATTAGCCATACTATCTGGCTGAAATCGCACTGCATGGACATCGCATGTGATTTGCGCTGCAGTGCGGTGCGAATCACATGCGATCTCGCACAGCCCACTAGTGTGAACTGGCCCTAAGCTCATTCAGCCTTACTAGGTGTAATTATAAAAAGGGAGAAATCCATCCCTCCCCCACATAACACATCCTGGTGATGGAAAGCAATGTTGCAACTGTGATCAGGTGACCTCAGACACACACTACAATATAACAATACAATCACTGGAGCTTCTACTCTGCCTAGCTCTGACTAAATACATCTCCCCTAATCACTTACGGCGGCGCAACGTATCGTATTTACGCTACGCCGCCGCAACTTACAGGAGCAAGTGCAGTATTCACAAAGAACTTGCTCCGTAAGTTGCGGCGGCGTACCGTAAATGGGGCCGGCGTAAGCCCGCGTAATTCAAATGTGGAAGGGGGGGGCGTGTTTTATGCTAATGTGTGATGACCTGACGTGATTGACTTTTTTTACGAACGGCGCATGCGCCGTCCGTGTACATATCCCAGTGTGCATTGCTGCCAAGTACGCCGCAACGACGTATTGGTTTCGACGTGAACGTAAATTACGTCCAGCCCTATTCGCAAACGACTTACGCAAACGACGTAAAAAATTCAAAGATCGAAAGCGGGAACGACGTCCATACTTAACATTGCGTGCGCCTCATAAAAGCAGGAGCAACGTTACGCCGAAAAAGCCTTACGCAAACTACGTAAAAAAACTACCGCCGGGCGCACGTACGTTTGTGAATCGGCGTAACTAGGTAATTTGCATACTCGACGCCGAAAACGACGGAAGCGCCACCTAGCGGCCAGCGTGAGAATGCACCCTAAGATACGACGGCGTAAGAGACTTACGCCAGTCGGATCTTAGGCTAATATCGGCGTATCTTGCTTTCTGAATACAGAAAGAAGATACGCCGGCGCAGCTTTGAATTTACTTGGCGTATCTATGGATACGCCGGCGTAAATCATTGCTGAATCTAGCCCATTGCTTCTAAAGGAGTTTTGTGTTCTGCCTGTAGAAGCAACTCAAAGTTATCCTATGTGTCCATGCACATTAGGACGATTACAGGCATATTTTGAGATCAACATTTGGAGGCAGGAAAAAAAAAACTCATTCGCGTTTCTGATTGGAGCTTACTGGCAGAAAAAACGTAAAACTCTCCTAAACTCGTCTAGACTTTGGAGTAAAAAAACGCTCATATAGAGCATTTTTTTTATACAAAGGGAACAGATGTTTTTTTAAGCCCAGTGTGCATGGAGCCTTAAAGTTTGTGATGGCTGTCACCCCTACTATAGTGAAATACGTGCATGTCCATATATGGGATATTTGGGTGCATGAAAACACTACAGGCCTGAAGTATAAGGCTGCATTCACACCTCGGCGTACAAAATTGCGGTGTTTTGTCCCGCGAATTGCGGCGACAAATAGCAGCGTTTTGTACCGCGATTTGCGGCGACAAAACGCCGCGATTGTAAATGCAGCCTTCACCCCCTCTATGGAGATGGTTCACATCTCCTATGCCGAACGCCGAAAGTCGCCTGAAAAAAAGGTCCGGGACTTTTTTTCAGGCGGCAGGCATACGGCGTTCGGCGTGGAGATGTGAACCATCTCCATAGAGGTGCATGTTAAATCATCCCTCTGGCGTCTCGGGGCTGCATCGGCGTCGCACTACAGGCGTATATACGCCTAGGTGTGAATGGGGGCTAAATGTGTGTGAAGCACTCAAATTACAGATGCAGTATGTAAAACATATTGGCCCAGATTCAAGAAGCACTTGCGCCCTATGGTTGCGCGGCGCAAGGGCTTACTTGCTCCGGTGTAACGAGTGCTCCTGATTCAGGAACCTCGTTACACCGACTGCAGCCTAGGATGTGACAGACATAAGCCTCCTTATGCCTTCACATCCCAGGCTGCATTCTTGCGTTGGCCGCTAGGGGGCGCGGCCATTGTGATCGGCGTATAGTATGCAAATTGCATACTACCACCGATTCACAAAAGTTGCGCGGGCCCTGCGCACGCAAGGTACGGAGTTTCCGTACGGCCACTTTAGCATAAGGCTGCTCCTGCTAATAGCAGGCGCAACCAATGCTAAAGTATAGCTGCGCTTCCCGCTCGCGACGTTCAAATTTTAAGTCGTTTACGTAAGTGAACCGTGAAGCTTAGAACCGTGAAGCTTAGAACCGTGAAGCTTCACTTAGAAGCAAATGACGTCCTTGCGACGTCATTTGCCGCAATGCACGTCGGGAAAGTTTCCCGACGGAGCATGCGCTGTTCGCTCGGCGCGGGAGCGCGCCTAATTTAAATGATTCCCGCCCCCGGCGGGATCATTTACATTAGGCGCCCTTACGCAGGGCTATTTAGCATATCGCCCGCGCAATTTACGGAGCAACTGCTCCGTGAATCGCGGGCAAAGCGCAATATTTGCGTGGGCGCAGAGAAAAATTTTTGCTCTTTGCCCACGCAAATATTGCGCGATTCTACCTGAATCTGGGCCATTATTTCCACAATACAGTGCTTGTCCTCAACATTAGAATTGGCTGTCTCCCTCGTTCTGGGGCTCCATGCAATATCTCACCTCGCGGGGCATCAATGATCATGAGGAAGGTGAGGGAAGAAAACCATTAGTAACGCACTACACCGTCATGCATTAAAATCCTGCAGCGCACTCAAGGTCCTCCTGCTCAAGCCAGCGCATGTCCAGACCCGTCTGAAGTTTGCCAATGACCATCTGGATGATCCAGAGGAGGAATGGAAGAAGGTCATGTGGTCTATGAGACAAAAATATAGCTTTTTGGTCTAAACTCCACTCGTGTTTGGAGGAAGAAGGATTAATACAACCCCAAGAACACCATCCGAACCGTGAAGCATGCTTACCCTCAGGTGTGAAAGATGGACACATCTGCATAAAGCAGCAATAATTCAAAATCCCAAATTGGGCCCTATTTGGGATTTTGAATTATTGCCGCTTTATGTGTCATACGTCTATCTTTCACACCTAAGGGTAAGCATAGTTACCTACCTTTTTTTTTTTTTTTTTTTTTTTGAGAAAGTGCTATCAATCTATCATTTTATTTATATGAGTGGTCTAAGCTTGGATTTTTCTCATGTCAGTATAATGTGGTGGGCCCTCAATCACAGTACATGCATTACAATCTACTTGGACTTCATCTTTGATTCACTACGATATCATATACATATCAACTCAGATCTTGGTTAAGCATTCCCTCCCCTTCTATATAAAGGAACATTTATTATCATATACTTACCGTAATTTTCCTTTCCTGTTGGACTCCATGGCAGCCTACGTGTGGGTTAATCCCGCTTCCTCTCCAATGCTATAGGACCCCATACCCATAAAAGTCAGCTCACCTTCCAGTACTGTGTTCCGTAACTAGCCAACTACTTTCTTTTAGGGTGGGAACTCAGTCTGCCATGGAGTCCATCAGGAAAGGAAAATTACGGTAAGTATATGATAATACATTTTCCTTTTTCCTGACAGACTCCATGGCAGCCTACGTGTGGGAAATAACTAGCCAGACCACACGGGTGGGTATGCTGAACAAAAAATTGTTTTAATTTGTCCCGTCAACCGACAGGATTCTCAAACCAAAATTCACAGAGGAAAGAGATGCAGGCTCAATACAGTAATGAGACATAAATGTATTTATGGAGGACCAAGAGACCGCTTTACAGATGACGTCCGGGGCCACATGGCGAGCCGCTGCCCAGGAAGCGGCCATCCCTCTGGTGGAGTGTGCCGTCACCGCCTCTGTGGGGGAGCCAAGCCCTTAGCCCTATATGCCTGCTGGATTGTCTGGACGATCCAAGAAGCGATTGTCCTGGATGAGGCTTTTTTTCCCTTATTACTGCCTGAGTGCAGGATAAATAGATGATCGGAGCGTAAAGGGAGAAGTAACCAGAAGGTACTCAGTAAGAATCTTGCCTATATCCAGGGAGTGAGTTTCGTTGGACTCTGGAGACTTAAAGGTAGGAAGAACAATTTCCTGATTCTCGTGGAAAACTGAAGATACCTTTGGATTTGAACCCATCATGGGTATCAGGTAGGGTTGTCCCGATACCACTTTTTTAGGACTGAGTACAAGTACCGATACTTTTTTTCAAGTACTCGCCGATACCGATTACCGATACTTTATTTTAAATGTGTCCCCAAATGCAGCCATGTCCCCCCACAAATGCAGCCATGTCCCCCACAGATGCAGCCATGTCCCCCCATATGCAGCCACGTCCCCCCCATATGCAGCCATGTCCCCCCATATGCAGCCATGTCCCCCCCATATGCAGCCATGTCCCCCCCATATCCAGCCATGTCCCCCCATATGCAGCCATGTCCCCCCATATCCAGCCATGTCCCCCCCATGCAGCCATGTCCCCCCATATGCAGCCATGTCTCCCCCCTATATCCAGCCATGTCCCCCATATGCAGCCATGTCTCCCCCCCATATCCAGCCATGTCCCCTCCCATCCAGCCATGTCCCCCATATGCAGCCATGTCCCCCTTACCTGCATCCCGCCGCATCCCCGCTGCCGCCGACTGGTTAATACGCGCGGGGAACATTACAGCTTTCATTTGAATAGCTGTAATGATTCGCGCCGCGCTGCGTATAGACACTCCCCCTTGCTCGGGATTGGACAGTTCACCCGAGCAAGGGGGAGTGTCTATACGCGGCACGGCGGGAAACACTACAGCTATTCAAATGAAAGCTGTAATGTTCCCCGCCCGTATTAACCAGTCGGCGGCAGCGGGGATGTGGCGTAACGGCGGCGGGATGCGGCGTAACGGCGGGGGGGGGGGTGTTTGTGGTATCGAATGAGGCATCGGGGGAATTTGCGGGAGTACAAGAACTCCCGCAAATACTCAGAATCGGGACAACCCTAGTATCCCGATCCGGATAAAACGTCAGGAAAGGTTCTTTATGACGAAGAGACCAGATCTCGGAAACCCTCTTGGCCGGGGTAATTGCGACTAAGAAGGCCACTTTAGCTGAAAAGTCCTTTATGGAGGACGGAGAAGGCCCCGTTGTACTGAGTCCATTCAGAGAATCGAGAACAAGGGGAAGATCCCACTTGGGAAATCTTGGCTTCCTTTGAGGCTTCATTCTTGGCGCTCCTCGAAAAAATTGCCTGACTAGTGGGTGTACTGCCCACGAGATCCCAGAGAAGGCTGACAGGGCCGAGACGAGACTTGAACCCTCAGAGAGCTGACGGACAGGGGAAGGTCTAACTCCATTTGAAGGAAGCGGAGGATATTTTGTATTTCTGGATTTCTGTTGGACCTGCCCGAAGCAGAGGAGAACTCTACGAACTTGGCCCAGATTGTGCCATATACATATTGTTCTTCTCGAGCTCATCAGCGTGGAAATCACTCTAGAGGCGCAACCGAGGGATTCCAGCCTCTCAAAAACCAAACGGTCAGTCTCATCAGAGCCGGACAAGGGTGTAGGAATGACCCCTGAGAGAGAAGGTCTGGTCTGACAGGTAGAGGTACTGGGTCTCGATAGCTCAGCTGGACCAGGAGAGGGAACCACGGCCTGTTCGGGTAGTAGGGGGCCACCACTGCTACTTCGACTGCCTCTGCTTGAAGTCTCCGAAGGAACTTGAGAATTATTGGGATTGGGGGAAAGGCATACGCCCTCTTGAACCTCCATCGATCCGTCAAAGCGTCCGTCCCGACCGCTTGATCGCAATGACCCCTTGTACAGAACTTCTCCACCTTGAAGTTGTAGGGGGAAGCGAAAAGATCCACTTGGGGATTGACTCCCAGGGACAGGATCCATCTGAATGACTGTTAGTGGAGGGACCACTCGTTGATGTCCAACTGAGTGCACGAGAGGAAGTCCGCCTGGGAGTTCTGCACCCCAGGGATGAAAACTGCCGATATGTTGGCCAGCTTTTTCTGGGCCCACCTCATGATGGGTTCGACCTCCTGCAGAAGTGTTGAACTCCGTGTCCCCCCTTGTCTCTTCACTTAGGACACTGCCGTGGTGTTGTCCATCCTCAGCAACACCGATTCCCCTTTCAGGAGCCTGGAGAAGGACTGGTGGGCACACCAAGCCGCCCGAAGCTTCAAGACGTTCGACCCCAGATTGTGTAGGCGAGCATCCCATTTTCCTTGCGCTATGTTGGCCCCGCAGAGGGCCCCCCAGCCGGAACCACTGGCATCGGTCGTTACTGTGACCCAGGAGACGGGGGCGATGGAATTGAAATTCTGCAGGTTCCTCTGCTGGAGCCACCAAAAGAGGCTGTTCCTCATCATTGTCAATATGCGAATAAGCTCATTCCTGTTCCCTGACTTCCACTGCTTGAGGAAGCCGGGCTGGAAAGGGCGTAACCTCCACAGCGCCCATTTCACCATGGGGGTCGTGGAGACCATTGTGCCGATAATTCTTAGGCACTGTGATGCTTTCACGTGAGGGGTATCCAGAGCCCGAGAGATTCTCTCCCGAATCACAGGAATCTTTTCTAACGGAAGGGAGATAGTTTTCTTCACCGTATCGAACTGAGCCCCTAAGTATCTTAAACTTTGGGCTGGATCCAGGTTGATTTTTCTCTAAGTTCAGGAGCCATCCAAACTCGGATAGGGTCGAAATTACTTGATTTCTTTGCGTTAGAAGATGAGCTCTGTCTTGGGACAAGACAAGGAGGTTGTCCAAGTAATGAAAAAGGCATACCCCTTTTAGCCTGATGAGGGCCACTACTGCCAATAGAGTCTTGGTGAAAACTTGCGGAGAAGTCGTCAACCCGAAGGGTGAGCAAATGAATTGTAGGTGTTTCTGCACGACGTGGAATCTGAGGTACCTTTGAAACTCCTCTGCCACTGAAACGTGGAAATAAGCATCTTTTAGATCAATCGAGATCATCCAGTCGCCTGGCTGTATGGCTTGTTGAATTGTTGACAGGGTTTCCATTTTGAACCTCCCATGCCTTATGAACCTGTTCAGGTAAGTTAGATCTATAACTGGACGCCAGGCACCGCTTTTCTTCTGCACTAAGAAAAGGGGGGAGTATACCTCTCAAAACTGTTTGTCCTTTGGGACACATACTACTGCTCCCTGGGATTTTAACAAGTCCACGTAGGACAGTAGATCCTGCCTCTGTTCTCCCGTACTTGGGAGTAGGGTGGAGATGAATCTAGGGGGAGGAACGCTGGAGAAGGACCATGCGTGACCTGATGACACTGTCCTGACGACCCAAAAGTCCGAGATCGAGGCCGCCCAGACGTGCCAGAAGAGGAGCAAGCGGGCTCCCATCCGACCCGCCTGGGAGGGCGCAATCTCAAAAGGATTTTGCCTGTTCGTGCCCATTTGACGCCTGGCTCGTCACTGGCTTGCAGAAGGACGTCTGACCTCTGCTCCAATTCCTCCTGAAGTTCCTGCCGGGTCTGTAGAAGCGAGCTTCCCTCGAACGCTCCGGGCTACGTCTTCAAAATTTAGGTTTCTTCCTTCCAGGCTGACGCTTGTCCTGGGGGAGGAAGCCCGATTTTCCACCCGTAGCCTTAGCTATGGCGTCATCCAGCTTGTTGCCAAACAGAGGCGATCCCTCAAAGGGAATTTTGCACCAATTCTGTTTTGATGACGGGTCAGCAATCCAAGGGCGTAGCAGTGTGTGAACTCACATAATAGCGTGAGAAAGAGTGACCAAGTGTAAGCACTGAAATAGTGCGTAAATGTGTAACAAGCAGGAAGAAGAAGAGAAAAATATGTGAGCGCAGGATTGCAACAAGATGTGGTGATCAGTGAAAGGGCTGATTAATGTGGGTATAAGGTAAAAACGTGTAAGAGCTAAGGTGAAAACCGTGAATCACGGAAAGCTAAAAAATTGTCAGTATGCTGGCTAGCAACACAATCTATGAGCATACAAAGTGAATGATCCATTTCACGACAAGTTTACTCGCTGTGAAAGATAGTACTGAAACTATATGCTTGACTGTCCATGTTATGAACCAGCAGTAGTAAAAAATTGTCAGTATGCTGGCTAGCAGCAAGATCTATGAGCATACAAAGTGAATGATCCATCTCACAACAAGTTTACTCGCTGTGAGAGATGGTACTGAGACTATATGCATGACTGTCCATATTATGAACCAGCAGTAGTAAAAAAAATTATACACATAAATAAGAGATCTATGAATGAAAACATGTCACTAAAGACAGATATATAAAAGGGCATGTGGATCTACCATGCACATATGTGGAAAATATGCAGAACACCCGGCTGGATGCCATGAACATGGAAAATAAAAGTGAAAATATGGTAAAAAAGAAAGAAAATAAACTGGAAATGTGAAAAAATTTAGAAAAAAGTAAGAGAGGGATTATATGTGAATAAAGCTTGTGCACGATAGAGTATAAAACCCCTCGTACATAAAGTCAGGTGTAAATAATGATAAATATAATTATAATCAAAAAACATTTCACTGAAAAGTGTCCTATAGAGGAGTACACATGTGAATGTTAAATATGAAGCCAAAAAATCCCATTATTAATTCTAGGCAATATTTGCTGTTAATGTAGAAATTGCTTAATTTAGAAGTTGTTAATAGTAGAACCTTAATAAAGTCAATTATATTCATACGGTCTGTATGATAAATGATGCACATATGTCAGTGTGTCTAGGACATAAAAAAAAAAAAAAAGTGTATAGTGACTAGACTGTCCTGACAAACGTAAGGTGCATGGATAACCCAAAAGGTTAAGTGGGACACTGCAAAAAAGATTCAAGTATGGGGCAAACTTGAAGGGTAAAATGATGGACTGAAAGAATATTCTAAAAGGTCAATCGAATGGCTCCCAGGTGTCTGCTAAATAGAGGGTTGTAATCTCGGACACACACAATAGTAAAACGGTCTGACCAAAATTTGACAGGCTTCAGTGTGTGAATAGAGAACAGGCATGTATGAAAGGTACATCAATGTGTATACATGGTATAACCTCTAGCATGATTAAATCAAGAGGGATAAGAGTGGAACCAACTGGGTGAACCACAGGGAAGGGACATGAAAAACATCAACACAAAAAAATATATATATATTTTGTTTATGTGATGTTTGTCCCCTTATTCATAGAAGTGGGATACATCCCATTCAAAGTTCATTCCTTTGGGGATCCTGGTGTGGAGAGAAAAGATCCAGTATACTTCCCTCTTGCATAGGATCCTAAACTTATCTCCTCCCCTGGTGGACGTAACAATTTTTTCAATGCCCTGGATGGTAAGGCTGGACACATTTTTAGAGTGTTTATCATTCCAGTGGTTGGCAACATTGGTATTGTGGCTCTTCTCGATATCGTATAAGTGATCAGATAGTCTGTCTTTGAGCCTACGGATGGTTCGTCCTACATATTGAAGTTGGCAAATATCACAGCTGATTACGTATATAAGGTGCTTGGTGTTACAGTTGATAAAGTGTTTAATCTCAAAACTTTTTTCACAAGAATACGAATGTACATGTTGACCCGTTTTAATGTGGCAGCAATACCGACAGTCTTTGGTGCCACATCTAAAAGTGCCCTGGAATTGCAACCAATTGATGCCTGCACGTTGGCTTTGAAATAGAAATAGACTAGGTGATAGTCTACCACCAAGTGTAGGTGCGAGACACTGTCTTGATGCCTTTTTGTAAAATCTGTTGGTATGTTGCATCATTATACAGTATGGGCAGGTATTTATCAATGGTGTGTTTGATCTTATTAAACTCGAGGCTATACGGAGTGGAAAAAACAGGAGTGTCTTTGAAGTTCTTAGTGGAATCACGGGTGGAAGTGCCCAATAGAGACTCCCTGGGGACAAGATTTGCCTTAGAGAGGGCTCGTTTAATGATTTTAGTGGGGTAACCCCTATCCAAAAATCTATGAGACATATTGTCAGCCTCTCTTGAGAAATCGTCCGGTGAACTGCAGAGGCGTTTAAGCCTTAAAAACTGTCCATATGGTACACTATGGATGGTGTGCCCAGGGTGTGCAGAGTCTGCCCTAAGGAGGGCATTGCCTGCTGTTTTTTTCCTAAAAAGACTGGTAGTGATGCCACCATCAATTGCTGTAAGTTTAACATCAATGTAATCAATGACTGTGTCTTGTAGGTTTCCTGTGAATTTGAGATTAAGACTGTTGTCATTGAGATACAGGAGCCAATTGTTCAAATTAATGTCATCATCTGAAATGATGAACAGGTAAGTCATCAATATACCGACAGTAAAAAGAGGTATCCATACGGCGGGGGCTACCATATCCATAGATGCGGGACCTCTCCCACCAGCCCATGTAGAGGTTGGCAAGGGAGGGGGAAAACTTGGCTCCCATAGAGGCCCTGCATCTCTGGAGGTAGTAACCCCCGTCAAACATGAAGAAATTATGGGTCAAGAGATATTCAAGTGCTTGTAATATGAACTCCTGTAACACCAGTGAATATTTGCCAGAGTCTTTCAAAAAGCTGTTAACTGCCTGAATCCCCAAATGATGGAGAATACAGGAATAAAGACTGGTGACGTCACAGCTGATCCATCTATGATTGACACCCCATTTAAAGTCGTGAAGTTTGGTGAGTAAATCCTTAGTGTCACGGAGATAACTGGGGAGTTCTATGACCAACGGTTGAAGTTGACTATCAACCCATTCACCAAGGTCTTCATTTAAAGCCCCAATGCCTGCCACAATGGGTCTGCCAGTCAACGGGCATAGACCTTTGTGGATCTTAGGCAAATGATGGAAAATGGGTGTGATAGGATTGGTGGGAATGAAAGAGTCTCTTTCTTTACTAGAGAAAATGCCTGCTTGTACACCTCGATCCAGAGGTATGACCAATTCCTTGTAGAATGGAACAGTGGGGCTGGATTTCAAAAGCTGATATGTGTGCACATCTGACAGTTGTCGTAAAGCCTCATTTTTATATGTGAGAGAGTCCAGAATCACCACAGTGCCCCCTTTATCAGAGTTTTTAATAGTGATGCTGGTATCAGAGCTCAGTGCTTTGAATGCAAGCATTTCTTCTTTAGATAAATTGTTGGGGGAGGTATCTTTATGGCAATTCTGGGCTAACCGGACTAAGTCCTTCTCAACCATCTTTTGAAAAAGATCCAAGTCTTTACCCCTAGATCCCACAGGATAAAATTCAGACCGTGACTTGAATGTCAGTAGATTATTGGAATCTATGGGGTCAATGGCACATGGATCAGATTCAGAGGCTAAATCAGTGAGATCTTGTAATGCACAGACGTCTTTAAACAAAATAGGGGAGGGGGTAAAAACTCACCGACATCCGGACTTTCAGAACGGGCAGATGTATTTTCAGGTGTAGTTGAATAGAAATATTTCTTTAGGGCAGTGTTTCTCAATTCCAGTCCTCAGGCCCCCCCAACAGGTCAGGTTTTCAGGATTTCCATTATTTTGCACAGGTGATTTGATCAGTTTCACTGCCTTAGTAATCACCACAGCCTTTTCATCTGAGGGAAATCCTGAAAACCTGACCTGTTGGGGGGGGCCTGAGGACTGGAATTGAGAAACACTGCTTTAGGGTGAGGCTCCTTGAAAATGTATTAACATCTAAAAAAATGCTAAACAGATTGAAATGTGTCGTGGGACAAAAATTAAGTCCTTTCGATAGTAGACTAGTTTCTTCAGAGCTGAGACTCCTATTTGAAATATTCAAAACATTGGATATTATCTTTTCATCCGTCCCCAGAGAGTATAGTGAGGTTTCTTTGATGCCTTTTTGTCGTTTGCCTCCCCTCCGTGTTTTTTTGAAAGAGATGTTTTCTTCTTTGACCTTTGATCCGGTGCGTGAGGGTGTACATGAGGGTGGGCTTCTTCATTGGAACCCTGTGTGGATGAAGTAGCTGGTTGTTCAGGAGACGAATCAGAACCAGTAGTGCCCAGGGTGTCGTATGCATACTCAGATTCAGGGTCAGAAAAGCTGACTTTAAGTGCACGGTTTCTGTGTGGACGACCTGATGGATAATGTGATCTCTTCCACACATACCCGTTACCATTCTCATAATCCGTGTTGTCCCGGTTCATTTTATTTTTTTTGTTTTCAATGACAGATTTCTCCAATCTGTCAAATTTTTTATTGAGATGTCCATCTAGTGTGGCAAATGTAACGTGGGTCTGTAGCGGAGTGAGATCTTTCTGCAGAGAATCCATTTCTCCTTGTAGTTTCTCTATTTGCTTTTGATTGGCCTGTGTAAGAATGTCCATAAGCTTGAGAGAGCAGGTGCTTAAAGTATTGGTCCATTCCTGTTTGAGATCATCATTGAAAAGCTCAGAGGAGGGAAACTTCTTAATTCGTAGCCCCCGGGGGATTTGGGATAAAGAGATGTACTCTGTCAGAAAATGTGTGTCCCGATACGATTTGATCTCTTTCGCCATTAATTGTTCCAATTTTTTAAACATGTAAGCCATAGATGCATTGCTGTCCTCGCTAGTAGATGGAATATGAGTCAAAGGGTTAATTCTTAAAGGGTTGTCCGAAGGTGCTTTAAGTGTTCCACTATATCCCGGTTCCGTAGCTGTGACCGTTGTAGTGGCTGTAGTGAAACAGCAAACAGCAAACGGTGGGATGATATAGCTGACGCGTTTCACATTGTTATACAATGCTTAGTCATAGCTAAGAACAACATAAAAAACAATCTCATTTATAGTATTCCAAAGAAAAAAGAAAAAAGTCATGTGGTGAGTCCAGTTTGTGATTGGTCCGAACTGATTGCAGTAATCCCATACATCTGTGGATACACAGCGGAGAGAAACTACACCCATTAGAACCAGGTGGAAAGGAATTCAAAGATCAGCTGACAAAAAGCAAAACAATTATTATGATGGATAAAAAAGAGAAACCGTAAAAAAGTAAAAAAACACGATTAAACATAGGTCAATGGAAGTAAAGTGACAACAATCGTAGCATCTGCTCATGTAACCAGGTATAGGTGTGAATGTGAATGTGGGATGGAGTAAATAATAAAAAATAGTAGTGAAACCATCCGATTGATATGATGTGTTTGTATGTGGAACCCCTATATCACGATATATGTAAAAAAATGCTGGATGATATAGTATCCTGCAAATGAAATTGTCGTGAATGGGGGATAATAAACACGTAGTATACTTCACTGCAGTGTGTGAACTCACTGAACTAACATAATAGCGTGAGAAAGAGTGACCAAGTGTAAGCACTGAAATAGTGCGTAAATGTGTAACAAGCAGGAAGAAGAGAAAAATATGTGAGCGCAGGATTGCTACAAGGTGTGGTGATCAGTGAAAGGGCTGATTAATGTGGGTATAAGGTAAAAACGTGTAAGAGCTAAGGTGAAAACCGTGAATCACGGAAAGCTAAAAAATTGTCAGTATGCTGGCTAGCAACACAATCTATGAGCATACAAAGTGAATGATCCATTTCACGACAAGTTTACTCGCTGTGAAAGATAGTACTGAAACTATATGCATGACTGTCCATGTTATGAACCAGCAGTAGTAAAAAATTGTCAGTATGCTGGCTAGCAGCATGATCTATGAGCATATTTTTACATATATCGTGATATTGGGGTTCCACATACAAACACATCATATCAATCGGATGGTTTCACTACTATTTTTTATTATTTACTCCATCCCACATTCACATTCACACCTATACCTGGTTACATGAGCAGATGCTATGATTGTTGTCACTTTACTTCCATTGACCTATGTTTAATCGTGTGTTTTTTACTTTTTTACGGTTTCTCTTTTTTATCCATCATAATAATTTTTTTGCTTTTTGTCAGCTGATCTTTGAATTCCTTTCCACCTGGTTCTAATGGGTGTAGTTTCTCTCCGCTGTGTCTATCCACAGATGTATGGGATTACTGCAATCAGTTCGGACCAATCACAAACTGGACTCACCACATGACTTTTTTCTTTTTTCTTTGGAATACTATAAATGAGATTGTTTTTTATGTTGTTCTTAGCTATGACTAAGCATTGTATAACAATGTGAAACGCGTCAGCTATATCATACCACCGTTTGCTGTTTCTCTGTTTGTGCAGTGTTTTTTTACTGGATTAAAGGCTTTTATTGTTTTTTACATTTATCGGAGTGCTGCTGTCCATACCTTTTTGCTTCTATTTATGCTAAGTCCATACTTACCATCGAGGTGCACTCATCTGGAGCGGCGGTCTCTTTCCCCTAACATTGGAGAGGAGGCGGGATTAACCCACACGTAGGCTGCCATGGAGTCTGTCAGGAAATACAGGCTTTGACAAATAGGGGCCATGTAGTACATCTCTAGCTTGGTCTATTCTGATACAGTAATGAACCCTCTTGCTAGCTAATACCTTTACTTTTTTTTGGTTGATATAGTTTACCTGGCCTTGATACTTTAACCTGATGATTGCCCTCATAACTATGAGTAAGCATCTCACGATGTGAAACATGTTAGACATTTTTTGTCATGTTGTCCCCTTTTTTTTAATCTTGACTGCACCATTTTGGATTATGTTTTGATCTGATTTTATCCAATAATAAAGTCGTTTAACAGAGTGCGGCAGTCCAGGATTTTTTTCCAATTCCATGATGATTGCCCTTCCATGGGCCGGCAGGCTATATTTCGAGATCATTGACCCTTTATCTTCCATGGACACCTAGTATATTATACTACATCAATTTGGGATAAGTGTGCTTGTTTTTTCCAAGAGGGTTGAATTGATATGCAATAACGACAAACAATTTTTTAAAGAGGAATGGGAAGAATAGCTATTTGTGGACACAATGCTATAATCTGACCTGTACCAACACTCTAATAATATGTTTGTGTTTTTTAATATGATGTATGATTTTCTTTGTTTTTGTTATAGATCTGTTTTTAAATTGTCTGATTTATCAATCTCAATGTGCCTAACTCTACTGGTCCTGACCAAGCGGATAATCCGTGAAACGCGTTGACCCTTCTAGCAGACCTTATGCACAGATATGTTTGTAATGTATTCTATTGATAGCAACATATGCTTTTTATATTGTGTAAAATAAAGACAAAATTATTTTAGAAATAGTGTATGTTCTTAGTATCTGTTTCTATGTTATTATGCACACAGGGGTATACTTAAAGTCCCAACATCCATTCTCCCTTTTTGCTACTATATAGGGGATGATACCCCTGTGTTCACGTTTTCAATATAGTTACACTCCTTCCCCTTAACACAAATTCCTCACACATATATAAACTGGGTGTCTGTGCCAAGTTTTAGGATCAGCTTAATATTTGAGAGGAAAGCTTGCCTAATGTGTGTTTTTGCTTCATAATGCTGAGGCTGCCACTCCCTCTTATCTTTGTATATAAAGTTCCCTGGAACTTGTGCTCAGTCCAGTGCAAAGCACGACCGAGGCTGAGTTTTCACTTGTGTCTACTTGTTGACGTGGCATCCCCATGGCAGGCAAACTAACTGTTGTAGAGGGCATGGCTGTGGCTGAAGTTATTGCTGCAAACTGGGAGCAAATCTACAACTTCCAAGCAAGACCTGGGGACATCTTGATAGACACTTACCCAAAATCTGGTAAGCACATAGCAAACTCTAATTTAATCTAGAAGATATCTACTTAGGTTTATACTTAACACTGCATAGAGAAGACTTTCAGAGCGTAGATTTATTTCTTAAATTAGAGCTGTTAGACTAGTGAAACTTACAAAATACTGTGTGTATTGGAAGTAATTAGATACTTAGGAAGGTCCTCCTATTTCCATAATTCACAGCATGTTTTTGGATCATAGCTGAGGAATATCTAAATGCTATGTGGCTAACCTTAGTGCGCCCTTTTATAATAAGACACCCAGAGCAAACATTTGGATGACAATTTATTGTGTATGCAGTACCAATGCTGACTATTGTGGGAAATATTTTCAGTATACCCTGCTTGGTATCTGTGTCAGTAAGAGTTAGGGCTCTTTCACACGTCCGTTCCGTTCGTCCGTTTTTTGGACGTCCGTTAACGGACCGCAATGCTTCCCTATGGGTTAACGTCCATTAGCGGATGAGCATCCGCTAACGTCCGTTAGCATCCGTCTGCGTTAAGTTCCGTTTTTTTGGACGGAAGAAAACCCTATTTTTCTTCCGTCAAAAAAACGGAACGGACGAAAAACGCTAACATCCGTTTTTCATCAAAATATGTAAAAAGCCCCCCCCCCAAAAAAAAAAAAAAAAACGGATGGAAAAACTGATGGAAAAACTGACGAAAAACTGACGGAAAACGGACGAAAAACGGACGAAAAACTGATGGAAAAAATGGATCAACTGATGAAAAAAAAAACGATCTAAAAAACTGAGCTAAAAGAGCCCTTAGCCTAGGTTCACACTGCTGCGAATTCAAAATCGCGGTAAAATGCGCGATTTTACTGCGATTTCGCGGCCGCGATTTTGCCGCGATTTCGGCCGCAATTTAATCTAAATCGCGGCCCGAAATCGCAAAAAGTAGTACAGGAACTACTTTTTGAAATCGCAGATGCGGCGTCGCACTGATTAGGACAGTGCCATTGCCGACAATTGCCGCCGATTTGAGATGTCAAATCGCATCTCAAATCGTTCCAAATCGTACCCAGTGTGAACCAGGGCTTAGGGCTCTTAGGGCTCTTTCACACGTCAGCTCAGTTTTTAGGGCTCTTTCACACGTCAGCTCAGTTTTTTAGATCAGTTTTTTTTTCATCAGTTGATCCGTTTTTCCATCAGAGGTGGGCGTGTTTTATGTAAATTAATCGTGACCCCGCGTACATGACGCTTCGAAGGAACGGCGCATGCGCCGTCCGTGGACGTATCCCAGTGCGCATGCTCCAAATCACGTTGCAGATAGTCAATGCTTTCGACGTGAACGTAACCTACGCCCAGCCCTATTCTGAATCGACGTACGCAAACGACGTGAAATTCGACGGCAGTTCCGACGTCCATACTTAACATTGGCTGCTCCATCTTTTTGGTGGTTTATCTTTACGCCTGAAAACGCCTTACGTAAACGGCGTATCTTACATGCGACAGGCGAGCGTACGTTCTAGAATAGGCGTATCTTGCTGATTTACATATTCTCAGCGTAAATCAGCGTACACGCCCCTAGTGGCCAGCGTAAATAGACAGCTAAGATACGACGGCGTAGGAGACTTACGCCGGTCGTATCTTAGTAACATTTAAGCGTATCTCAGTTTGAGCATACGCTTAAATATACAACGGCGCGGATTCAGAGTTACGACGGCGTATCTACTGATTCGCCGTCGTAACTGTACCTGAATCTAACTATACATGTTTAGGAAATATTTACACCACCTATAGGTAAGCCTTATTATAGGCTTACCTATAGGTAAATGTCAGCAGAGGAAGTTTACTTCCTCTTTAATGGTGGAAGAAGGGATAAGGGAGGAAGGAGAAGGAACGGTAATTGATGGTGGATAGGAGGTTGAAGGAGAGGGAACTGAACGAGGTGCAACATGGTAGAAAATTATTTAACAGCTTCCGGACTGCCCCACGCATATATACTGCGGCAGGGTGGCCCTTCAGCGCAAAATCATGTACTTTTACCTGCTGTAACAACAGCCTCTTATCATAGGACTGTGCATTTAAATCTATATTTTTCACTTTATTGTTTTTTATTGTTGATTTCCATTCAAGATTGGACTTACATATATATTTTTTTCTTTAGCATTTTTTTTTACTTTAACTATTCTGATGACACTGGGGAAACGTGCAGAGCTGGCACAAAAGAGGGGGACACTGCTGCAACTGGAGAGAGGAACAGAATGGCACAGAAGAGGGGGACACAGATGATACAGGAAAAGAGCAGAGATAGCACAGAAGAGGTGGACACAAACAGAGGGGAAAGGAGCAGAGCTGGCACAGAAGAGGTGGATGCTGACAGAGGGGAAATGAGCAGAACTGGCACAGAAGAGGTGGACACAAACAGAGGGGAAAGGAGCAGAGCTGGCACAGAAGAGGTGGAAGCTGACAGAGGGGAAAGGAGCAGAGCTGGCACAGAAGAGGTGGAAGCTGACAGAGGGGAAAGGAGCAGAGCTGGCACAGAAGAGGTGGACGCTGACAGAGGGGAAATGAGCAGAGCTGGCACAGAAGAGGTGGACGCTGACGGAGGGGAAAGGAGCAGAGCTGGCACAGAAAAGGAGGACACCAACAGAGGGGAAAGAAGCAGAGCTGGCACAGAAGAGGTGAACAACGACTGAGGGGAAAAGAGCAGAGCTGGCACAGAAGGGAAAGAAGCAGATCTGGCACAGAAGAGGGGAACACTGACGAAGGGGAAAGGAGAAGAGTTGGCACAGAAAAGGTGGACACCAACAGAGGGAAAAAGAGCAGAGCTGGCACAGAAGAGGTGAACAACGACCAAGGGGAAAAGAGCAGAGCTGGCACAGAAGGGAAAGGAGCAGAGCTGGCACAGAAGTGGTGGCCATTGACAGAGGGGAAAGGAGCAGAGCTGGCACAGAAGAGGTGGACACCGACAGAGGGGAAAGGAGAAGAGCTGGCACAGAAGAGGTGGTCATCGACAGAGGGGAAAGGAGCAGAGCTGGCACAGAAGAGGTCGTCATCGACAGAGGGGAAAGGAGCAGAGCTGGCACAGAAGGCAAAGGAGCAGAGCTGGCACAGAAGAGGTGGACACTGACATAAGGCAAAAGAGGCAGAGTGGGCACAGAAGAAGGAGGCACCGACAGAAGGGAATGGAGCAGAGCTGGCACATAAGAGGGGGGGCACTAATGACACTAGGGAAAGGAGCAGAGCAGGGTTGGGGTGCAGACAGACAGGAGAAGGGGCCACAAATGGGGAATGTAACATTTAGTTTATGTTCACACTAATACTGTGCAGGAAACACTGCGATCCATGTGCATCTTTCTCACTGCATTCAAATCACACTGCACTTGCAATCCACAGTGGGTGTCAGCGCAATCTTAACGTCACCCTAAATTCAGGTCATAAACACAGTGGGTTTGCTGGCACCAGATTGCATGGTACAAAACAACCATGCAATTTGGTTGCAGTGCGCTAAAATATTGCTCCCTGTACTTATTTCATGTGATGCTGTGTGTTATGAGGCCATTCAAAATGAATGAGCTCAAATCACACCTCACTAAATCACATGTGAATTGAACAGAAAAGCAGTGCGGTTCCTGTGCACATTTACATGTGGTTCATAGTGTGAACCGCACCTTAAAGGGGAGATGATTATTAAGGAGGAGAATGAAGATGGGGAAACTGCTGGGGTTAACATATGGAAAATCCCCTCACCTTCCTTAAAGCAGAGTTCCACGTTTTTTTTTTTTAAAGTCAGCAGCTACAAATACTGCAGCTGCTGACTTTTGAAATAAGGACACTTACCTGTCCAGGGCGCACACGATGTCGGCACCCGAAGCCGAGCTATCGCTTGGCTCTCGGGTGCTGCCACCGCCATTTTCAGTAAGGGAATCAGGAAGTGAAGCCTTGTGGCTTCACTTCCTGGTTCCCTACTGAGCATGCACAACTTGCGCTGCGCTATCCCACTAGTCCCTGCTGTCTTCTGGGACCTGTGTGTCGTCTCCCAGAAGACAGTGGTGGGGGGGGGGTGGAGAAGGGGCGTAGATACCTGCGGATGGCTCGGGTATCTATGCCCAGAAGTGGGTGCAAAATACCTGGATTACACAGGTATCTGCTCCCCTCTCCCCCCTGAAAGGTGCAAAATGTGACACATTTGGGTGGAGTAGCCCTTTACCCATTTCTGTTATATGATGTCTATTGTTATGGGAAACCTCTGCAAGGATAACTATTGCATAGTGCAGATTCATCTCTTTGTATATATAGTGATGCTTGCTATGTCTCAGTCTTTGATAAGAGAACATGTGAATTTCAGGGACCACTTGGATGCAGGAGACGGTGGATCTGATCCTACATGACGGTGATGAGCAGATATGCATGAGAGCACCAGTATATGACAGAATTCCCTTCATTGAACTCCTTCATCTGATGAAGCCAGGTCAGGAGACATTGTGAGACTATACCGATGATTGTATGTACACACATCCTCATTGTGCCACCATAGCAGGGTGGTTGACCATTTACAGACCAAAAACTAGCAGAGGTGGGTTTTTGGAGATAAGTAAAGGGAGAGTGGTCTGTGAAGAACAATTTATTAAATGCTGAGCTCAAAATGCCTGCCCAGTAATCAAGCAGGGGGCTCAAATATTGTGATCACATGAAAACCAGATGCTGTAGCTGTTGGAACCTTTATCTACGATAAAAATGTGGGTATGAATATCTGGATGGTTACAGGCACATCCAGACAAAATCCTTGAGATCCTGCTGAGAGCTTCATCATATTACCAGGCAGAACAAGCTGTACTATCAGAGAAATCTGGTGTTTTTTCATTACTCTCTGCCCAGAGTTGGGATGTTTCCATGGGTTTGATGACATGGCACAGGTTATTTCAGGTTGGCATCAAGCAGCCAGTAATCTTGTTAATCATTTACTTGTTATGCATTTGTCCATCAGGCCTTTTTTGCAAGCCTAAGACATATTGAAAGAACGAATTTAAACAATACTGGATATAAGAGCATTCTCTTACAAGATATGCTACATTGGTTATTATGGCAAACATCATTTCCCTTCCTGATATGTAATACAGAAAAGCCCAGAGGCTTAGGATAGTTATGCCACACAGCAGCAATGGGTTTAACAGACGTAGGTGAAATTACACTTGGCATTCTATCAATAAATGTGTCAATAAAGGTGCATTTTATCCCCAGATAAACTGTGAGCCATGTTTGTCATTTTTCAGGTGTAAACTCAATTTTCTGAACTATAAGGCATGTGTTATTTGGCATATTATTTTCAGCTTTCGTTGACCCATGTTACAGAAAATAATGAATTAAACGGCAAATAACAATTGTTGGAGCTTAGTGAATTGAGCCTTAATGTGGTTGTAAACCCTTACATATACCCAGTGAAGTGACTGGCCTCAGGTGATACACAGAGATGAAACAAATGCTACTACATACGTTGTACCTGCTTATCTGCAGTTTTCTTTCTCTACAGCCATTTGAAGTCCAGAATGAATAAAGCTTGTCTGAGATGTCAGAAAAAAGGGGGCAGGGTGCTAAAATAACACATTGCAGAGATCAGTGAGGAGAGCTCTGAGAGCTGATTGGTAGGGAATCCCCCTCTTGACCACTTCAATACTGGGCATTTTCACCCCCTTCCTGTAACAGTTTGAATGGCAATTACGCGGTCATGCAACACTGTACCTTTCTTTAGGTGGTATTTTATCACCTCCGTGGTTTTTATTTTTTGCGCTATAAACAAAAAAAGAGCAACAATTTTGAAAAAAAACAAAACAATATTTTTTACTTTTGGCTATAATAAATATCCCAATTTTTATTTAATAATTTTCCTCAGTTTGGGGCGATATGTATTCTACATATTTTTGGTACAAAAAGACGTAATAAGCGTATATTGATTAGTTTGCGCAAAAATTATAGTGCCTACAAAATAGGGGATAGATTTATGGCATTTTTATTGTGACTGTGACATTGTGGCAGACAGATTGGACACTTTTTTGAGACCATTGACATTTATACAGCGATCAGTGCTAGAAAAATGCACTGATTGCTGTGTAAATGTCACTGCCAGGGAAGAAGTTAACCCTAGGGGGCGATCAAGGGGTTAAATGTGTTTTCTAGGGAGTGATTCTAACTGTGGGGGGGTGGGACTGGCTAGGTGAGGAGACCGATCTATGTTCCTATATACTAGGAAGACACAATCTGTCTCCTCTACCCTGACAGGACATGGATCTGTGCGTTTACACACACAGATCCATGTTCCTGCTCTGTCACTAGCAATCGCGGGTTGCCCCCCCAATGCTGCCGGGAAGAGATCCCACCTGCGGACGTCATATGACAACATGCGGGTATTGAAGTGGTTAAACAGCACACAAGAACAGAGCTGAGGCTGTCAATCAGCTGGAGCTTCCTCCCCTGTCACCTTTCTTCTCTTGGTGTCAGAAAAACTTGTCAGACGTGACTCATGCGGAGAAATGAAGCAGTAGACGGAAATAACAGTGCTCTTAAACCGGAGGTCCACCCGAATTTTTGCAGCACAAATACTGCAGCTGCTGATGGACACTTACCTGTCCAGCGTGCCCGTGATGTCGGCAGCCGAGGCCAAGCAATCGATCGTCTCTCAGCTGCCCCCGCCTCCATCCTCGGTGAGGGAATCAGGAAGTGAAGCGTTGGCGGCTTCACTGCCCGGTTCCCTACTGCGCATGCGCGATCCGCTCCCTCACTGGTCCTCGCCGTCTTCTGGGATCAGTGTGTTTCCCAGAAGACAGCGGGGGTGACACGAAGAGGCGTTACTCCCACAGCAGTCTTTTCCCAGAAGTGGGTACAAATACCTGTATTATACATGTTTCTGCACCCCCTCCCACCTGAAAGGTGCCAAATGCGACACCAGAGGGGGGAGGGTTCTGAAAAGCGGAGGTTCACTTTTTGTGTGGACCTCCACTTTAATTGAGACAAGTACACACTGTAGAGGTATATGCTTTGTTCATACTTTATGTCTGCGGTTTACAACAACTTTATGTCTTCTGTGTGGGGTCAGTACTTGACCCTTCAGGGCCTGCATGCATCAATCTGATCCTTGCACATGTTGCTGTAAAAACTGAGGGCCAGATTCACAAATGAGATACGACGGCGTTTCTCCTGATACACCGTCGTATCCCTGTTTCTATCTATGCGGCTGATTCATAGAATCAGTTACGCATAGATAGCCAGAAGATCCGACAGGTGTTGTTGTTTTACATTGTCGGATCTTAGGATGCAGTACCGCGGCCGCCGCTGGGGGGAGTTCGCGTCGTAAACCAGCGTCGGGTATGCAAATTAGGAGTTACGGCCGATCCACGACGGTTTTTTCGCGTTCGCTACGTCGCCGCTAGTATAGTTTCCCGTCGCTAAGTTACACTTTTTTTTTGGTGCCTTAACTTTAGTCATTGCTGTCTAAAGTATGGCCGTCGTTCCCGCGTCGAAATTTAAAAATCAACGTCGTTTGCGTAAGCCGTCCGGGAATACGGAAGTACGCCGTTCAAAAAAATGACGTCACGGCGCGCAAAGCACGGCGGGAGTTAGGAAACGGAGCATGCGCAGTAGGTCCGGCGCGGGAGCGCGCCTAATTTAAATGGCACACGCCCATTTGAATTGGCCCGCCTTGCGCCGGAGGCCGCGGACGTAGGTTTTCATCGCAAGTGCTTGGTGAATCAGGCACTTGCGATGAAAAATTGCGGCGGTGTAACTTATCTAGGATAAGTTACGCCGCCGCGATTCTACGTGAATCTGGCCCTAAGATTGGTGACACTTAGGTAACTGTGCCCCTAGCAATAAATTGCCAGTGGCAGGGTCACGCAGGAGAGCCTTCCACTTACCTCTTTGAAATCGCACTCCTACTAGCCCTGGCTGCTGAGGATCTCTCTATTGCGAACAAGGGAAGAACATCTCGCTGGTTTGGCTAGCAAGAGGGCAATTCCATATAGACTAGTAGATGGTCTCTTGGCGATCTGTACACTAGCAAAGTGCCGCTATAGCATCAGGATCACCCATGTGACGTCAGGCTAACAAGGAATAGATGGCTGCTTGTAGCCATGTGATGATTCTCATAATAAAGTAATAAGCAGTTGGAGGTTGCCATATTTTGCTCTCTATAGGAAATATTCTCTTGCTTCACCATCAGATGGATATATTTTGCAAAGGCAGACAACTCAGGCAGTAAAACATCTATCTCTGACTACATTGCAGGGATTGAAGAGGTGAATGCCAGGCCATCACCACGAGTACTGAAGAGCCATCTGCCCTACCAGCTGGTTCCACCATCATTCTGGAAACACAACTGCAAGGTAGTTGCACTGGGCAATGTTGATGAATCCTACACTGCAGAAGCGACATTAACTGGAATCACAGTATTTTCTTCACAGGTCATTTATGTGGCGCGCAATGCCAGAGATACTCTGACTTCCTTCTACCACTTTGACCATCTTGTGCAGTTCCACCCAGATCCAGGACTGTTTGAGGACTACGTGCAGAGGTTTATGAAGGGAGACGGTGAGGGGGAAAGACTACATTAAGGTCTATTAGGGTTAAATCTGTAGGCACAAGGCAGCAGGTGACAAAATGTTTTTGACCCTTTTAGAATTTTTCTGATGGCTCATGGGGTGTGATCGCATATCCATAATAGAGGTAGTCTTATTTAAAGCTGACCTAGTTAGAACTTTGACATAAAAAAAGTTTTTTTGTAGAGGAAAAAAAAAAAGGCAGGTGAAATAATTAATTTAGTCTCCCCTCCTCTAGAAATTGAGATTTACATCATTGTATCATCTATGGGAGGCATCTCTACTCAAGGAGTAGATAGTAACCCTGGATAAAACCAGAAAAAAGATGGAGCTATCCTTACAGAAAGGAAGGTGAAGGGGGAGTAATGTGATCTCTGTGAGACATAAAACACCAAGTATGAAAGAACTTACAATAAAGAACTGCAGCTAGGTATAATAAAACAAAGCATGAACAACATTAATCAGCAGTCATTGATTTAAAAAGTATGTGAACCCTATCTGGTAACTACAGGGAAATATTTTGTATTTGATAAATGAAAATATCTTTATATATTAAATTATTTCTGATTCCCAATTACGATCTTTTATTCACCATCTGTAGATGAAATGGTGCGTATATGAAGTAACTCAAAGCTAAAAGCTCCTAGAGGCTTGCGCCTGTTTGGCAGGATTTTCCAGTGAGATTACAGTTTAGTGTGTGGCTGTATCATGTGGCGACTATTATACTAATACTATTATTACTAATACATATTATTAATATAATCCCTTCGTTGCTGTTACTGGTATAGACTGATGTAGGAGAACATTGTCTGTTTGACTGTATGTACTGTCGTGGTTTTCTTTTTTGTGTTTGGTGGTGTTTTGTGTACAAAACTCAATAAAAATATCTTTAAAAAAATATATATATAATCCCTTAGTAAATATTACGTGCAGCCATTATGTAAATCCTGAGACATTTCCAAGAAAACCTAGCAAGGGTCACATTTGGAGTCCACAGGGAAGAATGAACAGGTGGGATTGTATTCTGAGGAAATAAACGGTGTAGTATGACAGCTAAGATTGAATACTGCAGTGAACACTGTAATGTCAATTGTGTCTTGAAGAATTGTGCTTTGTAGAAGGACACCTAAGACTGGATCCCGCAAGTAAAGACTGTAGTGTAGATAGGTTATAAGATTTCGCTTATCTGTTCTTTTGTGTCCGTTACCTGTTGTTTTCTATCTGCGCAGTGGGCTGGGGCTCCTGGTATGATCACGTGAAAGGTTTTTGGGCAGCGAAAGACAAACACAACATCTTATATGTTTTTTTTGAAGATCTCAAAAAGGTGAGCACATAAACAGGCATATATTTTATGAAATGAACAACCTGATTTTGAATGGGAGGAGACCTGGGTATATAAAGATTTTCTTTTCTTATGTTACTTTCTGCTGGATTCGCATAGTAAAGAGAATTAAATTAATGTCTTATAGGTTCAACCTCACACAAAATCCAGCCATTTAAGGTCAAGTGCTGGCAAAACAAACCTCCAAAGTAATGTAGGACAGTTTAGGCTAAATGGAATAAATAACCCTTCCTGATCCTACAAAGGCTTTTGGATCAATGCTGTGGCTCAGAATATTCCCATGCCATTCTGTATAACTGATTAGCCTTCATTGTAAGAAAACCACGCAACATTTTTTAACCTTTTTGATTTGAGCATACAGCGCGTCACGAGTTGCCGAAAGAAGCCGGACTGCTAGTCGGCTCTATACGGCGCCTGCGCATCAACGTTCAGCTTCTTTCGGCAACTCGTGACGCACTGTATGCGCCGGTCGGAAGGATGTCAATCAATTAGGAACGCCCAGTCCCGCACAATACATACCCGGAAGCGGCGGTGAAAATACAGTATGTACGGCACTGAAAAAAAAAATAATTTTTTTTTTGGGTGAACCCCCGCTTTAAAGGCTCATATCCAAGAAACCTTTTCCATACTGATGGTAAAATCACCCCAAACAGTGTTAATTTCGTTGACTAAATGAATATTTCTTTAGTCGACTAAAATACGACTAAAACTAAAACAACTGAAATTACAAAAATACGACTAAAACTAAAATGGCAATTTAGTCAAAAGACTAAAATGGGACTAAAACTAAAATTCTATTTTAATGAAAAGACTAAAACTAAATTGAAATTTGACTTCAAAATTAACACTGGTCATATTTAAATACCATAAATAATAACATCGATTTTTCACTCCAGCAGTGTATAATGCTTTTGGAAATTGTAGAGAAATCTTATGCCCCGTACACACCATCACTTTATGTGATGAAAAAAACCGAAATTTTCTGTGAAGTAAAAAATGACGTTTTTGAAACTTCAATTTTCAAAGACGAAGTTGCCTACACACCATCGTTTTCTCACAATGATCTTGCAAAGTGAGGTTACGTTCCACCACGTTTTACCATTGAAGCTTGCTTCATAAGTAGCTTCTGGGCATGCGTGGATGAAAAAACGTCTTAGAAAACGAAGTTTTTTGCTACACACGGTCAATTTCTGTGAAGTAAAAAGTGCACTTTTGAAAAACGACACATAAAATTGAAGCATGCTTAAATTTTTTTTGGTCGTTTTTTACAAGACATAAAACTACGTTTTCCCCCACACACAGTCAATTAAAGTGACGTTTTTAAAAACGTCATTTTTTTTCATCACATAAAGTGATGGTGTGTACGCGGCATTAACGAATGCATTACAATTTAATTACACCCATTCCCATTTTAGACGACTAAAATTAGTTTTAGTAGACTAAAACTTATTACATTTTAGTCGACTAAAATGTACTGGAGATTTAGTCGACTAAATACGACTAAAACTTAAACAATTGCAGAAGACTAAATTGGGACTAAAACTAAAATGCCATTTTAATCCCAAGACTAATGCCGCGTACACACGACTGTTTTTCATGACAAGAAAATGCAATTTTTTTAATTGGTCGTGAAAAACGGTCGTGTGTATGCTCTAGAGCATTTTTCTCGACGTGAAAAATGTCCGTTAAAAACGTTGAACCTGCTCTATTTTTTCTCGTTGTTTTATTTCACGTCGTGAAAAACAATCGTGTGTAGGCTTTAACCACTTCCAGCCCAAGGACGTCATATGACGTCCTGGACTTTCAGTGGGGATATCTGAAAGATGCCTGCAGCCACAGGCATCATTCAGATATCCATCCCTTCAGCCGGCGAATTCCTGCACCATAAGAGCGAATCGTCTCTCACCAAACTTTTACTAACACGCGGTAACAAAAAATCAGTAAAAACAGCCCAAAGGGTGGCGCCATTCGAATGGAACTTCCCCTTTATAGTGCCGTCGTACGTGTTGTACGTCACCGTGCTTTGCATCGTGTGTATGCAAGGCAGGCTTAAGAGGAATCCCATCAAGAAAAACATTGTTTTTTTCAAGGACATGAATAACGGTCTTGTGTATGCGGCATAAGACTAAAACTAAATCGAAATTTGCTGCCAAAATTAACACTGATCCCAAATTCAAGATAATACTGATATCATCCTGTTCTTTGTACAACAATGTAGTTAATTTTCTTCATATATTTTGATTGCTCTCTCTCAGAACCCCTCACAGGAGATTCGGAAAGTGGCAAAGTTTCTAGGTAAAGAACTGTCAGAAGATTTAGTAACCAAAATTGTGAAACTCAGCTCCTTTGAACACATGAAGAATAACCCCATGGCCAATTATTCTGAATTCCCTAAGGAACTTCTTGACCAATCGGAGAAAGGCTTCATGAGAAAAGGTAGGCTGTAGCTTTGATAAATGGGTACTAATGATTTTATCAATTTGAACATCAAGACTGTGTGCAGCCAGTAAAGTGCTGCCCTAAATACACATCAGTGCTTTATATTAACGGCATCATTTATCTACAAAAAGGGAAGTAGTGTGGAACATGGTTGAATTCAATGGGTTGGTATGAATTCTAGAAGGGGATATCGTGGGAATTATTTGCAGCTGCTGGACCCTTCATGTATAGCTTAGGCCCCTTTCACATTTAGGTGGGGGGTGGCATCGACAGTAAAGCGCCACTTTTTTAGCTGCGATATGCCATCAATTTCGCAGTGCTATTCGGCCGCTAACAGGGCGGTTTTAACCCCGCTAGCGGCCAAGAAAGGGTTAAAACCCACCGCAAAGTGCCTCTGCAGAGGCGGTATAGCCGCGGTGCCCCACTGATTTCAATAGGCAGGAACTGTGGAGAAGTATACCCCTTCACCGTTCCAAAGGTGCGGCTAGCAGGACTTTTTTTTACCGTTCCTGCTAGCGCACCGCACCGCCCCGCCCCAGTGTGAAAGCCCTTGGGGCTTTTACATTGGAGAGACAGCAGCGGCTGTTTCAGGTTGGTTTGCAGGTGCTATTTTTAGCGTTATAGCGCCTGCAAACCGACTCAGTGTGAAAGGGGTCTTATTGCCGTGGGTGGCGTAAGAAAATCTTCCTAGAACATTGTGTAATTATGGGTTGCTGGGTGCAACTACTGTATAAATGAAGAACAGAAGATGGGGTCTAGGTGGATTGCTCCCTAATCATCGCATAAACATACTTACATTTTCTACAGGATGGTTAAAATGGGGGGGGGGGGGGGGGAGCAGAAAACTGTTACTGACATTTTCAGATATTTTTGTGCCGACAGGTAAAGTTGGAGATTGGAAGACATCGTTCACCACTGAACAGAACAAGAGCTTTCAATTAGATTATGAACGTCAGATGAGTGACACCACTCTGAAATTCCCAGATCTGAAGTGAAGAATGTATATGGATGCTGCTAGCAATTAGGATGAGTCCCTGTTTTGGGCCTGGACATCGGTTACCTTCAATGCCCCCTCACTTCAGTTTAGTTAATAAAGTCCTATGTTCTTTCATATTACACCATGGAAATAAAACATAGGTATGGTTTTAAGAATGTGTCTATCTCTGGTCTTATTGAAGCAAATTCCATTCTCATACAAGCAGGAATTGCAGTCACTAAATACATTCATACAAGGAAAGAAACCTCCTAAGACCGTGCACCCTGGACCAACAAATAAATACTAGAAAAATACAAAAGTAAATACAGTGAATAACACAAATATCAATACAAATTGTGAAAATTCATACAATGGGGTTGATTTACTAAAGGCAAATTGTCTGTGCATTGCAAGTGCAGTTGCACTAGATCTAAGCGGAACATGCAAGAAAAATAAAAAAAATGTTTTGCTTACACATGATTGGATGATAGAAATCAGCAGAGCTTTCCCTCATTTCAGAGCTTCCCCTCAGATCTAGCGCAACTGATCTGAGACTATTTGCCTTTAGAAAATCAACGCCAATGTGTTTCCTTACTTTCCATGTAATTACAAAAAGAGAATAAAGCTTTTCTTTATCGTACACCACGGCACACAGAGCCGCTATTCATTACATAGTGGCACAACCAATCAAAGACAGTTCCCCTCCATATAACCCATATAACTCCCATCAGGAAAGTACCTCAGTTTTTTCGCCAGTGTGTAAGGTGTTGGACGCAAGTAAGATGTGCTGAAGGAAGCTCTGCCAAAGAGACCCTATGGGGTAGAGAGCTACACTGCGGGTCCATCCAAGATGCTTATATTATTACGCCAAAACTGGATGGTATCCGGGCCTTGTGGACGAGGTGTCGCCTGTAATGTCTCTCTTCGGAAGACTGGGCTCTAGGGTCCAGCACTTTCGCTTTATATGCTAAAAGTCCTGGCAGAGTCTTTTACAAGGCCCAGGGAAGAGGTCTCCTTTAAGTAGGAACCCATACCCTTGAAGGTTGGCACGCAGACCCCGCCCGTGATGGGGGAAGATTGGTTCTGCTTGCCAGAAAACCTGCGGCGGGGACAAGGTGAGTTAGGAAAAAGGTCCTAAGTTTTAAACTTAAAGGGTCACTAAAGGAAATGTTTTTTTTTTTTGCTGAAATGACTGTTTACAGGGTATAGAGACATAAAAGTTAACTGATTCCTTTTAAAAATGATTACAAATAGATAAAAATCAATCATATAATGTGCCTGCAGTTTAGTTTCACTTTTAAACTGGTTTCATGTTCCTGTGAACTAGAGAGACACACAAAACAAAAACAAACAAATCCAGGGCAGTGTTTTGTTTTTAAAATTAATCTGATTGGTTCTGTTAAGTTTTTTACACACAGTATGATGGTTATAAGGAAACGGACAACCAGGAAGTGTGGATATCAGAGCAGTTTTACAGCAACATCAAAGCAATGAGGACATGAAACCAATACTGCAGTAAGGTAAAGGAAGCTATTTAGCTAAAAAAAAAAATCCTTTAGTGATCCTTTAACCCTTCCCCTGCTGAGTCATTGTAAAATGACATCGTCGGGAACCCTCCCCCCCTCCGGGTGGACGTCATATGACGTTCTTGGCTTCCCGGGCGGCTAGGGGGCGCCCCCGCCGCATTGCTTGGGACCCGGTGCGCGTGCCCGGCGGCCGCGATGTCTGCAGGGCACCCGCAATTCGCCGCAATCATGGCAGGACCACGGATCTGTGTGTGTAAACACACAAATCCATGTCCTGTCAGCGGTGAGGAGACCAATTTGTGTTCCCAGTACAGACGAACACTCATCGGTCTCCTCCCCTTGTGAGTCCCCTCCCCCCTACAGTTAGAACACACTTTAGGGAAAATATTAACCCCTTCAGCGCCCCTAATGTTAATCCCTTCCCTGCCAGTCACATTTACACAGTAATCAGTGCAGTTTTATAGCACTAATCGCTGTGTAAATGTGAATAGTCCCAAAAACGTATCAAAAGTGTCCGATATGTCCGCCGCAATGTTATGGTCAAAATAAAAATGGCAGATCACCGCCATTACTAGTAAAAAAAACAAAACAAAAAAATGCCATAAAACTATCCCTTATTTTGTAGACGCTATAACTTTTGCGTAAACCAATCAAACGCTTATTGTGATTTTTTTTTTTTACCAAAAATATGTAGAAGAATACGTATCGGCCTAAACTGAGGAAAACAACTTTTTTTTTAAATTGTTGTATTTATTAAATCAAAAAGTAAAAAAAATTGTTTTTTTGTTTTCAAAATTTACACTCTTTTTTTGTTTATAGTGCAAAAAATAAAAACCGCAGAGGTGATCAAATAACACTAAACGAAAGCTCTATTTGTGGGGAAAAAAACACAAAAATATTTAATTTGGGTACAGTGTTGCAAGACTGCGCAAATTGTCATTCAAAGTGCGACAGCGCTGAAAAATAAAAATTGGTCTGGGCAGGAAGGGGGTGAAAATACCCTGTATGGAAGTGGTTAAGGACCTTTCCTATTTAGAGTGGGTGTCATTTTTCTGGCCGCAACTGGGAGGAGTAAAGAGTTGAGTTTTGACTCACCATGCTCCAAAGCAGTGTCAGTTCCCTCGGACAGCACACTCCTTCCGCTGCATAAGCTCTGCCATAGACACTGCCCTCCTCCTCTCAGGCAATAATCTGGAGGATCTCCCTCACATTAGGAGACCGCCATTAACCGCCCGGGAATATCAGGTGCATTTCCCTAGGGCGTGCGCGCTTTATGACATTTGCAATGGGGGGGGGGGGGCAGGCCTGGACAGGCATGGGGGCGGGCTCGGGCACGTCTAATAACCGGCAAACAGGCAAGAAGGAAGAACCTCACATGCCTGGAGCTTCCCTGCAAGGAACACAGCCGCGTTGAAGGGCACGTAAGATCTCCATGTGGTTGGCTGAGCACTCCCAAAGGATAAGACACCCACTCTGGCATGAAACTGTGCGTTATTAGTTGCATACTTATATGTAGATTGCTAAACTAGCACAGTAGTATATGCATTTGTTGGTACCTTGGCTTTGTTTGGCAATATGTCTTCCCAAAGAAAGGGCTCTAGGACTAGAAGCAAAAAAGCATCGCCGCCTATGACAGGAGGAGCTAGCCGCGCCTGCTCGGTACCTTCCTCTCCTGTAATACCTGACGTATTTATACAGGATGACCCATTACCTCTATCAGGAGTAGCAGCCTCTCCTGTGGTGCCTATGCCTGCATATGTCACTGAAGACTCTTTGGCGACAGCCCTAAACAACTTAGAAGGGAGAATCGCTGTGTTAATCGCAAAGTCCTCAGAAAAGGACAAAAAGCGAAGCAGATCTCCTATTGTTTTAGATCTCCTTGCAAAAAGATCTGAGGAAGATGAGGCCCCATCTGGGGAGGATTCGGAGGGATCCGAGCTATTAGAGGAACCTTTTTCTGCTTCCCAGGTTCTAAAGTTACAGGTGCAATATTATACTGAAGCAGTGCGCTCCCCATTCAGATTACCCTCTAAGGAGTTAACTGAATCACCTGTCTCCTCTCTGGGCTCCTTAAAATCCCCACAGGCTGATTGTGCCTTTTCCTTTATTGGAGAATCTGATTTACGCAGACTGGAAACACCCAGATAAGCGTTTTTTTATCCTCCTAAGAGGTCTGAAGTGCTTTATCTTATGGAGGAGAAGTTTACCAAGAAGTGGAGTCTGCCTTCTGTTGATGCAGCTATTTCTTGTGTAAATAAAAGCCTAAGGCCTCGTACACACGACCGAGGAACTCGGCGGGCGAAACACATAGTTTTCCTCGTCGAGTTCTTGTTAGGCTTGTCGAGGAACTCGACGAACCAATTTTCTCCATTCCCGTCGAGGAAAGAGAACATGCTCTCTTTTTGGCTCGTCGAGTTCCTCGACAGTTTCCTCGCTGAAAAATGTACACACGACCGGTTTCCTCTGCAAAAAAAATCTCCCACCAAGTTTCTTGATGGATTCTGCTGAGGAAACCGGTCGTGTGTACGAGGCCTAACTTGTCCAGTGGACAATGCCCAGGTATTTAAAGATCCTTCTGAGAAGTTGGAATCTTTACTAAAATGTTCCTTCCTCCTGGCAGGCGCAGTAACCCAACCTGCTGTAGCGGCGGTGGGTATGTGTCAGGTCTTAAAGGACCAGGTGAAACAGGGGATGAAAGATCTGACTTTTGAACAGATCAAGTTTTGGTAGAATATGCCTAGGGCCTTATGTTTTACAGTGGATGCCATTAGAGATTCGATCCAACAGGCATCCCGCCCTCACGCTCCAGCTGGTGCATATGCGCAGAATTCTTTAGCGAAGACATTGGTCAGCAGAAGCCCCATGCAAAAAGCTTTTGGCCAGCTTCCCCTTCTATGGCGAACACCTCTTTGGGGATGATTTGGAGAAGTATATCCAAAGAATATCGAGCGGTAAAACTACCCTTCTGCCAGAGAAGAAGAAAAACAAGCTGGATCTAAGATCTCTAAATCACTTTCTGAACATTCGCCATTTCAGAATGGAAACTATTCAATCAGTGGTCCTCATCCTACAAGGCGGAGAATTCATGGCGTCTATAGACATCAAGGACGCATATTTACATGTGCCTATCCATCCCGCTCACCAAAAATTCTTAGGGTTTGCGGTAGAACATCTCCACTTCCAGTTTGTGGCTTTGCCCTTTTGTGTGGCTACCGCCCCCCGGGTATTTACAAAGGTACTAGCCCCTCTGTTGGCAAATCTGAGGGCACAGGGCATAGCGATAATGGCCTATCTAGATGATCTAGTTGTGATAGATCAGTCAGAGTCAGGATTAGATCACGCTGTGCTCACCACAAAAAAATACCTGGAGCATTTAGGATGGATTGTAAACCTACAAAAATCCTCTCTACAAGCCCAAAATTTTTTAGAGTATTTGGACGTAATTATAGACACAGCCCAAAGCAGGATATTCCTGCCAGAGCCAAAGATCAAGTCTCTAAAAGGACCTGATCCACAAGGTCAAGGCAAAGAAAAGGCTGTCTATTCGCCTTTGCATGAGGCTACTAAGATGGTGGCCTCCTTTGAGGCGGTCCCTTTCGCCCAGTTTCATTCAAGACTACTTCAGGCTGTATCTTAGCCACCTGTAACAGGAAGATCCAAGCTCTGGATTTACACATGCGTCTGTCTCCACAAGTGTGCCAAAGCTTCAGTTGGTGGTTAAAAACCAAGAACTTGCGGAAAGGAAAATCCTTTCTCCCAGTCACCTGGAAGGTGGTGTCTACGGAAGCCAGCCTAAGGGGCTGGGGAGCAGTGTTAGAAGAAGCTTCAGCCCAGGGAACCTGGCCCAAGAGCGAAAGGAACCTGCCCATCAATATACTGGAGATGCGGGCAGTATACTTAGCACTTAGAGTCTGGACACTAAAGGGTACAGGGCCACCCAGTGCGGATTCAATCCGACAATGCTACTGCAGTAGATTACATCAATCACCAGGGAGACACCCGCAGTCAGGGCGCTCAGAAAGAGGTGAAATCGGATTTTGGCATGGGCAGAAGAACATGTTCCTTGCCTCTCTGTAATCTTCATTCTGGGGGTAGAAAACTGGCAAGCGGACTATCTGAGTCGCCAGCAACTATCACCAGGAGAGTAGTCTCTCCACCCTGATGTCTTACAGGCCATATGCCAGAGATGGGGGACCCCGGATGTAGACCTGCTAGCCTCCAAGTTCAACAGGAAGTTAGTCAACTTTGTATCCAGGACGAGAGATCCTCTGGCCTACGGATCGGATGCTCTAATAATTCCCTGGAATCAGTTCTCACTGATCTATGCATTTCCTTTGATCGCTCTCTTATAAAGGCTACTTTGCAGGATCAAGAAGGAGGGAATTCCAGTAATCATAGTGGCCCCAGATTGGTCCAGAAGACCCTGGTACGTCGAGGTCATAAAGATGGTGGTAGGAAGACCTTGGAAACTTCCACCTTGTCACGACCTGCTGTCGCAGGGTCCAGTGTTTCATCCTTCTTACAGAAGCTAAATTTGATGGTCTGGCTGCTGAGACCCACATTTTGAAGAAACTAGGGATCTCGGGTCCAGTGCTTTCTACACTAATTAATGTTAGAAAGCCAGCCTCCAGGCTTATCTACTAAAGAGTCTGGAAGGCATATGTTTCATGGTGTGAAACTAAGAAATGGAATTCTCAGAAGTATGACATAAGTAGGATTCTCGCCTTTTGCCAGCTAGGAGTGGATATGAAATGAGCCCTTAGTACCATTAAGGGTCAAATATCGTCTCTATCAGTCTTTTTTCAAAGACCGCTGGCATCTCATTCCCTAGTTCGGGCTTTCATCCAGGGAGTACAGTGGATCAATCCGTCAGTCAAGTCTCACTTATACCCATGGGATTTGAATTTGGTATTGTCAGTGTTGCAAAAGCAACCTTTTGAACCTATTCGCTATATTCCTTTCATTCTTTTGAGCAGGAAACTGGCCTTTTTGATTGCTATCTCTTCTGCTAGAAGAGTATCAGAATTAGCAGCTCTTTCTTGTAAAGAGCCTTATTTAATTTGTCATTTTTCCTGATCCGCGGACAGCGGAGGAAAGGTTACTTCACTCTCTAGATGTGGTGAGAGCAGCAAAGACGTATCTGCAGGCAACCGCTCAGATACGCAAAACAGATGTTTTTTTTGCCAGATGGTCCCAAGAAGGGACAAGTGGCATCAAAATCCACCATTTCTCGGTGGATTCGACAAGTAATTATTCAAGCTTATGGTTTAAGGAACAAGATTCCTATTTCTTCTGTTAAGGCGCACTCAACCAGAGCTATGAGTGCTTCATGGGCAGTGCATCACCATGCTTCGATGGCTCAGATCTGTAAAGCTGCAACTTGGTCTTCAGTCCATACATTTACAAAATTCTATCAAATAGATGTAAGAGGACATGAGGATTCTGCCTTCGGGCGTAGTGTGCTGCAGGCAGCAGTCTAGGGCTTCTTGTCTGTTTATGGCCTGCTTGGATCTATGTCTCCCACCCTTCATTGAGCATTGCTCTGGGACGTTCCACTATGTAATGAATAAAAGCTCTGTGTCCCGTGGTGTATGATAAAGAAAATAGGATTTTTAATAACAGCTTACCTGTAAAAATCATTTTCTTGGAGTACACCATGGGACACAGAGGTCCCCCCCTTCTTATGGGAACCTTACTGCTTTGCTACAAAACTGAGGTACTTCCCTGATGGGAGGGGTACTGACTTCAATTGGTTGTGCCAGTGTCCAATCACCTCTGGTGACCATACAATCCACTATGTAATGAATAGAGGCTCTGTGTCCCGTGGTGTACTCCAAGAAAAGGATTTTACAGGTAAGCCGTTATTAAAAATCCTATTATTCTATACCTGACACCCTTACAAGCCATCTATTTTCACCTAGTTCCTGCTCGTTTTGCTGGCTCAGCTTTCAGCTGTCACATGCTGTGAAGGAAAATGACACAACAAACAGTGACCTTATGTGACCATTGTACACAATGCTGCTCAGCTGTTCTGTAACCTTGAATCACTTAGGAACCAAGCCAAAATGAAAAACTGTGGAGAGGCTCCAGGGTATTCACAAAATCTGTAAACAAAATTTGTTGTCACTTCTTTATGGTTTCCTGGCACTAGGCGAAAAATAGGATTTTTATAACAGCTTACCTGTAAAAATCCTTTTCTTGGAGTACATCACGGGACACAGAAAAGCATAGTAATTACTATGTGGGTTATAGAGTCTACCTTCAGGTGATGGACACTGGCATGCCCTTAAGGCAGGAAGTTCCCTCCCCTATATAACCCCTCCCATACCGGGAGTACCTCCGTTTTGAAGGGGCAGTGCTGGACAGGTAAGTGTCATATTATTAAAAGTCAGCAGCTGTTGTGGAGTGATACAGCAAAGATAGGGTCGTTACCGACTGCAAGCTGTTGTAGCTACTAACTTTTAATTTTTTTTTTTTTTAGGCTGAAGAACGCCTTTAAGCCTAAATTGTATTTATTGTATAAATTGGCTATCAGTCTCTGACATCGACTTGCATGAAATGTCCTTTTCAAATTCCCTCCTCGACATTTAAAAGTGGTTGGAAAGGTACAGTTTTTTTTACCCCTCATGCATTCGATGCATGAAAGTCAAAAACCTGATTGGCTTTTGACAGCAGCGGCAGTTACTGTCAATCACAGCCAGTGAGCCAAAGAGAAAGTTGAGGGGGTGGGGCCGAGCCGTGGCTCCAAGTCTAAATGGACACACAGAGCAGGGGCTCGGGTGCCCCCATAGCAAAATGTTTGCTGTGGGGGCACCCGGCAGGAGCCAGGAGCGCCAGCGGGAGACCCGAGAAGAGGAGGATACAGGCTGCTCTGTGCAAAATCACGGCACGTAATTAAATTCAAATCAGGGCTTTGACCACAGCAGTCCATAACCATTCTTTTTATTTTGTTAGCCATTCCTTGATGAATTTGCTAATGTGTTTTGGATCATTATGATGTTGATAAATACATTTCCAGTTCAACTTCAACTTTTCATTAGGCACACTTTGATATTATGCAGAATGTATCTTACTGACTGCAAGCTGCCCAGGCCCCAAAGCGGCAAAACACTCCACACATTTGCTTTGCAAAAACATCTCTATTCTTACTGTGGCCAAACGACCCTATCTTTGCTTTATCACTCCACAACACATTGCTCCATAAGGCCTGGTCTATGCCCATCAGTGGTAAACAGTGGTCTTGCCCTAATGTTCTTTTTGGACAGTTAAAGCTTGTTCCTGGCACACCTCCCATGCATATTGGATTGGTGCGCCCTTTGATTGTGGACACATTCACTTTGATACTATAGCAAGCATTATCTGCAGACTCTGCTACAGTAAATTACAGTACATTCTAGGGTTGTTTTGAGAGTCTGTTTAGAATGATACAGCCATCTCTTGGGTTGAATTTGCTGGGCCTGCCACCCATTGACCAATTAGAGGCCATTTGAAATATATGCCACCAAAATGTGTTTCTTTATATTGTAATGATTAATTTAAAAACTGCTGTGTTAACACTGGTTACAGACTTTCCCCATAATTAGATTTTATCTGTTAGAATGTATCAAACAAACAGAACAGCAAAAGGTGGAAACATCGGAACTCATCCCATCATCCCTATGCACACACTACCAGTCTCTCACCTCTCTGCCCCATGCACACAACCCTGATGGCCTCTACCACCATCACCTTATTGGCATAAGTACAGACTGTCGGTCTCTGCCACTATCAGTTTCGCACTGCCACATGAACAGATGGGAAACTCTGCCCCCTCCACCCCTCTGCCATGTTTACACATTCTTTTACCCTATGCTGTAGGTCCACTTTGCCAATCTCTACCACCATAAACTTTTTGAACTGTACACCCTTTCATAGGAAAGTAAAATACTTTAATATAAATTGGGCATACTCATTTCACACACTGCAAAAATAAAGGTTGCTATTGTCCCTTACCCATGTTTATACATACACCTGTTTACTGAAACCCAAAATGAGCACAATTCAGTTAGATCTTAATAATGACAGAATATATAATTTAGAACGTCCAGAAATTATACATAATAGTAATTCTCTGCCTCCTTCCAACAGTCAGTCCTTGTCCATTCTAACCACACATCAGTGATCTATGTCAGTTCAGAGCCACATACTGTCTTGTATTTATGATTGTTTTTTAGAATGTTCATCAGCTAAAGTGGAACTTTCTGTATGAATTTCTTGAACCACATAAATGTAGTGGCAGCAGAGAGACCATACCTGTAAAAGAAAAGGATCATTCCACAATTAATCAGTTTGACTGGCCCCAAATTGAAAAAAAATTCTTTCTACTAATAACAAGCTACTGGTGAAAAAGCCTTTCTATTCTGATACTATGGGCAGATTTTTAAAAATGTGTGTGTGTGTGGGGGGGGGGGGGGGTTGACAGGGGGACACACTTTTCCAATTATAACCAGCACACAAGCTGCACTTGCTGGGTGCCAGGGTTCTGCACCAGTACAATAGTTCTTAAGAAACTATTGCTTTATCAGTTCTGGAGAAAACATACTCCCAGTTGTCAGTGGTTTACAGATTTGTATACGGGACCTGACTTTTTAAAAGTCATTTCTGATGCTGCCAATGGAAGCATTCTTCTTTACGGTACTACACTGGGCTGACTCCATGAATTCTGCGCTCATTTTTCCATGCTTCCTTAATAAAAAAGGGAAATATAATTACCATGTAACAATGTACTGCATGTGCTCATTCCTCAATGTTACCCTCGTCTGTCCTCCAATGGGTCCACCAGGAACTGTGTTGGCTGTGATAAGATGCAAACAGTTAATTACACAGTTGCCCCTTTGCATTATACACAAACAGAATATTGTTAGGACATGTTCAAATTGGTGAGCTGTGGTCTGGGTGCAATGCAATTGTATGTGCTTTCTACACACGGTTTTAGGTGGATCCCATTGACTACTATTACACAATGGGGTTTATTTACTAAAGGCAAATCCACGTTGCACTACAAGTGCACTTGGAAGTACAGTTGCTGTATATCTGAAGTGGACATACAAGAAAAATAAAAAACAGCACTGTTGCTTGTATATGATTGAATGATAAAATCAGCAGAGCTTCCCCTCATTTCAGAGCTTCTCCTCAGATCTAAAGCAACTGCACTTCCAAGTGTACTTGCAGTGCACATGTAGTGCAAAATGGATTTGCCTTTAGTAAATCAACCCCTGTGTGGTTTCTGCAGCATGCAGGACTTTAATGCACTTTCATTTCCCAGTAAGTCATTGCTATGGGTATAGCTGCTGGCTGAAGGAGGTTGTACAGTATGCAAATCAAAAGAAGCAGAGCCCCAATTGGCTGGGAACTTTTCGTCTGGCTCCCTTTCAACTAGTCAAAGATAGAATTCTAGGTGGAGGAGTGTCCTCTGGTCTAGTGTAATAATAAACTTTACTACAATTGTGTATTTACTATACCTTGACATACAGAGGCGTGTTGTTGTGTTCCTATTGCACTGTAGTTTTAAACAGTGTATTTGTTTTTACGTCTTTACAATGTTGGCTGTTTTTTGTCTTCTTTTCACCTATTCCCCCCCCCCCCTATTTATGGGGAACAGGGGAAAGGTTGTGGCCTATATACGTGTCACACTTAACTCTTCTGTGACGCATACTACACGTCTTCGTCGTTCTTTATGTGAAATGAGAAAACTGTTAACAATCAAGTAACTCTGTGTAATGATCTTTGGTCTATCTTGAACACTGTATTTCAGAAACATACTTATTTCATGGTGTTATATTGTACCTATAATATATAACATGTATAACTTTGAACACGTGTTATAGGCCCTTAATTTTGTATTGTTTTTTTTTTTTTTTGTTTTATGAAAATCTCAATAAAAAATGAATTGTTTAAAAAAAAAAAGAAGAGGCAGAGCCCCACCTAGTGGCTATGCACATGCATATTGTCCAGTCTTTGAAAGGCAGCAGCTTTACACATACAAAATAAAAGGCTTCTGCCCTCCATCTAACTCTGGAAGATTTTTGAATTTTTATGTCTTTGGACAGAGCATTCAGGATTATAAATTGGCTTGAAGGTTACATGAAAATTCTGACACTTATGGCACGTTTTCGATTCCACCTATTTATAAAAACAAAAAAAAATGAAGATGTTTACTTTTCACAACCTTGATTTATTTTTTTATTTTTTACTACCACTTTAATATCACAGCCACATTTAAGTGGATGTAAAGCCACTCTCATCCTTTCTAAACTACTGCCATAGTGCTGATCTATAAGGATATACATTACTCCTGCATGTATCCTTACCTGTCAAATGTCTCCCCTCTGTCTGTTATGAGAACTGAAAAACTGCAGATTCTGTGGGTGGGTCTGTTGTCTGGAGCTCTGTGGGTGGAGTTGTGATGTTGTCAGTAGACTCCCCGCCCACCTCTACACTCCCCTTGTCAACATGCATTTTCTCCTATGTATTCCTTACACTAAATTCTGCTATGATCACCAACATCCAGGCAAATCCCAGAAAAGTAACCACATGACTTCAGAAAAGTGGGGGTGTGAATTAAAAAATAATGCCCGTCTTAGGCTAGTGCATGAGATATGTAAATAACCTGTCATTCACAGCAAGGGGGAAGAATGGACAAAAGTTTTCTCCTGTTTGTCCATTTATCTCACTGAAAAAAGAAAAGGAGGATTGCTTAGAGCTGGATTAACTCTTTGTGGCAAGACTCGGCACAGATGATAGGAAATCTTATACTCTACATTGTGACAGCAAAAAAAAATAAAAAATTTGGGTTTACATCCACTTTAAGCAGGTGAAATAAATTGGATGATAATTCTATATGTAAAAAACGCACAGTGCCCACAAAACTTCCAAAAATGCAATATATTACGGCATAAAAAAAAAATGATTTGCAGCACATCCTGGTTACAAAGACAGATTTCCCAGTGGGTCAGGAGAGAATGACATTATGAAGTTAATCTGCCTGGCTAATTCTAACTTTACAGGAAAGAAGCTTTCATAGTGCTGATAGTCAATAAATCAGAATATCGCCTAAACATCCTTTTCAAAAGATGCATCTGAAAGGTATGTGTGTGCCAGTATAATTTATACAGGACACATTATAGCTAGCAGTAGTCAGTCACATTCACTGGACTTGTTCTGTAATGCTGAAGATGTTCCGCCAACTTATCTATGCAGTTTCCTCACTTTTAATTAATTTTGGGAACATACCCCTGCATTTATAAGCACACACGTAACTTAGTCACCTTAATCCAATCACCATGGTGTCATTAAATGTGTGAAGGCAGATTTTTGTGTTGTGAAAACACGTTTCTAATTAACATAATCCAATTATAATGATACCATGAAGTAAATTTACGCCTACAGATATGTGAATCAAGTAATGAACACATGGCTCAGATCCAATCACCATGAAAATTGGATTTTGTTAATATTTAATGTAGGATTGTTGTATAAGAAGCTTTCCTTAAAATGGAGATAAGCCAAGACATTGTTTTCAGTTTTGGAGGAAGTGGAGAAGGGTTAGGAGGACCTCTGTCAGATATTATTGCAGTGTTTGTCACTGGTTGGGGAATTTGTTCTAAGGACACAACCGGAAGACCTAGGAAATCTCCTCAAATGAAGCCGAAAATCCCATCCTTGGAGGCGATCACAAAAAAGCCTCAGTTTTCCTCTCACCTCCTACTATAGTGTCTACTGAAAAAATAGAATTTTTGTACTCAACGTAAAATCCTTTTCTCTGAGTTCATGGACGGACACAGCTTTAATATTGACAACGTGGGTATTAGCCTTTAGGAGTGACTAGGCAGAAAGTGTTAACTTCAAAGCTGAACAGCCCCTAAAAAAAAAAAAAAAAAAGAGGGGTGGGTGCTGTGTCCGTTCATGAACTCAGAGAAAAGGATTTTACGGTGAGTACAAAAATCCTATTTTTCGGTTTCGTTCATGGACAGACAGCCTTAATCTTGACAAAGTTGGACGTCCCAAAGCAGTGTCAAAAACGAGGGGTGGGAACAGCATGAAAATAAACTTCACCCCAAAACAAAACAGAGCTCCTCAACTGAGTTGTAACTCTAAACAGCCGCCTGCAAAACTTTGCGGCCGAAGAGGCATCCAAAGATGCACTCACCTCAACTTGTAAAGTTTAGTGAAAGTGTGAACGGGCGACCAGGTCGCCGCCTTACACACCTGGGAGACAGACGCTTGATGTCAGAAAGCCCAAGAGGCACCAATTGCCTTGGTCGAATGCATCGTGACAAGCCTGATCACGATCTGTCGGATCCACCTCGAAATGGTGGCCTATGAGACCACTGGGCCCTTCATGGGACCAGCCACCGAAAAAAGTAGTTTCATCTGACCAGAGCACCTTCTTCCTCATGTTTGGTGTGTCTCCCAGGTGGCTTGTGGCAAACTTTATAATGACACTTTTTATGGATATCTTTAAGAAATGGCTTTCTTCTTGCCACTCTTCCATAAAGGCCAGATTTGTGCAGTATACGACTGATTGTTGTCCTATGGACAGAGTCTCCCACCTCAGCTGTAGATCTCTGCAGTTCATCCAGAGTGATCATGGGCCTCTTGGCTGCATCTCTGATCAGTCTTCTCCTTGTATGAGCTGAAAGTTTAGAGGGACGGCCAGGTCTTCGTAGATTTGCAGTGGTCTGATACTCCTTCCTTTTCAATATTATCGCTTGCACAGTGCTCCTTGGGATGTTTAAAGCTTGGGAAATCTTTTTGTATCCAAATCCGGCTTTAAACCTCTCCACAACAGTATCTCGGACCTGCCTGGTGTGTTCCTTGTTCTTCATGATGCTCTCTGCGCTTTAAACGGACCTCTGAGACTATCACAGTGCAGGTGCATTTATACGGAGACTTGATTACACACAGGTGGATTCTATTTATCATCATTAGTCATTTAGGTCAACATTGGATCATTCAGAGATCCTCACTGAAATTCTGGAGAGAGTTTGCTGCACTGAAAGTAAAGGGGCTGAAAAATTTTGAACGCCCAATTTTTCAGTTTTTTATTTGTTTAAAAAGTTTGAAATATCCAATAAATTTCATTCCACTTCATGATTGTGTCCCACTTGTTGTTGATTCTTCAATTTTTTTTTTACAGTTTTATATCTTTATGTTTGAAGCCTGAAATGTGGCAAAAGATCGCAAAGTTCAAGGGGGCCGAATACTTTGGCAAGGCACTGTATATGCTAGCTCAGAGAGCCTGGACAGGAGGGAAGGAAGGGAGGGGAGAAAAGAAGGATAGAACCTTTTTACTCACCTCTCCAGGAATGCCCAGCTCTGTCTTCCTGCCGAAGCAGGGGATTATACTTACCCTTCCTAAGGATTGTGCTGGAAGCATCTCAGACAGACCATCTTTCGCATGGTGACGGAAGTGACTGTCAGCCAGGCTACTGTGACTCGGCCCTGTAGACCGGTCCTATGCAAGCCCTGGAGCGTATAGCTCACCGGCCACCCGTAGAGAAACGGGCATGTCATGGACGACCCATTGCGTACTATGGTCGGCACACGCTCGATGGCCGAAACTGGGGGGGACTACAAGGACCTGGGATCCAGCCTGTCGCCCAGTCGGCAGTTGATCGAAGATCACAGGAACAAAAAAAATAAAATAATACAATTTCAATCTGGAATAAAAAGCCTCCCGAAGGGAGCCATGTCTTCTCCTTAGCTAGGCAGAAAAAAACAGCTGCTTAGTGCAGGCTGAGGGGACATAGCCAGTAGGACGGGGCTGTTCAGCTTTGAAGTTGTTAACACTTTCTGCCTAATCACTCCTAAAGGAAGGCTAATACCCACTTTGTCAAGATTAAGGCTGTGTCCGTCCATGAACGAAAGAGAAAAATTGTCTTTTCATTTTCTATTCCAGGCACAACGGTCACCAGAACATAGCAAAGACATTTCCTAAAGAGACAGAAAGAAATAAAAAACAAAAACAAACAGACATATATGAGTCCTGTAATTCCCGCGCCGGAGACACGCCTCTGCCCGTTGTCTCGGCTCTTGATTGGATAGATTGATAGCAGGAGAGCCATTGGCTCCTGCTGCTGTCAATCAAATCCAATAACGTGGGCACCGGGGCTGAGTCCAGCATTCTGCTTCTATGGAGGCAAATGCTGGACTCGAGAGCGTGCCCGCAAGGTAACCCCCCCCCCCCCCCCCAGGAGAGCGATTCTCCTGGGGGGTTATAAGATGCGGGGGAGAAACTAGACCCCAGAAGTCGAGGATCGGGGCCACTCTGTGCAAAACTAACTGCACAGTGGAGAGGTAAGTATTACATGTTTGTTATTTAAAAAAAAAAAAGTGAAGCCTTACAATCACTTTAACACTTCTACACAAACAAAAATAAGTTTCTTATAAGACTTAACTACAACATGCTGGAAAGTAAAGTACACAATGGGGTTGATTTACTAAAACTGGAGAGTGTAAAACCTTCAGGGTTTTTTGTTAATTTAATTGAACAAGCTAAAGTTAGAATCTGATTGGCTAATATGCACAACCGTACCAGACTATGCACGCTTCAGTTTTAGTAAATGGATCCCATTGTGCTCTGTGTGTTTCTCTTAACACCACAATGGTTTATAAACAGTGATCAGTGTACAATGTCCCCGCTTCGAGCATGGGGATGGGGAGGGAAAAGGAAGGAGGGAGGGAGAGGGAAAGAGGGAGAAAGGGAGGGAGAGGGAAAGAGGGAGGGAGGCAGTCAGAGGGAAAGAGGGAGGAAGGGAGGGGGGAGGGAAAGAGGGAGGCAGAGGGAAAGAGGGAGGAAGGGAGGGAGGGAGGGAGGAAGAGGGAAAGGGAAAGAGGGAGGGAGGCAGAGGGAAAGAGGGAGGGAGACGGAAAGAGGGAGGGAGAGGAAAGAAGGGAAGGGGGGGAGGGAAGAGGGGGGGGGAAAGGAAAGAGGGGGGGGGAAGGAAAGGAAAGGGGGGGGGGGGGGAAGGAAAGGGGGGGGGGGGAAGGAAGGAAAGGGGGGGGGGGAAGGAAGGAAAGGGGGGGGGGGGAGGAAGGGGAGGGGGGGGAGAGGGGAGGAGGGGAGGGGAGGAAGAAGGGCTTTATTTCCTGTAATGACACAACACAGATTAATTGGCATACATAAAATCTTGTCAGTCTTACCCAGACTGGCATCAACAAGTATAGGCTCTGCCCCAGTCAGTTTTGCCATGGCTTCCACATCCCGGTAATGCCATCTATTTCTCTCAGGATCATTTTTTGGAACAAATGGCTTGCGCTTCTCTGAATGTCTCACAATACCGATTAAATCCACTTCTCCTTCTACCTACAGGAAAATAGACACAGGACAGCAACTTACTCTCCTCCTGCATTGTATATACGATAAACACTTTATTGTATATAGCATAAGGCACTTCTGCCTTCCCCCTTCAATGTCTAGTGTAAATGTCACCAGTACCTTCTTCTTGCATTGTATACTGTACTCATACTGTTATCTCTCCCTGTCATTTCCTTCAATGCATACTGTACACCATTTCTGTCACTTCCCCCTACAAACTATACTGTACGCCTCACTTGTCCTTTCCTTCTGCATTTTATATTGTTTTTCTCACCTGCCCCTTTATCCGTGTCTCAGGATTGATCTTCTTTCTGGGGATAAAACCCCGGTTTACCAGGATTGTCACTCTGGAGAAAGAGAAGGAGAGACATAATTAAAAGTGCCCAGCTAGCGCCCAAAAAGCGCAGCTAAAATGACGGTAAAGCACCACTAAAACTAGCAGCACTGTACCGCCAACATGGCCGCGCTAGAGTGTGGAAGGGTTCTTGCACCCCAAAATTATTTTTACCAAAAGCCAGAACTATAAAACTTTTACAAAATATAAAACTATATTTCTATTACCATATGCCTACCCTATATACAACCTAATCCCCATCATTGTACCCTCCCCACTTAATATATAAAAAATTCCTACTGCTAAACACCCACTCCATATATACAGTAATGCAAGTGTCATTATTAGACTCAAACCCTATATACAGCCAAATTCAGGAAACAAATCCAAATTACTGTAACCTCCAATCCTTTAATAAAAAATAAAAAAATGTACAGTTTTATACTCTCCACACCATAAACTAAACAAATCCTCCTTGCTATACCTCCACCCTATATTCAACAAAATTCCCATCCATTACATATACAACGGAATTCTCAGTACTATATCCCCCACACCATATACTATCCCATTACTACACCGTCTCCCCATATATAATCAAATTTGCATAACATATCCTCAGTAATAGCAACCCCAACCCATAGATAACCAATATTCCGGTACTATGCCACCCATCCCATATATAATCAAATCCCTATTACTATAACCATATCCCTATTAATATGTATAACCAAGTTATGACCCACCACTTTTATAACCAAACTCCCCCAGTACCATACCCTCCACACCACATACCAACCAAATTTCAAACACTATACTCCCACTGGATATACGATGACATTCCTATTACTATACGTCCCCACATATAATCAAAATTCTCATTACTTCCCCCTCCACTCTGTATTAAAACCAAAATTCCCATTACTATAATCCCCACCCCTTATACTCCATTCAACCAAAACATTATGACCACTGACAGGTAAAGTGAATACCATTAATTATCTTGTGACAATGGCATCTGAATGTAGGTTGATATATCAGGCAGCAAGTGAACATGTTGTCCCTGAAGTTGAAGTGTTATAAGCAGACAAAAATAGGCAAGCGCAAGGATTCAACTTTGACGAGAGCCAAACTGTAATTGCTAGATGACTGGGTCAAAGAAACTCAAAAACTGCAGCCATTGTGAGAGTGTTCAAGGTGTGCAGTGGCCAGGACCTACCAAATGTGGTCCAAGGAAGAAAAACTGGTGAGATAGCGACTGGGTCGTGGGCAGCCAAGGCTCACTGATACATATGGGGAGTGAAGGCTGGTCTGTGTAGTCCCATCCAATAGAAGAGCTACTGTAGCTCAATTTGCTAACAAAAAAATAATGCTGGTTCTGATAAAAAGTTGTCAGAACACAGTGCATCGCAGTTTGTTGTATAAAAGCCAGCATAGCTGCAGACCAGTCAGAGTGTCCATGCTGACCCGTGTCCACAGCCAAAAGCACCTACTATGGGCATGTGAGCAATCAAACTGGACCACGGAGCAATAAAATAATTCTCCTTATCTCAATCAAATTGAGCATCTGTGGGATGTGCTGAAAAAAAGTCAGATCCATGTAGGCTTCACATCATAACTTTATAGGGCTTAAAAGGATCTGCTAATGATGGTTTGCTACCAGATATCACACCATACTATCAGAGGTAATGTGGTGATTAGGGATGAGCCCGATGTTCAAGTCGACATTGGGTGTTCGCCTGTTCGCTGAATAGCGAACAATTTGGGGTGCTCCCAGCAAATTTGAAAGCCGCGGAACACCCTTTAAGAGTCTACGGGAGAAATCAAATGTGGTAATTTTAAAGGTTAATAATGCAAGTTATTGTCATAAAATGTGTTTGGGGACCTGTATCCTGCCCCAGGGGACATGTATCAATGCAAAAAAAAAGTTTAAAAAAGGAAGCAGTGATTTTAATAATGCTTAAAGTGAAACAATAAAAGTGAAATATTCCTTTAAATTTCGTACCTGGGGGGTGTCTATAGTATGCCTGTAAAGTGGTGCATTTTTCCTGTGTTTAGAACAGTCCCTGCACAAAATGACATTTCTAAAAGAAAAAAAAAAGTAATTTAAAACTACTCGCGGCTATAATGAATTGTTGGGTCCCAGCAATACAGATAAAAGTCATTGGAAAAAACGGCATGCCCCCCCCCCCCCCAGTTCATTACCAGGCCCTTTGAGTCTGGTATGAATATTAATGGTAATCCCAAGCCAAAATATATATAAAAAAAAAAAAAAAAAAGGAATTGCCTGGGGGTCCCCCCAAAAATCCATACCAGACCCTTATCCGAACACGCAACCTGGTAGGTCGCAGGAAAAGAGGGGGGACAAGAGAGCGCCCCCCTCCTGAACCGTACCAGGGCACATGCCCTCAACATGGGGAGGATGTCCCAATGTTGATGGGGACAAGGGCCTTATCCCCACAACCCTTGCCCGGTGGTTGTGGGGGTCTGCAGGCGGAGGGGGGGGCTTATCGGAATCTGGAAACCCCCCATGTGAATTGGTAATGGGGTACCCCTACCATTTCACAAAAAAAAAAAAAAAGTGTCAAAAATGGTAAAAAAAACACACAAACACAGCTTGGGACAAGTCCTTTATTAAAAAAGAAAAAAAATATTCCAGCGATGTAATCCTTCCTCGACCCGGGATACGGAAAAACATGCCGCCACAATCCAATTTCACCTCCATGGGAGGCCCCCACCGAATGACGCTACACCCGCCGTGACAGCGCTTAAATAGCTGAGGGCGGGGCCACCCGCGACGTGTACGGGTGTCCCCCGCCCCCTCTGACGACACAGGAATGCCCCGTGGAAACCCCCGCTGAATTTTTTTTAAAAAGGACTTGTCTCAAGCTGCGTCTGTGTGTTTTTTACAATTTTTTACTTTTTTTTGTGAAATGGTAGGGGTACAATGTACCCAGTTACCAATTCACATGGGGGGGGGGGCGGGATCTGGGGGTCCCCTTTGTTAAAGGGGGCTTCCAGATTCCGATAAGCCCCCCGCCCTTGTCCCCATCAACATGGAGATATCCTCCCCATGTTAAGGGCATGTGGCCTGGTACCGTTCAGGAGGGGGGGGGGGTGCTCTCTCATCCCCCCTCTTTTCCTGCGGCCTGCCAGGTTGCGTGCTCGGATAAGGGTCTGGTATGGATTTTTGGGGGGTCCCCCACGCCATTTTTTTTATTTTGGCGCGGGGTTCCCCTTAAAATTCATACCAGACATGAAGGGCCTGGTATGGAATTTGGGGGGGACCTCCAGGCAATTTTTATTTTAATTTTGGTTTGGGGTTCCCCTTAATATTTATACCAGACCCAAAGGGCCTGGTAATGGACTGGGGGGGGGAACCTATGCCGTTTTTTAAAATTACTTTTATCTGTATTGCCGGGACACGACAATTCATGATAGTGAAGTAGTAGTAATAGCGAGTAGTTTTAAAATGACTTTTTCCTTTGGAAATGTCATTTAGTGCAGGACTGTTCTAAACACGGGTAAAATTGCGCCACTTTACAGGCATACTATAGACTCCCCCAGGTATGAAATTTAAAGGAATATTTCACTTTTATTGTTTAACTTTAAGCATTATTAAAATCACTGCTCTTGAAAAAAATGCAGTTTTTAAAACTTTTTTTTGCATTAATACATCTCCCCTGTGGCAGGACCCGGGTCCCCAAACACATTTTATGACAACTTACATATTAACCTTTAAAATTAGCACTTTTGATTTTTCACATTCGTGTCCCATAGACTTTAACGGTGTTCGCACAAATTTTTTGCCTGTTCGCATGTTCTGCTGCGAACCAAACCCGGGGGGGTGTTCGGCTCATCCCTAGTGGTGACCATAACTCTATGGGTCAGGGCTGTTTTGACAGCAAAAGGGGGACCTATTTAAGATTAGGTGGGTGGTCATAATGTTATGGCCGATCCATGTTTAGTGCATCTGGAAAGTATTCACAGCGCTTGACTTTTTCCACATTTTGTTAGGTTACAGCCTTATTCCAAAATGGATTAAATTCATTGTTTTCCTCAAAATTCTATAAATACCCCATAATGAAAACGTAAAAAGATTTTTTTTTTTTTTTTATAATCTTTGCAAATTTATTAAACATAAAAGATGAAAATAAAATAAAAAAAATCACATACACATACTGTAAGTATTCACAGCCTTTGCCATGACACTCAAATATCGAGTTTTGCTGCATCCTGTTTCCACGGATTATCCTTGAGATGTTTCTACAACTTGATTGGAGTCCACCTGTGGTAAATTCAGTTGATTAGACGCAGCACACACCTGTCTATCTATGGTCCCACAGTAAAAGTGCATGTCACAGCCCAAACCAAGTCATGAAGTCCAAGGAATTATCTGTAGACCTCCGAGACAGGATTATATTGAGGCAGAGATCTGGGGAAGGGTACAGAAACATTTCTGCAGCATTGAAGGTCCCAATGATCACGGTGACCACCATCATCCGTAAATGGATACGTTTGGAACCACCGGGACTCTTCCTAGAGCGGGCCGCCTGGCCAAACTGAGCGATAATGGGAAAAGGGCCTTAGTCGGAGAGGTGACAAAAAACACGATGGTCATTCTGAGCTCCAACATTTCTCTTTGGAGAGAGGAGAACCTTCCAAAAAAACAACCATCTCTGCAGCACTCCTCCAATCAGGCCTGTATGGTAGAGTGGCCAAACGGAAGACACTCCTCAGTAAAAGGCACATGACAGCCCACCTGGAGTTTTCACCTGAAGGACTCTCATGCCACGTACACACGATCATTTTTCGGCATGAAAAAAAGGACGTTTTTAAAAACGTCATTTAAAATGATCGTGTGTGGGCTACACATCATTTTTCGGCTTCTGAAAAACGACCAAGAAAAATTCGAACCTGCTGCATTTTTTAACGTTGTTTAAAAAAATGTTGTTTTTCGGGTTGAAAAAATGATTGTTTTTAACCCGCGCATGCTCATAAGCAAGTTATGAGACGGGAGCGCTCGTTCTGGTAAAACTACCGTTCATAATGGAGTAAGCACATTCATCACGCTGTAACAGACAGAAAAGCGCGAATCGTCTTTTACTAACACGGAATCAGCTAAAGCAGCCAAAAGGCAAATAGATCTTCCTCTTTAGAGTGCCGTCGTACGTGTTGTACGTCACTGCGCTTTGTTCATCATTTTTTTAAAACGATGGTGTGTGGGCAACGTTGTTTTTAATGATGAAGTTGGAAAAACGTTGTTTTTTGGACATGCTGAAAAACAACGTTTTTTTTCATGCCGAAAAATTATCGTATGTACGCTGCATCAGACCATAAGAAACATCTCTGGTCTGATAAAACACAGATTGAACTCTTTGGCCTGAATGGCAAGTGCCATATCTTGAGGAAACCAGGTACCACCCATACAGTGAAGCATGGGGGTTAGCAGCATCCTGCTGTCGGAATTTTTTTTATAGCGGCAGGAACTGAGACACTAGTCAGGATCAAGGGAAAGATGAATGCAGCAATGTACAGAGACATCTCTGATGAAAACCTGCTCTAGAGCGCTCTGGACCTCAGACGGGGGCAAAGGTTCACCTTTCAACAGGAAATCAACCGTAAGAATACAGCCAAGATAACAAAGGAATGGCTATTGGACAACTCTGTTAATGCCATTGAGTTGCCCAGACTTGAACCCAACTGAACATCTCTGGAGAGATCTGAAAATGACTGTGCACCAATACTTCCCATCCAACCTGATGGAGCTTAAGAAGTCCTGCAAAAAAGAATGGGAGAAACTGCCCAAAAATAGGTGTGCCAAACTTGTTACATCATAATCAAAAAGACTTGAGGCTGTAATTGGTGCCAAAGGCGCTTCCACAAAGTATTGAGCAAAGGCTGTAAATACCTATGTACATGTGATTATTTTTCTTTTCCTTTTTTATTAAATAAATTTGCAAAGATTTCAAACAAACTTCTTTCACATTGTCATTATGTGGTATTGTTTTAAAATATTTGAGGAAAATAATGAATTTGATAAATTTTGGAATAAGGCTGTAACATAACAAAATGTGGAAAAAGTGAAGCACTGTGAATACTTTCTGGATGCACTGTATATTCCCAGTATTATACAGTCTTAGATCAACTATTATTTTCCCGACATATCAATCCCCCTCTGGTAGAGCTATAAAATGACATACCCTAAGTCAGTACAGTAAAATGGGGTGATCACATGGGCCCCACTCTCAGTGTTTGATGTGATCTGCCCGGCCTCTCGAGCCTCCTTCGCTGGGTCCATCAGTGTGCGGGGCTGTATATACAGCTCCTTGGAGTGATCAAAGTAACCTCTCACCTTCACAGGATGATACTCCAATTTTTCCAGTTCTGCTGGGCTAAAGACACATAGAAGTGAGCCAATAATAGAAACAGAGACAATGAGTTGTGACCTTAGTAGTTGCTACATTAGTAATGTCCTGTCACTAATTTAAATATGACCCACCCTTCCTGTCAAGGCCCAAGGCTGTCCATACCGTTTTATCGTTCTTTTTCTTTTCGGACTCCCGCGGGGAATAGGCGTTCCTATGAAGAGGCGTAGATGATTGACGTGCGGCTAAGGCGCGTCACGCGTTCCGAAAATAGCTGGACTGGGACTCGGCTATATACGGCGCCTGCGCAGTCAGCTCCTAGTCTGTGCGCAGGCGCCGTATAGCGCCGCATAGAGCCGAGTCCCAGTCCGGCTATTTTCGGAACGCGTGACATGCCTTAGCCGCATGTCAATCATCTACGCCTTTTCATAGGAGCGCCTATTCCCCGCGGGAGTCCGAAAAGAAAAAGAACGATAAAACGGTATGAACAGCGAAAGAAAAACAAAAAAAAACAAACAGCATACTGTACATGTCGACAGTATGCTGGTTGGAATGGTATATAATTGTTTTAGGGTGAACCTCCACTTTAATTTACATAGATTCCTCTCACTTCCTGTTTGGCTATGGGGTAGGAAGTGAAGGGAAATCTCTGCAATGGGACAGGGATGGTAAAAAAATAAACTGACATGGGCTCTTACTCTATCCAAAGACATGCTGGTAGGTAAATTGGATCTTGTCCAAATTGGCCCAGTATATATACACGTATATCTGTGTGTATGACTGTGTGTCCCAAGCGTGTCATGATCCTATGGGGTAAAATGACCGCACCAGCCAAGCAGACACTGGCTGGAAAAAGCGCCTAGAGGCGATTCAGTTTGCATGTGTAGCGCTATACAAGTCATTCATTCAAAATTAAAAAAAAAAAAAGGGGTTGCCTATAGTTCTACTTTAAGTACAAATTTCTGATAATTTTATGGAGAGGACTAAGATATAACCATGCCAATGGTGCAGCAGAAAACATATAGCACAGTGAGGAAGGTTTGTGGTCCAGGATGATAGGACAGTCAAAATTAAAAGCAGCTTGCGTTATACTAACAGTGTAGCGCAAGCCGGCGGGGACTCTTTTCGTGCTGCCCCCCTGCAAAGTGCTGCCCTAGGCCTGGGTCTTGTTGGCCTAGGGCAGCATACAGCATTGCCGCTATCTGAAGAGCATTACCTGTTACCGATTATCTTAGAAATTTTGCTACCTGAAAGTCTGAAGAACCTCACCTGTGTTTTCCCCCTGAGGGCAACAATCTGGGAGACATTGGCCTAGATGAAGCTTGTAAAAGGAAAGGAAAGTAATCATCCTTTTAGCATCATCAGGCCAGTCATACTTAACTATGTATGCAAAGTCAGGAAGACTCACTCAGTTGTAAGAGGGATTGGTGTAGCGTTAACTTGAGACGCCAGTTGCTCTATGAGTTTCAGCTTCCACTTCCGTCGCTGAACCTGGAACAGAGATAATGGTAAATTGCTACAGTGGCCAATCACCCTTTTCCCATTCAGATTCCAAAACTGCAGTATAGGAAAACACTGCATTCATGAAATAGAATGTCTCAGTAATCATAAATGTTTTTAAAGCCCAACTCCAGGAAAACTAAAAGTCCTCATTTGCAGTGGGACCTCATCCACAATGCAAAGGTTAACAGCTTTTTTTGTCCAGGGGAGGGGAAACGCACTTTTACTTACACGATCCTCTGCTTCCCCAGCAGAAGTTGCTCCTCTACGCTCTAGCAGTGGACTGTGCCTCGGCGACCTCATGTCCATTGCAGAGTGATGGTCCCTGCAATGATCTTGACAACATGAGAGGCATATGATCACCAAAGGGCAGGGCGTAGGAGGCCACAGGGGCTGGTTTAGCAGTGCAGAGTAGCCTATGGGAGCAGAAGATCAGGTAAGTAAAACTGCTGTACCTGGTCCCCCAGACATAAACAAACAGTTAACCCTTGCAGTGAAGCAAACCAGACACTTCTAGGCTGGTTTATAAAGGGTGTTTTCAGGGGCTTGCTTCTCCTTGCTAGGAGTGTTGGTGTATTGTAAAGTCAGACACTGTACCTGCCAGGTGCCCAGGCTAAAGGTGGCAACAGGTATAAGCAGCAGAAACCATTTCAAAAACTGGTCTTCACTGGATTCAGTTGATGCGGAGGAAGTGCAGAGTCTGTGCGATTGGGGCTCAGGACCTGTAAGACACACAGAAAATAAATGGCTCTGTCCCTGAAAGGATCTGCACCTACATTAACCAAACTGAAATCTTCAGCTGGTGGGATAAATAATAAAGCGCGCACAAAATTAAATCACATCCCACGGTGGAAACGACATGCAAAATATGTCAGAAGCCATTTCTACTACAAAACATATTGATCCGTCATCCGAACGGGTCACCATATGCAGGTTTGGCACACCACCTGATCCGCGGAGCTCCGCTGCTGCCTCGGCCATAGGAAAGGCCACAGCTTCGGCCTAGCTCCCGGAGCAGCGGCCATCTTGGTCCACCCGGCGGCGGCCTAGGTGAGCCTAGAGCGACGCGCTGACGTCATCACCTGGCTTCTCTGGTAAGACTAAGCAAGCACCGAAAATGAATGCGCATTATAATTAATCGATAATTTTTAATCAGTAACAGCCCTATTAAAAATATTGACCTCCAGATTGTTGTTCATACAATTAAAGCCGATTTCCTAAATAAACAAAAATAACTCTTGCAGAGCAGGGGGAGCTGCAAGGGTAAGTGCTTGATAACTCTAGGGGGGTCAAAAAAAGAGTCTGTAATACTTAAAGTGGTACTAAAGGCAAAACTTTTGTTTTTTTTCCACATTATGGAAAGAGCAAGGGAGGGTTATAACCTCTGCCAAGTTACATTTTTGCCATTGGGGAGATTTCTCTTCACTTTCTGTCCCATAGCCAAACATTCCAGAGTGAGTGAATCCCTTGTTGTCACCAGGGTCAACAAATCAATAGCCCCAATAGCAAATTTTCACTCTATTCTTGTTCTGGTGACAACCCTCAATTTGGGATTTCCTTTTATTTTCTCTCCCAGTGATAACAGTATACAGAACAAACACAGAGGGTGACTCTCCCTAATGGGGGCACAGACAGCAATAAAAAGCTGACTGGTGTTCTAATCCCTCTCCATTCTATCCAAAACTAAAAACGTGTTACCTTTTGTTATATTGACCTAATCTTCGCTCTCTTGGCTGCTGGTCAGCTCTTCTCTCCAACATCCTTACATACAATGCAAGACTTTTAGCCCTGCATTGCACTTGATGCGACCACCAAGCACCTTAGAGAAAAGTCTTTGGACCCAGTGTTTTTCAACCTTTTTGTTTTAAGTCAAGGCACCCTTTACAATTCCACACAATCTCAAGGCAGTCAATTCTAAAATGTATAAAAAAACTAAAAATTAATAGTTTTACATAATGCAGCAACACCCATATGCGTAGGACACCCAACATTATCGTTGATATATTCTTCCAAAGCAAACACCTTTGCCCACTGGTACGGACTAGTATTCCAATGTTTCTCTTCTCCCTCAGCTAATGTCACACCAGTGCCGATGGAGAGGGGAAGGAGAGGGGCACACAAGGGTGCTGTGCAGGTGCCAAATGTCCTCCTTATAAACCGATGATGTCATTGATTGTTAAGACACTGGCAACTAGAAGGTTGTAATAGTGCACAATGAAAACCCTTGGCTTTATGTAACTAATAGGCAGGCTTCACCCACCTGCTGGCTTGTATACAATTTTTTGGGCAGTTTCTAGGCATTTTGCCAAGACCCCTCTGAGGACACCTGAAGGCATCCTGGTTGAAAAAGGCTGCTTTGGAACACAGGAGTGAGTCTGCCATAGTAAGGAATAAGGGTTATGTCTTACACTTTATTCTTCTATCCTTGGACCTCATGAGCGTTTAACTCTTGCAGTGTGTTACCTACCTTTTATCAATATTGTTTTGTAAAGGGGGGTCTCCAGAACTGGACACACTGTATTAAATGAGGTCTAACGTAAGCTCTATATAACAAAGACAGGGCCCCCTTCCTTCTGTTGGTGAGCTCTCTAGTGAATGCAAATCCCTGATGGCTGAACTAATGTAACATTTTAAGGGATGAAAATGAGATGGGAATTGTCATTGTTGGGGTATCTATACTCAGATGAAGAAATTAGGCTCACCCTAACCTCCCTTTTTACCCCTTCTCTCTTTTGATCTCTCTTCCTAGTTCCCTTAGTATTATCTAATTGTATTATGCCACTATCCCCCCCCCCCCCCTGGACTAAACCCAAGTACTTGATGTAACCCCCTTTTTTTTTCTTTCCTTAGTGATAACATGCTCCAAGAATACTGTATTTCTTTGTGGGGCGACACACTGACTATTCATACTTCCTCAGTGATGCAAGATGAGGAACAGAATCCTGTACTAAGAAGAAGTAACTGTTTTTCCAGTTGCAATATGTGGGTTACATTGAGGTTGTGTCCCCCTTATAGTTGAAGTATATGTCACTTACCCCTTTTTAAATAAAGTGGACCAGAGCAGACATGGGGGGTAATCGCCCGGGAGACAGACAGGGCAGAGCTGAGGACCTGGAAGAAGGAACAGTGCAGCAGATTAGAATTACACACAGACATGATAGGAGTGTTACGGATCTGACTGAAAGATGATGCAGAGAAGATGGGAAAGCCCTGCCAGCACTTGGAGCAGATAGTCATAGCACCTCCATACAGAGTGGGGAAGATGGCTCCTCAGCAGTGAATAAACTCCTATCCTATCCACCGACCATTAAATTGCTACCAAACCCAGGACCCTGCATTCACTATATCTGGTCTCCCACAGTACATGAAAATGCAATAATTTTAGTAAATATTAACCTGCTAAATACCTTTCCTCATCAGCAGTATATAGCAGTCTTCTGACTTCTATCAATGTCCAGTTAAAGCGTGTATGAGTTTTCATTCTCCTTATTGTCCTATGAGGCTGCATGACCCCTGATCCTCTGTCTGGGTAGTGCCGATTGGCACTGGGTTGATCACAAGAAAGTAAAAACTCTAGCAATACACACCAAACTGAGCATGTTCAGAGTGCCCCCAAGGCTCTGTACTATCAGGAGATGGATTGGGGACTGTGGAAGAAGGGGAAAATCAGAGAAGACAGGGTCAAACAGCCTTTTTACACAATGCGCAGAATAAACCCCTTAGGTTCCACTGTAATCATAACAAGTAGGGTTGTCCCGATACCAGTATCGGGACCGATACCGAGTTTTAGCGGGAGTACTCGTACTCCCGCTAATACCGCCAATGCTAAAATAGAATACTCCCCCCCCCCGCTGCCGCGTTAATCACCGCGCGGGGAACATTTCAGTCAGCTTTCGTTTGAATAGCTGTTTTTCCCCTTGGACGGATCTGTCCAATCGCGAGCAAGGGGGAGTGTCTCTATACACAGCGCGGCGGGGAAAACAGCTATTCAAACGAACGCTGACTGTAATGTTCCCTGCGCGGTGATTAGCGCGGTGGCGGCATCATAACAGTAGGTACGGGGGACATGGCTGGATATACGGGGGACAAGGCTGCAATATGTTTGGGGACATGGCTGCATATGTTGGGGACATGGCTGCATATGTTTGGGGACATGGCTGCATATGTTTGGGGACATGGCTGCATATGTTTGGGGACATGGCTGCATATGTTTGGGGACATGGCTGCATATGTGGGGGTCATGGCTGCAATACGTGGGGGACATGGCTGCAATATGTTTGGGGACATGGCTGGATATGTTGGGGACATGGCTGCATATGTGGGGGACATGGCTGCATATGTGGGGGACATGGCTGCATATGTGGGGGACATGGCTGCATATGTTTGGAGACATGGCTGCATATGTTGGGGACATGGCTGCATATGTGGGGGACATGGCTGCATATGTGGGGGACATGGCTGCATATGTGGGGGACATGGCTGCATATGGGGGAGACATGGCTGGATATGGGGGAGACATGGCTGGATATGTGGGGGTCATGGCTGCAATACGTGGGGGACATGGCTGCAATATGTTTGGGGACATGGCTGGATATGTTGGGGACATGGCTGCATATGTGGGGGACATGGCTGCATATGTGGGGGACATGGCTGCATATGTGGGGGACATGGCTGCATATGTGGGGGACATGGCTGCATATGTGGGGGACATGGCTGCATATGTGGGGGACATGGCTGCATATGTGGGGGACATGGCTGCATATGTTTGGGGACATGGCTGCATATGTGGGGGACATGGCTGCATATGTTGGGGACATGGCTGCATATGTTGGGGACATGGCTGCATATGTTGGGGACATGGCTGCATATGTTGGGGACATGGCTGTATATGTTGGGGACATGGCTGCATATGTTGGGGACATGGCTGTATATGTTGGGGACATGGCTGCATATGTTGGGGACATGGCTGCATATGTTGGGGACATGGCTGTATATGTGGGCACATTTAAAAAAAAGTATCGGTATTGGCGAGTACATAAAAAAAAGTATCGGTACTTGTACTCAGTGATAAAAAAGTGGTATCGGGACAACCCTAATAACAAGCATGCTTCACTGCATATACAGTGATTTTACTGTTGTGGGTTTAGTAACATTTTAATAACAGCAAGATGGACCTCCCCATGGCAGAACATTTCTACAGCCCTGACAGCAGTATAGAAGACCTGAGGGTCGCTGTTCTAAAGAGGCTCTTTCACACCATACATGCAAGAAATCTGATGAGAAAACCATGCAGATTTTACTTGCAAAGACATTAGTTTACATGTGCATTTCAGTGAGTTTTTATGCACTTGGACATCAGTTTTCATGTGTGTCAGTTATGTGCCCTGGTACAGTGTAGGGATTTGCCAGCACACCATGGATCTTTAACCGGTTTCCGACCGACTCCTTTACATATACGTCGATAGAACGGCACGGCTGGGCAAATTAATGTATATTTAAGTCACAAAATTCTCGCCGGGCGGGCGCGCCCCTGCCGTGAGCTCCGTGACCCTGCCCGCGGGACCCGCGGACTCGTCTGCCGGTGTCCCACGATCGGGTCACAGAGCTGCAGAACGGGGAGAGGCAAGTTAGTCCCCATTCTGCCTAGTGACACTGTCACGGATCGTCTGTTCCCTCTCATCGGGAGCAGAGATCAGCGACGTGCCACTCGTACCCATGCCCCCTAAGCGTTAGAATCACTCCCTAGGGCACACTTAACCCCTTCCCTGGGACCTACTGATAAACCCCCTCACTGCCAATTACATTTACACAGTAATCAGTGCATTTTTATAGCACTGATCGCTCTATAAATGTGAATGGTCCCAAAAATGTGTCAAAAGTGTCCGCCATAATGTCGCAGTCACAATAAAAATCGCTGCCATAAGAATATTAATAAAAATGCCATAAATCTATCTCCTATTTTGTAGATGCTATAACTTTCGCGCAAACCAATCAATAAACGCTCATTGCGATTTTTTTTATAAAAAATTATGTAGAAGACTACTTATCGGCCTAAACTGTGGAACAAATATATATTTTTTTTATAGATTTTTTGGGGGATATTTATTATAGCAAAAAATAAATGTTTGCAGATGCAGATTCCTGCACAGAAAAACCCTGCAGGTGATACCTGTGTTGTGGTGTAAACAGGACAAATAGAGAACACCTGCTATTATAGTGCCCTTGCAGAATAACTGACGACATGGTGTGAACGGGGCCTAAAGGGAAACTCCAATGCAGGGAAAAAATATAGAAGACAAAAAAAAACACAATGATCTAGCATATACAATCACTACACAAGCCATTCTGTAATTGAATGTAAAAATTACCTTTTCTTTTTAATCTGCAGCTCTATAATTGCCTGTAAGGGCTCATTCACACAGGCAGAAAAATGCTGCGTTTAGATGTGTATTTTCTGCATGAAAGAAAGATCCTGTGTAAAATATGTGCCTAAAGTACGTGTGTTTATGTGTGTACTTTAGTAAAATCTGCAGATCTATGCGCATAATATCAGCTGCTATGTCCAATTTTTATTTTTTTTTGCTTGGCTAAACACAGCGCACATTTTAAAATTTAGACACAGTTGTGTGTGGCCTCACCGACTGCTATAGTGATGCCTTTAGATGTGTACAAAACTATCTGCTTTACGCATCTAAACGCAGCATTTTTTTCTGCCCGTGTGTATAAAGCAATACCATTCAATGCAGTATGGCAACCTGGAGGTGTCCCATACAGCGTTGTAAGGAATAGCCTCAGAAATTTCATTTCCTGCTTCTGTTTGGCGCAGTGATTTTCCTAAAAGTCTGCACCAAGATACAAGTCACGTTTTTGGCATCCCCGGCAACAAAAATGTCAGTATTGGTGAGACACTCCTAAAGGGTTGATTACGTCTCTGGTGTCATATTTGCCACATTTCAGGGGGGAGCAGATATCTGTGTAATACAGGTATTTACTCCCACCTCCAGGCATAGTTATCTGCGGATATCTATGCCACGTCTGGTGCCTCCTCCTCACCCCACGCTGTCTTCTGGGAGACACACAGGTCCCAGAAGATAGCAGGGACCATTCAGTTCACACAGCGTGACTCGAGCATGCGCAGTAGGGAACCTTCACTTCCTGAACCCCTTACTGAAGATGGCAGAGGCAGCACCCGAGGGACAGATTGGCTTTGGGTGCTGACATTGCGGACGCCCTGGACAGGCAAGTGTCCTTATTTTAAAAGTCAGCAGCTGCAGACTTTTAAAAAAAAATAAAAAATTTGGTGGAACTCTGCTTTAAAGCTCTAGTCCCCTCCAAAAATGTAAAGTCAACAGCTAAGAGAGAGAGAGAGAGAGCCCTGACACTTCTGGGTAGAGGGCAGGCATGTGCGCTGCTGGCGGCTTGCCTCCGCTGTAATTACGCACAGCGTAAGCCGATTGGCAGGTGCATGGTACTCGAAGTTCTATGGCACCTGCCGATCGTTGGGCAGTTTGCCATTCTGACAGGTGGGAAAGAATGGAGTTTGCGCTTCCCCCAATAAAAGCACCTCACACAGTTCACATAAACCAGTGGTCTCAAAGTACCGGCCCTTGGGCCGGGACCGGTTATAAATGGCCCGCAGGCAGGGCGGAGGGTGCCGCGGAAGTGGGGGGGGAGTAGATTTCCTTCACATGCAGAGTAGCGCAGGAAGCGTCTCTGTCATAAGAGAGAGGGGGGGAGGACGAGAAGAGAGGGGGGGGGGCGGGGAGCAGCCGCAGCGTGAGACAGAGAAGTGAACTTATGACAGAGACGCTTCCTGCGCTACTCTGCATGTGAAGGAAAAAGACAACAAGTAAACGCTGACCTGTACCCCATGTACCCTGATTGTGCCCCATGTACCCTGATTGTGCCCCATGTACCCCGATTGTGACCTCATGTTCCCTATGTACCCTGATGTGCCCCATGTACCCTGATGTGACTTAATGTGCCCCATGTACCCTGATTGTAGCCCCATGTACCCTGATTGTAGCCCCATGTACCCTGATTGTGCCCCATGTACCCCGATTGTGCCCCATGTACCCCGATTGTGCCCCATGTACCCCGATTGTGCCCCATGTACCCTGATGTGACTTTATGTGCCCCATGTACCCTGATTGTGGCCCCATGTACCCTGATTGTGGCCCCATGTACCCTGATTGTGCCCCATGTACCCCATGTACCCTGATGTGCCCCATGTACCCTGATGTGCCCCATGTACCCTGATGTGCTGTGCCCTGATGGTGAGTGGTCAGTGTGTAGTGGTCAGTGGGGTGTGTAGTGTTCAGTGTGTAGTGGTCAGGGTTAATAATGCATCCACTGACACCAGTGCTGGGGGTAAAAATGCGTCCGCTTACACCAGTGCTGGGGGTTAATAATGTGTTCACTGACACCAGTACTGTTGTTTTTGAAGTTTGAAAGTTTGCATGCGGCCCCCCATGAAAACTTGTCTTGTGGCCCTCAGGTAGTTTGAGACCCCTGACATAAACACTGGTTAGGCACACAGTTAACCCTTTGACCGCCCTGGATGTTTAACTCCTTCCCATCCAGTGTTATTAGTACAATGCATATTTCTCGCACAGATCACTGTATTGGTGTCATTGGTTCCCACAAAGTGTCCGAATGTCCGCCGCAATATCGCAGTCCAACTATTAGTCCTTGATCGCCGCAGTTACTAGTAAAAAAAAAAAAAATCCATCCCATAGTTTGTAGTTGCTATAACATTTGCTGAAACCAATCTAAATACGCTTATTGGAATTTTTTAAGCAAAAATATGTAACAGAATGCATATTGGAATAAATTTGGATTGTTTTTTATTGTACCGGTATATGTTCTATAACAGAACGTAAAAAATATTGTTTTGATTTTCAGAGAAAATGGAGTACTGTCCGTGGTACTTTTTTTATTTGCACCAACATACAATTTTTCAGGGTGTTTCCCCTTCTTCAAGGTCCAAGCAGTACTCAAGGGGAAACACCCCAAAAGCTTGTCCTGAAAAATTGTATGTTAGTGCAAATAAAAAAAGTACCACGGACAGTACTCAATTTTCTCTGTCACAATTGCACTAACACGGCTACAATCACGCCAAGTTTTTATTTCCAAAATAGTCGCTCTTTTTTTGTTTATAGTGCAAAAAATTTAACCCGCAGAGGTGATCAAATACCACCAAAAGAAAGCTCTATTTGTGGGGAAAAAAGGACATCAATTTTATTTGGGAGCCACATCGCACGACCGCGCAATTATCAGTAAGGACTCATTTACACTTGCTTCCACTTCAACACACATGAACAACTGTGCCAGATTGTAAAAAATGGCCTGGTCATGAAGGGGGGGGGTAAATCTTCCAGAGGTCAAGTGTATTGGGAAGGAATTGCACGATGATGAAAGGTGCCTGTGACTGCTGAGACCATTTACCTATCTAATGACGGCTGCATGTGAGGTAAGTAGTCCCCCGACACCCACTCAGCCATTCCCTGACCCTCACCTTCCCCTCTCTCACGCCCCGCCGACAAAGTGACAACCACACCGCGGCCATTCTTTTCCTCCTTCCGCCACTTCCGGGTCACGTGCACCGGTCACCATGGAGGCGAGAAGCAGCTGTGTGGCGGCCATCTTATCGTAGTCCAGATGAGAGGTTTCTTCCTCTTGCGGACGGGGGACACGTGCTGACAGCATGGAGGAGCTGGCGGAGGATGTGCGGGGATTTCTTCTTCAACACCCTGAGCTGCAGCCAGTCCCGGGAAACAAGGTGACCAACTGCTTGGGGAGTGCCTGTCCCAGGGAGGGGGGAGTTTGGTGATATTAAGGAGTACCTGGCCCAGGGCTGTTACATGGGACATGTATGATGTCATAGATGTGTCCTGTACCCAGGAGGAATCCTCCAGTATGAATAGGTGATGAAATGAAGGGACATAGCATAGCTAAGATTTATTCTCATGTGTTGCATCTCCATGACACCATGGGGTAGATTTACTGATTCTGGTGCAGCTGTGCATGCTAGCCGATCAGCTTCTATCCTCAGCTTGTTCAATAAAGCTTTGACAATAAGCCCTCGTTCACATTGAAGTGACTTGCCGTGTCAAGTCGCGCCCCATTGTCTGCAATGGCACTGTTCAAATCTGTGTGACTTTTCAGTGCCTCATGAATTTTAAAACGTCGTTCCTGCACTACTTTTGGTGTTTTCCAAGTTGTTGCAATGACGTGGCTTTGAAATTGTGCGATTTGTAGATGAAGTTGCACGATTTCAAAGCCGCATTCAATGTGAACGAGGGCTCAAATCTGGAAGCTGATTGATTTCTATGCAGAAATGTGCCTGATTTTGCACTCTACAGCATTAATAGATCCGCCTAGTAGGGGTTCATTTTGGGGCTTCCTGCCGTGTCCATCTTGTGTAGTTCACTAACCTGATCTTCTCCTCCCCAGGTCCGTTTCACTCTGACTGGACATGAGCTGCCATGTAGACTCCCTGAACTGCAGAACTTCACCGCTGGGAAGAAATACAAAAATAAGCTGGAGGTATCATTTGATGGCAGCAAATATGAGCCCCACATTGTCCCCAGCACCAAGAACACGTAGGTCAACTGGTGTCTTATTTTGTACTGAAGAGTTAGTATTTTTATTGTTGCTACAATTTCCACTTGGGGGAGTGATTTCCACCTTAGGCCCCTTTCATACCGTATGTCCGCTTTTTCATCCATCCGTTTCCGGATGAAAAAGGGACATACATGTATCCCTATGAGATAGCGGGTCCGCTGACACCCGATCTCATCGGTGTCTGCTGTGCTCCGATTCTGCAGATGGAGGAAAATCCTATTTTTCCATCCGTCTGCAGAGCAGACGGTCCGTGTTCATCCGATCCCCCCATAGGGAAGAGCGAAGATCTGACAGGGCGGTCCCTGCACAATGTGCAGGGACCGCCCTGACCTCTGCCGGCTCAGCGGGGATCAATGAGATCGGTACATGTGAAAGGGGCCTTACTGTTCAGCTGTCACGGTGTCACTGGGACAGGTACAGAGAGCGAATCCCTTAAACAGGTGACATATCAGCCAGCTGATATACATGCACAGTCTATAGTTTGTGAAATATTGCATCCTCCCTATCTCTTCTGACAAAAAAATGCATATGGCTATTTTTTCTATTGAGTTTATACTTCTAAACCCCTACTGGATAATAATTTGGGGATTTGCTATATTATCTGATTTTCCTGCACTTGGATCTTCGACTAAGGCTTTCATGGGGATGTCCAGGGGATAAAAATACAATTATTTTTATTCAATTCAGTAACAAATTTGTAAGAACAAGCTTGTAAAAATGTTGAAGCCATATTAAAAACTAAACTGCAAAAAAAGAAAAAAAAAACACACTCTGAAATTAGGCACTTGCTGAAAATAATGACATTCTATTACATTAGAGTGGTTGTAAACCCTGAGGCCCCGTACACACGACCGAGTTTCTCGGCAGAATTCAGCCAGAAACTCGATCGGAGCCGTATTCTGCCGAGAAACCCGGTGGTGTGTACACTTTTGGCCGAGGAAACAGACGAGGATCTCGTCGGGGAAAATAGAGAACATGTTCTCTATTTCCTTGTTAGTCAATGAGGAAACTTGGCTCGCTGAGATCCTCGGCGGCTTCACAAGGAACTCGACGAGCAAAACGATGTGTTTTGCCCGTCGAGTTCCTCGGACGTGTGTACGGGGCCTGACATATACCCAGTGAAGTGAATAGACATGGTTGATACACAGAGATGAAACCAAAACATCCTACATAAGTTTTACTTATTTATCTGCAGCCTACATACCTTCAAAAGTACACAATTGTGATAAAATCCTTCTTCTGTCAGGGGCGGTGAGCCGCAGTTAGGACTCCCCTTCCCCTCACACAAAGCACAGGAATAAAGGAACATGTAGAGCTGTGTGCTGAGCTCCCTCCCTGTCACAAATTTATGTGTCACGAAAACTTCTCAGAAGTGACTCATGCTGATAACACGGGAACGAAGCACTAGAAAGAAATGACACTCAGCTTTGTAGATAGACAAACACCACAGATATACGTGGTTAGTTCAAATTTCATGACAGGGATTTACAACCACTTTAACTTGTTGCTGTAGGTTGGGAGGGCAGAGCAGTGGCTTAATGGTTGGCACCTAACGCCTTGCAGCACTCGGGTCCTTGGCTTGAATCTTGGCCAGGATACCATATGCATGGTCTTACTGTGTAATAGAAGGTTTCCTTCCAAACACCTACTGAGGGTTAGAAAAAAGAAACAAAAAGAAATTCCCAAGAAAATTCATCAAACGGTTTTCCAGCATGTCCGACATGGTGCCCATAAAATCGCAGTGTGTTGGATATGGCTGAACATCGGAAGGAAACCATCCACAGATACAAGTCAGATTCTACTTTTTATTAACCTAGAAAGGTCACTGGTGGAATTTGGCGGGTTGTTATAAAAAAAATCTTTAGGTATAACTGTCGTTGATAGCCAGGCTGATTTTATCTGTTAGACTAATGAAAATACTGTAAATGTGACTAAATGATCGCTATTTTCCTTCCAGAGGGCAGCTGTTCTGTAAGCTGACACTTCGTCACATCACAAAGCGCCTGGAAGAAGTTGAGAGGCACGTAAATGGAAAACGCTACCAGCGAGCGCTACTTAAATGTGAGTTCCATGCAGATTCCTCACCAGCTCTAGTTGTGAATAAATGAGCAATGGTGACATGACGACACTCTTCAGCACTTGCATTGTCCACAGCCTTCTGCTTATAGGAACTGGCAGAAGATGACTTCCTGATTGTGTTTTCTGGGCATATGGCCTCCTGCCGGGATTTCTTTCTTTGCTCTCTGTGGAAGGTGCATGCAGAGCTTTTTTTGCCCATTGTTTATACTCCTCTGCTGTGCACACCGACATTCTGGAGCTAGCACTAGAGAACGCCATCTAAATGACTGTTGTAGGGCCGAAACAACTAATCGATTAATTGACAACTAATCGATTATGAAATTAATCGATTACAATTTTCATAATCGATTAATCGGCCAGTAACATAATGGGGTTAAAAAAACAAAAATTAGCCCTTTATAGTACAAAAAAGCAAATTTCTACTGTAAATATTACTTTCACTGTCCCACTATAAAAAAATGAACCCCTTACAGTAGCGATTATTTTCTCTTTTTGTACTTTATTTTTTTTTTTTGTTAACCCCATTATGTTAATAACCATCTCAGGCCTGGGTTCATACCTCTGTTTTTTTGTTGTTTTTTTCCAGAAACACACTACAGTTCATTTACATGTTTCCCTATGGGACATGTTCACCTCCATGATTTTTTTTTCAGCTGTTGCGTATTTGGAAAGGGCAAGGACTTTTTTTTTCAAATAACAATTTTTTATTTTGAAAAAAGGTCAATACAAAATGTAGCAGCATTTCAAGTGTAAGATAATAGAGGTAATACAAAAATTCCAGCTGAATGTGCTTACACAGCGGCCACATTCTTGGTTATACATTCAGTAACGTATAAAACAACTAGATAACAAAGAGGAGAGGAGAAGAGGTGAGAGGGTAGAGTAGAAGAAGAAGATGGGGAAGGAAGAGAAAAGAAAAAAAAAAGGGGGGAGGAAAGAGAGAAAAAAGAAAGAGAAGGGGGGAGACTGGGGGAAGGGGAGGGGGGGGAGCAGGCAGGAGTGTCGGGTGAGGTAGTGTACCTTGGTGGTCTGTTGTCAGCTTACGGCGGGTCCTCCACCGAATGCCACCTCTCCCAGACCAGATCATGGTCCTCCAGCCTATCCCGAATCCTAGCTGTCATTTTTTCCATAAGCTCTACATCCTTGACCCTAGCATACAGGGCTTCCTGGGGTGGGGGTATTGGTTTCTTCCAATAAAGTGCTATCAGGCACCTCGCAGCTGTGGTGGGCAAGGACTTTTTAACGCAAAACGGTGCTATTTTTTTTTTTTTGGTTCAACATATTCGCATGGAGAAGCTGCAGAAAAGCATGTAATGTGTTTTTGCGGCAATTTGTGTTTTGTAATCTGCCCAACAACAAATTGCCCCAAAAAAAATTAAAAATGCTTTTTTTTTTTTTTTTATGGCTATTATCTGATAAATCGAAACAATAATCGGCCAATTAATCGATTATGAAAATAATCGTTTACTTGCAGCCCTAGACTGCTGCTCCATAGCAAGAATAATGCTCAGCAGTATGATGAGGTCTGTCATGTAAAATCTTCATTCCCACTGTGCTCATGCACTGGGAATGCCTTCTTTCTACACAATCAGACTTTTCCAGTGATCTCTTGCAAAATAGTTTACTCTTTCACCAATTTATTTTCAATATTGCTGATGACCACTATACACCACTACCTCTGAATATAGGGGACTAGAAGATTACATCATACAGTGCATAAATTTATATATTTTTTGGGGTGTGTTGTATCCTAAGCCAACCACACACTCTACAAGAAGCATGAGATGTGACTGGATTCAGGAAAGTTTCACAGAGCATAATGCATGTAGCTAGCGTTTGATAAATCAGTCTCTGACTTTTCTTTTCAGATGAGGAATGCCAGAAGCTGGGGGTGGAATATGTGCCTGCTTGTCTCCAGAACAAAACCAAGCAACGGAAATTTGCGGATGAGCGAAAACCTGCCAAAAAAGATCTGTGGGAACCAGATGATGAAAGTGGTGAAGATAGCGACTCTGGCGACAGTATGAGTGACCTTTATCCAGGTATTGGTAATCACTTGCTACTGCAGCCCATGAATCCACTGCCAGCTTATTTGCCACAAGATTGAACAAAAAGCTGTAGTCTTCCGTGTTTGTAGTAATGCTTGCATCAGATGTTAAAGTGGCTCCTTTTGTATTTTAAAGGATAAGTTCAGCTTTGGCAACATGTTGCTTGTTCCAACCATTTTGATGTAGAATACGTAACATGTTCCTGCAGTGGAGTTCCCCCTACATGCTATCACTTTTTAAAGAGCACAGCCGTGGGGGGCTCCGCCCACGTCATTCATTCAATGAGTTCTGTGAAGGAATGAACTACAAGTTCCGACATCCTTTGCGACCCTCAGCTTGTGGTTCTCCATGAACTACCATGGCGCTGTGTTCATTGATTCTTCTTGTCAGTGTGAAACTGTCTGTCCATACACCTGACAGTCTGTAGGAGACCTGAAATCTGCTGATTACTGGTGCAATGCCTTCCAGGCTCCTAAAAAAAAAAAAAAAAAATGTGCATTTTATAAGGTCCACATATTCTTTAACAATTCAAAATCTGTATGTAGTGGGGATTTATGGAGGCTGCCATGTCCTGCCTCTGCATTTGAAAATATTAGTTTTCTGGTTTTAAATGTGATGCAAAGGATTCAGTAGAGTCACTGACAGATCAGGTTTGCCCACTTCACTCAGACTTTCCTCATTTGCTTACAAATCCTGGTTGGTGACTGACACATTATTGTAACCAGAGACGGGCAGGATTTATGGAGACTGCCATTTCCCTCTTTTGCTTCTGAAAATACTAATATAAAAAATATATACTGCGCTCATCCAATATAGTGTCAAAAGTGGCAGCCAACACAACAAAGGAATAAATTGTGTAAACAAATAAAAAATAAAAGTGCAGCGCCAAGCATGAAGCCTAACCATGTAAAGGTAAGGTTATGAGGATAAAACGCTAATGCGATATATCTAAGCACACATCTGACATGTGAAAATAGCACAAGAAATAATAAAGTTCATTAGTGAATAATGAAATTTGTTAAACACAATCAAATTGTGTATATAGTGTCCATCCACATGAATCCAGCCATCAGAGCTTATGAGAGAAATAATGTCTGTTAATTTCCCGATGGAACCATTCAGAGAGGTTTTCAATCAACAGGGTGAGAAGAGATTAAATACTCTTACCAGATGTGGTGGACCCAGGAGCACCGTACGGTGGTGGGTCAGACACGCTTAATCAACCCAGTGGATGGGGAATGGCTTCTCTCAGTGGCTCTGGACCGTGATTCTCCACGTTGGTAGTGATCCGAAAATGACTTCGATCCTGGACGTGGAAGTGGAAAACCACTATTCCTTATAAGGCATAGGATGGACTCACCATAGGAGAAGAAAAAAACAAAAGAGGACGCCTCCTCATAGTGTAAAAAGTACAAAATGTATTGTCCAAAAAAAGGCGATTAGCCAAACATGAACACACTCAAATAAAAATGTGTAAAAACAACAGCAAAGGAAAAAGCCAAAAATGCAAAAATATTAAAAACCCTGTATTCAAAGAAAATAGCACAGCAAGGAATGGCTGGGGCCAATGTATGTGCCCGACCGGTTTCGTGTTAAAACACAACTGGGGCATACATCAGCCAGACATTCCCCTGTGCTTAAATATCATTTGATTGGTGATCTTACGTGAGACCAGCTGATCATGATTGGTAATTGATTGCAGGATCCTAATGGACAGGGCATGTATTCCATAGGGAAGTGGGCGCAGTGGGCCTATAGTCCGTATCGTAAATATATTTTATGGAATACTTTTTTAATTTATTTTTTATCCTGTATCCAATATGAAGCACAAAACCTGACCATACTGTTTCTCCTATCCCCATTCTGCAGTACAACACCTTATCTGAACATAGATTGCTGTCTATGTAGGATATACCAAATATGTAATTCTGATCACTAGTTTGTCTTGTGCTTTTCTTTGCTACCCTTTTAAATTGCCTTTACTAGGTGGAAATTTACTAACACTGTTGTTCTGTTCTACTGCTGGGGTGTTAATATTAAACTTTGGAATTTATATAAAATTATTCTCAAATGAAAAAACTTTTTTTTCCTTCTTGCAGATCAAATGTTTACAAAGAAAACTATAGCGGTAGAAAATGGCGACTTTAAAGCAGACAGCGGTGAAGAAATGGAAGTGGAGGAGACTGTTAATAGCCACAGGAAACGGACACAGGTATTAAGGTGTTAGGTTATAGAGCATTATATATATATATATATATATATATATATATATATATATATATATTATGCCATAATTGTCAGTCTGATGTTCTCTTTCTCCCCACAGAAGCAGGCAGGGCCTTCCCAAAAGAAGTTAAAAAGTCAACATAAAAATGTCAAGAAGCCCTCAAAAAAATGAATTCCATCTCATCATATTTTCTAACTTTTTTTCCTCCACCCCCTTTGTCATTTATATTACTGGTGACAGAATGATGTGTTGTCGTTTATGAATACTGTGGAAGACGATAGAAATTCCAGGTGAGAGCTGGCATTAATCTACAGATTAGCCCTCTATGCTGCCATCTTGTGAAATAAAGTACTGTGGCATACAGTACATTTTTGTAAGGAACCCAATCTCTCAAACTTTAAAACCATTTTAGGATAAATATTTACATGTCTATTGCTGAGAGAGTTGGATAGAGAGATAGAGATACATATATCTATCTCTCTATCTACAGCAGGGAAGTGGCATTTCCAGCATCGTGCATAGGGTGAGGGTGTTCACTCACATACTGGGGTCACTTCAGTGCTCACTTTCTGTGCAGTATTATGCTGTTCACATATTCTGCACATCCATAATGGGGTTTCAGGTACCCAGACAGAGGCCCAGCTCTTTCCTGCAGAGATCCATTGACCTATAAGTAGATTATATTATCTGCAGACATTTCCATTCAGCACTGGAACACAGAAGCGGAATCCTGGAGGTGAACAGCGGTTTTTGTGTACTGGCTTCATTCACAGAGAAACTTAATATGCATTTCTGAAAATACCAGTTGCCTGGTTGTAGTGCTGATTCATTGGCTTTGATCCTTTTGGAGTCTCTGAGCTGGGAAAACTTTGCATAACAGGAGTCAGAAGTCCTGCTCTACCCAATTATTATAGGTCTGCGATGCAAATATTGTAACCATTGGGTCAGTATGACCATGCAGCTAACTTTTTCAGAAGAGATCAGCAATGGCTGCCTGCAATATCACAGATTTCCCTAAAGTTGGAGTCAAGGAAGATTTTTGCCCCAGTAAAAATACTTTGTACCAAATAAAAATCACTTACCTTGTGCTCGTGTCTGTCATAATATTTTGGTCAAAATGATGATTTCTGTGGTCTGCATTGGTGGAACCATGAAGAGCACTAGTGAGGCTGTCTTGTGTAAAAATTAAGAGGATTTCCACATTGGGAAAGCATAAACCTACCAAACAGTATCCCAGCCAAAACTAGCCAGCAAGGTTACATGAACTGGTTTAAGAACTTCAATGGTATTTGCTCTGATTATTTTGGAATGCTTCTAATGTATGATTGAGATGATCTGTTTTGAAAGTGCCCTTTAGTGTGTATTTTTTTTTATACTTATCCAACAGTTAACATCAGGTCTATTATACTGATAGCATTTAATTATTGGATATGTTCAGTGGGTAGGGCAAATGTGTTTTTTCACCTTAATGCATCCTATGTATTAAGGTGAAAACACTTCTGACACTGACCAGCCCCCTAGCCCTGCCCCTTTTGGGTGGAACTCCGCTTTAATCAAATGCACTTGGTACTTTATGGTTTATTCAAACAAAAAAAAAGGAAATCTCACGTAATTAGGGCCGAAACAACTAATTGATCGACAACTAATCGATTATGAAATGAATCGATTACAATTTTCATAACCGATTAATCGGCCAGTAACATAATGGGGTTAAAAAAAACTAAAATTAGCCCTTTATAGTACAAAAAAGCAAATTGCTACTGTAAATATTACTTTCACTGTCCCACAGTAATAAAATAAATCTCTTACAGTAGCGATTATTTGCTCTTTTTGTACTTATTTTTTTTTTTTTAACCCCATTATGTTACTAAACATCTCAGGCCGGGGTCACACCTCTGTGTTTTTGGTGCTTTTTGCAGAAACACACTACAGTTCATTTACATGTTTTCCTATGGGACACGTTCACATCCATGATTTTTTTTTCACCTGCTGCGTATTTGGAAAGGACAAGGACTTTTTAACGCAAAATGGTGCCATTTCGTGTTTTTTTGGTTCAATATACTTCAATAGAGAATCTGCAGAAAAGCATGTCATGTGTTTTTGTGGCAATTTGTGTTTTGTAATCTGCCCGACAACAAATTGGCCCAAAAAAAAAAAAAAAAAATGCAATTTTTTTTTTAAGGCTATTATGCGATTAGTCGATTAATCAAAACAATAATCGGCCAACTAATCGATTATGAAAATAATCGTTCGTTGCAGCCCTACACGTAATAAAAGACTGCTGCACTTATAATACTCCTTGAATATGCGGAGGTGAAAAATTGCGCACAAAAGATATGCGCTCTCCTGTGTAAAACAACAAAAATGTAATATTGTGACCTAGCAATATATCAACATATGATTACACCAACATAACACAAATAAAACCAAATTCCACAAATTAAAGTGGTTGTTAACTCAGTACAGCTACTTTTACCTACATGTAAGCCTATATTAAGGCTTACCTGTAGGTGCTGGAAATATCTCCTAAACCTGCACGATTTAGGAGATATTTACAATGTACGAGTGACGTCACACGACTCTAGCCAGTCACAGAGCCGGAATTCGCGACCCCAGAAGGAAGAGGGGGTGAAGATGGACACTTCGTGCCAGAGGGGACAGCGGTAACATTGCAGGCTTCGGTTTCAGGTAAGTGACAGGTAAATAAAGAGGAAGTAAAATCCATCAGGGTTTACTTCCTCTTTAAGTGTCCATGTGTATTAATTTAAATCAATGTTCAAATCTAGCTCCAAGAAATAATGTACACCAATTCCAGTGACAAGGTGATATTCAATCCATGTTCCAAATATAAAATTAAATGTGCCGCTTACCAGTTCCCCGTGATCTCTGAGATATAGGAAATCATGATACGCATGAGGTGAAGTATGGACTGCTCCAGTGTGTAATCCAACCTCTGCGATGGATCAGTCACACAGCCTGCTGATCAGCTTCCCAGCCCAGCACACTTCAATCTGGATTCACTCTGCCTTCTCCACTCAGTGTATGTGTAGGGTTTAAAACAGAGGGAAGGCTCAATGCGTATTATATAAACAAAAATAATTTATTGGGCTAAAAATATGCACTTACAGCATCGTACATAAAAACAAGCAGTAGAGAGGGTAATCTAACCCAGAGATCAACAGGCGTGGATCATGTTCAAGTCAACTCCTGTCTCCTTTCAACTCATTTCCCTGTAACAGGCTACATCTGGGAATGGAGGATGGAGTAGGGACGTCTAGCACTAATTTTAAAGCAGCTGAGATCCCTGAAGTCAATTGTATACCCATGTTGACCGGGGTCATATGATGTCAAAATACTGAATCATTTGCTGTTGAATACAAATTGTTTATATAAATTATTTAAAGTGGTTGTATAATCATTTTTTTTTACTTTTACCTATAGGTAAGCCTATAATAAGGCTTAACTGTAGGTAAAAAAAAATCTCCTAAACCTGTATGGTTTTGGAGCTATTCCCCTCGCAATGAGCCGCTAAATGCAGCGGCGCATGTGCACAGGGGATTTTTGGCTGAAAGCCCAAAAAACGCTGGATCTTGCCGGAAAGAAATCTCCCGCGTGCATGCGCAGTAGTGACGACATCGTGGTTACAGCCACTCAGAGCGCTGGAGCCGCGATACGCGGAAGACACACCGAGGTAACATGTCAGCTACCTTGGCGTGGAACAGGTGAGTTACCAACATCTCGTTCTAAGGTAAGTATTTCATAATGAGCTAGTATGCTGTGCTTTAAACAACAGTAAAACAATATAAAACAATTATTAGAAAAATGATTTAATTTTTTTTATCAAAAATAATAATCACATGGTTAATGCTTTCCTCAAGAAACAATATGGTACATAATATTTACATATCTAACCAAAAATGGTGATATACCAAGATATATAAAAGCAGTAATTGACCAAAACATAGTCCATATGAATGTAGAAACTGAAAATATTTAATTAAAAAAAAATACTATTTAAAGGAGTAGGAACTCTATTCATCATAAAGGAATTAATATCCCACTCCACATTGAGACCATATGGATGGAAACTACAGAGGTCAAAAATCCAGCGAGTTTCACATCTGGATATTTCCCTCTTACGATTGCATCTCTCAATTCCAATTACGAGGGATTTTTCCAATGACAATAGGTAAAATGTTTGTTGGCCAGGTGTTTACCATTACACACATTTAGTGCCCTGGTGGTCCTGCCAACATATTGGAATTCATACCTAGGAGGTAGATAACTCCTTTGGTGCTATATGTGATGAATTATTTTATCTTATACTCATTTTTGTGTGAGTGGATATAAAAGAAGTGGTACGTAAAGTTTTTAAATGCCTACATACCTTGCACCTTTTACAGGGAAATAATCCAGTTAGGTTCCCAAACATATTAGGTTTAGGAGACAAATTGACAATATTAGAGGCCAAAACATTTCTAAGAATCTGAGATTTTTGTTTAGAAATGTTTTGGCCCCTGATATTGTTGATTTTACCCAATATGTTGGGGAACATACCTTGCACCTTCTACAGGGAAAGAATCCAGTTATGTAGGAATTCAAAAACGTTATGTACCACTTCTTTTATATCCACTCACACAAAAAAGAGTACAAGATAAAATAATTCATCACATATAGCACCAAAGGAGTTATCTACCTCCTAAGGTGTACATATGCATTCTAATAAGTTGGCAGGGCCACCAGGGCACTAAATGTGCGTATTGGTGAACACCTGGCCAACATACGAAAAGGTTTTGAGAAACAGTCTTTCCAAACATTTTGCCTATTGTCATAGGAAAAATCCCTAGTCATTGGAGGTAATTAGAATTGAGAGATACATTCTACATTGGCGTGGAAGTAATGTCAAGAGGGAAATATCCAGACGTGAAACCCGCTGGATTTTTGACCTGTAGTTTCCGTCCATGTGGTCTCAGTGTGGAGTAGGATATTAATTCCTTTTTTAATAGTATAATATAGTTAGAGTTCCTACTCCTTTAAATTGGCTTTTTTTTATTTATATTCAGCTTCTACATTCATATGGAATATGTTTTGGTCAATTACAGTTTTTATATATCTTGGTACATTCTTTTCTTAGATATGCAATTAGTATGTACCATATTATTGAGAGAAGCATTAACCATGTGATCGTTATTTTTGGTAAAAAAAAATTAATAATTTCTTTTAAATGTTGTAATCAAATTCTTTTTTTATATCGTTTTACTGTTCTAACTGGTTGTTTAAATCATTTATATAAGAATTTGTATTTAACTAGACAAAGGGGAAAAGTTGGGATTTTGTGTGAAGCATGCAACCAAGGAGATAACGCAACAAAAATGTGTCTGGTAAACACATTTTTTGATATCATATGTTGTGACCCTGGTCAACATGGTTATACAATTGACTGCCGGTGTCTCAGCTGCTTTAAAATTAGTGCCAGACATCGCTACTCCCCAGACGTAGCCTGTTATGGGGGAAAAGTGCTGGAAGGAGACGGAAGTTGTGACGTGAACATGATCCATACGTGTTGATGATCCCTGGGTTGAATTACCCTCTCTCCACCGCTTGTTTTTATTTACAATGCTGTAAGTGCATATTTTTAGCCCAATAAATCCTTTTTCTTTATATAATACGCGATGAGCATTCCCTGTTTTAAACCCTACACATACACAGAGTGTTGAGCGCAGAGTGAACCAGATTGAAGTGTGCTGGGCTGGGAAGCTGATCAGCAGGCTGTTTGACTGATCCATCGCGGAGGTTGGATTACACACTGGAGGAGTCCATACTTCACCTCATGGGTATCATGATCTCCTTTAACTTAGAGATCATCGGGAATCTGGTAAGCGGCACATTTAATGTTATATTTGGAAAACGGATTGAATATCACCGTGTCACTGGAATTGGTTTACATTATTTATTGGAGCAAGATTTGAACATTGATTTAATAAATACACATGGACACTTAATTTGTGGAATTTGGTTTTATTATTTGTGTTGTCAGGTTGGAATAATCACATGTTGAAATATTCTGTTTTGGGTGACAATATAATATTTTTGTTGGTTTACACAAGACCGTGCATATCTTTTATATTTTGTGCACAAATTTGGGGTTTTTGTTGGTATTGCCCAAGGTAATGCTGCACTTGCGCAAAGGAGTGGATGGTTGACAGGTATTATGCATAAGTCACTTAACCACTTGCTTACTGGGCACATATACCCCCCTCCTACCCAGGTGAAATTTCAGCTTTCGGCACTGCGTCGCTTTAACTAACAATTGCGCGGTCGTGCGACGTGGCTCCCAAACAAAATTGACGTCCTTTTTTCCCCACAAGTAGAGCTTTCTTTTGGTGGTATTTGATCGCCTGTGCGGTTTTTTTTTTTTGCGCTATAAACAAAAAAGTGCGACAATTTTGAAAAAAATACAATATGTTTTACTTGTTGCTATAATAAATATCCCAATTTAAAAAAAAAAAAACACATTTTTTTTCTCAGTTTAGGCCGATACGTATTCTTCTACATATTTTTGGTAAAAAAAAAAAAAATCGCAATAAGCGACTGGTTTGCGCAAAAGTTATAGGGCTTACAAAATAGGGGACAGAATTATTATTTTTTTTTTTTACTAGAAATGCCGGCGATCTGCGATTTTTATTGGGACTGCGACGTTATGGCGGACACATCGGACACATTTTTGGCGCCATTCACATTTATACTGCGATCAGTGCTATAAATATGCACTAATTACAGTATAAATGTGACTGGCATTGAAGGGGTTAACACTAGGGGGTGAGGAAGGGGTTAAATATGTTTCCTATAAAGTGTTCTAACTGTAGGTGGAGGGGGGGTGACCGATCTGTGTCTCTATGTACAAGAGACACAGATCGGTCTCCTCTCCAGAGACAGCACCGCTGTCTCTGTGTAAAACGGCAATGAGAGATGATCTCATATGTTTACATATGAGATCATCTCTCATTGGCCGCACAGATCGCATCGCAAACGGCCACTCTGATTGGCCGTTCGCGGCGATCTGTAATTGGCTGTGTCCAAGGGACACGGCCAACACAGATTTTCCCCGCTGCGCGCGGGGACTGCCCAAAGGGGCGGACGTCAATTGACGTCCACTTGGATTTTGGGATCCGCGCTGTAGCCGTCAATTGACGGCTAGTGGGTCCCAAGTAGTTAAATTATCGCACCAAGAACTATGGGGCAGATTCACATACAATTGGACAGGCGCAGCGTATCAGAGATACGCTATGCCGCCGTATCTTACCTGGCTTAAATTCGAATCCAGGAAGCATTCGCATCGTAAGTTATGGTGGCATAGTGTTTTTCTGGCGGCGTATTTGAAATTGGGCGGGTTGGGGGCGGGTTTCATTTAAATGAAGCGCGTCCCCGCGCCAAATGAAATGCGCATGCGTCTTTCCTAAATTTCCTGCTGTGCATTGCGCTAAATGACGTCGCAACAATGTCATTTTTTTTAACTTAGACGTGACTTACGTCCATCCCTATTCACGGACGACTTACGCAAAAAAAAAAAAAAAAATTCAAATTTCGACGCGGGAACGACGGCCATACTTTAACATGGCAAGTCTATCTATACGCCACAAAATAGCAGCTTTAACTATACCCCGGAAAAAGCCGACTACAGACGACGTAAGAGAATGCGACGACCGCGCGTACGTTCGTGGATCGTCGGAAAAAGCTCATTTGCATACCCGACGCGTAAAAAAATGACGCAAACTCCACCCAGCAGACGCCAAAGTATTGCATCTGCGATCCGAAGGCGTACGAAACCGTACGCCTGTCGGATCTTACCCAGATGCCGTCGTATCTTGGTTTGAGGATTCAAACTAAAGATACGACGCAGGAAATTTGAAAGTACGCCGGTGTATCAGTAGCTACGTTGGCGTACTTGCTCTGTGAATCTGCCCCTATATTCCTAAAGGGATGGCTATTTTGTTATATGTTTTTTTTTTCTTTTCTCATGTAAAGCCCTATACAAGATATATATATATATATATATATATATATATATATATATATATATATATATATATATATATATACACACATACATAGAGACAGAACAAAAGACTTTACCAATTGTCAATTATACAGAGATTAGTGCTATAAAAATGCACCGATTACTATATAAATGTCACTGGCAGGGAAAGGGTTAACTGTGTTCCCTAGGTGTGTTCTAACTGTAGGGAGGATGGGAGTGACTAGGGGAAGAGAAAGATCATTGTATGAACACACAGTTAGTCTTCTTTCCCCTGAGAGAACCGGGATCTGCGTGTTTACACACATGGATCCCGGTTCTCGCTCTGTCACGAGCGATCGCGGTGCCCGACGTTCATTGCGCCCCCACCAGACACTCGCATCAGCTCAGTGTACACGTTGTGGGAGCGTGCCTCCGGCGGCACACGCCCCTAGTGGTTAAAAGGCGAAGCAACGTAAGGTAACGTCTTTTCACCCAGCCATGCCATTGTGCTGCAGTAATACTGCAAGTGGTTAATATTGAAATAAAAACAAATTAAAATACACTCACAAAATGAGACTTGTATAAAGCATTACACCCCTTTGATTGTGATATTTCGGTTAGTGTAGTCTTCCAACGCTGACTCGCAGTGTGGGCAGTATTGGCTGCAGCATAACACTCGTTCCCTAAGATGTCAAGCCGCTGAGCACAAAGCAAGGCTGGTGCACGCTCGCAGTCACGCGACAGGCCAGCTCCTTGCACGGCCCTGCGTGAGAGGGAAGGTAGTATAGTTGCTTTAAGAACGCATTTTGGAGGGGTGAGGCAATAGGATTTTGTACTCACCATAAAATCCTTTGCAAGAGAGAGAGGGAGCTGGCCACTGGATGTAGACTTTAGCTATGCAGTCTGCACATCGGTTGCTTCATTAAGTTTTCAGTCCTGCTTCTGAAACCGTAATCAAGCAGTTGGTCACCACAGCACAGCTAAAGTTTGCATCCAGTGTCAAGCAGGGATACTGTGGGGATGTGTTCTTGCACTCGTCACCACTTTCTGCTCTTGATGCATCTGAATAGAAAATACGTATTTGTTGTGTATTTTCTGTGTTTTTGGTACTTCCGGGTACCACGATTTCCACAGCACCGGACTATCTCACATGAGTTATTATTATTTTTCTTGTGTTACTATTATCCTCATCTAGCGCCAGTGATTCTTTTGTGTATTTGGATGCATCTGAATAGGTGACTACAAAGTGAGTTTATATAGAGCAGAATGAATTGTACACACAAACTTAGGCTCCGCCTGCTCAGCAGGAGATCAGTCCTCAGATCTCCGCTGAGCCGACGGATGACAAGCTCCTCTCTGCTCACTGAGCAGGGAGGGGCTTGGGCACCGCTGTCTCCTATGGAGCGATCTGATGAAAACGGACAGCATGTCAGTTTTCATCAGATCTTACCCGATCCGACTGGATGGATGGGGACGTGCCCCCCATACGTCTGTTTTTAGCGGATCGGATGTCAGCAGACATGTCTCCGCTGACATCCGACGCTTTATAGGAATGCATGGATTGGCCGTTCAGGTCCGCCGTCAAAACTCACAGGCGGACCCGAACGGTCCGTCCGTGTGAATGAGGCCTAACTGTTTCTAAGTTATTAATGGAGGCTAATGGTGCACTCACACTGCCCATGGCTGTACAGTGAGAGCCGAACTGCAGTGATGCAGGGCGGGCGGTGAGAGATGATGTCATCTCTCTGCTCCCCACCCACCAGCTCACTGACTGGCCAGTCTCTCCGCTCACTGTGGACTGGCCAGCCCCCTCACTCGATGTCTGCCCTGCACACTCACCTGGCGACCCCCAGTCACTCATCTGCCGACCTGCCCACAGCGCGCTCAGGCTCTCTCTCACCTGCCGGCTGCCGACCCCCGCTGACTGGCCCACCCGCTCATTAACCCGCACACTCGCCCTCCCGTCCACTCACTCATCTACTGACTTTCCTGCCAGTCATGAATTTCTCGAAGGGGGCAATTTCCCCGTTGCCCCTCCCGGATCCGCCCCTGGTACACACGGCCGGAAAAACTGCGATGGCGCATACACACGGTCGCAATTCCTGGCCAAAAGCTCTCATCGCAGTTTTCCCGTCGGTAATCCCAGCCATGTGTACGGGGCATTAGTGTCCAACCTCTTAACAAGCAGAGTACATACAGCCCAGTTTCATGTGACCCCCAATGAACGACTTTAAACTGGTTGGGCCTGGATCTTCTGTGACATGTGGGTCTGGAAAAAAAAGGAGGGTGAGAATGAACCTCAGGCTTGACCACTTTCCCCTAACTACGTCTAAATCCTTTGGTTGTTGGGTTCTAAAAATAATGAACACTGAAGAAATCCCCTTCAGGATTCTTTCCTGGCAGAGCTTATATATTTGGGACAAGAAATAATGAATACGGAGATCTTTATTTGGGTATATGGAGCTTTATTGTGACAAGCAGAGAAAAGGCTGTGGATTCTGCTCTGTCAATCAGCATACAGGTGACATTACACGATTTAACAGTTGGACACAATTGCTTGTGGTGGGAGAAACCCAGGTGCAACATCCATACGCAGTCTCGTACAGGTAACTTGTCCAGGGTTTAAGTGCTTTTACGCAAAAGCTGGTGGTGATGTTGATGGGGAAATTTCTGTCATAGATAAACTAGCAAATCATTTAGTCTATGTTGTAATAAAATAGATTACATGTATAAAGACTATTGAAGACTGAAATCTATAGTACAAATGGGTGATGGAGAAAATACATGGACAGCGTTCTTTTCCTGTTTTCTTTAAAAGCAATCCAAAAGGAAGGACTGTGGCTGGACATTAATCACGCACATAGTTCATGGGATGTATGTAAAAATAGGCAGTGAGATCCTTAAAGCATGCAAAATGCTATTGTGGCAATAAAAGGTTCTTTCCTTCCCAAACTAAAAAAAAAAAAAAAACTATGATTGTGCAGTGCATGATGGGAGACTTTGGTTCATGCAAGTTATGCTCTGAAAGTGGTTGCTGATACTTCAGTCTGAATGTCCCGATAAAAACACCTGATTCCAGTTCGCTGCTCTCAGCCATTTTCTTTCCACAATACCAAATGGATACTGTGGTCAGGCATACTTGTGGCAAAGACCAAGCCAACATCGTTAACACCATCCAAGCCATTCAGCCATGCCATTTCTCCGGCCAAGAAGCTGGAGCCCCTCTTGGACTTCCTATACTCTGGCAGGGGCCAGCGGCTGATCACTTTCTCAGTCCGTAAGTCTATGATGTACAAGTGGTGGTTGTCAAACAAAAGAGCAAAAATGTCCCCAAAGCCGAGAAGCGAGAGGCTGGTGGAGTCTGGCATTTTTATAACTCTACAAGAAACAAACATAATTATAATATATATATACACATTAAAGCATGCAAACATTTCAGTGTTTGGTTTGATGCTGGACAGCCAAACGCCACAATTTCTTACATCAATGAGGGATCCATCGGTTAGATCTCTGCTTTGAGTTCCTGGGTCTTCACATCTAACACACTATTATGAGGGCTTCCCAGCCTGCTTGGCAAGAATGCAACATAAATAGTAGAATCCATTTCAGGAACTAAAGCGTAGAGATCTCCCCGCGGAGGTTTCAAAGAATGCAGCAAGCAGCAGCCCAACAGACTCCAGCTAAAATTAAGTGACTAAGAGCCCTTTCACACTGACAGAGCCTGACGAGGCACGCATGCCTCGAACGCGTGCACCGCCCTGAGACTGAATCCGGAAGTGACGCTCTGCTGCTTGCGCTCCACGGCTGCGTTCCACCACGCCGAATGTGGCGTTCCTGTTTCTCCCCTCGTACCAGCGCTGTGTCACCACCCAGGGACATTCAGAGACGCCGCACCCGGCCCCTACCCTGTGGATAATCCATCACGCTGATTGCCTGAAGCCTGCGATAAGACCAACATAGCAGAGTTCATGTACTCCGGACGCCAGCCACAGATGACACCAGTATTTTTATTGCCTGTACCCCCTGCAGTCTTGTGAGTAACCCCTCATAAGAATTATTGTTGTTTGTGTTTTCTATTAAACTCTATACTACGCTTAGAGGGCGCCGCTTTTTGTTCTTTTGACACTGACAGCACGGCTGCATTAGCGGAGAGCGCCACTAGTTTTAGCAGCACTTTACTGTCGTTTTAGAGGCGCTCTTCGGACGCTTTTAATAATGAAGGGTTAAAAGCGCCCGCAAAGCACCGCTGCCGAGGCCCTTTGGCGGCGCTTCCAATTGATTTCAATGGGCAGAGGCGCTTTAGGAGCGGTGCATGCACCGCTCCTAAAGGCTCTTTCACACGTCCGTTCCGTTCGTCCGTTAACGGACCGCAATGCTTCCCTATGGGTTAACGTCCGTTAGCGCGTTAGCATCCGTCTGCGTTAAGTTCCGTTTTTTTGGACGGAAGAAAACCCTATTTTTCTTCCGTCAAAAAAACGGAACGGACGTTAGCGGATGATCCGTTTACCATCCGATCCGCTAACATCCGTTTTTCATCAAAATATGTAAAAAGCCCCCCCCCCAAAAAAACGGATGGAGAAACTGATGGAAAAACTGACGAAAAACTGATGGAAAAACGGATCAACTGATGAAGAAAAAAACTGTTCTAAAAAACTGAGCTGACGTGTGAAAGAGCCCTAAAGCTCCCCAAAGATGTTGCTTGCAGGACTTTTTTTTAAGGTCTTGCCAGCACAGATGGGACTGCAGATTAGGAATTTTTCAGGTGCTTTACAGATGCTATTTTCAGCGCTAAAGTGCCTGAAAAACACCTCCAGTGTGAAAGGGGTCTTAACACTGACCACCTGATAAATGTTAAGCCTACTATAATGAGGCTGTATGATTAGCATGAATTCGCCATGGTGAGTGTGAGTGACAGCTGCACTTCTTGGATTTCCCTGACAAATTTTGTACACATTTCATTTGTGTTTACCTTTTATATATTAGTACAGAAATAAGACCTCTGATGTGTTCACACAAAATGCAACATTGATTTATGGTTGTTATTAAATTATTTGTTTCGACAAAGGTTAAGGAGTGGAGCTAAAGCCTGTGGCAGCCAAACTTTCAGTTTACTGAGATCACATTGCAAAAGCAGTATTAAATCCAAAACCAAAAATATAATATATTGCAGCTTACAATCATTAGATGTAGTGGTTGTATCAGGCAAGCAAGCTTTTCCCCTCTGTTTTTACCTGATGATCTGGTCAGTAATACATCGCCTGTATTTGAGTGCCCCTACTCTGAATGAAGGAGCACAGGGCGCAGGTTTGGACAGCAGTATTGCCAGGCTTATTTTTATTTGCAGCAATTCCTTTTTTGTTTTGTTATTTTTGGGGTAAAGATTTTACATAAGTAAATAAAAGTTTATCATTTTAAAGCAGTAGGAAACGGGAAAATAAATAAATAATAATAAAAAATTAATAAAAAACAATCAAAAACGAAACAAAAAAAAAAAACGTTTCCCCCCTACAAAAAAATATTATGTGCTAGTATGGATCGCATATTGGCACATTACGTGAAACTTACCTTAAAACTAAGCCCTCCAGAGGCGCACTATCACTGCTGACAGGGTTTTCATCTTCACGCGGTCTTCCTTTCAGGTTTGCAGACTCTAATCTTTTGAATGGCAGAGCCGTAATGACGTCAATCCAGCGCATGCACATGGGAGTCACTGTTTATTTAGGAATGGCATTGGTATGCTGTTCTTTCAGAGCACATGAGCTGTGACGTCGCCGGCTGCTACACAGGTAAATATCTCCTAAATGGTGCATGTTTAGGAGATATATACAGTACCTATAGATAAGCCTTATTATAGGCTAACCTGTAGGTAAAACATTAACAAATTGACTTTACTACCACTTTAAGCACCCCTGGTCTGTCTCATCTCTGTAACTGCAACAGAGCTTTTCTGTTGAAAAACAACAGATTTACTGGCTGGATCATCAGATGAAAACAGAAGAAAGCAAGCCTAAAAAGGAAACGAATTGGTAAGGTGAAATTGAATGAATGTTTGCTTTTGGGTTTAATACTGCTTGAAGTATAACTGCTGCTTGGTTGCTGCAATCTGCTCTTTGCCTTTAGCAGGCCATTTCAGCAGGGACCTCAATTGTGTAGACGGAGGTAATTTATCTCAGGGAATAATAGTAGCAAGGACAGGCTGAAATTCTGCCAGGAGCTCCCAGCCAGCATGCATATGCCTGTCCCATAGTTGTCAGATATTGCCCAATCTGGATAAAAAGAACTGGACCAGATAATGTCACCTCAATTCTTTGGGCTGCTATTGACAGGATGTTGCATTTCAAAGAATTGTTTGCCTTTTGTCTGTACCACCCAGAACTGCTACTTGTCTGTGAGTAAAAATAAGCTCTGATGGAATTGAAAATACTTTACATCTTAGAGCAGGGGTAGGCAACCATAGAGAGATGAAGATCTACTTGAACAACATTGATGAAGGTCAAAGGTCACCGGGCAAAGTGTCCTGTTGTTAGGGCCGGTTCACACAGAACGTGATGCCAGAAAGGCATGTTCCATGTGCGTTTCCTGCATAGTGTTCAAAACGCACGGCCTTTGTGATCTACTGCGAGTGACGATACATTGTTAACCCCAAAATAGATCCCAGATCCAGTGGACACAAAAAGAGTATTACAAAAGAGTGCAGGCATCAGAAGTGCGTTACGCTCAGAAGGCAGGCATCAGAAGTGCGTTACGCTCAGAAGGCAGGCATCAGGAGTGCGTTGCGCTCAGAAGGCAGGGATTGGGTGGGGGGTGATGTGAAGTGTGGTAGAGGACACTGCTATGGGGGTGTCCACTGCCCCCTTCACATAACCCCCCCCCCCTTCCCTCCCATAGCATCCTACCTGTGCACACAGGAGACTGAGAAGCAGCACAGTTCTGTACAGGGGGCAGGAGCAGGCAGAGTGATTTTTAATATTAACAAGCTGGTGATTGCTTGCTTAGGACCTAGCAACCAATCACCTGTGGGATACCTTGAAAAGTTAACTTGGCTAGCTCCTCCCCCGCCCTGAGCCGTGCTACCTCTCGCTCTCTGCTGTTCACAGCCCCAGAGGAGGCTGGGGAGGAGGGTGAGAGAAGAACTGAAGGCGCAGCGGAGGAGGCTGGGGGCGGAAAAAGAAGGACCGGCACTAGCAGTAGCTGGGTCGGCGGCGCAGACCTGTTTTCGGTCTACCTGTGGTCGACAGGTTTCTGACCCCGGTCTTAGGAGGCACCAATGAATAGCCCCCATCCTTGCCCAGATATCACACAGGGCTGTCCAATAGGACTGGCAATGGCCAGCCTATGTCCAATATACAATGGTCTTTTAATGTGATGGATTAACTTGCAAATCCATCTACGAGATCTAGTCAATTTAATGGTTTTTATGGCTTCCGATATCTAACCTTGTAGAACATGGGTGTTTATCAACAAGTAAAACCCTGCGTTTGTCCTCTTAAGCTGTGGAACGGGTAGCATGGTGTACTGTGACACTAAAGAAAAGGTTTCTACGGTCTACAATGCATCCGGAAAGTATTCACAGCGCTTCACTTTTTCCACATTTTGTTATGTTACAGCTTTATTCCAAAAATTGATTAAATTCATTATTTTCCTCAAAATTCTACAAACAATACCCCATAATGAAAACACGAAAGACATTTGCTTGAAATCTTTGCAAAGTATTCAAGTATGTAACAGCCTTTGCTCAATACTTTGTTGAAGCACCTTTGGCACCAATTACAGCCTCAAGTATTTTTGGAGTATGATGCCACACCTATTTTTGGGCAGTTTCGCCCATTCTTCTTTGCAGGACCTCTCAAGCTCCATTAGGTTGGATGGGGAGCATTGGGTTCAGATCTCTCCAGAGATGTTTAAATCTGGTTCAAGTCTAGACTCTGGCTGGGTCGCTCAAGGACATTCACCGAGTTGTCCCGTAGCCACTTCTTTGTTATCTTGGCTGTGTGCTCAGGGTCGTTGTCCTGTTGGAAGATGAACCTTCATTCCAGTCTGAGGTCCAGAGCGCTCTGGAGTAGGTTTTCATCAAGGATGTCTCTGACATGATGCTTATCATTGAGGCCAAAGAGTTTAATCTTTGTTTTATCAGACCAGAGAATTTTGTTTCTCATGGTCTGAGAGTCCTTCAGGTGCCTTTTGGCAAACTCCAGGCGGGCTGTCATGTGTCTTTTACTGAGGAGTGTTTCAGAGATGGTTGTTCTACTGAAAGGTCCTCTGCCCTACACAGACAAATGCTGGAACTCTGTCAGACTGACAATCAGGTTTTTGTTCAGCTCCCCGACTAAGGCCCTTCTCCCCTGATCGGTCAGTTTGGCCAGGCAGCCAGCTCTAGGAAGAGCCCTGGTGGTTCCAAACTTTTTCCATTTACAGATGATGGAGGCTGTGCTTATTGGGACCCTTAATGCTACAGAAATTATTCTGTACCCTTCCCCAGTGTTGTGCCTCGATACAATCCTGTCTCAGGGGTCTACAGACAATTCCTTGGACTTCATGGTTTGGTTTGTGCTCTGACATGCACTGTTAACTGTGGGACCTTATATAGACAGGTATGTGCCTTTCCAAATCATGTCCAATCAACTGAAAATTACCACAGGTGGACACAATCAAGTTGTAGAAACATCTCAGGCCGGGTTCACACTGCTCCGACATTGGGAGCTCATGTCACATGATGTGTGAAAATCATTGTTTTGCTAAGAGAGCCGTCTTAACTGGTCGGACACAAGTCGGTCCGACTTTGAAAATGCTCCCTGTACTACTTGTCCTTACCATCCGACATGTGATTACAGCAGCAGTAAAAGGAATTTATCTCACACTGGGATTATTTTGATTGGTCAAAGAACAAGTCAGACTATCACAAAGTCGGATCAAAGTAGTATCCTGTTCATTCAAGTCAGATGGATGTAGGACCAATGTCGCACAGCAAAGTAGGATTAAAGTCCTACTATATCGTGTAGTATAGTGTGAACCCAGCCTCAAGGATGATCAGTGGAAACAGGATGCACCTGAGCTCAATTTTGAATGTTATGGCAAAGGATGTGATTTTTTTTATTTTGAATAAATGTGCAAAGATTCAAAACTTATTTCACATTGTCATTATGGAGTATTGTTTGTAGAATTTTGAGGAAACTAATTAATTCATTTTGGAATAAGGCTGTAAAATAACAAAAATGTGGAAAAAGTGAAGCACTGTGAATACTTTCCAGATGCGCTGTATCACATCTGAACAGAAATGAAGAGACATCTATTTACCTTAAAATGTCAAAGCTAGCAAAGTCCCATTGGTAGAGTCCTAATGCGGAGCTGCATACAATATATTTGCCATCGAAGTGCAGGCGTGGCTGCAGTGAAATGCTGCGGTCATCCGACACATACAGTGTCTTCAAGCATTTGCAGTTGATTTCTCTGCCAATAGGCCAAATCTGCAACACAAACATAATATAAACCTGAATATAACCTCTACAGTCAGCATACAGAAAAAATATGAAGCTTTGTGACCAAATCAGTCAGACATTTCTGAAATAGAAATGTGAAAAAATTACTGCGCCACCAGTGCTGAAAAAAAGCTGCTGATACGTATTGATACGCCGGCCTAACTCTTTCTGAATCTAGCTAATAATTTATAATATACTGTGGGGTGTCATTTAATTGTAATTCCTACAGTGACTGTGGGTTGCGAGAAAAGGGTCACATTTGCACTGAGCCTGGCTTTTTCTCTATAGCAATAAAGGAAACTTTTCCTGGGTAGGAAATAGTGGTCTCTCTCTTAGCTTTGCAAATGCTGCTTTCTTGGTTCTTGTGTTTACCTTTTGGCTTCAATATTTTCTCTTCCCTAACTGGAACAAGTAAGTATGCAAATAAATCACTCATAAATAGGGTTGTCCCGATACCACTTTTTTGAGACCGAGTATGAGTACCGATACTTTTTTTCAAGTACTCGCCGATACCGTTACTTTTTTTTAAATGTCATGTGACAGTATTTTTTTTTTACAGTGATTTTTTTTTTTTTTTTTAGGGGGGGGGGGGGGTTAGTGGATTGTCAGTGTGTGTTTTTTTTCTATTATTATTATTTACATTTTATTTTTTTAATTATTTATTGCAAACAAAAACATTTTTTTTTAATTAGCCCTGTTGGGGGGCTTTGGTGAGATATCAGGTGAAATATTTGGTGAGATATCAGGGATATCAGACCTCTGACATCTCCCCTTTAAGACAGAGAAAGGGACTAGGGACACAGATTGCCCAGTCCCTTTCTCAGCTGCACTGGAAATGAATGAACAGGAAACAGAGGCTCCTATCCATTCATAAACTGAAGCATCGTAAACACAGTTTACAATTCTCAGTCATATGAATGGACAGAGTCAGTGATCACTGACTCTGTTCATTCAGAACAGGTAGGAGCCGGGTTTAGCGGCTCCTACCGCCGCTCTCCATCCTGACAGAGGGGGCGGAGGAGGACACGGAGGGGGGACACAGATTACGGAGGGGGAAGCAGCGGCACGGAGGGGGAGAGCAAAACAGAGGACGGCAGCGGCACGGAGGGGGAGAACAGAGCAGAGGACGGCAGCGGCACGGAGGGGGGGAACAGAGCAGAGGACGGCAGCGGCACGGAGGGGGAGAACAGAGCAGAGGATGTCGGCGGCACGGAGGGGGGGAACAGAGCAGAGGACGGCAGCGGCACGGAGGGGGGGAACAGAGCAGAGGCAGCAGCGGCACGGAGGGGGGGAACAGAGCAGAGGACGGCAGCGGCACGGAGGGGGGGAACAGAGCAGAGGCAGCAGCGGCACGGAGGGGGGGAACAGAGCAGAGGACGGCAGCGGCACGGAGGGGGGGAACAGAGCAGAGGCAGCAGCGGCACGGAGGGGGGGAACAGAGCAGAGGACGGCAGCGGCACGGAGGGGGGGAACAGAGCAGAGGACGGCAGCGGCACAAAGGGGGAGAGCAGAACAGCAGCGGCACGGAGGGAGAGTCAGGTATCGGTAAAGTATCGGAGCATTTCCCCCCCCCGAGTACAAGTACTTGGGGAAATGCTTGGTATCGGTCCCGATACCGATACTAGTATCGGTATCGGGACAACCCTACTCAGAAATCATAACAAATACATCTATTAACCTGACAGGTATGCATACTTGTTCCTGTTTATCGACTAAGGCCCAGATTCACAGAGAGCGGCGCAATTTTGAAGCGTGACATGTTGGGTATCATTTTACTCGGCGTAACATTATCTTTCACAGTATAAAAAAATTGGGCTAACTTTACTGTTGTCTTATTTTTTAATTCAAAAAAGTTCAAAAAGTATTGCAATGACCGCCATTTTATTCTCCAGGGTGTTAGAAAAAAATATATAATGTTTGGGGGTTCCAAGTCATTTTCTAGCAACAAATTTTTTTTTTAATCTTGTAAACACCAAGTCTGAAAAACAGCAAAGGTCCTTAAAGCGGGGGTTCACCCAAAAAAAAAAAATGTTAACATGACATTCAGCCGAGTTGTCAGAATGACAATCGGCTGTTTTTTTTTAGTGCAGCACATACCGTATTTTCACCGCCGCTTCCGGGTATGTAATCTGCGGGACTGGGCGTTCCTAAGTGATTGACATCCTTCCGACCGGCGCATACATCGCGTCACTAGTTGCCGAAAAAAAGCCGAACGTCGGTGCGCAGGCGCCGTATAGAGCGGACTCGCAGTCCGGCTTCTTTCGGCAACTAGTGACGCGCTGTATGCGACGGTCGGAAGGATGTCAATCACTTAGGGACGCCCAGTGCCGCAGATTACATACCCGTGCTGCACTGAAAAAAAAAAAGAAAACAGCCGATTGTCATTCTGACAACTTGGCTGAATGTCATGGTAAAACATTTTTTTGGGGTGAACCCCCGCTTTAAGTGGTTAAAAAAACTCCAGCAAGCAGCATCTTTAGAGCGGTGAAGGAGGTGAATACACCGCTCCTGCCCATTGAAATGAATCTGCACCGCTGCAGAATCGCCTTCAAAGCGTTTCGGCAGCGGCAGTATTAACTCCTTCATCGGCCGCTAGCAGGGTTAAAACCGCCCCGCTAACAGCCGAATGGCGCCGTTAAATTGACGTAAAGCGTCGCTAAAACTAGCAGCGTTTTACCATCAACGCCTGCTCGCTCCAGTGTGAAAGCAGCCTTAGAGTTTCCAATTACTTCCTGTGCTGGTCCAGCATCTCCACCCCTCCCTTCACGTCCTTACATATTCTTGTACGTAGGTGATGGGGAAAGAGTGAAGGGGAATACTATTGAGTAGTTTTAGCGATATCTGAGTGGGATGGAATGCTGACAACAAATCCAAGATGTTGGCACCCAGCACCCATCTCAGGGCTTTTAGATGTCTACACAAGAGACTTTTACATGTAAATAAAATGTTAAATTCACATAAAATCTGCGGAATAGACATGAAGGGTGGGAATGATATCCACTCTATATAAATGCGCAGGTCACTGCTTGTTGTCCGATTTCAGTTGGGTTGGGATATAGATTGTGTACCTATCTGTTCTTAATTAGTTACTGCTATACCCATGTTTTTTTCTGAGTATGTACATGCTACAAGGTTGAAAAGGTATATTAAGCGAAAATGTAACATGTATCTGTTGATTAATTGGAAACTGTTGGTCCACTTTGATGTATGTGCTTGGATTGCATCTCAATAAACTTTGAATTTTTTTGGGGGGAAAAAAAAAATTCACATAAAATCTAATGGGAAGATTGCTGTTGAAATGCATGGTCTGGAAACAAATAGGTGATACTATTGGAAGATGTCACCTGTATTTCTATTATGGTGAAAACTCCCACTTTCAGCCTTGATGACAAATAGAGAGGAGGACAGAGACAGCAATAGAAATTCAGCTGGGTTTTTAATCCTTCCCCATGCTATCCAAAACTCTAAAATGTAAACTGTAAAAATGAATATCAGAAATTCAACATATCTTTATAAGATAAAAAACATAAAAAGTCTGAAAATATGTAATTAGAAAGATCCAGACAACACGGGGTGTTTGCACAGGAACAAAATATCTGAAAAGAAAAACAGTATCAAATATACACGGCATAAATACCTTAATTTCATATTTATCAGCACTTAGAAGGATGTAATCTCCAGGATTATGCATGACAGATTTCACCTGACATTTCTGCAAGACGACCTATGGGTACACACAATATTTGCATTAGCTAAGCATACACATACAGCTGTATATTCCTTTAAGGTGTATATAGAGAACAGCACACATGTAATAAATACTGGGAGCCAAGTCTGGAGGTTGTCCCAAAGAACACTCAATGAGAGGGGGAACGTTTGGCGGCCATTATTAATGTCAGTTTTGGTGGATGGCGCAGTACTAGCGGAGGTCAGCATTCCTCAAACAATAAGTACAAGTAACAGTTGTTAAAAACAAACACATATGTCCGACATATTTTATCAGGAACAAGGCTGGATATACATTTACGTTGAGCGGGGATCCTGGAAGTCTGTAAAACACTGAACACTGCAACCTTATTTCTGACTCCAATATTTTACATGCAATGGGGTTTATTTAATAAAGCTGGAGAGTGCAAAATCAGGCTCACTTCTGCAGAGAAACCAATCAGCTTCTAACCTTAACTTGTTCAATTAAGCTTTGGCAATAAAATCTGGAAGCTAATTGGTTTCTATGCAGTAGTGAGACTGATTTTGCAAATAAATAAACCCCACCGTGACAGAATTGCACGCCTCGTATTTATTTTACATGCATAGTGGCTAAATTCTTAGATCTGTGGTCCTGCAGCAAGTAAGTATGACATTTTTGTTATATTTTTTTTAAAACCAAACCTTTACAATCACTTCAAGCAGGATTTAAAGCACCCATTATCCCTTCTTTCTAGATATGCATTTTAATACTGACAGTTGATGTTCATACTCTATTACTTAATAGAATGAACACATTGAACTTACACAGCAGAAAATGTTATACACACATTAGATGGAACAGACACAAATGTACTAATCCTTCTAGGAACTTTAGTAAAAGCAGATACCAGTCTGCCAGTATAACTATAGCAGAAACCTGCCTTGGTGACCCACTCAGTGTGTCCAGTGAGCGTATTCAAGCATGATCCGGTAGATAAGGCCCAGATTTTCACAGTGTTATCCGCAGAGCCACTGACCAAAATGTCCAGTTCATCATTATAGTCCACACTGAACACTGCAAAGAATGGAGAAAAGCACTTCTGTAAATAACAACAAATCAGCCGATTTCTTTTACAGTCTAACCCACATCAGTGCACTAATCTGATTAATCGCTAAAGGCAATACAAACGCTTTGCTTCCTATAGATATCAATTACAAGCACAGATGTCCAAAATTTTTTATATGGAACAAGCCTTGAGTTATACTGACGCTGTGGGTAAATTCTGGAAGCCTGGTTCTAGCACTAGACACTTCACTCTAATTTCTGACCCCCTTTTTTAGTGCACATATTATAAAGGAATCACAATCCCCATGTTTATTTTACATGCACAGTAAATAAGTGCTTATATCTCTGGCCCTGCAGCACTTTTTTTGTAACAGATACCTATGAGGGTAACTATCTGTAATTTGTATGATCTTCTAGAGCCCCTGGGACATACAGGCAACCAGTACCCACCTATAGATAGAAGTGCAGATTTTCACAGACTGAAAAAAATCTGTGATTTTGGAGCTTTTTTTCCCCCCAGCCATAAGCTTTGTGTGAATGGATGACTTGTATAGCGCTACACATGCAAACTGAATCGCCTCTAGGCGCTTTTTGCAGCCAGTGTCTTCCTGGCTGGTGCGGTCATTTACCCCGTAGGATCTCAACACGCTTGGGATACAGTCATACACACATATATATATACTGGGCCAATTTGGCCAGGATTCAATTAACCTGCCAGCATGTCTTTGGAGTGTGGGAGGAAACCGGAGTACCCGGAGGAAACCTACGCAGACACAGGGAGAACATGCAAACTCCAAGCAGATGGTGTCGTGGTCAGGATTCGAACCAGCGACCCTTTTGCTGCTAGGTGAAAGTGCTAACCACTACACCACTGTGCTGCCCTGTGTACAGCCTACAGAATCACCTCACTCACAAGTGACAACCACTCCACCTACCTCCCTGAATGTATCTCTGTAAAAGCTACTTACCTGCCCCTGTATGACCCCGGAAGTGCTGAATTCTTGCTCCTGAGCTCCAGTCCCAGCAGGCCACTGTATTATCAAAGGAGCCAGTGATGAGTTTCAGTTCATCGAAGGTCACAGCAGCACATGTGTGTGTCTGGATCCCATATATACACTGACCAGTGCTCACGTCCCACAGTTTGGCGGATAAGTCATCTGAGCCTGAATGAGAGATATCTATGTGTAGCCAATAGACAAAACATCCATGTACGAGAAAGATCCATATGTGACTGATAGACAAGAATATGGAGTTTTTGTACTTACTGAAAAAAAAAAAAAACATTTCTTGGGAGTTCATTGAGTGACACAAGAATTCAGACTGTTGGGTTATACTGCCACCTACAGGAGAATTGGACACTGGCAAACATATAAAAACAAACCAGCTTAATGTAAACTCTCCTACACTCAAATATGTCCTAATTTGGTACATATCAGTTTACAGAACATACACAGAGAAGTGCACCTATGTCCCTCAAAATAAAATACATGAGTTTTATAGCAAGTATTCCAGTGAGGGGTGGGCAAAAGCAACAAAATGCTAACAGGCGCATACAACCCCCCCCCCCCCCAAAAAAAAACAACTGGGGGTTGCCTGCAGTTCAAAGAGCCACCTGAACGACCTTATACCCAAAGCTGCCATCATATGAGGCCTTAACATCCCCATCTGGTAAAACTTGGAGAATTTTTACCAGGTGGATGGTGGGCTTTAACAAGCTATTAAGCAGGATGGTAAACCCGTCCTCGAGAGAGAAAACCTGGATAATGTAGTGTAGAGCCTACAGAGCATCTGCCAGGAGTCTGATCAGATCAGAGCACCACATCTGCCTGGGCCCGTCCAGAATGGACTCCATGTATATTCTGCAGAGGCTTTAAGGGAAGCTACCAACAACCCCAGGACTCTCCTGCAGAAAAAGAGAATCCTAGACTGAAGAGTCCGAATCTGGAGAGTTTAATGTTTGGTCGAGGGAAGTACAATTCTGGCTGAGCTGTATTTAGGATGAGCCCCAGATACTCCAAATGATGAAGTGGTTCCTGCATGGACTTCTGAAGGTTCAGGGCCCAGCTGAAACTTGCAAGGTCTGGACAGTTCAAGCTACGTTGTGAGTCAGAACCTGTGTAGATTGTTCCATCAAAAGCAGATATTCCAGATATTCCTCAATTGGGATGACCTGAAAATGCAGCAAGGCTAGCATGGGAGCCAGAACTCTGGTGTACACCCTCGGCATCATGAAAAGGCTAAATAGCAAGGCCACAAACTGAAAATGTTGAAAGCCCAGTGCAAAGCTAAAAACTGACTGAGTCAATGCAGAATTTATGGGTTTGAATTAAAATATTTAGGGCCTTGAGATCCAAACTGGGCCATATGCCTTATTTGCGCGAATAGGATTGAGTAGAACCCCTGGAAATATTCTGCCACTGTAGTTGAGCAGATGCCCCCTTGGTCCAGAAGACCCCCAAGGGCTGCATGGTCTGCAATGCCATCTTTCCAGATGTTGCACAGACTAACAGATTCCCACTTTAGAAAGTAGGGACAACCCTTCATGCTGAAGAGCATTCATCTGCTAGTTTGTCGGACTTGGAAGCCCAATGTTTGCAGTTGAATTAGGTCCCTGGCTGGGGCTTGGTTTGTTGAGTTTGAGGCCTGGGAGTAATAAAGGGAACTCTTCTTGATCTCCAAAGAAGGATTGGAGGGTTATGAATTACATTTTCCAACCTGAGCTCTAGATTTCTTGGGCTGGGGCTTACCCGGGATCCTATACTTACCCGGGATTCTTGATGACGCAGCTCCGAAGATGCAGTATCCCTTCAAAGCAACCACTATTTGCATGCTTGCTCCAAACTCCAACACTTAACCAAAAATTCCTCCACATGTTCACAAACAGTAGGCTCATAAGGAAAATGAGTCAGGAGACATCCAGAAATCCTTTGACGCATAGGGCTTCAGACATGAGACCTAAATGCTACACAAGCAAGGGATTGGCTTGGATGAAGACCAGATCCCTTCTCGTGGCCTTAGCGCAGTCCACTATAGTTTGACAGACTAGAATCATGGCAAAGGCAGGTTGCAGGTCTAGGCCTGCCAGAGAAATCAAGGTCTTGGAAAGAATTTCCAAGTATTTAAAGATGGAATCCTAAAAACAGACACATCCTCCACGGGGATCTTGAATGTATTGTTAAGATGGGTTACTGCTGGATCCACAGCGGGAATTGCTCACTTCTTAACAAAATGGATACAGGGCTCTCAATCATTTGGGAGGTGAAAAAAGCTTCTCAAGAGTCTCCCAGCTTCTCAAGAGTCTCCCAGTCTGTGTTATGGCCCTGAACCCAGAAAGTAATAACAGTACACAGAGGGTCAGAAAGCATTACAATGCAGAGCCCAGTGCCCAAAGGTCACATTTCATGCAAGCCCCACGATTGTCTGTCCAATGGGTTTGGGTTACGGTCTCTGCAACTAGTGCCGAGACTAGTGCTGAAGATACACCAGACTAGATAGCTGCATATATAGACAAGCTCAAGCATATTGTACAGGAAGCTCAAGCATTGTACAGGAATCTTAAAATTGAAGAAATTATTTTTGATTTGGAAAAAACAAGAGGAGAAGCTAGCAAGGAGGTTAGACTTTTTTCAGCAGAGCAGAGAACGGCAGCTATCCCACTAGCTAAAAAACGAAGGCGTGCTTAGCGTAGGAGGTTTTATACTGGGATGTTTTTTTGGTTTAAAGTGTCCAGTTCTCTTGCAGGCAGAAGAATAACTCAACAGTCTCTGAATTCATTGTCGCTCAATGAACAAGAAACCTAAAAAGTGTTCAATAAGTTTACATTTTCAATGCACAGTCATCTAATGTCATTTTTTTTTTTATGCTTTTAAATGTTGTAGAATTTGGTCAGTTGGGTACACAACTAACAAGCCAGTGCACTCTAGTACAGCGAAGGCTGGACAATTTTGTTGGAAGACGTGGTGGTATGGACCCATTGGAGCGGCCCTCTGTTCATATACGCTGAACGATCTTTAATTTAGGGAATATCATGCTCCAGGCACTGATCTTGTGAACAGATGTTGGAACAAGAAATGCACTCCAATGCCTGTTACACAACGATAAGATTATCAGATGAATGATTGCCTATTTTTTAAAGCGATGGACATTTTCGTATGATAGAATAAAAAATAATGTAATGTGTTGTAGCGTATTTGTATTTTCGAATAACACCAATGATTAAACCAAAATCGTAGGAGAAAATAAAAATGTTGTGCTTGTCCCATAAAATAATACTGGATGAACTGTCGTGATTGGCTCTCGAAAGCTGTGTACCAACGATCAGTTAATCATACGATGGCTTTGAAAACTGTATTTTTTGTATGATTTTCTGATCGTGTGTATAGGCCATAAGGGGATCACAGTACCAATACTGCTGCAAGGAACTGCTGACTATGTGAGGAGGAACATAATACAACTCCCAGACAAAATATTTCTCTTCCTGCAGGATGTTGCTACAGCAGACACTCACCTGTACAGAGGAGGCCATCTTTATAATAAAGTGCATAAACCCTGGCACTGTGCCCAATCAGTGACGCAGTCTGGAATGCTTCATGATTGGCCAGTTGTTTCATCCGCAAGATGGCCTTCAGGTAAACATTCTTCCAGTGAAGAGTATCCTGCACGGTGTCATCAATCTGCCAGCCTAAACTCCGACATGCAGTCTGCCACACCTCTGTACAGGCACTTATCACCTTGTTCCATTGCTTGGAGACCAGGCAGCATGTAAGCAAGGTCTGCGGGTCCAGCCACTTTAGCAAGTAGAAGCTGAGCTCCAGTGGAAGAAGTTTCAGGAAATCTCTCTTCAGAAGTGTCTCCAGATTATTGGAGAGATGCCGCAGCTGCACCGCCCCGCTTAGGCTGATCAAGTGATCCAAAGTCTCATTTTTCTGCAGGTCAGTCAATGTGAAGAAGGATGCGGAAAGGTTTTCAAGCCATGTCTCAAAATCCTTCTTCTCCATAGGTTTCTGGTAGTAGCAGGCTGGGGGGAAAACAGATGGAAAATAACCAAAATGTCATCTAGTAAACCAGGCAGTTCATTTTACACAAAGGCTTCTATTTTAAAGACATACAAATTTATATTTCATAGTTGATGAGGATTAAAAGACCATCAAGTTCAGCTTTTCTCAACTCCTGCAACTTTTGTCCATAGGAAAGAAAATATCACCCCCTTCCCAGGGCAACTGCTGCCAATTCTGCCACACAAAAAGAAAACAAAATCCCTTTCTGACCCTCCCAAGGTCAGTCCTTTGGATTAAATATTATTCTGTTTAGTGATTGTAACTGGATATTTACTTCTGTTCTGGTGACAGGTCAAATGTTGAACTTTCTCCATGGTGGGATATAAACTGCATTAAAAACCTTACAAGTGTTCTATGCCTTCACCATTCACGCACAGCTGCACCAGATTCTGAGTACTCCAGTTTTATCCCCCCCATCCCCATGTATGCTCTTTTGTCTCCCCGTTATTTAAATTCCATGTCAAGCTTGTAGTTTCTAGAGCAAAAACTGGTGAACATTAGCAAAAGAATAGAGCAACGTGCAGAAAAAACAATTATTTTTTTTTAAAAGAAAGGGTAGGGGGAAACAGTAGCTAAAGTTAAAGCTTTTTTTTTTTTCTTAATACTACAATTGGCTGCAGTCCACACCTCCAGATCCACAAATCGAAATAATGGCAGAAACAACTTGGGTAGATGTGATTAAGACCGGGTCCACACTGTTCCAACATGGAAGTCAGACGACTTCCTATCCGACTTCCATAAACAGGATCCGACAATATCAGGCCCTTTGAGTCTGGAATAAATCTTAAGGGTGAAACAGCACACCGAAAGAAAAAAAAAAAAAAACGTGGGTCCCCCCAGAATCCATACCAGACCCTTATCCGAGCACGCTGCCCAGCAGGTCAGGAGGGGGGGTTGGGCGAGCGAGCGCTCAGATCCCAGCCCCCCAAAATATGTGAATGAGTATGGGGTACATTTTACCCCTACTCATTCACCCAAAAAACTGTCAAAAATAAATTAAACCAGTATAAATTTTTAACACAGTCCTTTATTAAATTCGCTCCAATGTGTCTTCTCCCTCCGGTTCTTTTCCTTTCGCTGTCTCCTCCCTCCGCTAGCTCCCACTGTTGTATTAGCTCGGGCGTGTGCCATTACTTATAAAGCCATGGTGCGTGGCCATCTGGTGATGTCGTCTGGAGACCCCTTTGTGACATCACTACCCAGAGCATGATGGCAGCGGTGTCTCTGCTTGTCCCTTTCCCCCCTTCCTGACCTGTCAAGCTGCATGCTCGGATAAGGATCTGGTATGGATTTTGAAGAGGGCCGCACGCCGTTTATTATTGCCGTGGGGTTTCCCCTCAAAATCCATTCTAGACCAAAAGGCATTGTCTTGGGGCCTAAACTGAGGAAATGTATTTATTTTTAATTGGGGCTATATATTACAGAAAAAAGTACAAAATATTGTGTTTTTTTTTTTTTTTTAATTGACGCTCTTTTTTTGTTTACAACGCAAAAAATAAAAATCGCACAGATAATCAAATACCACCAAAAGAAAGCTCTATTTGTGGGAAAAAAAGGACATCAATTTTGTTTGGGAACAGCATCGCACGACTGTGCAACTGTGAGTTAAAGCGACGCAGTGCTCTATTGCAAAACATGGCCTGGTCATTCAGGAGCCAATTCTTCCAGGGCTGAAGAGGTTAAAGTGTAAGTAAATCCACTGATTCAACCATTTCCCAAAACAGTTTATTTTAAAGCAGAACTAAACCCATCAATTTAATGGTTTAAAAAAAAACAGTTACCTTCCCAGCATGCCGGGAATGCTTACTGTCACATTGGTTGTGCTCTCAGCCAAACTGTCAAACCATCAAATGGCCGGTGTCATAACTGATCACATGTACAACACCATGGCAGTTGATCAAACAGAGGCCAAGATGGCAACTTCTTTGGCTGAAAAGGATAGGCAGGGTTAGTTCCACTTTAAAGGAATGCTGTGAATAACTGTCACATTTGCTTGTGCTCTCAATTGAATTGTCCCATCAGTTATGGCTGGTGGCATAACTATTCATGTGTACAATACCATGTCAACTGTAGATCAAACAGAGGCCAAGATGGTAGCTTCCGTGGCTGTCAGTCTCGGTTCACACTTTCAGGATGTGGCAGTGTGAACCAAGCCTCAAGGAAAATGCAGCTTAGTTCCAACTTTGTTTCAAAAAACCGTAACATTGAAGGCATGCCATGAATGATAACTGTCACAATTGCTCTTGACTGACCTGATAAGCCATCAAATGGCTGGTGTCATAGCTGATCACATGTGCAACACCATGGCAACTGCAGATCAATCAGAGGCTAAGATGGCAGCTTCCTCAGCTGTAAATGATAGGAGGGTTTAGTTCCGCTTTAACTATATTGAAATCTTGCATAACTGAACAGAGATTGCCAGAGCAGCTTCATAATGGAGGTGTGCTAGGGAAGTGATGAAAAAGGAAATGTTCCAATGTTTCCGTGACAACGGTCTAAGGCAGGGGTCTCCAAACTGCGGCCCGAGGGCCAGATGTGGCCCTTTGCTAGCCTTTATCCGACCCTTGGGGCACAATTCCTTCCACCGACATGAGGCACTATTCCTCCCATTGACACCAACAAAAGGGCACTATATTATCCACTGATACCAATGATGGGATACTATTCCTCCTAGTAACAGAGGGAATACTCCTCTTCCAAGTGACCACCAACCCTGAAGCCATATTTGTTCTCACTGATGCCGGGTCCGTGACATTTTCTTCCCTTGCTGGCCCCAATCCGGCCCTCCTAATGTCTGAAGGGCAATAAAGTGGCCCTTTGTTTAAAAAGTTTGGAGACCCCTGGTCTAAGGGATTATTTCTCCCACTTTAGAGAGAACTTCTCCAACTTCTTGTTGCACCAATATGACAGAAAGTGAAGGGAAATCTCCCAAATTGGATACAGATTGAAAAAAATAAAATAAAAATTTGACAAGAGTTTTAATTATTTCAAAATCTATCCAGAAAGAAAGGAATAAATATTGCTTTAGATATATTTTAACCCCCAAGGCATCCTGAACCTGAGCATGCCTACAGGAACCAAATATGTCTGATCTGAAAAACCTAACTCCTAAACCCCATTATTAAAATATAATAGCAAAAGAGAAAAAACAAAAACAAGGCCTCATTTAGGCCCCTTTCACACAGTCAGACCGTTCAGGTCCGCCTGTCAGTTTTGTCGGCGGACCTGAACGGCCGTTCCATACATCTCTATGGAGCGTCGGATGTCAGCGGTGACATGTCCGCTCCCATCCGCTAAAATCAGACGTATGGCGATACTTCGCCATCCGTCCATGGCGGATTGGATGAGATCTGATGAAAGCGGACATGCTGTCTGTTTTCATCCGATCTAGGAGACAGCGACGCTGGACAAGCCCCTCCCCGCTCAGCGAGAAGAGAGGGGACCTGTCATCCGCCGGCTTAGCGGAGATCCACAGAGAGATCTCCTGCTGAGCTGGTGGACTCTGTAGTGACAGATCCACTTTGTCTGAATGAAGCCTTAGAGAGGACCATATACCACACTGGCACCCCTCTAAATATTATTGTTCTACAGATCAAACACCAAAATCAAAAATGTTTTTTTCCCACAAATTCCCTGCACAGGACTGTCTGCTAATCAAAAGAAAGAAAAATTAACATTATTATATTTTCACATTATGAAACCCGTTTATTTTTATCTGATGTGGTGGTCACTTTATAACATGGCATGCAACTCCTGGCTGGCTGACACAGCATTACAGATGAGTGATACCTGCATAACAGTAGTATGGAGTTTATACAGGACTCCTCATCGCAGTAATATACAGCCTACTACTCTCACCGGTCCCTTATTCAATCCCACCCCTGGAGCTCATTTCCACCTATGGGCAACTGTGTAAGTAATAAAGTAACTACCCTTATCTTTCATCCTCAGGGCAAAACACCTAGATACCCATTATAATTACCAATTATTTTATAGTAATATACACGCATCCAACTCCTGACGATTGGCAAAAGGCCATGAAATGCATAGAGTGTTCATCCAGGGATGCCACGCTTGCTCCAATAACCTCAACTAATTATGTTCTCTGTCTGTATTAATCATGTGAATTATGTATATATCATATATGTTTAAATGTATATATACTTATTGAATGCTGTGAATTTTACTGTTTGTCACATATCATGTTTTATGCTGCGTACACATGACCATTTTTAATGGTCTCTAGAAAAAACAACGTTTTTTTTTTCTTCAACGTGATTCTTGTCAAGCCTGCCTTGCCTACACACAATCGTGAAAAAAATGCGCTTTTCAGTCTGTTACAGTGTGACTAATGTGCTATCTCCATTACGAGCGCTAGTTTTACCAGAACGAGCGCTCCCGTCTCATAACTTGCTTCTGAACATGCGTGTTTTTTTCACGTCGTTAAAGCCTACACACGACCGTTTTTCACGACATGAAAAACGAAAGCGAGCATGTTCTAAATTTTTAATGGGCATTTTTCACAACATGAAAAATGCTCTGGAGCCCATACACGATCGTTTTTAAAGACATTTAAAAAGAATGGCATTTTTCACATCATGAAAAACGGTCGTGTGTACGCGACATTAGTGATCAATTCCTTTATCAATAAATGTATTATGATTATATCAACTTTTGGTGAACTTTATGAATGTTTTTTTACATCATAAATGCCTGATTATATTGCTTAAAGTGGAGGCTCACCCTCAAAAACAATTCTGACATCACATGGAATCGAGCCATCCTACAGACAGAATGCCGGTGTTTTTTTTTTTTTTCTCAGCACATACCTTGTTATCACGATTCCCCCGCCCCCCCCCCCCCGGCAATCCCGCGGGACTGGGCGTTCCCAAGCACTGCCTGTGATTGACAGGCTTCCGAACGGTGCATACTGCGCGTCACAGGTTGCCGAAAAAACCCGAACGTAGGTGCGGCTCTATACGGCGCCTGCGCACCGACGTTCGGGTTCTGTCGGCAACCTGTGACGCGCAGTATGCGCCGTTTGGAAGCCTGTCAATCACAGGCAGTGCTTTGAAACGCCCAGTCCTGCGGGATTGCCTGGGGGGGGGGGGGGAGGGTGAAAATCGTGATAACGAGGTATGTGCTGAGAAAAAAAAAAAAAACACCGGCATTCTGTCGGTAGGATGGCTCGACTCCATGTGATGTCAGAAATTTTTTTGAGGGTGAACCTCCACTTTAATTATGTTTATTTATATCACTACCATGAATCACCCCTAGGGGCTTGTGACACTCAGGTTAGCTTCACGCTATAAACGTATTATTACAAACACCCACAGGCCTCACTCAAAGTCCCAACCCCCTTTTTTGGTTTCCATGTACATAAAAATACAGCATAAATGACAAAAGAATTATACTATCACAAGTAACATATAGATAACAGGGGAGCAATACGCACCATCACAGTAATGTCTCCTCTAATCGGCACACCGCTGACTCAGCATAGATGATGCCTGGACAGAATGACAAAAGGGCATATTATAAACACTCTGATAAAGAGACTCAGGAAAATGGCTTGGGGTTCTCTCTATAACACTACAGAATAGGACAGAGCTATCTAAATGTATATTAATAATACATGTGGTGGGGACATTACAGTGTAAGGGGAGGCTCAGAGGCTAACATGAATGGTTTGGGGGTTCCCTGTAAAGTGCTGCAGAAAATGACAGAACAAAATTAATAAATGAATAATAAGTGTGGGTCATTAGAATGTGAGCTCCTTTGGTGCAAATTTTATCCGACTCGCTTACTCAAGAAAAAAGAGTCACAGCGATACGATATAAATGTGTGATAATAATTCCTGATTATGAAGAGATGATATGTGACGGAATATGGAGAAATACTCAATATACCAATCCAGCGATTGTCATTATGAAGAAGAGTCACATCTTTATCTGTCAGCAATCGTCATTACAGATCAGGAATGGATAATAGAACGCCTTTCATATATGGACAGTATAGAAATCTATGTACTGTGTAAGGTGTGTGTACATAATATGTATGAAGGGGGTATATAGTGTATCTATTTAATTGGAAATCTACATTTAGGGGGTATATAGTAGGGTGACCAGACAGTCCCCGGATTGAGGACACTGTCCCCGGACCAAGTCTGTCCCCAGGTTGGATTTGAACAGGGGCTGCAGCAATTTCAAAGACAGTCAGGGCCAGATCACACCAGACGCAGTTCCGTACAGTTTTGTGTGCTTTTTTCTGCACTAAAAATGCATGCACAGTGTTTTCCATGTATTCCAATGGCTCTAGTTCACACCAATGCAGTCAGTTTCCAGTGCAGAAACTGACTGCATTATTATTATTATTATACAGGATTTATATAGCGCCAACAGTTTACGCAGCACTTTACAACATCAGGGAAGACATTATAGTTACAATACAATTTAATACAGGAATGATCAGAGGGCCCTGCTCGTTAGAGCTTACAATCTAGAAGGGAGGGTCAAGTGGAACAGAGGGTAGTAGATGTGGGGGGTGATCAGGTGGGCAAAGTTAAAATACAGTTGTTAGATGTGGGTAGGATAGGCTTCTCTGAAGAAGAGGGTTTTCAGGGATCCTCGAAAAGCTAATAGAGAAGGAGATAGACGGATAGTTTGGGGTAAGGAGTTCCATAGGCTTGGAGAGGCTCTGGAAAAGTCCTGTAGATTAGCATGGGAGCAGGTGATGAGAGAGCTAGAGAGCAGGAGGTCTTGAGAAGAACGAAGAGAGTGATTAGGTTGGTATTTGGAGACTAGGTCAGTGATGTAGCTGGGGGCAGAATTGTGGATGGCTTTGTAGGTTAGTATTTTGAATTTAATTTGTTGGGCGAGCGGAAGCCAGTGGAGGGATTGACAGAGAGGAGTAGCAGAGACAGAGCGGTTGGTAAGGTGGATGGTGTGAACTAGAGCCATTGGAATACATGGAAAACACTGTGCATGCATTTTGTGCAGAAAAAAAGCACACTGAACTGCGTCTGGTGTGAACTAGCCCTAAGTGCAGAATTGAAAAAATAAATAAAAAAATACACCCCCTAGCTAGTAGGAGTGAGGGTTTATTTTTTTTCCATTATCTGTGCCCCTTTCTGATGATCATGTGCTGGTCGGAGCGGAGGGAATATTTCTTCAGTTTCGGGTGCATGCCCATCCAGCTCCGCTCGCATGTTCTTCTGCCTTGGCACAAGTCCCGATCAGCCGCCTGCCTGCTTATCTCCTTGCCTTCCCTGGCGGAGTGATCTCCCTCCGCACCGCACCCAGTAGTAGCCGGGGCCCGGAGAGTGAGACTTTACAGGCTGTGAGGCGGGTGGCAGTGGCGATGGGCAGAGAGTCGCTGATTGCCACCATTACTAGTAAAAAAGAAAAAAATATGTCCCCAGATTTCATTTGAAAAATCTGGTCACCTTCGTACATAGTGTACATACACAAGTATATATATATATATATATGATGGGGAGTATAGTGTGCATGTATATAATTAAGTATAAATTATGGGGTTATATCGTATAACTGAGCGGGTACATTGTTAGACATATAAATGATGGCAGTATATTAGATATATGATGGGTGGTATATAATTAGATATATACAAGGGAGCATATACTGTGTGTACACAATTATAGAAATGATCTGGGGGGGGTGGTGTAGTACAAGGGGGTATATAGTGTATTATGTACTGTCGCAGCCTCTGTCCCCCGGGAGGGAGAAGTGCAGGGCACAGGGCGGCACTCGTCGTAATTACAGAGTTGTGTGGAGGAAATGACAGGAAGTGGGCGGAGACTCCAATAAGCTGTCACTGTATTGGGGCCCTAAGCGAGGGCCCCGGTGTCAATGTACCTGGTTCCCCATGGGTTCGTCCTCCTCACTGCCACCATCTTTACCGGGAGGCGGAGACTCTGACTCCCGCCTGTCCCGCCCCCCTGCCGCCGCTCCCCGCGCTCGTTGCTTCTGTTCAAGGCTGACTGAGAAAATGTCGCGAGAATCTCTGGATCCGCCATGATGGGTGAGGGCAGGGCTCTTGATGTTGGCTTTAGGGTAATCAGATGGGGCGGGTCGTGGTGGAGTTGTTCATCAGAACAGTCTTACGGGTTTCAAAATACAAAATGTCACTATATATAAGCTGAGTTTACTGCTAAAAATGAGCGTGAAATGCAAGATTTTGGTGGGTGTAACAAGATGTCCGCGATCCTTACTGTGGACGACTGTGGGGTGTAGCAAGATGGCGGTGACGCAACGTCACTTGCGTTACAAAATCGTCAGATTAGGCGACCTGTCTAATTTTGTAACGGATGTGACGTTCCTTCACGACCATCTTGCTACACCCCGCAGTCGCCCAAAGTGAGGAACACCAGTGTTCCGTCAGATATGGCGACCCGTCAGAATGACACTGAGCCTATCGCAAGAATCATCCTAGCGGCTACAACAACATGGCGCCTGCGGTACGAGTCCCATCTCCAGGGAGGGGCCAATCAGTGTCACGTGCTGGCCAGTGAAAGGAATCATGTGATCACTGTATGTCCACATCAATTTAGAGGAGTGCAGTGGGGATCGGGGTGATTGTAGGATACATGATCTGTGTGTGTCGGGGGTGTTATACAGCGTAGTGATATGGTGACATCATGAGACGAGCTGTGCTCTAAGATCCAGTGCTCTGCTCTTTACTCTGAATACAGGTACTATTCATCCAAACTGTTCAGTCTCTGTCCAATCAGATTAGAGACTACATCTCTGATAAATACACTGAGGTGTGTGGGGGAGGGGGGTTCATATTCAGCTAATAATGGCACGTTTGTTTTTCAGGAAGATGGACGGCGAGGATCTCCAACCCC